>NC_141066.1:4201933-5401933 GCF_041138505.1 Cibotium barometz | reverse complement strand
TTCCCATGACCACGTTTAGAACCTAATTTGGGCATTTTGAGTTTCTAGTCATATCGTTTGGTCTAACTAACATGCCAGCGACATTTATGATACTAATGGATAACGTTTTATGTCCATACTTATAAAATTCGTAGTAGTTTTCCTAGACGACATACTTGTTTACAATAAGTCAAGAAAGGAATACATAGAGCATTTATGCTTAGTGATTGAATTACTTAGAATGAATAGGTTATTTGCATAGGAAAGCAAATGCCTATATTTGGCAAAGCAAATTCCAAGTAGATCACACTCTCATTAAAGATTGGTCTCTCATAGGTAAAGAGAGCCAAGCCCTAAATTCATTGTCTAGGCCATATTATATCTAATGAGGGAATGCAGATTGATCTTGAGAAAGTGGATGCTATTCTCAAATGGCTTGAGCTAAAAAAACTTGGAAGAACTTTAATTTTTTCTAGGTTTGTCAAGGTTTTACTAACAATATATAAAGGACTACGTGAAGATTGCAGTCTTTTTGATAGATCAACTAAGAACTAAAGGCAAAACTATCCGTTGGGAGGATCCACAAAGAATTAGTTTTGAGAAACTCAAGGTTGTAATAGCAGAGTTGCACTTACCTTAAGTATTTTGTATTCTAATGAGTTATTTGTCATAGTAGGAACATACGCTAGTGGGGAAGCCATTGGGTCAAGTGGTAGGACAAAGACAAGAAAGCATCCACCTTGGAATGCTTGAGTACACTTACTAAAAACTACCCTTAGTTTGTTTTTGCAGACGAAAATTCTTCTTAAGTGGGACTTAATATCATGTAGCTTGTAATAGGCTACGCGACCGGACATGGAGCCTAATCGGCGGAGTGTGATCAATGATGGTGTCCAAGGTTTAGGGGTGAGGCACTCCTTCCTCATCTTGGTGGCTAGATCACAAGCTTCAGTTAACTCATTTTTACGAAAGTCTTGACCAAGCTGAACATAGCAAGGAAGTGATGGCCTTGCGAGCACATAATTTGAATCTTTCAAGAGGTGCTAGTTCATCCTTGGGTGCTTCTTTCAGTCCTATTGAGTATTGAGTTAGTCCAACAGTTGAAGAAGGCGAATGGTGATTTAATACTACGCTCCCAATAGTTGGCGGAGCAACTAGGTAAAGAGTGCTTTCAGTAGAAGCTTAAAATTATAGAGGGAGGATAACACATCTAGTCACAAAGAAGATTGTTTCCAGCGATGCGAAATACCTACAATAGATGGCGGACACATTAACAAAGGTTTTTGTTCCTTTACCTTGCAAACTGGGGTGAAATCGTAAATTTTTAAGGCAGTATACTCAGCCAACTAGAGATTCTTCTATAAAAGATGCTAACTAGAGATTGACAAAATGAAGGCAAGAAAGAAAATCTGCAGATTGGGTGAAAGTTCAGTACCTTGATCCGCTGGTAAAACCAATAAAAAGTAGGGTGGCATGTTGCGGCCGATGGATATCACACCTAGGATAATGAATATTGGCTTCGAGCCCTAGCATGCCTATCTCATTGCTGGAATGTTTATAGTACATTCTCTACAAAGATATATGTGGGTTACAGGGAAGCTTAAGTGTATGCAATATCAGCATCCATGGAATCAATGTGGTCTTTTCAATCTAGAGAAGGACATCAAAATGATCTGAATAATTTTAATTACACCACTTCTTCTTTGGCAGATTGGTCTACTTTCGACGGTCATTGGATTCCATTCGTCCCTCTAGTAGACCCATTGGGTGTGCCAAGGTGTTAGTGGTGGGTAACATACTTTTGTAGCCTTAGATGGATTTACATTAAGTGTACCACTGACTTCATGTTCAAGATGTAATCTTGTGGATTGAATTGATTGCATAGCCTTACTTAAGTCTTGCGTTCAACTAAAAGATATGGAAAAATTACATGTTCACATTGTCATAATATCATAGATAATCCACCTATACCTATAACACTTTCAAGACCAAACCTATGGAGGAAGCCTTTTCATTGGTAACATCTTGGTCAACATGTATGCCAAATGTGGTACACTTGCACACATGAAGCATTGGACTAGCTTCCACTTTGAGACGTAGTCTCGTGGAATGCATTTGTAGCAGGATGCACCAAACATGAGTGTGGTGAAGAAGGAGTGAGCTACTTCGAGCGGATGCAACTTGAGAGGGTTTCCCTCGAATGCTGTCACATTTCTTTGTGTCTTAAAATCATGTGGTAGTATTGGAGCCAAACACAAAGGTAGAGAAATACATGTGGAGATTGCTAGAAAGAGTTTGTTTGGAAAGGAACCTTGTTCTTGAAAATGTGTTGGGGTTGATATGTATGTGCAATGTGGCTTGCTTGCACAAGCACAAGAAATGTTACAACCTTCCAACTCCAAATATAATCTCATGGGGTATACCAAACATGACGGTGGTGAGGAAGCCCTCAGTTTGGATTAAAGATTGGACTTGGCTCAATGGTGTCAAACTTAAGGATGGCAAAACTAGAGATATATATTCATTAATGAGAAATGGGTATTGCAATAAAATCTGGAATGTAAATTAGAGCCCCTCCAGTTGGAAAAAGAGATGGAGCTTGCTCTGGGATTGCCAGATCCCTAAGAAGTTTCAAGTCTTTTTAAGGTTTGCATGTGGGCATTACCTATTGGCTCTAAACTTCAAAGGAGAAATATCTCTAGTGGCATCTGTCCCCAGGTGTAGGTCATCACTTGAAGATAGTAAACATGTGTTTTGGATATGCCTAGCAATCAGGGGTACTTGGTCCAAAATGTCTAAATGGATAGAGAAGAGCTTGGGTATGCAAACATATTGGGGGGACTGGATCTTGTGCAAATGGTCAGTTAGTAATGAACACATTGGTCTAGTTTTTAATATTATCAGAGCTTGCATCTTATTGGAAATCTAGTCTAGTAGGAATGTAATTGTATTTATGAGGGCAGTATGTACAAGCTTGCAAGACACAGATTTGATGCATAAATGTGTTTACGTGTGCTGGTTTGAGTGTAATGTGAATAAAATTAGATGCCCTGGGATTGATTTGTTGATTCAGAATCTACAAAGGAATATGTTCTGAATTTTGCCCCAGTACTTAGAGAGCTTCAAACATACTAGGGGTAAACCCTAACTCTAGATTGTATGATGCAGGTGAGATGTTGGGAAGGCAAGAAAAGGCCTCCTAAGTTTTGTCCAAAAACTTTGAGGTGGTACCGTAAAGAAAAACAAATTGATCATACATTTGTTGCTTTCTTAGAATACCCAGACCCACTGTTAAAGTTTGGTCCAAGAAAGGGGGAATGCTGGAAAAACAATCCCCCTTGGTTGCACTACAGAAGCTATGAGGCTTGCATACTTTTGGGGAATCAGATTTCTTGGGAACAGACCTGCTTTTTGATAGAAGATGAAAGATGGGAATTCTTGTATAAAATTTTGAATGAGGTTGAGAAGGAGTAGTAAATTGTAACCTTGACTTGGTTGTATGACAGCTTTTGAATAGCTTCAGTTAATATAAATAATTATTATTGATCCCAAAAACAAAAGAACTTTTTGTTTGGGAACACCTTGGTAAGTTGGTCCATATGTTCCTCCTATATGTATGCCAAATGTGGCTCACCTGCCAAAAGCTTGGAGGAGGCACAAATTGCAGAAGAATATGCACCCACCCACAACGTTTTGTGGGTGCAATTAATTAATTAGTTTGAGAATTTTTTTTGCGACCTTGAAATAGTAGTGTCAATAAAAGTTGGTAAATGGAGTATGTGCCATATTAAAAGATCCAACGTGGCTTGGATAGCGTGGCAACCAAGGACCACGTGGCAAGGCGCTGTTCTCGAGTGTCAATGGGATTTCCGCCTTGCACGCGCTGCTGCACGTCGTCTTGCAGATGCTCGCTCCTCATCAGAAGACCCAGCCCGACACAAATCGAGAGCCACAAAGCGCCGGCTTGGCTACTCCGTCAAAGGGATAGCCGCTATATACTATAGAGCTCTTGTTAACTATCTCTCTCTATGTCTCTTTTCCCGTCGTCGTCGTAAGTACTCTTCAGTTTTCATTGCACAGACACCTTTTCCTGTGCTGATTAGCAGAAGCACAGGAAAGCAAAGAAGCAACCATGGCGTCCCATCGTCTGCGCAGCTCATTGCTGCTTATGCTCCTTCTCCTACTGCCCTTCTCGCTTTCGCAGCCCGCCCCTTCCCCAACGCCTGCTTTGTCTTCAGCCCCTTCACCAGTCTCGCCTGCGTTATCTTCAGCCCCTTCCCCACCGTCGTCTCCCGCGCCCATCCCCCCGTCATCTAAATCTAGCCCCTCTCCAAGTCCTTCCTCAACCGCTCCCTCCCCGTTTTCCTCGCCGTCAGTGTCTCCGGCCTCTTCACCAGCTCCTGCACCGTCAGCACCTTCGAGTTCTCCGACCTTCCCACCTAGCTCAGCTCCTGCCCCAGCCTCAGGCCTAGCTTCTACATTTGCTCCCGCTCCCTCTTCAGAACCGCCATCGCCGCCATCGCCACCTCCTACTCCGGCAGCCTCTCCGTTGGTCGATTCCAAGTACGGTGCCGCCTTCTCATCCTCTTCGAGCCTCACAGGCGGCCAGAAAGCCGGAATCGCCGTCGGCGTACTACTGGGCGTCGCGGGGGTCGGCGTCGTCGGCATCGTCCTGAAGAAGAGGCATGACAACATCCGGCGAAGCAGAGGTCGTGAAAACCCGTAAGGCTCCTGCCAACTTTTTAAGATCCCACCGATTCACTGCATTTTCGTCTCGTTTAAGGTTGATTTCGCATCGTGGGATCTGTCTACAGTGACCCAGATTTTGGTAACAACCCCTAAGTTAACGCTGGGTGTGTAAGAGCTTGCAAAACTTTCAAGATCCCCACTGATTCACTAATAGAGAACGGAGACAGTTCTTGTGTAATTACCTCTGTCCTGTGCTTGGATTTGGTTCCTAAAAAAAATGCGTGCGTGCGTGCGTGCGTGCGTGCGTGCGTGAGAGAGAGAGAGAGAGTTGAAGGCCGAAGTGTCTTCTCTCAAAAAGCTTCGAAGACCGAACCGGTTTCCAGCCCATATGGAAAAAAAAGATCATCCAAAAGCAGGAGAATATGTTGTATAACCAGCCTCAATGCCGGAACATTTCGCCAGTGAAAGAAGCTCCAGGGAATGTCCTGTTTAGAGTGGTTATGGTTGAGTATGAACATATGTTGTGTAACCAGCCTCAATGCCGTACCAGTGAAAGAAGTTCCAGGGAATGTCCTGTTTAAACTTTAGAGTGGTTATGCTGGAGTATGAGGTTGGAAAGAATTTTTAGGGTGCACTATGTCTAGACATCTATGCTTGGTCATTTGAAAGATGTTAGACACGCACGCAAGATAAAATTTCTCCATAGCGGGCCTTGAAGCTAAAAGGTGTGTCAGGAGTTGGTAAACGTGGGCAGCCACTTTGCTAGATTCTAATGAAAATCGTTGTGAAGCGCGTTAAACAAGAGTAGTGATGCTTAACAAGACTTGTTGAGAACTGTCAGTGGGCTGTCAACGAGCAGTGCTGTGTTGAATTTACAAGAAACGTCCTGAAGAATTGGTCAGAAATGATGGGAGCTCAGAGGGCCAGGATAAGTTTTGGTTACTGCCAGTCAGCGAGGCTGCCTTTGGATTGGCCTTCGTTCCGGAGAATTGATCCGGTATTATGGGAGCTCAGAGGGCCAGGATAAGTTTTGGTCACTGCCAGTAAGCAAGGCTGCCGTTGGATTGGCCTTCGCTGGTGGCAGGACTGCCTCATGCAGAACTTGGGGTCGTGTAGTCTAGTCTGGTCTTGTCTTGGCTGCTTTATGTAACAATGAGTTCTGCTGCACAAAGAATGGTTGTTTATTGTGCAATTCAACCCTTCCCCATTGTCTCTCCCACAAAGATGGGATTCATAGATAGTATCCATCCAGTTATTGACCTTGTCACGTCACCAAGGAGTGAATGAATGCATGTGACATTCTCTTAGTTCCCAATGATGTAGGACACTCCTTGTCTCGTCGTTATGTTATGGAGTGTGACCACTGACAACCCCGCTTGCAGACTAACATTCCCAACAGAAGAAATACATCTAGGAGCGCGTATATGTCTTGTCTGCTTCTTTGAGGCTAGCTCATTGATGATCTGAGACTGCAGTTCATGTGCATCAAAATTGAGTGTGTTGAGTCCGAGGTCATCATACTTTGTGCAACTCAAGAGGCAGTTGGAGTCTTATACCGAGTTGGTGAATGACTTGGTCAGGAAAGGGTCTAAAGTTGCTGAAGTGGAAGTTTGGGCGGTTTATGCCTGTGCTAATGATCTACAGACAGTGTGGAGATCGATCGATTCTTGTGAGTTATTGGACTTGATATGTGTATCCCTGCTGACATCATTGCATATTCGATGATTTGAAATGGATATGTCACATTTGAGCCAAAATGTGGGAGAGATGATGTGGCTTTGCTCATCCCATGATACGAAACTTTTGTGCAAGCTGATTGGAAGCAGAAGGTTTTAAGAGGTAAGCTCGGCGAAAGGTTTCGGCATGAAGGGAGAGCATTGAGTCGATTGGAGAGATGAGAGTGTGATGTCCTTTGAAGGAGATTGTCTACCTTGAAGAGCTGTATCTTTTTGGCTTACACCTCTGTGCTTGCATTATTATCTCTGTTCTTTCATTGTTGTACTTTGTGAAGAGCTTAGATCCTCTCTGCTTTCATTGTTATACTTTTAATTCTGAGCTTATGATGACATTTCTAGTGGATTTGACAGTCTTATCTGCTCCCGCATGTGTATGTATTAGAGAATGGGCCTTTTATATAACGTTGGAATGCCCTTATTTTTACAGTCATGCCAATATTCAATGACCTTAAGACTTAGTATGTACAACCTCAATCTCAACAACAGCATCAGCATCTGACGCTCCTTGCCATGCATTGAAGGTATTGTAGGGATTGTTGGCTTGTATTGTGATAGCTGGCAGGACCATCTGGCTTTTGCGCATTGACTATAGCTGTGCCACATAACCTTGTACACACTCCCTGCAGTGGCTTGTATTGTGATAGCAAGAATAACCATCTGGCTTTTGTACATTGACCATAGCTGTGCTCTTGATTTTCACATAACCTTACACTCTCCCTGCACTCACTAACCATATGTTGTACTGTTAATGATACAGATATGCAAGTCCCTATGCTCAAAATGTCCAAATGTCAGGATTCTAAATGCTAAGGGAGAATGCTGGAGGATGGGGTTTTCTGTGAGTCGTGGAACATATATATGAGCAAAGTTTCCAGGTCCTCATGGCAGCACATTTTTGTTCGCAATTGTTTTTACAGGAAGCCTTTTTGACACGAACCTATCATTGTATTTTAATGTGGTCTTAAGAGCTAGGTAGTCATAACATGATCAAGCAATTTTTTGAGTTCACTGTTTTGTAACCATATGCAAAGATGGGGTTTGTCATTACATTGTCAAGATTTTTGCCGTAGGTATCTAGCGTTTACCAGTCTCTGTGGGGTGTGTAAGTGACGTGGATTTATGTCATTTGAACACCGGTTGAGTAAGTTAGAAGGTTCATACTTATAAGGCCTGCCTGTCATAAAAGGAGGTAATTTTGCAAGGAGTAAAACACTGCTGACTGAAAATGTTTATTTTGCTCACGTTTTGTATGTTCATTTGAATCTCCACGATTTACTTTAACTAGTGTTAAAGGTGTGTGCATTAGTTGGGTTTTCGTTAGTCAGGTGTCCAAAGAATGGCACAATTTCTAAGGTAAGTGATGGAATGGCACAATTTCAAAGCAGTGGGTCTCTATAGACATATTAAAGCAGTGGGTGTCTTTTTGGAATGTCTATATGGGTCGTCTTCTGAAGGGGTATTATTAGGTGTTTTTGCGACGGGGAATTTGTTAAATCTTTGATTGAGAGAGAGGGGGTATTAACTTCGGTAAAATGAAATACGAGGGCATATACAACCAACGGTGAGATTTGAACTCGGGTGGATCATGGCCTTTATAAAGGCCCTCGCACTAGTCAATCTGTCCCATTGGCTGGATGCAAACAGCATGATGTTGAGAATTATTGTTTTTTTTTGGTACGCATACCTTTTTGTGCTTATGTTTCGGTGGTCAAAAGCCAAGCCAAGCCCCGCCCCCCCCCCCCCCCCCCCCCAAATTTATTTTTTTCCCGACATGCATTAATATCTGTATAAAGAAATAGCACAAAATGTGCACACGCTCGCTTCTCATGCATATAATTAGACTGTCAAGAAAAACATGGCATAGTTGGAAGGTAAAAAGTCCACACCCCATGCATTCTGAAAACGAGCAAAACTATTTAACATTATTAGAAACATAACACAAAATATTCAGTATCCATTGTTTACCCACATGAAAGGCATGACAGGATATGTTTCCTAACCAACACGCTATTTGCCGTCCAAGTATATGCCATCGCCAACACAAGCTGTGAGGATGCACAGAACTTAGAGATCACCAAGGGTGCAACAAAGACGAATCTAATGAGGGCAAAAGCAAGGAAAACATGAGCATTACACTACTGTGCATGCCATCTTTACTCACAGCTTGCGGATGCGTATAACACAAGTAATAGTCCGATAACAACGCACAAGAAAATGTTTGTCCCCCGCTTGATACCAACTACAGATCTAGAGGCCTGATTATGCTTGAAGGAATCCAAGGTGGGCATGTACAGCTGGGTTTCCTCCCTTGATGAGCTCTCTTGTTGTGGCGTATGTGAGTATGTTGTTAATTTTTATGGGTAACGTAGAATTCATTGGGTGCCCACCGTTTGAAAAATCCCTCTTTAACTGCAGAGAACAAGAAAGCACAAACACATACTACATACATCAAGCCCAAAGTGCTAGAAACATCCATATTTTTCAACCAATCAGAATAAGATTTCCTATATGCAGAATCATCCCTTCAAATAAGGGCTACCTAAAATCTCAACTATTTTTTCTTAATTTTGGTTGGTAAAAATACACTAGAATGCGGTTTTTTTTTTCAGCATTGCATCAAGGCATAGAAAGCAACATGAAAATGCAAAACCCATCAACAAGGAGATGAGATCTACTGTGTAAGCTTTTACATAAACATGAAGCAAGAGAACACCTAAAAAAAGCAACTAGGGTTACGAGGAGCCACGATGAGGGGTGAGAAGCCACCATGCATGACGTGTTGCAACGTACATTTTTAGCATAAACATAATTTCAAACACCATGTAGAAGGAGTTGGGGATCTTGGAATTAGAACCCGCTCCTTTCTCAGATAGAATGGCAGATTAAAGGTGAGTGAAGTCCTTGGGCTAGTATGCACGGGTGTAAATCCAAATTGCTAGATCTGAATACAATATTTGTGGTTATGGAGATGGAGGAAATCACCGGAGTCTACCCTATGCTATTGGGACGTCCATGGTTACGGCAAGTACTATCTATCTTCTAATTGGATAACACCATATCAAGGAAGGGGAATGGACAAACAAAATTTTGATACCATTCGCCAATGATTTCATTGGATGGATGATTGGCAACATCCACCTATCCATGGAGGATGTGGAATTTAGTTGCATAATCCTCCACTGGTAGCAACCTCTTCTACCCAAGTGACTGAAGCTTATCCAACATCTTCGAAGATGTCTTAGTAGTGTGATACCAATGAAGGAACGCATCAAGCAATGCTACATAATTAGCAAAATGTGCATCATCAGCATATTGTACTTTCCAACCACTGGCTTTGGATTCCAAGGTGGATGCGAACACATTCTGATTCAAATCATCCATAGGGGACTTCATCTTCTCATGATGTTGCACCATTCGGAGAGGTGGTAGACCATTAATAACCTGAAGAATCGATTTGACCAAGGGGATTGTAGAGCCATTAGTTTCATCAAAAGGACCTTGGTTACCAACAAGTTGGCGACGACAACCCAAGGAACTATGAGCGAAATAATGTCATTCGACATATCATTTGAAAATTCACTCCCACCATCAAGATATTCCGCACGACTAGGTTGCTCACTCTGGCAAGCATGATAAGTGGCTCCTTAGCTCCTTAGCATCTTGGAATCAGTTGATGAGATGAAGAGTCCATGGGAAATAGTTTTATAAAGTTAAAGAGGCTATAGGAGTTCCAAGTGGTGGAGGGTATGTCTGCTCCTCAAGGATATTAGGACTTGCCTTTTCACATGAAGAGAGGCTATTTGTGAGGGGAGGGCATGTCTACTCCTTAAGAATATTAGGATTTGCCTTTTCATATGGAGAGGCTCTATCTATGAGGAGAGAGAATTGGAGTTAGAATATGTTGGGGATGGAACCACACCAAGTTGAGCATTTGAGAGAGATAATGGGAGTTATTGGGTGTACTTCTTCACCACTAGGAGTTAGAATATGTTGGGGATGGAACCACACCAAGTTGAGCATTTGAGAGAGATAATGGGAGTTATTGGGTGTACTTCTTCACCACTAGGAGATATTCTACAATATCCATTGAGAAGAGGCAAGACAAGAGAAAGGAGAAAGATGACATATGTTATGGAAGAGGCAATATCCATTAAGAAGAGGCAAGACAAGAGAAAGGAGAAAGATGACTAGGAGATATTCTACAATATCCATTAAGAAGAGGCAAGACAAGAGGAAGGAGAAAGATGACATAGGTTATGGAGAAGAAGCTTTTGGAAGAAACACAGCCCATGAGAAGAAAACTAAGTGTTATGTAGGGAAGAGGAGATGACACGAATGGACATGAGTTTGCATGCTCCAAAGTACTAGAGTATGAAGGGTTGGCAAAAGAGGAAGATATGACATGTGTAGAGGGGGATATTTTGAATTAAAAAAGATAAGTACAAGGAAAGTCTGATGTGACTCTAGCTTGGCCATACTATTGTGTATAAGAAAAGTCTGATGTGACTCTAGCTTGACCGTACTATCTCTTTCATCACTTTCACATACCATCTTGTTTTTTAGTAAGTGTTGAATACCTTTACATTAGCCCAGCAATTTCTAGATGTATGTCCCATTGCAGTGGGTATAAGCTTAAAAACCAAGAAAGGGAAAAAAAGCATCCATGTTGGGTTTCAAATTGGTTTTTCCATTGAGGATTTACCACCATCAATTAAATTCCAAGTTGATAATAATAACACCCGACAAGTTGTTGGAACCATCATTAGAATTGAAAGAAAAAGTGGTTGAAGCAATTGTGTGTGAAAATGTTGTGAAAGAAATATTTCATTTGAAGATAGAGAGGATAGTGTTCTTAGAAGGGAGTTCCACCATGTGAAGTTGCAATACATAAGTATCTTACATGTTCAGTTGCTACCTTCATGGAAAGGGTTAGAATCAAGAAGTCATATATTGCTTGCAAGCACTTATACTATGTATTTCTCATGATATTATGATAAAACATGAACATTATATACATTCGTGAAGTAAAGATTGATAATCAGTTTTACTATGATTTTTTCATGATAATATATTAAAACATGAATCATTAATGTTATACACATTCATCAAGTAAAGAAAGATAATCACTTTTTCTATGTATTTTTCATGATATTATATTAGAACATGCATAACATTATGCACATTCATTAAGTAAAGATAGATTAACATGTTTTAAAGGACATGCTTAAATCTTTTAGGATCTTCCCTTGAACATCTTAACTTACCTCTTTTTGTGATGATAAGTGAAAGTTAACATAAAGGTTTCTTTGTATATATGGCACCTTTGGTACATCTAAGTAAAGACTCTTAAATTTTGTTCTTCTTTTTAGAGGTTTAGGTAATAAACAGGCCTAACCATGCGACAATGTATCTAAAATAATTATCTATAATACTTGGACATTACTATTTGTACCATGGAGAGTACTATTTATTCATTCGATATCCACATATAAATTTATTATTATTATAGATGTGGGTATTTGTGCCAAATTTGACAATAGTTTAAAAATGAAAACTTTAAAAACTAGTTTTTATAAGCAAGCGAATAAGCCCATAGTATAGTATCATAGTATAGTATTTGCCAATAGTGTATACACCATATCATGCTTATAGTCAAATTTTACATTTTCTTCATATGTTCAACATAAGATTTTTAATTTATCCACATTTTCTTTATGTACAATTTAGTATCTTACATTTTAGCCACAATCTCTATTTTTCCATTGGCGAGCCTGAAATCTACCTCGGTTCTCATCACTAAAGATTTTACTAGACTCACACATTGCAATGTCTGCTCAACCAAGAATAGATTGCATTAGACCAAAAAGGAAACAAGATAAGAGAGAAGAGAGTAGAAAGTAGAAAGTAGAAAGTAGAAAGTAGAAATCTCAAAAGACAAAATTCACAATGCAAAATTCTTATTTTGCTTAATGTCAAAAGTGACTTTTATACAAGGATTCTGCATTCAATTTTCCTTATAAAGACTTAAAATATCCTTATGTTGCTTAACATCAAAAGTGACTTTTATACAAGGAGCTTACATTCATATTTACCTTGCCACAAGACTTAAAATATACTTGGCTACTAGTCTAGCTCCCTTCCTTTTCTATAAAAAAGTCATAGACTTCCCCATACTTTTTATAAATCCCAAAGTAAGGTTGCTTTATATATCATATCACCATATTATAAATGGATATAGGTTACATAATAAAAAAAGATGGCATGGTGGGTGCCTTGTAAACAAAGCCATAAATAATGGGCCACGGGCATGAGGAAGAGGGCCATGAGCCTTTGGGACTAAGTGGAAGGCCAAACAATTGTAAATAGATGAATAGGGCCCCATGGGCATGGTCAAGTGTGGAGGCCATGAGTTAATAAGTGTGAACAAGGGTCCAAGTATAAAAGACAATGTGGAATAGTCTAATCATAATTAACCAATTTCAATCAAGATTTATAGCTTTGAGCTCTCTCAAGCTTTCATGGTGGCTTCTCCCTTGAGAATGCGTGTGAGCCCTCCATTCTGAGTGCTAAACCCTAATAGTTGCTTGCAGCCTCCACTTTGATCCATTTGTGGCATCTTTTCTTAGTTTTCTTGTCCATTTCTAAGCCTTGTTTGCAGCTTTCATATCAATCCAAGAAACCCTAGACATGGTCATTTTCAAGATTTGCCATCTCTAATATGATGAGATCAATCTCTACATTAGCCATATGTTTTAGAGCATCATTATGGAGTGATTTTGAATGCATAAAACCCACAGATAGCTGGCACATATTCGTGATTTTTTGCAGTATATTAGCTTGATTGGATGATGACTCTACTCTTTGTAATGATTAGTGAGAGTTTAGCCATGATTACTATCAATGTTGGAGTCTTTTTCTTGCCAAATAGAACCTTCTTCTACTTGGATTGAAGATTTTCCATCAAGAGGCCAAGAGGAGAAGGGGATTTCCAAGAAATCTACATTCTCATCAATCTCTGTAAATCTGAAGCTAATCAAGCATTGGTGAGTACCTACATTCACTTCCTCATTCAATTTGGTGTTTCTTGGCATCTAAGGGCAAGATTTTGGGTTTATCTAAAGAAAACCCCAAGTTCTTGACCTAGAGTTAAAATTGATGATTCAGTCATGCTATTGGCATCTACCATGAATGCAATATGCTTCATATTGATTGGAATGGCTACCATATGAGCCAAATGCCAACCCTATTGCACTAGATTGCGGATTTGTGAGCATTGAGGCTATAAGCTTGCCATTGAGTGATTCCATAGGCCATTCACATGCCATTGAACCTCATGCTATGTGATGTTGAGATGCCAATGGGGATGCCATATGATGTGATATGATGCTTTTTCATGCTTCACATTGTCTTTTGGTGGTGTTGATGTGATTGGATCCATTGGGAAATGAGTAGGGCATGAGTACATGCCAAATTTGTGATAAATGAGCATGATTCCATGCTAATGTGTATGTAAGTCACTCTACTCTACATTTGGATTACATACCACTCTCACACACACATTGTACTCACCTTCATTCATAGAATCTAGTATGTGTGTGAGGGTACCCTTGGCATTGGTGGAGATGCCAAGGGGGAGCGTGGCTTGAACTCTCCTTGTCGCCGTGAGTGCTTTTTTTTTGGTAAAGTGGCAACAAGGAGGGGAATTAGGGACTTGGTGTGAAGACTTGGCCCCAACCTTTGCCTTGAGGTCCGAACTCGGTAAAGAGGTGGGAAGGCTTGGCCGGGAGATCAGCAAGTAAAAGCTCTTCATCGACAAGGTCTACATCAACATTCTACATCGACATCATTGGCTATTGCATGCAGGCAATGGGGCCCTTCACATGAGAAATGCCAATGATTGGACAAATGATGCCTTTGTTTGGATGCAAAGTGATGCAATTTGTTGATGGGATGTTGAGATTTTGTACAAGATACAAAGGAGATGTTGCCTAAATGTTTTCAGACAGACCTGGTCACAAAAGTCACTAAACAAATCTTGGTGATTAAGGATTCAATTGGGCAATTATACCTCTTGGAAGAGCTGATTGAATGCTACAAGAAGAGCTATGAAGCTCTTGATTTGGACACCCTAAGGGCACTCAAATTAGGGTTTACGAGTATACTAAAAACCCTAATTCAGTCATAGATCCTTAGGGTTATCAAAAAAGTGTTTAGAGTTCTTCATAATAGTACTCCCTTAGGGCTATCCAATGAGCCAATAACCATTGCATTCGGATACCGTTTGATAGGTCAAATCTAGCAAGTTGACTTTTTTTACAAAAAAAGTCAATTCAATCTTTACAAAAATTTGACTTGGTCAAACCACTTGGAGTGTAGTTGGTATATCCCTAGTGCTATCCAACAAGCCAAGAAGTGCTTGATTTGGACCCATATTTTGTGTTTTAGGGCCATTTTTTCATCTTCTGCAGTGCGATAAAAACCCTAAAACAGAGAATATTAGCACTATTCAAAAAAATTTTGTTCTTGCGCATTTGCAATGCGCATTTGCATTCTACACATCAAGATCTTTCCATAGAGCCCTAGATCACCCAATTCCGGCAACTTTTCACCATCCAAACCCTAAAATTCCATTTTCAGCCATGGGGCGGAGCAAGCCAAGAAAGGGTATGGATGCAATCAATGATTTGGGGATTAGTGGATATGATACAAGGGACAATGTGACTGAGGATGAAACCATTGCGTAAAATCTTCATGATGATGAGCAAAGACTTCATGAGCATGGGAATAATGTTGATGTAAATGTGCATGAAAGGAATGCTAGGCCAGCTGGGACTAATGACATGATGATGTTCATGCAAACGATGTTGGCAAACATGACGACAAGCCTAGAGGAGCAACGGAGGTACAAAAAATGCATGGAATCAATGATGAAGGATCAACAACAAGCCTTCATTGATGCATTTGCCATACTCTGTAAAGATCTCTTGGGTGGTGCTTCCAATGTAATAAGCAATGGTGGGAATGAATATGTGGACAATGGTGACAAGGAGAATCGACCTCCGAATGCATCATTGCACATTGGTGGACCCAAGATGCATAATGTTGACATGGATAGAGCTATGCCTTCAACTTCAAGGGATGTTGGGAAAGGCAAGCAAGTGGTGTTCAAGTTTGATGCTCCAACCATTGACGGATCTTGGAGGACTTCCAAAGCTCCCGTGAGAGTGGGTGGTAATCAAAGGAATCATGCGTCACAAGATGGTGATGAGTTCAAAGGTGTGAGGGACAAAGTGAATCTCACCAAGTTCAAGGGTGAAGGCAATACCAATGAAGAGTATGAAGAATGGGTGAACCAAATGGAGATGTACTTTTAGCTCAACCCAAGGTCGGAACGAGCTAAGGTGTACTTTGCCACTCTTCTCTCGAAGGCTATGCCCATACATGGTGGAGGCACTTGTCTACTCATAGGTATGAGATTACCAAGTTGGGAATGGTAAGATGGATGGGAAGCCGACTAATGGTGCACACAAGAGCATGGTGATGAAGGAAGACCGCATCAAAATGAGTTGCATAGCAAAGGTTTATGCTATAAGTGTGGAGAGAAATGGTCCAAGGAGCATTACAAGGTGTGCAAGGCTAGAAAACTATCCTTGAGTATGATCTTAACAACCGAATCGGATGGTGATGAACTCGAGGATGAGGAAGCAAAATTTATAGATTGCAATGACAAATATGATGAAGAATATGATCATGAAGTTGATGGTGAATTTCCTTTTGATCCGGGTGGATCCATGAAGAGCAATTCACTTGATGATGGTTTGCCTATGTGTACTACAAGTGCATGCAAGAAGGATGCTATTTTGTGCACATTGTCACATGATGCTTATGCCAGTTGTTGCAAGGGCCCTAAGACATTGAGAATCAAGGCTATGATCAATGGTAGAGAAGCACATGTACTTGTGGACAATGGTAGTACCATAGCTTTGTCAATCAAAATTCCTTATGCAATCTCAAGTTGTACCTGGATGCTTTGGATGCATTGCATGTTGTGCAAGTGGCAAATGGGGAAAATATGGATTGCACAATGGTGTGTAAGGACACGGAGGTGTTGCTTTCAAAAGGCTTATGCTTGCAAAGGTGATTTGTTAGTGTTGGACATGGGGCCAATTGACTTAGTGTTGGGATGTGATTGGCTGTCCACACTTGGCACATTCTCTATGAATTTGAAGAAGGGATTCACGAGCTTTATGCATGAGGGAAGTCAAGTTACATTGTGGGGTACTACTACATCCAAGTTGACCTTGATTAATGGCACGAAGCTCAAAACAGAGCTAAAAAGGATGGGATGTGTGTATGTACTACAGCTTTGCAAAGAGGAGTCTTCAAAAGAAAGCAAATCCGAAATGCATGGAAAGATGTGCTTGATTATGTGACAAGATGTATGCCATGTCAACTCAACAAGGATCCAACACATAAGCTGGGAGGATTGCTACAGCCCTTACCCATTCCCAAGGGGAAATGGACTCACATTTCGATGGATTTTGTCATGGCAGTTCCTCACACAAAGAAGGGATGGGACGGCTTGTATGTGGTGGTGGATAGGTTGACAAAGGTGAAACATTTTATCCCTACCAAAGTGAAGTACACGGCATCTATGGTTGTTGCAAGACAATTTGTGGAAAGTGTATTCAAATTTCATGGTATGCCACAACAAATTGTTAGTGATAGAGATGCCAAATTCATGAGTTCATTTGGAGGACTTTGTTTGAGATCATGGGCACCAAGCTCACACTAAGCACTGCCTATCATCCTCAAAATGATGGTCAAATGGAGAGAGTGAATAAGTGGGTGGAGACCTATTTGAGACACTATTGCCATGAGACTCAAAGTGTTTGGGAGGATGATTGGTTGCCTCTTGCTGAATTTGCTTACAACATTACATATCATGCTAGCATTGGAATGTTGCCATATTTGAGGCTTTGTATGGGTACAAGGTGAATGTACAAAGCATGATTGCCATGCAGCAAGAGGATGTGAATCCAAGTGCTAAGGATGAGGTTGAGAAGATGCTTACACTTCTTCAAACAATGCAAAGAGAACATGAAGCGTGCTCCAAGAGAGGATGAAGGTTTATGAAGACCGACATAGGAGGTCAATGGAGTTCAAGGAAGGGGATTTTCGGTTCTTGAGAATCCCTAAGTC
The DNA here is from genome assembly GCF_041138505.1 of Cibotium barometz. NCBI lineage: Eukaryota > Viridiplantae > Streptophyta > Polypodiopsida > Cyatheales > Cibotiaceae > Cibotium > Cibotium barometz. The sequence goes on along the minus strand of NC_141066.1, from coordinate 5,384,327 downwards.
TAGATATGCCTCTCTCAAAGGCAACACCAACACTAAATTGGCTCATCGGTATTATGGTCCATACAAGGTCTTGAGGAAGGTTGGTGAAGTGGCATACCAACTCTTACTTCCACCAACTTCAAGGATACATGATGTCTTCCATGTATCTCAATTGAAGCCTTATATGGGACCCGAAGTGCAAGTCTTTGATGGTTCCATTGTGGAATACCTCATCAAATGGAAGGGTTTACCCGAGGAAGAAGCTTCATGGCAGCTCGCATCAATGTTGGAAGGTCATGAAGAGGTTTTGCATGCAAATGAGGGATTAAAATGGAGCGAACAGCAGTGAATATACTTATTGGAATTTCTAGAAATTCATTGTTATATAGCCCTAAACATGGTAGATACGGATCTTCATCTTTTTGAAGCTTTATGCATGTGAAGTGTCAACTTTGGGCACTTGTTTGGGACTATTTTGGGAGCATTTTACACAGTTTTCAGCCTATGAGAAAAGTGATGCTTACAACCTTGGTGAAATCATGTCCAAGTGTGGCTTCTTGATCTCCAATGCTACATTGAATGATGAAGATGCCCAAGTTTCGAGGAAGAAACTTATTGGGTGGGGATGGTTTGTAACAAAGCCGTAAATAATGGGCCACGGGCTTATCTACTCATTTTGGGGTGTGTACTTATCTTTTGTATCTCGCACACATTTGTTGATTCTTATCTAGTGAGTTTGTGTGCTCTTAAGCTTCTCTATCTTGTGTGTGTACATTTTTGCAACCCTAACCCTAATTCCAACAAGAATTTGTACTGGTACAAATTGTATGATAAGAAAATCTTCCAAGGACATAGGTAGGTTCATATGGGGCTTCATGGTTGAAATAATTGATCTATACTATATTAGATATACATACACATCTCCAGGCTCATGTGTACCAATTCAGCACTGCATGAACAAATGAGGAAACAATATAAAATGCATGAATAAAATTTGATAATTTTATTTTAATTCAACCTATGGAGCTCAATGCTCGTGTTTTCGGAGTGGATTCCACTCCTCATAAAATAATTGTTAAGCTAAGCCTCTCGGGTTCTAATTTCATGCAAATCACCCAAAAACCAAGGTTTTTTCCTATCAACAACAAAATAGAATTCCCTAATACAACATAAACTTCAAATGAAAATCAAACACACAAGCAAACAAATCCAATGCTCCAAAACCGTATGTTTCTAATCAACATCACGAAATATTGGGTGATCATAATAGCTTGGAATAGATGAAAATCCCTAGTAAACGGTGCCAAGTATGTTCAAGTCAAGAGCTTACCTTAGCCTTGCCGAAGCATGTGTTGTTATGTCTTGCCTTTAAGCTGCAAATACAACTTCCCATTGTGGGTACTCTAGTTTGTCCCACTGTCGGCATCCTCACTTCGTTGTTACATCAAAATGCCCCTTGCCAAAGGGGTTAATGGAGAGCTCTCAATGCCTAGATGGAGGCAAGAAGAGATGGTCCTTCATAATGGCTCTCTCTCACAAAGGCGGGGAAAGAAGAAGAAGCTATTACAAGAAGATAACCTACATCAAACCTATCTAGCATGCATCCATCAAGCAAGCAAGATTCAAAAGCAGAAGCAGAAGTAGTAGAAGAAGAAGAAGAAGAAGATACTGCAAGTGGGGGAAGAAGAAGAAACTATTCCAAGAAGAACATCTACATCAAACCTATCTAGCATGCATCCATCAAGCAAGCAAGATTCAAAAGCATATAAGCAAGCAAAAAGAGAGGGAACAAGGAGAGCTCACAAGTAAACTATTTGTAAGGAAATGATTGTGTCTTTCTTATTGTAAAAAATGACTAGTTTTCACACTAGTTAAACTTAAAAATTATCTAGCTCACAAGTAAACTATTGCAAGGAAATGATTGTGTCTTGCTTATTATAGAAGATGACTAGTTTTCACACTAGGCCGATCAAACTAAAAAATAGTCTAGCCTCTATTACTAGGCTTAAGTAACTATGTATACTAAGTCCATAGACTTTTCCCTATTTGACATTAAGCATATGGTAAGGCTACTTTATATATTCCAGTATCATCTTACAAAGTTAAGTGCTTGTTCACGTGAGTAAGATGGCTTATAGTTAGTCGGGTTAGCAAAACCATGTTAACCAATGGAGTGGTTCATTATAATAACTATATATATATATATATATATAGTGCTTATTATAAGAGTGAAGATGATCCTAAATTTACAATAATATAATCTATTTTTAGACTTAAGTAACTATGTCTCAATGGTTACCTATGTATTGTGTTTAATCTTTACTTTAAGAGTGAAGATGATCGTAAATTTACAATAATATAATCTATTTTTAGACTTAAGTAACTATGTCTCAATGGTTACCTATGTATTGTGTTTAATCTTTACTTTTTGTGCAAATCTTAGTAAAGTGTTGGCTGATCTCCAACACTTTTGGCGATAACATTATCGTTTTATTTACTTACAGGCAATGGTGTGGTGGCTCTCTTTGTGAAACAATATTTTTCTTTTTGGGTAATGGCAATCATCATCATGTAGGGGCATCTACATCATGTCCTTTATGTCATGTGATCGACACGTCTTGACACGAGGGGAGACCCGATGCCAAACAGGCAGAGGTGACCCTTGATGTGAGTGATTGTTAATGGACTTATACAATGAGGTGGATTGATTCTTTGAATTCAATGGCATTCCAGAGAACAATCTCATGAGCCACAAAAACCTAATTTTGTTAAGGGAATGGCTCTAGCATCATTGACATCATTAAGCTCAAGACTAACCTTACCATAAAGCTTATGTTGTACTTCCATATTAGTGTTGGCATCATTATATGTTGCATGGAAGAATTTATCCAACTAGTTCTCAACTCAATGTTGACCACTATGGTTAACATTACCTTATTATTTTTTTGTAAAGGCATGCAAGCAACTATTAGTGTTTAGCACACTCAGAATGGAGGGCTCACATGCATTCTCAAGGGAGAAGCCACCATGAAAGCTTAAGAGAGCTCAAAGCTGTAAATCTTGATTAGTATTGGTCAATTGTGATTAGACTATCACGCATTGTCTTTTATACTTGGACCCTTGTTCACACTTATTAACTCATGGCCTCCACACTTGGTGCACATATGCATGGGGAACAAACCTCCTAGTGAGGGAGAAAGTGCCCCGGCGGTCCTAAGTGTGCACACACATCACTACCATATAATCCTACAAATCCCCTGGAGTGATGATGTGAACATGTACAGGGTATGGCCCATCAATCCTGAAAGGACAGTAAGCCCAAAGCTTTATGAAAAGCTTCGAACTTTTCATGAGGAAGAGCCTTCGTGAATAAATCTACCATGTTGTCATGTGTAGGCACATAGACTAAGCTGATCTCTACTGCTGTAGAGAGTCTTTCCCTCACAACTGCTAATGCACTCTGGCTATCAGTGAAAATCTTAGTGCTAGACTACTATCAAACACCCAAATCAGCCAACACCATAAGATGTCTGAGCAACACACACTCAATTGTAGCTATAAAAGCTACCCTATACTCAGCTTCACAGTTGGAAGTGGACATTGTAGGCTGCTTCTTGCTGAGCCATGATATACATGAATCACCAAGGCGAAAGCAAAACCCACTAGTGGACACTCGCGTGGGTCATAACATCCAGCCCAATTTGAATCACTGAAAGCATGTAGCTGTGACTCACCGCCGATGCCCTTTGGATAAAATAAGTCAAAATATCGAGTGCCCTGTAATAGCCTGCCAATGCTTCGTACCTGGGCTATGCATAAATCTGCTCAACTCTAAGATCACATATTGTATATCTGGCCTCATGTTTCACACATAAAGAAGGGATCCAACAGCCTGCTAAATAAAAACTAGCATCAAAAGAGTCTCTTGCATCTTGAAGACTAAGTTGAGTACCTATCTCCATAGGTGTAGCCATAGGTTTACAGCCTTCAAGATTAAGCCTCTTCAATAGCTTTTGTATATATTTAGACTGCAACATAACAATGCCATCATTGCATTGCATAAACTGAATCCCCAAATAGTAATGCAAGGGCCCCAAATCTGACATCTCAAACGATGACTGCAAATCAACTTTAAAGGTCGAAATCCGTTATTTTTTGCATGAAAGCACAGGCTAAATTGAGTTTTCTACAAAAAACAACATCTCTACTTAGCAAAATCCACTTTGAGGGTAGAGTCTATATCCTTTGCTTTCTGAAGTGTATCCCACAAATATGCATTTAACTTCCTTATCATCAAGCTTACTGGGTTGTTACTCAGGCATAAGAGCATAAGCAAGAAAACCAAAAACACGCAAATGAGCCACAGAAGGCTTACTACCATGCCAAGCTCTTTCCGAGCGAGGGAAGTTTTTCCGGGTTCGGTTTTTGAAGAACCGAGGGATTAGTCTCTTGTCCGGATATCCGTGGTGGGCAAGGCCTCGAGTGAGAGACCCTGCCCCGCGTAAGAAGTGCTACGTCCGATGCTAGCACCCCTGAATTCATTGCGTCGCGTGGAGGGAACAGAGGTCTTTCAGACGGCCGCCCATTTACAATTGGGGGCCTAAAACTAGTCTTCCTAGTCTTTCTAGCTCTATGTAGTACAACTATTCCTCACATGACTGGCATTATACAAGCCATAACCTCAGTCATCCCATGGCTCTTTTACATTAAGCGCTTTTCGTGGTTACAATAAGTCTAGCCATGCTAAAGGTAATGTTAACTAGAGTGGTTAACATATCCCGGTCCCTAATTCAAGTCCATCCTTGGAGCTGGTCGAAACTATCTGTAGTAGATCGAGTATGTTTGGATGAAGTTGCGGCACGAGGTTAGAGTAGGGGCGGTTCAATGGAAGACTATGTAGCTGGTCCAGAAAGTTATCTTCATCATGTCTTCGAATGTTTTTGCAGGTGCTAGGCGAGCATCCACATGATCCACTCATAATAGCCAAAAATCTACTTGAGCGTTAGGCCTTTGTTGATGTCAAAGGCCAAACCTTGCGTGCCTGTAATGTTTCCAATCTAGAGATGACTCTAGCAACCTGATGATCAAGTGGAAAATTTTGATCATCCGATCACGGCTAGGTCTGGGACTTGATCAGATGGGCGGATGAACTAGTTGAAGCGCTTGATCATTGTATCTTTGATACATGGCTGCTGCACTGTCGGAGGAGAAAACCAAGGAAAGTTGAATTGTAGCTTCAAGTTTGTCTTCTACTCCTCATGGAATACATTTAGCGCCCACCGTCTTCATATGGAGAGGCAGTTTGGGCTGATGTGGAGTGCACGGGGTGCGTTGCAATAGGTTTCCCAGATGAATGGTTTGATTAGGAAAGGGTGCCTCCCAAGTCGACTACTCGCCAATGAGTTTGAACGTGATGGGAAAATCAACGGCGAGTGGCCGATGATATCCTCTACGTTCCCTGGGTGGGTGTTCTTGTTGCCACTATTGATGCTTGGCTCTAACGTATGGGCAGCACAGGACATGGATGTCCATGCAGTCCATTATGCGAGTAATGGGTGTTGCATGGAGCTGTCACAACCAAGCAAGATGGCGATCGCTTGCTCAAACTCCATGTGGTCAAGGGGATCCCACCAGTTGAAAGGGTGTAGTGGAGGGTCTGTGCTCCAGTTGGTGGGCGGTGGAAAAATCTTACCCTCTTCAAGGTTTGGGTGGGAGGGTTGTTGTAGCGATGACGTGGGTGGAGGGGTGGTAGATGTGGAGGCTCCTGTGAGGGTTGCGTCAAAGAGGGGTGGTGGTTGGGTTGAGGTGGACGGGATGTCACGGAATGTAGTGTGTATTCCCAGTTATAATGATAAAAAGGGTGGTGAGGGGGGGTGGTGAGGGGGGGTGTGGGAAAATAGATGGGAGGAGAAGTGGGGAGGGAACAGTGGTAGTGTGGATGTGCCAGATGGGGGTGGGGGTGGTGGTGGTTGGGTTGCTGGTACTTGGATGAGATGAACTGGGTGGTGGAAGGGGAGGTGGGGGAGGTGGGGGAGGTGGGGGAGGTGGTGGAAGGGGAGGTCGGGGAGATGAGGATCGTGGGGGTGGAGGTGGGAGGCTTCCGTGGCTATCATCGCCTCCGTCGTGGCCGTCAATGGGCATGAGCACCTTCTGTAGTGTCAATTGTGGGCTATGGGATCAGAAAAAAGATTCAGCTAAGACGTGGGAATAGTCGAACTAGCAAATGCTGGTGGCTACCATGACCTCCATTTTCTCATGGCACCTGTGATATAAGATGAGGAGGCTAGCAATGGAGGAAGGGGGAAGGGCGTCAGTGCAAAGGGAGAGGTAGGGTTTGTTAACCAAGTGCCATCCCCTACCATGTAAATACTATAAGGCATCAGTCGTCCTCTCGGAGGGGTAGGGGTATGGGCATAGACCTTTTGGAATAGATAGGTCTATAACCTCAGCTGTACTATTGGATGGGAAGCCAAAGTGGAGGAGGTGACTCCAGCTAATCAAAATGGCTTGGAGAGGGTGGGGAGGGAGCTCGTAGAAGTCATGGGGGTGGTTGAAGGATATGAGGCCATGGAAGTAGAAGTGGGGGATGAGGGTGATGCTGGCAATAGGGAGCTTGATGAGGAGATAGGTGTAAGTTTGGTGAGAGAGGCGCTCATCCAAATAGACATTGTGTTGGAGGAGGTTGAGCCAGATGCTCCTATAATGAAGGTAGATGAGTTGGAATGGGCTTTGTGGGGGGAGTGCAAGGATGGGAACCCCGTGGCTATATCCATAAGTGCATCAACCTTCCGATCCATGGTGTTGGAGGAGGGAGCAGAGGGGGTGGAGAGTGGTTGTGCTGCTCTGGGGCTTCGCCTTCTCCTCCCAGGTGCTTTTCCATCTCATGGATGGTATCTTCCGAGATATCCCAGTATCTCTGAAAATCCAGCTTAGTTTGTGCAAGGGCCTCCTCCGCAGCTTTGGCTCAATCTTGGGATTCTTGGGCAAGGGTCTCCCCATGACAGAGAGTTCATGGTGTGCCCACTGACTAGCTTCATGGGCATGTTGGAGTTGCTGCTGGAGTTCGGTGATCCTGGCGAGGGCATGCCCAAGCTGCTGCATCTGATCTTAAACTTTCTCTGTAGTAGCTGGAGGTTATGTAAGTTAACCTAGTAGAGATCTTCAGATATTTGTCTCTCTTGTACCTTAGCCAGCAACATCTCCTACAATGAAACTGCAGGCACCTCCTGTGATGGTAGATACAATCCACCATTTTTGTGATCAATTCCCTGAGATGTTGAAAAAACCTTAAGGAAAATTTGGGCACATTGCCATGGGTTGCATGGATGCTCTCAGTGTATGCCTGGCTGGATTGGAAACTGCCTGACCATGCCCACCAGAGAGTGTGTAATGTATTTTACTGAGATTCATTAGGGGAGGAGGATCTAGCCTCTATGAAAGATGGGAAATCTATAAAGTGGTATGAGGGTGGTGTCTCAAAGAGGTTCTGCTAGAAGAAATCCTTCTGCTTTTGCTTCTCCTCCTCCTTTGTGGCCTTTCTTCTTGCTTTCTCATGTGCTGTGTTGGGTCCTCTTGTGTGGGGCCTGGATTGGGTGGTGGGGGTACCTGCTCTCTGCCCTTGGGTTCCTAGTGGTGCCTCTTGGCTAATGGGGAGTGAGGATAGGACTATCGCGGGGGAAGATATGTGGGGACTACATCTGGGCCACTCAGCTGGATGGTGCGTGGTAACTCCTCCCACTCGGCTGCATGATAAAGCACTTTGGTTAGTAAGGTGGCCGATGCCAACTTCCCCTGTGGGTTAGAGCAGACTGCATGGAGCTCTTTGTACAAATACTCTGCCTAGTTGACCATCTATCCCTAGTGCACCTGGGCCAGGGTAGTCATGATGCACCTGCTGCTGTTGAATCTGTCTATCCATCGTGTAGTCAGTAGAAACTATAGGACTCAGGCCAGCATAATCAAATCTTCTTGGGTGATGTTCACCCACTCCACCCTGTCTTTGTTCGGGTTGCCTCTGTATATGCTTTTGATCAAGTTAGGGGCATTGGTAAGCCTAACATAGGGTTGGTCTAGGTGGGGGAGTTGTAAGGCATCTCTTATGAGCTCCATGCTCAGTTGTACCCTATGCATATGGCCTTCATTATCCAAAACATCCTCGATGTGCAAGTTGGCATCATAAGTCTCAAAGTGAAGTACAGACAATTGTATAATTTTGGCCCCCATGGCTCGAGAGTGGGCAATCTCCCCATAGGCCCAATTGTAGCCCGATGAAGTAGAGGAGCTTGTGCTCCACCTTTGGTTGTTCGTCATTAAAGAGTGGATGGTGTGGCCATTCACCTACTTCATAAGGGCTTCCCCCAAATGTGACAGCTGTGTGCGATGGCGGGCATATTCCTTAAATCTAACCCCCCTATCGGGTGCTTTCTTCTGATGGAAGTGTGGTGGAGGACCTCCCTGGAGGAGTCCAAGGTGTCAATCATGGTGTAGAAAGGGTGTCAATCATGGTGTAGAAAGGGTGTCAGGATGTGAAGGCTCAAGAGAAAAAACTACAAGAGTTTGGCTACAAGGAGAGCTGAAAGTGAGGAAATGAGGGGGTGGGACCCATATTTATACACTCCAAAAGGGCACAGCCATGGCATCTGGGATGGTATGGGCATGGCATCACCAGCAGCAGTGAACAGCTTTGGCATCATGAGTGAATAGCCATCGCATCTCCATTTCGGATGTGGTACAAGCATGGCATGGGTTGGAACGGGCATACCAAACTAGCTAAGAAGGGAATAGCCATGGCCTTGTAAACAATACAGTGGCAATTTTGGAACGGCCATGGCAGATGGGTTGATGATGGAACGTCCAGAGCACTTCACTAGAACGGCCGTGGAGAATCTAGAACGGCCATGGCAAATCTGAAATCCTAAAGAGTGCGGTCGTGGGGCAAAAGTAGGTGATGGGTTGGTACGGCCGTGGCCATGGCACTTCATTCTTCATTTTTTTTGGGCACCCCAAATTAGGTTTTGTACCTATGGGATACGCTACCAACACCCCATTACGGGTTTTGTACTGATTATGTGCCCAATTTGCTGAGGTTAGGAGTCAGTTCTAATTTGGTGATGGTGAGGTTGGGGGTTTTACTTCCTTGAGGAATTCAGAGGGTTGATGACAAGGGAGTACCTGAAACTGAAGGAATTGATAGTGGCATTGTAGTACTCCGATGCAACCTTACAATGACAAAACGAGGAGTTGATAACATTGAAGGTATATCATTAGTCAGCGTTGTCGGTGAAGAATGGGCGTCAGAGTGTAATTATGAAGCTTCTGCTTCCCTTTTTCTTGGCAGTCTTTGTGGCGGAGGCCACCTTGGGTTTCCATTGAAAAGTAGGTGACTGCAGAGCGACACGGGGTGGAAGTTGGGGTTGGGGAGATTTGGGGATCCAAATACAATGATTGAAGCTTCTACTTCCCTTTTTCTTGGCAGTCTTTGTGGCGGAGGCCACCTTGGGTTTCCATTGAAAAGTAGGTGACTGCAGAGCGACACGGGGTGGAAGTTGGGGTTGGGGAGATTTGGGGATCCAAATACAATGATTGCCCTTGTATAAGCATTGGGCTTGTAGGATAGGTTTGGGGATCCATCTGGGGGTTGGTTTTGGGCACTACTGAGGGTTTGATTGAGGATAGGGGTTCCATGGAGAGCGTTTAGGCCTGCATTTGTCATGTACCCTGTACGCTTGTGGTTAGTGAATTGGTTTTGCCGACATGGGGGACGAGGAGCTCTAGGTGCCTGTGGATGAGGGGAAGAGTTGGATCGTCAAGGGATCCACAATGTAGATTCGCCCCTCATAATAGCCTTGTGCGCAGCGAGAAGCTTTTTAGGTACCCAACGGGGAGATGGCATGCCCAGTGTAGTTTTTTTAAATTTGTTAGAAATGTTAGTTTAGTTAGTTTGGGTTGGTGGGTCAACAACTTGTGAGGTGGTGATGTAAGAGTGGGTTGCTGCCAAGCGTGGTGGTAGGGAGGGGGTGTGAGAAGCATTGATGTGGTTGGCATGATGAGCGGCCTCTTTTTTAGCAGGATGGATTTGTGGGGGTGTGGTGATGAAATGATCGTGGGTGGTGGAGGGAAACTTGTTGGCATGGGGGAGTAGTGGTTACAGGCTCTAAATTTGTCATGAGGATAGTAACTTAGCCGGAGGCCAGGTGTAAGGTTGTTGTCTGTGCGTCCCAGTTGATGTTGCACTTGTTATGTCCCATCCATCCCCTTCTAGGGAGTTTTTCCTCATGAATGGTTCCTGCTGGCATCACATAGAACTTCCCTTCCAAGGGATTATTTCCAATGTGGAATAAAAGTGAGATTGTGCCTAAACAGTGAACATGATGTGATGCCAATGAGGTGACTCTTGAAGGGGTATGTTTTAGTGCAGGTTCCCCAAGGGAACATGTTTCATGGGACATCAAATTGTAATTAGCCCCTCTGTCTACTAACGGGAGCTAATTTTTGGATAAATCTTGTTGGGGTGGTCATTCCTGACCACAATTGAGCAGGCTTTACCTACCATTCTTCTTCTTCAAGGTCGACCACCTAGGCCATATTGAGAATGCTTTGTTTTCTGGCAAAGTTTAGCTGGCCTCACCTTGGCCTCTTGTTGGGTAGCCTGTTTCATATCCTCATGGTCCTTTTGCGCTGTTTTTTATCATGGATGGCTCTTAAGGTGGCCTCGATGAATGGGCCATAGTAGGGTTTTAATTTACTACTGTTAAAATAACCAACCATATCTACACCATCAAGTGTCTCGATGTGCACTGCACCTTGTGGTGTTATCTCAGTGACTAGGAAAGGCCCTAAACCTTTGAGCTTGAGCTTCTTTTTTTGTGTCTTTGTATTGAATAAGAGGACCATGTTGCACTTGTTCATTTGTTTGTCTTTAAGCTGATTCGTTAAACCATTGTTTGTGCCTTAGATTCTTATGATCATGATGTATACTGCTAGAAGGTGTGTTTCATTAAGCTTTATAAGATCAAAAAGGCAATAACCTAAGACATTTTTGGTGAGCCTCTCTAGTACAGTGATGCGTAAGCTAGGGACTAGGAACTCCATTGGCATGACCGCTTTAGTATCATAGGTTAAATTGAAGGGGGTGGCATTGGTTGCTACATTGTAGGAAGTTTGATAAGCCCAAAGTGCTACCAGCAACTTTTGTTCCCAACCGTTGCGGGCGGTGACTGGCCTCTCCACAGTTTTGGTCTGAATGGCACACAAGATTTTGTTTGTGCTATTCACTTGGCCATTCACTTGTGGGTAATAGGGGGAGGATTTTTTGTGAGTGACAAGGAACTCTTGCAAGAGGAATTGGATTACCTCATTAACAAAATGTGTCCCATTGTTTCTCACGAGCTCTAGGGGGGCAACCAAAGCGTGTGATGGATTGACTCATAAAGGAATTTGGCATAATCGATCATGCATCAGCTTTGCGGGTTGCCCGAGCTTCTACCCACTTAGTGCAATAGTCCGTGGTAGCTATTATTTATCGACATTGAGTGTATTTGGCCTGCTAGACTAATGGGTCCAATGAAATCTATGTCCCATTTCTTAAATGGTTGTTTAAGACACAACTGGGTTGAGGGGCATGTTGTCCTTGAAGCGAGGAATTGCTACACGTTGGCATTTGTCACACCGCTTGATATATTCTACTACATTTGCCATTAGAGTGGGCCACCATAACCTGGTCATGAGGACCTTACGCACAGTGGTATCTACTGCAAAGTTTTCCCCAGCACAAGCAGAGTGATCCTGCTCTAGAAGGACATACTTGTCTTCTCGAACACAGTGTCATAGAATTTTATTCTTTCCTTACCTATAAAGTTGGCCTGCAATAATGAGTTGGTAGGGGGATGCTTTTTTAATTAAGTGATGGGCACGGTCTTTGTTGAGGAGGGGGTCCACTGGTAAGTTGTTGGCTAAGAAGTGTGCTACCTCCTCACCCCATTCAAGAATGAAGCATAGTTGGAAAAGGGCGACATCTAGTAGTAAATTGTCATCTACTCCCACTAGCAGTTGCTGTTGGGGATCCTTGACATGTGGTCTTCTAGAACATGTTGAGGGCCTTTCCTTACCATACAGTGAAGACAAACTCAAGCAATATAAGCAACCACCTGGTGATTCTACATGTCATACAGGGCTTGTTTTTACCAAGTATAGAAGAGCTTGATGGTCTATGAAGAAAACAACTGTCCTCAGAAGATAATAGTGAAACTTCTTGATGGTGTGGACCATGGCTAATCCTTCTCTCTTGGTCGTGGTGTAGTTCCTCTCAGCTTCATTGAGTTGGTAGAGCTAGCAAAGCTGATGGGGAAATCCATCTTGTGTTCTCTCGGTTAGGCCAGTACACATCCAACACCAAAAGCTGAGGTATCGATGTGGACATGGAAAATAATGTCCCAGTCGAGGGACCTGAGAATGGGGCACTCGCCAAGGATTTTTTAAGTGTTGTGTAAGCTTGTTGGCATTCCTCAGTCCACTCAAAGATGATTAAGACTCCATAAAGAGGTCGAGCAATATCAACATACATAAAAATGAATCGCCGATAGTAGCCGATGTGCCCCATGAAGTACTGGACTCCCTTGAAGTTGGTGGGTGGGGGCAGCTCAAGGATGAGCCGCACTTTGCTATCATCAATAGAGATTCCCTACCTGGAGAAAATGTGTCCCAGGATCACTCTATGTCTAACCCAAAATAGGCATTATAGTGGGTTCAACGATATGCGATATAGCTTGCACCTTTCTAACACTTTGCAAACAGTCAACGTGCACCTTCCAAGAGGAGTTGACACAGAGTTCATCCATAAAGACCTCAAGAAATTTCTGAAGATATTCCTTGTAAGCTGTGCACATGAGATGTTGGAAGGTACCGGGGGCATTGATCAGTCTGAAGGGCATAACACGGTATGCATATGTGCCACATTCAGTAGAAGCAAAGGTTGTTTTGTGCTAATCCTTAGAATCGATTAATACCTGATTGTATCCAGAGAATCCGTCAACGAAAATGTAGGCTTCCTTTCTTGCTACTTGTTCTAGTACATGTTTTGTGAAAGGTAAGGGATAATGATCCCTAACGGTAGCAGCATTAACTCCCAATGGGTGATACCCATTCCGTATGCTCAATTTCATGAATGAATAAGGCATCGATGAGTCTGTCAATCTCTTCTCGAACCATCTTGCAATATTTTGGGTTCATCGAATAAACCCACTATTTGACCAACCTGGCTCCCTCAACCCCATTGGAATGTTGTGTTGGACTACTTCTAGAGGTACACCTTTCATGTCCATGTACTTCTAGGTGAAGCAATCTTGGAATTCTATAAGTAGAGCGATGAGCTCAGTCTCTCCTCTATAGAGAGGTCTTCTCCAATATATACCGGCCTTGGGTCTTCTCCCAAGCCTGCTAGGTTTATCTCTTTGACCTTGGCTAGACCATCATAAGAGGTCCCTAGTTGCCCATTGTGAGACCTTTGGGCCAAGTCATATTGGATGAATTTGTCGGCCATCTCGAAGGTCTTGAAATGTTTAGGCACCTGTCTAGTCTCTTTGGATTTAGCACTTTCTTCGTCTACTAGCCTTTTGGCTTCTTTTTCTGCCAATGCTAGCTTTTTGTTGCATGCTTTGCACATTGAGCGGCAAAGCTTTTATGATTCTAGTTTGGAATCAATAGGTTCTGCTATCTGTGGGATGGTCGCATGTGGACCAGAAGGGGGCTATTGGGTGAACTCCTTTTGCAACATTTCATTGAAGTGGTCATGTGCTTCCACAGCCCCAACATACTTTAGCCAGTGGTTGTTTGAATCGTCTGGGAAGACATATTATTCTAGCGGCCTAGGGAATCCATCAGGCCTGTGAGTCTTGTGGGAGCGTGTGTCCCTTGATGGCTCCGCTCTAATGGCATGTTCAAGTTATTGGGGTGGCAAATTGGATAGGTATGCTGAGCTAAGAATATATAGAGATGTAATCTCCTGCCCATCTATTGTAGCAAACCTCATGCATGTGCGTCTACTAGGAAAAATGTCCAGGGTGGCAAGGATATGCATCCAGTTCTCAGAGTCTTCCGACTCTGGAAGAGGTGCACACTCCTCACTATCCTTTTCATCTTCAAGTGTCTTGTGACACGTCTGACACAGATGGACTACAGGAGATTGGGTTGTTGTGACCGAGTCCTCTGTGATTGGGTATACCTTCCATGTGTATAGATTGCTCTTGAATGTTTGATCCTTTCTCTAAATGTAAATGTGGTCAGTATCCCAGTCGTGTTGAATAATTTTTTATTCTCTCATGAATGGTCTACCAAGGATGTAGTCGTATAAGAAACTGGTTGACGTCCAAAGTTCATCACCACAAAGGTGTGGCAGTAGTAGTTCCAAGGATCTTAATTTTCATATCCCTCAGTAGACCAATGGGTCTAGCTATGGCTCCATCAGCAAGTTTGACCAACAGTGTGGTGTCATCCATGGTGGGCGCTCCCCATTTTTCCCAGCATTGTTTTGTAACAATGCTCACTCTTGCTCCCCCATCCAAGATTGCTATGACTTGGAGGTCTCGGGCAAAGCCGCATTGAGTTCTTTGCCTTCAAAGTATTTTCCAAGCTTATTTACTCAAACCGTGGGGGTGCCAGTTATCTCGTGGGGTATAAAAATTTCATCTTTCTCAGATTCATTAGAGATATCAAGCTCCATAGATTTGTGCATGCTTGCCTTGATGCATTCCTCCATCCATTCCTTTAGATATTTCCATAAATTCGGGCAACCTTGAAGCAAGGTGCTGATAGGGGTTTGGATCTGAGAAGAAAGGAAGGAAGAGAGACCAGCAACGTCTCTAGGAGCGGAGGTTGTCCCATGAGGAAGGTTGGTTTGGCTTAATCTTAAGCTCTTTTGAGTGTACAAGATGTGAACAAGGATTTTTGTACTCATTCTCCTAAGATGACCGTCCCCTAGATTTCTAAGATATTTGGCCACCATGTTTCCCTATTGGAGGGTAGCTCTACTACAATGAGAGCTACCGCTTCTATTAGCCTTTGCGGGAGTGGCTAGTCTAGGAGCTTTTAAAGATATACCTAAGCGTCTTCATCAGATCTCAGGTTTGAGACCAATGGGCATGGCTCAAGGTAGGCAGTAGGAGGCTCATCTTCTATTTGTGCTTGGTAATCTCGGACCAACTCTTGGGCTACCAAGAGTCTCTCCTTTTCCTCTATGGGGTTAGGACATTCAGCAAGCTTTTTTGGGAGTTGGTGAGTGTCGATAGGTTCTGTAGCTTGAGTGACAAAGCGTAGTGAATCTTCCTCTTTAGATGAAGAAGTTGATGCATGAGTTATCGTGTCATCTTCTGAACCACTTCTGATAACCACTCGGCTCTCATCTTTTCCGATCTTTGTGGTTTTCTTTCTTGAGTGCCTAATCGATCATACTTGTTCAAAGGCACTTGCTTGGCCCTGGCCTTGTGGGGTTGATGCCTTTGGTTTGCAGCATGGGCTATGGCCCTCTGCCTATTTTGCAGTCCAGTTACAACATTGAGAGGGACTGCGCAGATGAAGCCATCTCTAACACTCAATAGGTTAAGGGTGGTGCTGGGATTAGCTTTGCGAGCCTTTCCTGTTATTCTAGGTCTTAGTGCACATTCTTTATACATATGGTCAATATCACACCCAACACATAATGGAGTCAAGGTGGGAGCACCTAAAGAGGTACTCATCTCATCCCTTTCTTGTTAGGACACTCAGCCACTCGGTGAGGTCCTGTGCAATTATAGCACTGTATAGGTGGTCAATTTGCCATCATATTCATGTCTTTGGCCCGTGGCATTGGAGTATTTAAGTACACTGGGAACATTTGGTCTCCCTCCATAACGTAGTGACTTAGAATTTGAGAGGGTGGGCTTGTTGGCTCTAGAGTTTCATAGGTAAGAACTTCTAGAATTTCCCCCTCATCCCCTTCTTCAAAGATTTCTATCAAGGTTATCTTACAAACTGGTGCAACTCTTGGCGGCAGTGGGGGTTGAGGTTGGAGAACCGAGGGTGGTAAGGGCATTTCAGGTACCCTGAGGATTCCTCTTTGGGCCACTTGTTGGCTTGGTTGAGGTGCATTATGGAGCGCCAGTGCTAGCAAAGCGAGCGGTTGTCTCGGGTTGGCTAGCAAGGCCTAAGGTAGAGCATGAGCTAGAGAAGCTCTTTGATGATAGCAGTTTGTAACTTCATGATTGTCCCATTTTTGGCAATATATGCAGTAGAGGTTAGGAGACGAGGTTTCAAATGTGGACACTCTGTGCCGGTATGGTTAGCATGATAGATCAGGAACCATACAAGCTCCCTCTTTGGATAGAGATGGGGTTGGCCAACCCGACCCCGTCGACCTTGGTCGATTCTCCATTGTTGGGTCATGTGCTACATTAATGCAGCAGCAGCCAACTGCTTGACTTACTGTCTAGACGTAGACTTTTTGCTTTTTCCATCGAAATTTGTGCTAACAATCTTGAAGGAGAATTCTGATGTACCCTCATAAAGTTCTTGACAATGTATTCCCTTTAAATTGTCCTCAAAAATTCCATAGCACTCCTATAGCATTGGTCAAAGGAGGTATGGCCCAAGGCATACAATGAGTTGTGTAAGGGCACGTCATCAAGACCCTCTAGAAATCTCTTATTAATCTTTCGTCAAAGAACTTGTCTTTGGAACTACATCATAAGTGGAGATATCTAACTCTATTAATGTAGTCTCGGATGGTTTTGTCTTCAGCTTTTAAGGACCTAAACCATTGGCCTGCTTTACCATCAAGGGTGAGGCCCCGAAGGCACTCACCCTTAACCTGATCTTCTACATTGGCCGAAGGCACTCACCTTAACCTGATCTTCTACATGGCCAAAGGCTTCACAAATTTGATTAAACATCTGCAAATGTGGGATGGGATCTCCAGTCCCATCAAACTTAGTGATTATCTTTGAGATGTTGGCGGGTTTGTTTCGCTCTAATCTTGGTGCATGCTGCACTGGTGCTGGGGGCATCATGCCCATGGCTAGCCCCCTCCCTATTTCCATAGCTAATCTCAACACTTCTGGTGTCATCCCTACCATGGGGCTGGAGCGGGTGTAGGTTGAGGAAAGGTTGGTGGAGCAGCAGGGCCCAGGAGAATAGTATACCATTGAAGGACCTTGTCTGATAGGTGGGTTAGCCCCTAGTGGTCCCATGTGGTACCTAGGGTAAACTCCCTATGGTGGCTACTGCTGATATACAAGCAGATTGGGTTGATGTGAAGGGCCTGGGTAGACAATTTCTCTTTGGTATGACCTTTTTTGTCCTTGAGATAATGGACCTAACCCTAGGTTTTGTATCGGTCTTTGGGCCTTGTAAGAATCAGCCACTCTTGAGACAGGCACGGCTATCTCAGGAGTGCCTATCTCAGCCACTCTTGAGACAGGCACGGCTATCTAGATTGGTGGTTTAGTTTGGGTCTGTTGGCTTTCACTTTGCCCTACTTCCGCTCTAGGATCTAAAGATGATGTGGGTTCACTTTCTTATGGTTGGTCCATACCTCTCACCCTGGGTTGCGATTCTTCCGACTATGTATTTCCTGGGATAAAATTACGGAGCCTTGAAGCAAGGCTTCTCTGTGAATGTATGGGAGAGGTAGTAGGAGCTTTCTCTTGGACAGATGGTATGTCCATGCACTGAGGTTCAAGCTCTCTTGTCTCGAGTCAAGAGTTCCTCGTCTTGTACTGGGGTGGTCTTCACTTTCGCTAGTGCTATCAAAGACAAGCACCATTTGACTCTACACAGTATTGACCGATGGGTCCGACCTTATAAGCGAGAGAGCTTTGGGAGAGTTTACTTCGTCAAAAAGAGGGTTATTTCGCACCAATTTACCCGAGCATAGGTGCATGTAAATGTGGAACTACTGTGCAGAACCCCCCTTATGAAAAGCTTGTTTTTTTAGAAATAGTACGGCCGCGTACACTTTGGAATGGTACAAGCGTATGCTTTCAAATGCTGAAGGGAACGGGAGTATGCTTCTCAGGGAGCAAATGGCATGAACGTTCTCTTTCTGAAGGACACAGGCATGGCTTCGCAAAAGAACATGTGTGAGCTTTGAAATGAAGAAGGTACAAGCATGGTAGTTGTTGGAATGGGCGTACCAAGCTGGGGTCGAGAAGGCAATGGGTGTGGCAAGATTACCATAGGCGTACGCTTCAGGCAAATTAACTGGTGGTATAGGCATTTGCGTTGGTCATTCAGAACAATTGGCATGGGTGTGGCGAAAATGACACGGTCATGGTGGCAAACACAATGAGTATACCCTTCAGGAAGGAATGGCCATGGCAAGATCAGAGCGGTCGTGGAACTATCAGATTGAGAGATTTTTAAGATCTATCTAGGGATTTTATGGAATTTAAGGCTGCAAGTCTATTCCCTGACAAATTCAATTACACCCACTTGATTGAATGTAATTGAATGCACTTCATGCCCAATTTAATACAATTCTTCTAGTTTTAATGCAACTGCCACACTCAAGCTAAAGATCTTACCAAATTTGTCCAATTGAGAAGGGAACGTGCATGGTAGATGTGCCACGGTCGTGCCCTGTAAAGCGAGCAGCCTTTCACTTCTCAGAACAGCCAATAGAATGCAAATTTTGCCTCATTTTCCCTCGTATTCTTGCTAATTCAGGTATGTTCTCATAATTTTTTTTTGTTTTTAATTCAATAGAGAGCTAGAGATAGTCTCAAGCTATCTATCGGTGCCTACAATGCATAATGAAAACTAACTAATTAAAATTAATTTGTGGATTAAACTAAGATGCAAGATTGAAGAAAAAAGAACATAAAATCAAATTTTTGCATGAATGTCAAGGGCAATGTTAGAGCTCCTACGTGCTCGGTGAAGATCTCAATGCTCCAATGTTCAATTTTCAATGCCCCATGTAATCACCATAAAAAAACAAAAATAAACACAAAATCAAGCAACCAACCGATGGATTACAATGAGTGTAGCCATGCTAAAGGTAATGTTAATCAGAGTGGTTAACAAGTGCCATGTGTCATAGGACATCAGATTCTGAGTAGCCTCTGTTTTAAAATGAGAACCAATTTTTGTGTGAAACTTGTTGGGGTGGTCATTCCTAACCACAACCACATTGGTTTCACCACCCAATCCTCTTCTTTTGAGGTCCATTACTTGGGCCATGTTTACCATGATGTTTT
Organism: Cibotium barometz; assembly: GCF_041138505.1. NCBI lineage: Eukaryota > Viridiplantae > Streptophyta > Polypodiopsida > Cyatheales > Cibotiaceae > Cibotium > Cibotium barometz. The sequence continues at coordinate 5,365,122 of NC_141066.1, read as the reverse complement.
TACCCCTAAGTTTTGCATGCCGCTCTTTTGCTTCACATTGGGCCTTTTTTTCATTTCTTTGTGCTATTTTTTGGCATGAACGGCCCTTAATGTGGTTTCAGAGTGGGCCATAGTAGTCTTTTAGTTTTCTACCATTAAAATATGCCACCATCTCGACTCACTTGGTGCCATCAACGAGTGTTTCTATGCACACTATACATTGCGAGGTTATTTCAATGACTAGGAAAGGTTCTAAGCCTCTGGATTTAAGTTTTATTTTTTGTGGTTTTCATGTTGTAGAGGAGGAACACATAATCCTCACTCATTTTCTTATCTTTGGGTTGGTCATCAAACCATTGTTTATGCCTTACCTTTTCCACAATCATATTGTACACAACTAGAAGGCGTGTTTCATCTAGCTTTTCAAGTTCAAAACGGTGACAGCTCAAGAGATTTCCTGTGAGTTTCTCCCATACCGCAATTCTTAAGCTAGGTACTAAGAACTCCATATGCTTGACCACCTCAGTACCATAGGTTAAATTGAAGGGTGTTGCATTTGTAGCTGTCTTGTATGTTATGCGATACGTCCAAAGTGTAGTGGGTAACTTCTATTCCCAATCATTTCTACTAGCCTCAATTGTTTGGCCAGGATGGTACAAAGGACTTTATTTGTGCTTTTGGCTTGGCCATTGGCTTGGGAATAGTAGGGGGAGGATTTCCTGTGGGTGACTAGGAATTCTTGTAATAAGAATTTATCTCTTGATTGATGAAGTGTGTGCCATTATCGCTCACTAACTCAAGAGGGCACCCAAAGCGAGTGATCACTGATTCATAAAGGAATTTAGTTATGGATATCACGTCAGCCTTATGGGTAGCCCTATCTTTGACCCATTTAGTGCTATAGTCCATGGCCATTATGATGTATTGCACTTGAGTGTACCGAGCCGCCAGACTAATGGGTAGCCCTAGCTTTGACCCATTTAGTGCTATAGTCCATGGCCATTATGATGTATTGCACTTGAGTGTACCGAGCCACCAGACTAATGGGTCTTATGAAATCAATGCCCCACTTCTCAAATGGTTATAAGGACACGATCGGGTTTAGGGGCATTTTGTCCTTAAATCGTGGGATTTTCACTCATTGGAATTCATCACACCGTTTGATATATTTTGTAGTGTCTACCATTAAGGTGGGCCACCATAGTCCTACTATAAGGATTTTGCAAGCAGTAATGTCTGCTAGGAAGTGTCATTGGGGGACATCGAGATGGGAGAACTCTCGCCAAGGCTTTCTTTAGGTTATTATATTCCTGTTGGCACTCCTCTATCCATTCAAAAATGATTAAAAGGTCATAGAGGGGACGAGCAATATTGTCATACATGAAGATGAAATGTTGATAATACCCGACATGTCCCATGAAGCGTTGGACTCTTTTGAAATGTGTCGGTGGTTGTAGCTTAAGAATGAGGTGCACCTTGCTGTCGTCTATGGAGATTCCTTGTTTTGAGATAGTGTGTCCCAAGATTACTCCATGCCAAACCCAAAATTGGCATTTAAGAGGATTGAGAGAGATGCGATAGAGTCAGCATCTCTTTAGCACTTTTCGTAGACACTCTAAATGTTCTTTCCAAGTAGAGTTGACACAGAGGTCATCCATGAAAACTTCAAGGAATTTTCAAAGATATATAGGCCATGCACATTAGGCGTTGGAAGGTGCTTGGGGCGTTGGTCAGTCCAAATGGCATGACACGGTATGCATATGTGTCCCATTCATTTGCAAAGGTTGTTTTATGTTGATCCTTTGGTATCTAGAGAATCCTTCAATAAGCTGTAGACTTCCCTTCCTACAACTCTCTCAAGCACATGCTTGGTGAAGGGTAATGGATAGTGATTCCGTATTGTAGTGGCATTGACCTTTTTGAGGTCTACGCACACTTGCACTTTTTCATTCTTTTTGGGCACTATCACTATGGGTGAAATCCATTCTGTGTGCTCTATCTTGTAGATGAATCCGACATCTATAAGTCTTTCTATCTCCTCTCCTAGACCATCTTAGAATATTTGGGGTTCATCGGGTATGCCCTTTGCTTTTACTGGTCCTCACTCCCTCTACCATGGGAATGGTATGTCTGACCACTTTTGGAGGTACACCCTTCGTATCCGTGTACTTCCATGCGAGGCAATCGTAAAATTCTATGAGAAGAGCAACCAGGTCTTTTTCTTCTTCAATTGAGAGGTCTTCCCTTATGTAGATAGGTCTTGGATCCTCATTTGGGCCTACCAGGTTAACTTGTTTAACTTTGGCTAGACCATCATAAGAGGTCCGTGGCTCTCCATCATGGGTTCTTTGGGCCGAGTTATATTGTACAAAACAATTGGCCATCTTAAAGGTCCTAAAGTGTTTAGGGACTTGTTTAGTCTCCTTGGCTTTAGCGCTTTCTTCTTCTATCAATTTTTTGGCTTCCTTTTCTACTGGGAGCACTAACTTTTTGTTGCATGCTTTGCGCACGGAGTGGCAAAGCTTTTGGGATTTAGGTTGGGAATCAACGGGTTACTTTAGGTTGGGGGTGACTATACTAACTGGAATGGAGACATTATTGAGATCCTCTTGCCAAAATTGGGTGAAGTATGAGTGCGCGTTGACAACCCCTACATATTTTAGCCAATGTATTTCCAAGTCAATAGGGAAGACATATGTCCCTTTTTCAAAAAAAACCATTGGGTTTACAAGTTCTGAGTGGATGGTTTCCCCGTAATATTCCTCCCTATTGTCATTCATAGGCTCATGACTTGTGACTTCAAGCATACATGCAGTGCTTAACATGTAGAGAGACGTGATTTCTTGCCCATCAGTTGTAGCAATCCGGGTTCCTATGCATCTTGGAAGTATGTCCAAGGTAGCAAGGATATGTATCTAATTCTCAGAGTCTTTTGGCTCTAGGAGAGGTGCAAATTCCATGCTATCCCTCTCTTTATCGATGTCTTATGGCACGTTTGGCATAAGTGGATTGCAATGGATCAGGCTGTTGTTACCGAATGCTCTACAAAGGGTCGTCCACTCATGGGATGAACTTTTCAAGTGCACAGGTTGACCTTTATTATTTGATCTTTCTTTTGGATCTAGATATGATCCATGTCCCAGTCATGGATCATTTTGGTCTCTCTCATGAAGGGATGTCCTAGGATGCAATCATATGAAATAGGTTGCTGTGGTGGCCAAAGTGTCAGAAGTTGGTCTTGAGGATATTGATCTTCAAATCCCTCAAGAGGCCTATGGGCATGCGGCGATTGGGCTCCATTAACAAGTCTCACAAGTAAAGCCGTGTCATCCATGGGTGCTCCCCATTTCTCCGAGCATTGTTTAGTAACAATGCTCAATCCCACTCCTCCATCTAGGATGGTGGTGACCTAAAGGCCATCGAAGGGTATGGGTAGTGCTATGTTGAGTTCATCTCGTTTGAAGTATTGCCCTAGTTTGTTGACTCGAATAGTGATGGTGCCAGTGATTCCATGGGGCTCTATGAATTCATCCTCATCTATCTCATTAGAGCTTTCTAGCTCGGTGGGCTCTTGCATTCTTACTCCTAGGCATCTTTCCATCCAATATTTCAAATATTTCCATAATCTTGGGCTACTTGGAGTAAGGTGCTAATGGGGATTTGGATTTGACAAGATAGGAAAGAGGAGAGATCTACAATGTCTCCAGGAATGGATGCAGTTTCCTGAGCTAGATCACCCATGTCTGTGTTTAGGCTCTTGCGGGTTTAGGGTATCGAAACCTGGACTTCCGTGTGTTCTTTTTGGGTGATCATCTCCTAGGTTTTTTAGATGCTCTGCAACCGGGTTTCCGTGGTTGGGGGTATCTATAGTTGTTGGTGCTATCACTTGAGGAGGCCTCTTAGAGGGTGCTTGGTTATGAGAACCTCGATTATATCTCTGATCTTCCTCAGTTGGTCTTATGTTAGATCAAGGGACATGCTTCAAGGTATGCCATTTGAGGGTCATCCTCCAATTGAGCTTGACAGTCCCCGACCAAGTCCTGGGGGCTTTCTTTAGCCTTTCCTTCTCTTCAATGGGGTTAGGATATTTGGCTAACTTTCGGGGTAGCTGTTTGGAGTCTATTTGTACTCTAACAAGAGGGGATGAAGGTAGTACTTTAAACTCTTTAGAGACGAGGAGGTTGACTCATTGGTGTTTGTTCCATCCTCGGACCCACTCTTTATGACCACACGGCTATCCACCTTGCCTCTCTTCTTGGCCTTCTTCTTTCACGACAAGCACCTTGTTGTTGCGTGTGCTTGTTTCAGGACTTCCCTATGGGCTAAAGCTTTTGCATGTCTAGGGTGTCTTAGGTTTTGCGAGGTCGATGCCTCTGTAGTAGTGTGAGTTGTGGCCCTTCTTCTACTTTGCATTCTAGTAACTCCATTAAGAGGGTTTGAAGCCATCTTGTACACTTAGCAAATTAATGCTTGTGCTAGGATTAGCTTCATGTGTTTTTCCATAAATGTGGTTTATTCCGCACCTCGTGCATAAGGGAGTTAAGGTGGAGGTACTCACAGGAGTACTAGCCATCCCTTTTTTGATCGGACACTCATCTACTTGGTGAGGTTTTGCACAGTGATAGCATTGCATGGGTGGTTTTTTAGCCATGTTATTCAAGTCTCGTCCCCGCGGAGTTAGGGTTGCTAGGTATATGGGGGTACATCCAGTGACTTAGGATCTGGGTGGGTGGACTATTCAATTCGAAGAGCTTGAAGATGGCCCCTTTAGCGGCTTCCCCCTCATCCCCTCTTTGTAGATTTTAGTCAAGTATAATTGATGAATGGGAGTGATTCAAGGTAGTGGGGGATATGGCGGTAGTATAGGGGGTGGTACGGGCACTTCGGGTACCCTAAGAATTCCTCTCTAAGCCACTTCATGGCATGGTTGATGTGCATTATGCAGTGCTACTGGCAAGGCCAGAGTAGCACAATAGGGAGTAGGGCAGGGTCTCAAATGTGGGCACTCTATGCTAATATGGTTAGCTTGACAAATCGGGCACCATATAACTCCCTCTTTAGGGAAAGATGGGGTTGGCTAACTCAATTCCAACCTTGGCATGTTCTTCAATGTTGGGTCGTTTGCTGCATTAAGGGTGCTGCCAACTATTCAACCTATTGTCTTGAGGAGGACTCTTTCCCTTTCCCTTCAGATCTTGTGCTAGTAGTTTTTAAGGATGCCTCGGGGATGTGCCCTCATGCAATTCTTGGGAGCGAGTTTCCTTGAAATTATTATCAAAGTCCATAGCACTCCTACAACATTGCTCAAAGGAGGTATGGGCTAGAGCGTATAAGGAGTTGTGCAAGGGTACATCTTCAAGGCCCTCAAGGAGCCTCCCAATCAACCTTTCATCAGAGAACTTGTCTATGTTGTTACAACGAGAGTGGAGGTATCTCACTCGATTGATATAGTCCCTGATAGATTCTCCATCCCTCTATTTTACATTATGAAATTGTTCAATTCGGCTCCATCGGGTTCCTTGTCTTGAAAGATCCCTGCCCTCTCTGCGCAACGAATTCCGGGGTGCTACCAACAGAAGTAGCACTTCTTGCACAGAGCAGAGCCTCTCACTCGGGGCCTCGCCCATGGATATCCGGACAAGAGACTAATCCCTCAGTTCTTCCAAAACCGAACCCGAAAAAACTTTCCTCACCCAGAAAGCACGGGTGTTTCCTCCGAGAAAAATTTTTATTCTAACGTAGTCAAGAGCCTTAACTAACTAAACTGATCCGACCAAACCTGTAAGTCACATGGTCAGATCAAGGAATATACTTGCACTTGGATCATAGAGACCAACGCTTTTTTCCTCATCAAGAGGCACAGCCCGTTGATTCTTTTCCAAACAATAAAGACTATCTAGGATTTACTCATCTATCGTAACATAACAGAATTGAGTCTCATTTTAGTGATCCATCAGTCCAGCCTAACCCCATCCAATCCCATGGGTTAGCCAACCGCCCAACCACTATAGTGATAGGATCCATTTAGGAATTTGGTTATGTTTTGCCTCGGGAACTAGGGAAAAGAGTTCCCAGGCCCCCTAGCCGACGCTTCAAGCAAACTTCAAGATAGTCACACCAATTACACACCCAATATAAAATTGCCTGTTTCACAGATTCAGCTATCTTTAAAACAATCTTTTAATGAAACCATAGTATCACTGATCATAATCCTCCAAAATATCTAGCTTGAGTTCCATTTTGCAACATTCCTCCATCGGTGTACCTTTGGCATCATTGGCAACTAGAACGCTCACCACCTGTTCACTCAGGGGCCTTTTCGATAGTTCCTAGCTCATAGTACCCGGAAATATGATCACATAAGAAAATCTAAATGGACTCTCCATTGAAGATTAGCAAGATCAACCAAAAGATCCATGGACTCATCCGTTGAGGACCAGCAAGGCCAATAATCAACTAGATCCATGCCTGAGTTCAGAAAACAACTCTAACTCCTAGTTCCATTTTCTTCCCTGATGCACGTGTGGGTATCTTCGGCGACCAAGAGCCCGAGCATCGTATGGTCAGCATCCTCTAGGCTCCTTCATAGGTCACCTAGTGCTTCACTCATAGGCTGCTTCCTTGGTCCCTCATCCATCATACTGGAAGCTCACCATTTAAATCGAACTGAGGCTGGTCAAGACATTGGCCGACCTTGCTACGCGAGATGTCCTCCATTGACTCTTTGTCAACTGTTGCAACTTTATCACTTAGGTCTCTAGGATCTCATTCACAAGATGGTCAAAATGCTTCCCCAGCATTCTTGACATAAAACAGTCATTTAAAAACAGGTCATAAATACAGTTTTTAACGAACTCTCATCTTTCCACATTGTCCCACATCATTTCTCATTATTCCACATTCTTCTAAATCAATTCACTTTGCTTATTCCACATCCAGTCATATCTATTCCCATCATCCTTCATCGATTCTCATCTAATCACATCATATTACATCTCATCACATCTATCCACATCACCTCACATTCATCCACATCACCTCACATTCATCCACATCACATCCATTTACATCTATTCCGATCCTTATCACACCACGTCATATCCATCTTCATCACATCTCATCCATTCACATCTACCCATATCCACATGACATCACATCACATCCATTCACATCTACTCCGATCCACATCACATCATATCACATCCATTCACATCTACCCGATCCACATCACATCTCATCCATTCACATCACATCACATTCCGTCACATCTACCCAAATCCACATCACATCCATTCTCATCTCATTACGTCACATTTACATCTCACCGCATCTCACCACATCCATTCAAATATCATCACATCACATTCACATCCATTCACATCTCATCGCATCCATTCACATCTCATCACATCCACTCACATCCCATCACACCCATTCACATCCATAACATTCATTGCATCCACATCACATCACATACATTCCATCCACATCTATCCTTATCACATCACATTCATTCCATCCATATCACATCACATTCATTCCATTCACATTACATCACATCCACATCTATCCTCCACATCACATCTCATTCATTCCATCCACATCTACCCATATCTCATCACATCCATTCACATCTCATCACATTCATCCACATCCATCCATTCATTCACATTCACATCTATCCACGTCCATCCATTCATTCACATGCACATCTATCACTTCACATCTCATTCTCATCCATTTAGGTCACATCACACCCATTCACATCTCATCACATTCACATCCACATCCATTTACATCACATCACATCTCATCCACATCTCCTCACATTCACATCCACATCCATTTACATATTGTATTTTCATTCCTTAAGTTTCATTAATAAGAACTAATTCTAAACTTCCATTTACTCATTGGATCCTCGATCCTTCCAGGGATTCTAGATTCTCTTTTTTTTGAATAAGAATTATCCAAGTTTTCTCTATGGATATTTTCATATTCTTTCTCAAATTTCTCACGTGAAATATGTTCAATATTCTTCTTTTTGAGTAAAAGATTCATGGGATTTACAAAAATCAATTCTACCCATATTTCCCAATAAAATTAATAATACTCAAAATTTCACTTTTTATAAATACTCATAATTTGAATTATGCCAAAAATTCCTCTTTTACCATTTAATTACTTGGATCTCAAATATCATGGAAATTCCTCTTTTTGCATAAAAATAAATTTACCAAAAATTTCTCTTTTACCATTTAATTAGTTGGATCTCAAATATTATGAAAATTTCTCTTTTTGTATAAAAATAAATTTACCAAAATTTACTCTTTTCTCGTAATCAATTAATTATGCATAATTATAAAAAATATTTCTTATGAATATGATGAAAATCATTCTTTTTGCATAGGATGTCCAATCCTAGAATATGGTAGGAAGTCCTCTTTTAGCATTATGCATAAAAATAAGATATGTATTATTTTCTAAAAATTTTACCATAGCTTCGTTGCTATTATTGATAATTCTCAAATTTTTCTAAAGGATAAAAGCTTGTAATGAAAATATGATAGTAGTTCCTCTTTTATGCTTAAAATCAAACTATGAATTTAAAATCAAGCTTGTAATGAAAATATGATAGTAGTTCCTCTTTTATGCTTAAAATCAAACTATGAATTTAAATTATAATTTTAACCATAATCATAAACTTAATTATGGTTATCCCACTAGATTAAGCTAATTTCAATATTTCTCTTTTTTCCCAAATTGATAGGATAATCTATTTCTCATTTAGAATCAATCAAAGTAGTTTTTAACTACTTATAAATAATCTAAAAGAAATAACCATTATTTTGTTAATACAAAATTATAAAAATATCATTTTCTTAATCTCTAGCTTATCAAGTCTAGAGTTTAGCTTTGAATTAAGAGACTATCATTGAGAAGCATCCTTTTTCAAGAGATTTAGCCATAAAGATGGCTATTCTTTTAGAGAGAGAGAGATTTATTTAAAGAAAGCATTACAAATAAGCATAAAGATTAACTTTCTCTTAATTAAGCATTAAGACTTTAAGGAAAAGCTTGATTTGAATTAAAACAATTATTTAGAAAGCTTCTCAAGCTTGAGAGGAGTTGAGAAGAAGGACCAATTTGGCTCCCTTTTTTATTTGGTTTGATCCAAGAGAGAGAAGAGATAAAAATATCATAATTTATTTGAATTAAAAACCCTTCCACACATGTGCAAGAGGCGCCTACCTCAAGAGTCCCCCTTTCCTTACCAAGGTGTCAAAAATGCATCATTATTCTAAAATATCTCATTTTTTTAGTAATATCTCATAATTTTTAACTAATAAACCTTGTACTCACTCAACTCTTCATCTTATGTGAGAATTTACTAATTTTTGGGTGTTTTCTTTTGTTCTTTTGGATTTATCTCATCCCAACACTTGGATTAATCCAATTGGCCCATTGGAACCTTAATTGGACAATAATCTAAAAATTTCTTAAAATGTAGACCCTTAGGCTAAGGTCCCTTATACACATTTTCAATTAATTCCTAATGCACATTGGAAAGTTCATTTTGAACTTCTGTTTCAGGGGAATCCATTTTAGACACTAGGAGGATTTTTATATCCAAAGATATCTTAATTTTGGATTATCTCTCTCTAGACATTTTCTCTCTCTAGGCCAAAACGAGTAAAACAAGATCTTTCTTCTATTTAAGAGAGGGGAATAATTTCAAGAACAGAAGGGGAGGTTCTTATGCCTTTACTCCCCAAAAGCTGGAGGGAGGAATCTTACATGTCTTGTGAGTATCCCATTTCGAAAGCCTCTTTCAAGGCTTCAAAGGTGGCCTTATCCTCTACTTTTAGTGATCGAAACCACTATTGGCTTTGCCATCTAGGGTGAGGCTGCCTTATCCTCTACTTTTAGTGATCGAAACCACTATTGGCTTTGCCATCTAGGGTGAGGCTGAAAGCACTCACCTTAACTTGGTTATCCACGTGGCCAAATGCCTCACAGATCTAATTAAACATTTCTAAATGTGGTATGGGGTCTCCAGTTCCATCGAAATTGGTGATAAACATGGAAATGTGGGCTGGTTTGTTTTGCTCTTGTCTTGGCCCTTGTGTTGGTTGAACTTGTGTTGGCAGTGTTATTTTGACTACCCCCTCCCTATTTCCATGGCTATTTTCAACATTTTAGGAGTCAATCTTGCCATATGTGGGGCTAATGTGGGTTGGGGTAAGATAGGCGAGGGAGCTAGTCCAGGTGGATAATATACCATTGGGGGTACTTGTCTCAAAGGAGGACTGGTTTTTGTGCTTCATAGGGTTCCATATGGTATCCAGGGTATACCCCGTGAAGTGGGTACTGTTGGTACATTGGTGTGGCAACGGGTTGATAGGATTGTGCATGGTAGGCTCTCTCTCTTTGGTAGGACGTTTTTGTACCCTAGAGAGCAGGCTCTTGACCTAGGTTTCACAAAGGCCTATAGTCTTGGTATGAGTTGGCCATTCCAATGGTTGGCATGGCTCCCCAGACTGGTGGATTAGTCTGGGTTGGGATACCCTCATTTTTCCCTATCTCTGGCCTGTGCGACTAGGGGTGGCATGGCCTCCTGTGCTCTGGTTGGCATTCCATGCCCCTGTCCCCTGGGATATGGATCATATGATTGTGTTTTTCCCAGGATAAAGTTTTTGAGTCTTGAAGCAAGACTTCTTTGTGAATGCGTAGGGGAGTCTAGGTCTTGCTCTAAGGGGGTATGGGCATTTACCGAGCTAAAACCAGAGTTAAAAATGCCAAGCTATAAATTTTCACATGAATTAATTCATATATTTATCCAAGAAATTATACAACATACTAGAAAAAATGGTTAGTGGTGGGGATACATGTTCAGTAGAATTTCTTGGCATGGCCTCCTCTACAAGCACACATGACTTCTATATAATCCCTATTTACTTGTAGAAAGTACCTAGGGAAGAGTCTCTAGCATGGCTATGTTCTTCGTTACATTACCATGACCTCCTTTTCCTCTCTACTTCTCCCTTAGGGATAGTACTTAAGGAGGAGTCCCTAAGATAGCAAGATCTCCTCTACATGTACATGAACTAGGATAAGTTGGTGTGAAAGAAATCAAGCCCAAGTACTTTCTCTAGAGAAAGTGCTTGGGATAGCTTGTGAAAGACGGCAAGCCCAAGTACTTTCATTGGCAAAAGTACTTTTGGCACAACTTTTCAAAATTGCCATAACTCTCCCATAACTTTCACTGACAAAAGTACTTGGGGACAACTTTTCAAAATTGCCATAACTCTCCTATCTAATGTCCAAATATAGTCATCCATGCACTCAAATCGAAGGGAAAATGCCATTTGAGTGCATTCAATGGGTTAAATATAAAAAACATGATTTACTATGAAATTTTTTAAAAATAAAGATTTATATCTATAATTGGATAAGTTCAAAAGCTATTTCTTATGCCTTTTTTAGCAACATTACTCAAGTCTATCCTACTATGTATCTAGGGATGATCTCCTCTACACAGACCCATGAACTCCTTGTCCTTTCTACTTTTTTTGATTAAGTTGGGTATTCACTATGGGGAGAGGCCTCTTTTGGGTGGCATGGTTTTATGTTGGCTGAAGAGTAGAGTGATGGTGGTTAGTGGAAGGGAGTGGTCGACTTGGGGTAGGTGATTAGGTGACAAGAGCTCTTCATATATTATCAAGAATGTAACTTGGCCTAAGGCCAGTTTTGAGGGTTGCCATCCTTGCAGCCCAATCAATTTGACACCGATTGTCTCCCATCCAACCATGCCCTAGAAGGATCTCTTTGCTCATTTGTTCCTACAGGCATCACATAAAACTTCCCTTCCAAGTGGTTATTTCCAATGTGAAAAAGAGTTGTAATTATGCCTAGACATTGGACCGATTGTTGTGAAGCAATAATAGTGACCATGGTGTTCACTAATGGTGGCATCCCAAGGGAGTGCCATGTGTCATAGAACATCAGATTCTGATTAGCTCCTGTATCGACAAGAGCCAATCTTTGTGTGAAACTCGTCGGGGTGGTCATTCCTAACCACAACCACGCGAGTTTCACTTTCCAGTCCTCTTCTTCGAGTTCCACTACTTGGGGGTCATGTTTAACCCCACGATGTTTTTGCCCCTAAGTTTCACTTTCCAGTCCTCTTCTTCGAGTTCCACTACTTGGGGGTCATGTTTACCCCCACGATGTTTTTGCCCCTAAGTTTTGTCTGCTGCTCCTTTGCTTAACATTTTTCCATTTCTTTCATTTCCTTGTGCTATTTTTTGGCATCAATGACCCTTAATGTGGTTTCAGTGAGAGTGGGCCATAGTAGCATTTTAGTTTTCTATCATTGAAATATCCCACCATCTCGACGTTGTCGAGTGTTTCTATGCACATAATGTTTCTATGCACACTACACCTTGTGGGGCTATTTCAGTGACTAGGAAAGGTCCTAAGCCTTTGAATTTGAGTTTCTTTTTGTGGTTTTTTGTGCTGTAGAGAAGGACCATATCACCCTCACTCATTTCCTTATCTTTGAGTTTGTCAAACCATTATTTATGCCTTGGCTTTTCCACAATCACAACTAGAAGTCATGTTTCATCTAGACTTTCAAGTTCAAAAAGGCGATAGCTAAGGATATTGCCCGTGAGATTCTCCTGTACCGCAACTCTTAAGCTGGGTACTAGGAACTCCATAGGCATGACCACTTCAAGACCATACATCAAACTACTGAACGGTGTTTCATTTGTGGATGTCTTGAAAAATGGATAATATGCCTAGAGTGTGGCTGGCAATTTTCATCCCCAATCATTTTAGCTAGCCTTAATAGTTTTAGTCAAGATGGCGCACAAGACTTTATCTATGCTTTTGGCTTGGCCATTGGCTTGGGGATATCAGGGGGAGAATTTTCTATGGGTGACTAGGAATTCTTATAACTAGAATTGTCTCACTTCATTGATGAAGTGTGTGCCATTGTCACTCACCAGCTCAAAGAGGGCACCCAAAGCGAGTGATCATTGATTCGTAAAGGAATTTTTCTGTGGATCTCTTGTCAGCCTTGTGGGTAGCTCTACCTTCAATAGTCTATGGCCGCTATGATGTATCATGCTTGAGTGTACTGAGCTACCAGTCTAATGGGGGTCCTATGAAATCAATGCCCCACTTCTTAAATGGTTGAAAAGACATGACCAGGTTCAGGGGCATTATGTCCTTAAATCATGGAATTGCCACTCGTTAGCATTCATCACATTATTTAATGTATTCTGCTGCTATGTCACCAATTGAGGTGGGCCACCATAGTCATTTCCAGGAGGATTTTGTGAGCATTAGAGTTGGCTGCAAAGTGTCTACTCACATGTTCAGGGTGCCTTTCCTTTGGCTTGAGGGATTGAGGGTTCTACTCTTGTTTGAAGCAAGAGTGGCCACCAATTACTTTGGAGAGGAATAAGCCAAAAATAAATGAATTATCAAGAAAATTAAATTTAAGTGGCTCTGGGTAGGAGTAGAGTAACAGTGCATAATTAAGCTTTTACAAAAGGGGGAGGCTTCTATTGATAGGAAAAAGTGAGCCTCTAACCAAGCAAACTAATTCTAGAATTTTCCAGATCAGTTTGGTCAATTTTTGACCATTTTTGGGTCAGTTTAGCTTATTTTTTGGATCTAATTAAAACATGAGATAGGAGAGCTGAAAATATGTCATTATTTTTTAGTTTAAAACTCCTCCCACAGAATTAGCTATCTTTAAAATAATCATTTAATGAAACCATAGTATCACTGATCATAATCCTCCAAAATATCCAATTGAATCCTAATTTCTAATTTTTCCTTCATCGGTGTTCCTATGGCATCATTGGCAACCAGAACGCTCACCACCTATCCACTCAGGGGCCTTTTCGATAGTTCCTAGCTCATAGTAACCGGCAATATTTTACTTATAAAAATCAAAATAGAATCTCCGTTGAAGATCAGCAAGAACAACTAATAGATCCATATAAAAGAGTCATGGACTCATCCATTGAGGACCAGCAAGGTCAATCAACTAGATCCATGCCCGAATTCAGAAAACAACTCTTACTCCTTGTTCCAATATCTTCCCCGATGCACGTTAGCCTTATCTTCATGGCAAATCTTCCTCTACACAATTGAGGTTTCCCCATAGCCGTCAAAATAGCTATAATGAGCTCTCAAACATGCATGGTTCTCCTCTTTGCATGCTAAACCTTCAAGGGTGCTTTTTTTAAGGTTTCCCAAAAGAAACCATTGAGGTGTCACAAATATGTGTGAAAGCTCTCATGGCTTCCACCCAAACATGCCCATCTTCCACCATGAGCATTTCACCAAGCATCATCTTCTTAATGCACACACATGAACTTCCCTTCGAGTTCACCTTTTGCTTGCCACCATTTGACAAGCACACACCTCCACACAAGATTCATGGGATACACAAATCCCATACATAGCAACCCTTCACAAACATGAACACTCTTCCATGCTCAAACACCAAAATAGAGGCAAAATCACCAAAATACCTTCACAAATCTCCTTGGTAGCTTCTCCTTGATGACACCAAAGACTCCATAGCCTTCATATTTGCTTAAATCTCCATTTTTAGCTTCTTTAAGTAGCACCATAATCTCCAAATCTCCATAGGCATAATCTCTCTCCAAATGCAATACTAATGACAATGAGTGTGCTAATTTTTTCATAATAAACTAAAAATAATGCTTAATCAATGAACTCGTAGCCAAGAAAACTATACATAAATATTCACCATGACCAAGAGCCCATCCAAGCTCTGATACCATGTTAACAATACTAATATGGGATTAATCATGGCGGTGATAGACATAGATTAAGCAACATAATTAAGGTGGATAAGAAACTCCATGACTAGAGAGAGAGAGATTGCACACTCAAGACACAAGCTCTATTGCATATTTCAATTGAACCATACAATGATATAGGCCTTCTAGCCTTATCCCACTTTACACATCATCATCCATGTGGCAACTCCTTTTCCACTCTTTTGGTCAACACTCACACACCATACAATATTACATGTGGCCTTCTTATCTTCCCACAATATCTTACACCTCTAGGGTGCTTTCCCACATATACACACAACACCGCAATTACATCTCTCAACAAGTGTGACCCCTTAACCATATGAGAGTTGGTGTTTGTACCCAAAAACCCTAGTGGTGGGTGACTACACATCTCCCATGGCATTGCCTGACTAGTCAGTTACCACAAATTGTTGTCTTGTCTTTTTGCTATGAGAAAAATCAGCAGTGATCCTGCTGGGAACAATCACTTAGAACAAGTCTGAAGAGAAATCATAGCATGGAAGGAATTCTCTGGAGAAGTCAATACGGAAAGCTTCTCACTAAACAACTCAAAGAGCTTCAGGCATGCTTCACGCATGTTCAGGGATCTAAGGATGATGAAAAGTAATGCCTCCCAAGAGACCCTCTAGGAAGCTTGCACCTAGGAGTGCCTCACACCGTCACAATCGAGAAGGCAGTGCTAAAACTTCTATAACCCCACACAAGCAAGAAGAAGTGTCAAAATTTAGACACGACTTGGACCAAGAAAAAAGGAGTGCCAAGAGCGAGAAGCCGGGCATAGTCTAGGTTTGGAAAGCCCAAGAAGGGCGGAACAGCAAGGGCGAAACAGCAAAATCAAGAAGAACAACCACAACAAATCCCCCGAAAAAGGTTCAAGGGTGCCATGGCATCATTAGACAAGAATTTCCCAGTGTATTCAACAACAGAGAAAGGGGAAGATGCAGACCTGCGTGTTAGGAGGTGTGAGAAATATTAGAAAGTAGCCAGACCTCGGGATGTGGAAGAGCCAGAGCTGAATGAAGTTCGTAGAGATGCTTTCATGAATAACTTCAAAGACAAAGCCACGGAGTGGGTGTCAAGATATCAAGACAACCATTTCTAGACATATGAAAAAGTCATAACTTTTCTGGGAAGATTTTGTAAAATAAATTCTATAACTCAACTCTGTGATCAAATGAGAGAGCTCTGTCAAGACAATATGGATGTGGAAGCTTATGCAACAAATGTACTAAGCTTAAGGCAAAGAGTGGCAAAACAAACTCAACCCTCCATGCAAATGGTTGTTGACTGGTTTGTCCAAGGGCTTAAGCTGAATATCCATGCAACAGTCATTACAGAACAAGCAAAAACTGAAGAAGAGTTTAAGGAACTGGTGGAGCTCGCCAAAATGGTAGAAAAAAGAAGTCAAGAAAGGAGACAAAAGAAGAAGCCCAGGAAGAGTGTCACCACCCCACTAAAGAGAACGATTCAAGTGACTCTTTGTTGCAGGACACACCAGTGGTGGCAGTGAAAAAGAAGAAAATTGGGAAGGCACAAGGAAGCCCCGGTGAATTGATGCTGTAGGTAAAACAGCTGATGCAAGAAATGAAAAAGAGCAAGGGCTCAGAATTTTGCAAGAATGTGTTCTATTCCCACCAATGCAAGCAAGAAGGTCACCTCAAGCAGGAATGCATTGTGCAACCAACTTGCACCATCTGTAATATGTACAATCATAGTACATGGAACTGCATGTACAATATGAAAACTTGAGCCCCCATGGTGAACACCATGGAAGGAGCAGAAAGAAGACCCCCAGGAATGGGAAGGTATGGAAATAGAGTCCACGAAAATTATTCAAGAAGAAGGAGAAACCAAGGACAAGCTGGTGGTTCTACAACCTTCAAATGTAATTATTGTCTGGACACACCAAACAAAATGTGCCATGAAGAAAAAGCATGATGAAGAAAGACAAGCAGAATTGATGCAGCTCAAAGAAAATCTGCCAAGCGCCAACATGATGTAGGTAGAGATGACATATAGAAGGAGGTGCATGACATCTTGGCAGTCACAAGGGGAAGTGATAACTCTGCTACATAATCAAAACTCACCCCAAGCCCGCAAGAAGGTAGTTGTGGAGGACTAGGATTAGCAGGAAAAGGTGGGAATGCAGACTACTAAAAGGAAATAGAGAAAAAGCAAAGTAAACAAAAAGAGGATGGCTCACACGGAATCATCATGGGATTTCCAAAAACAAGCGTTAAGCAATTAGAGCACCTCAATCATTGGGAATACTTGGAAGAAGACCAAAAGAATGTTGTGACTGGTTACAAACCAATGTAATGTCATTGCTTCTAGATAGAGAAGTTCAGCTGAGACAAGTGTTGGACTTATGCCCAAGGTTTAAGGCCAAAATCTTGATGGCAAGCATTGAAGGTCTGAGCAAGGAATTGAAGAACTCAATAGAAGAAGGAACCTTGGAATGTAGCAATATGATGAAGTGACCAAAGTCACAATTCAACTAAGCAATGTACTCATCAATGATGTAGTGTTAGATGGAGGATCCAAAGTGAATGTCATCACCAAGGAAACTGCATTGGGATTGAGTCCCAAGTGGAAGCCCATTCCGTTCAACATAAGAATGGTGGATAACAGGGTAGTAGTACCTAAAGGAATCATCAAAAATGTCCCAAAATGAAAATCAAACAAGTTGATTTCAAGGTCAACTTAGTGGAGATTACCATAGAAAACCACACTGGGTCTTACCAGGTGTTATTGGGAAGGCCCTGAGACACGGCAAGGTAAAGCAGGACTGGGACAGGAATAGAATCATCATCAGAAAAGGAAAGCAAAAAGTGCATGTGGATCTCACTGACGTGCAAGGGGATCAGTAATGCCCGCTTAGAGACCACCAGTCCATACTAAAACATTTAACATGTCAGAAGGCTTTGATAACGACAAAGAGGACAGAATGCTCTGTGAACACCCAGACCTGGTGTCCCTATACGTGTTAAATGTGGGTGAAGTAATAAGGCATTATGGAGAAGTAGAGAGTGAAAAGAAGGAGGCACTAGATAGTCAAATGAAGAAGGAAGAAGATGCTCAAAAGACAAAGGGCTCAAAATTGAGAAAAACCTTGCAAGAAAAAGCCTCCGAAGAAATCAAGTGGGCCTAGAATTTGGAGCAAGAAGAAGATATCCAAGAGATCCAGGACTAGGTGCAAAAGCAAAAGGAGAACCAAGAAAATAATGTAGTGAAGGTGATCCCAGAAAAATTACATAACTTAAATCTAGGGGATGGAAAAGAAGAAAATCATGTAAAGATCAACCTTAAACTGGAAGATGAATTCAAACAGGAGTTGGTATCCTTGCTAAAGGAATACCAAGATGTCTTTGCTTGGACATATGAAGACAGCATAGCATTAACTTAAAAGAAGGAGTTATACCTGTCAGACAACAGAGGTAACTTTCACCATGAGCTCCATAGTATGTCTGTGCAAACTCAGTTGGAAAGTTTGAGGATCCTATGATCCTCACCAAATTTCTCTACTACATTGTGGGCTAGGAAAGATCTCTCGAAAACCATACAGTTTACCAAAGCACCGCCACCCCAAGAAAGCCCCCTCCGCACCCACCAACCCCAACCTTTCCTCTGTCAAAAACTTTTCACATGCCCTTTTCCACTCATAGGGCTGCCTTCTAGATTTCCCAGCTTCCTTTTGTCCGCAGCTTCCTTCTCCTCCCTTCTCTAGAACTTAGTAGAACATGACAACCTATATGGCTCAACAGAAGGAGTAAATTGATGCAACATAGTAAGCTCTCCTCTTGGTGCACACCAACCTCACGTGGAGACCCAAAAGAATGCGGCCATTGCCATTAGTAAATAGGTTATAAGTCAAAGCCCTAGAGGCTGACTCTAGGATTACCCTGCTGCCTATACAGTATGAGCTGGAAGTCCTTCACACAAAAGTCAAAGGGGCCCAAGGCACTAGAGCCCAAACCCAAGATGAGAGCTCACCCAAGCCACCATCACACTTTAGAGGTAAAATAATGCACACAACCACTAAACAGCTCGTAGATGAAGTTCACAACTAGATTTTCAGCACTATAAGGACTTTTGGAGGGCACTAGATGTTAAGGATGCCACCGTTGCTAAGCTCAAGTAACTTTTATTAGAGCTCAAGGCTAGACCCCAACCTGAGTAGGACACAACGTGGTCACCACTGGGAAAAAGGTGGCCTACTTGATGGGACACAACCACACTAACCTCTAAACCTTGCCATCCCTCCTCAACCACCCTTAGGCCTCCTCCAACTATAACACCACACCCTCTAACTCAACCTCCTCCAACACGAGGAGATCCCCACCACCACTTTCTCCACCATCCTCTCCAAAGTCCCTTATGCCTCCCACACCACCCTCACCATGCTCTTCTTCCAAAACACCTCACTGTCAACCCCTCCACCATGTTTCGCTTTCCTCACCATGTCTTCTACCTAAACCTCCTTTCTTGTTGATGCCACATCCTCAATTTCTCTAGACTACATGACTAGGGGGATCTCATCAAACTCTTCATTCCCATACAGTTATATGCCCATATCCCGTCTCCACTAACATCATCAAAAACTAAGCAATCCAGTGGATTCATGCACATGGTTGGCATGTTGTTGACAAAACATATCACCATCTCACTGCTGCTGCTGAGGCCAACACTGCTTATGCCCCCATTGGCATCCTTGTATTCTACCATCACGCATCTAGAAGCAGTTTACAAAGCTGCTGTGCACACCACCAAATGCCACTTTTCAACATGGTCCATGTGGCTTACCCCCACATATCTAATGAGGAATCTTGAGAGGCCTTGTAATTTTATCAGCCCGTGAAGCCATGTTGACCACATTGGCTAACATTACTCCATGCGCACAAGCCATATTTTCATACTACGCAATGCATTTCATGTAAAATGATTATGGAAAATCTCTAAGCTTATGACGTGTAATTGCAGAAGATAGTCAAACAGTGAGCTTATGACTTAGTAATGTCGATGATGTACATTTAGGATAGGAAACTACCGTAAACTAGCTTCTTGAGCCCCTAAACATTTGTTAGGTGGTCGAGCATTGTACAAAGGAGTATCGTATATAAGACACTTTGACTAATGAGAAAACACAAAATCCCATTCTCACAATTGAGTTTGAGTCTTCTTGCTCTTGTGATTGAGTTTCTTGTATGCTCTTATCTTCTTCCTTATTGTATGCATGCTTATGTATTGTGTGGGGGTGATAAATGGTGTTAGTTAATGTATGCTCTCTTCTCCTCTCTCCTCATAAATTTATACAAATAGAAAGGTCATCATTTCAGTGCCTTAAGAGAGAATATGGAGGGTCATCATTTCATTGACTTTTTCAAGCATTAATCGTTACATACTAAAATGAAACCTTAGAAAAAGACTCTTATTCTTGAAAGTATCACATAATATATTTAATGGAAATGCAAAAAACATTTTGGTGCCATATTATTTATTTGTGTCCTTTGCTTACTCTAGTTTGTGTGGCTTATGTCCCTTCCTATAATTTACACACACAAGAAACCTAGCCTAGCCTTTCTCTTACAAAGGGTCTGCAAACGATTGAAGGTTGCCTCTACTTTTCTACAATTTTAAATCTACGATGGTGAACCCCATCATTTGCTTTCGCTCGCTTGCTATGCTTTGTGAAGGATCTTCGCCAGAACATCAACATGGCAAATCTCCACATGATGTAGCACATAACCCAAATACGAATCATGAGCACAAATGGGGGTGATTATCCTTACCACCAGAGTGCCTAGAACTCATCTCAATAAAGGCAAACACAAACTTTGGGTCCCTATTGTAAGGATGTCGGCAACAACACCATGCGCATCTTGATTTTTTGTAGTGTGGGACTTGCAATTCTTGTACCCATTCAGAATAAGCGAGGTGACGTTCACTATGGAAAATATTTTGGATGTCATTTCAAGAGACGAGCGAATGACGAAAGAGACTAGGCAAACACACACCGTTTGATTTTTGTATACTAAAATCAACACACCATTTGATTTTTGTATATGTTTGATTTTAGTATACATTTTATTATTTTAATTTCCTAAGGTTCCTTCCTCCCAAAACACACACACACACACACACACACACACACACACACACACGGGCCCATTCAACTTCTCCTCTAGTAGAGAAATTCTTTTATGCTGCTCGATGATGAGGATGACCCTCCATATCTCAGTAGAGATGCATGGGTGCTAACATGCAACCCACCCCCATCTCTTTGTCTGTGGTACGGAAATTTGGCACTACCTTTGAAGACGTAGGGGTGCACTGCTTTGGGACTCCGAAGCAGGAGAATAGGAGGCATCAAGGAAGGCATTGCGAGCTTTATTTTTTATAGAGCACTAATTTGCAGAGAGAAACTTCCCTCTCCTACCGGACTCTTTATTCTCTCATGCCCTTCGGTTGCGTGCATGTGATTAATAATAACTTAAAGAATTTACGACGGCCTGCCTTTTATACTAAATGTAAATGTAAGGGATAACATGTAAAATAAAGCAAATCATGTTTTGGAAATGGACCAAAGAAAAATGAGATTATATTAGAAGAGGAGTTTTTACAAGGGAAGTTACATGGTATGGTGGATGGGCTTGGAAAAAGGATTGTGATGTAGAGTTTGAGATAGAGGTGGTTGAGTGATTGGCTAGATTGTGTTTCTTGTACGATTGCTGGAGGCTGATGGTGGGTAGGCTTACAAGAAGGGGTGAAGGGGGAGGGGGTGGGAAGTTGCAAGGGGTTATGAATGGCAGGCCCAATCGAGTGTAGCAGGATGAAGTTTACAAGGAGGGTGCTAATTCATTTGGTGTGAGCATGTAGAGAATTGAATGATCTGACCAGTAACAATAGTTGGTTACAAAGTTTACATTCATGCTCTTATTATTTGTCCATATGTGGTCTATAGTTGATTGGTGCAATGTGGTTTGGCAATGTAATGTGTTGTGTCATGTTGTGAGCAGTCAAGAAAGATGTGAGAGATGCATATGTGTTTGTTGGCTTTAGTGCGTCAATGTTGAATTACCGATGAGGATAATTTGGTGTTGTGTGCTAAATTTTTGGAAAATGACTTGTAGTAGTAGATGAAGAGCATGAGGAGATGAGGTCAGTGTGATCGGTAAATTATTGCTATTTGAAAGTGTTTGTTGGTATGGTCAATGAAATGAGTAAAAAGTGTCGTGATGTTGTCTTGTTCCTGGCTATGGGATGATTGCACTTTCAAAATTGGATCGTAAATAATAAATTGCAAGACCATGGCCACCGGTTGAGGTGATCACATTGAAATTTCCAAGCTTGATTCTTTCACCTGCATGCAATCTTGTTTCTTGGAAGCATAGAATGTGTGACGACATCAATGATTTGTCGCAAAGTATGTTGTCATTGTGTTGTCTTAAGGAGACTTTGTTCAAGGATTGGATGATTGTGTGCGAGTCTTTGCAAAGGTCCAACTAATTCTGGAAGCATTCCCATCTTCTTTCGGCTTGCAAATGTTGAGTCTCTAGTCGGATGCTCTCGTCAATATTTATGTGTGTGCCTTGTATGGGTTCTAACAAGAATAAGTTGTTTGGGTCTTTGATTTTTGAGAGACCGGTGAATACCAATCCATGGCCACGGATTTTTTTGGGACTAAATGCCAAGCTTTCCATCGTGAGCCCTTGAGACTTGTGTATCGTCCTTGTTGATGCAGGCTATATTGGGAATTGCTTTCTTGTGACTGTATACAAAGCATTTTTACCTATTTGTAATTCTTTTGCAACCATATGCAATGGTGTCCATGTATGAGGTATTGCATGTGTACCTCGCTTTTTGTCCTATTTGTTGAAAGGAGAAATTGATCCAAACAAGTGGGGGTGAAGCTTGCAAGTTTGAGCTCTTAAACTTTCCCTCCACTCCAGTCACAAGCCCATCTGCAATGTCATAGTTTCTGACACATAACTCAATGGTCATATTTGGCTTCAATTGGAGGACATGGTGAAGTCCTGCGGCGGTTGCTTGAGCCTCATGTGGTATTTGTACTTGTTTGCTGCATGTTTGGTGTGACAAGGCTACGTACATAGCTTGTGTTTAAGATTTCAGTGCCAATTTTCCAAAGTTGCTCAACAGTGCTAGCATTGTTTTCAACACATCATTGGAATTCTTGCTTGATGGCTCTAGTCAATGTGGTGTCTATTTTGGTCATATATGAAGTGTAATAGCTTGCCACAGCATGTGCGTTGTGAGAACAAATTGAATGTCGGTGTTGGCAGACCATAGTTCAAATAGATTGTGTTTATGTCTTACGGCCTTCGATGGGGGGTAAAAAAAATTGTCAGCATGCTTATTGTGCTGCAAATGTAGGAAAGGTATTCTGGGTCAATTATTTCCAAGCATTACAACTTATCTATGAATGAATCTTGGTAGGGTGTTGCATTCTTTAAGGCTAGTTTAAGCCTTTGTCTTGTTGTTTTTGGTAGTTGTGAATTGTTTGAAGTTGTTGGAAGTGGTCGTGTAGTTGTGAATTGTTGGAAGTGATCGTGTAGCAAGATTATGGATGCCATAGGAATCCTAGGGAAGCCAAATTTGCATGTCTTTCCAGTTTTCATGCATGTTTTTGTATGGCAATGAGTTTGTGCCTCACGAAGGTTCTCTAGGAGGTCATCAGAGTTTGTGCTTATGTATTTGTCAACAAAAAGCGTAATTTCTTGGTCTGTGTCCTTATCCAAAATCGGAGCATTTTTAATCCATAGCAGGCCGTGATCATGTTGGATTCCTCTCGTTTGGAATTCTGTAGCAAAGAAGTAATCTTGAAGTTTTCTTATAATGGTTTCTTCGGATGCCAAGAGTGTCTTCATTGCTTCGAAGCGATGGACATAGTAACGTGCACATGTAATGGGATTAGATCGAATGAGTTGTCGCTTGTATGCACCAACTGTCTCATCAAGTGATTTCTCGATTGGGTTGAAAGCTTGCATACAATCAATCAAATCTCTCCATAGTCTCTCGACGACTGTAGAAAAAATCATGAAGAAAGTGGGAGGACCTAGTTGTCAGATCATCACCAAAAAAAAAAAAAACCTTGAGCTTCTCTTTGAAGTCACGAGAAGTGTGCAATGTCTCTAAGTCTCTATAGCCTATCTTAGAGGCCAAAATTTGCTCTATATTGGTGTCGCGGGGGTGACATCTCTTGCTATGAGGCTAGAACCTTTCAATTTTCCTTTGCGTAGTTGAACCCAAATGGATGATAGCACTTTGCTGACCATGATTTTCACAGTTTTGAAGAATAAATTTTCAATGTTTAAAGCAAACCATATCACTATGCGTCAACTCCCATTTTGTTGTCAACAACTGTTAGTTTTTCATTGCGTACTGATGATATTTTCTTTCTTGCCACCGAAAGAACAATGTTGGGAAGCATAGTTCTTCTCGCAATGTGTATCCTTGAATAGACTCAACGATGGAAAGCCTTCACATGATGGCGCAACATGAATCATTGAGTCATTCATGTCTACAACTTGATATATGAAGAGTAGCATCCATGGACAAGGTAATCAGAAAAGGGCTCATCATCTTGCCCATCAATGTTTCATCATCGTGAAGTTTGTTATTTTCAAGGCTTCGTTCAAGGGCTTTCATGTGTGCCAGCCAATTATTGTTGAGGGAAACATTGTTCACACAATAAGGTGTAGGGAGTAATGCATTCAAGGCTGACATTGTTCTTAGAGGGTGAACAGAGCCACTCATGTATGAATGATTGTAAGACAACTTTCTCTTGATTCCAACCAATATGGATCCTTCAAACTCAAGAAAGTATGGAAGGGCACATTGGACTCTCTCTAGATCGGCCATCACATTGACTATTGTGTCACACGCAAACCAAGTTGTTTGTTGTGTGTGAGCTCACGAATCTACGCAAAAGTATTCTAATCGATATCAAATGCGCCTCAATTCGGTTCGATTTTTTGACACTTTCAATAGATGCATTGAAGCCTTGAGTTGCAAGTGAAGCGAAAGAAGAGATCGTATTCTTCTTCAAGATTTTTGCACAGAATTTTCAAATTCTTAATGAGTCTTTGCTAGAGTGACAATTTGTTGTTCTTTGGGCCAACATAGAATTGAAGGGTGCATGCCGAAGTTGTTTGGCAAACGTGAGGCACAGACAAGAAGAACATTTATGTGAGGGTGTATCTAGTATGGCTTGTAAATAGGCTTTGAGGGAATGCTTCATTTCTATATGCAAACAGGTTGAGGTAGCTTTGCCTTTGGCTTCTAAACTTTATTTGCAATAGAGCTTAAGCTATGCAATGAAGAGGGAGACAATTCCAAGAAAATGTTAAATATCGCATTTGTAGTCATTTCAATGTTAGCGATGATCAAGAGTACAAGCAAGTCATCTTCTTCCTTTGACCATATAATTTGTTTTTGTTTAGCTTTATTTTCTTTCACTCCAACAAAGCTATAAATTTTATCCTGGAATTGAAGAAGTATCAAGCAGTGCTTTACTTTTTTTTTGGCCCACATTGATCAACTTTGGCTCACTATGCATAGAAAAGTATAAGGCTATGTGCAAGCTTACTTTAAAGTTACATGCAAAGACTTCCAAGACACTCATTACTAAAGCCAACGAATTTGTCATTGTGTGCACAAGTGAATGAATTTATAAAGATGGACAAATTTCCATTGTTTTGCAATGCAACAAAGAAGAGAGAGTTGAAAAAACAGTCAAACCTTTCTCCACATAAGCTTGAGACAACCATTGGACCACAAGGCTTTTGAACTCTTCAAGACACCATGTTGACTGGACCATAAGTGAAGTGCATTGAAAAGACACATTTTCAATGGAAACTTTGAGTTAAAGTGAAAATCAATTGATATAAACTACAAAAAAATTAAGTCTATTTCAAAATCATCCATTTGGGAAGTACAAAAAGTAAAGAGGTGATTATGCCGCTGGGATAGTACAATGGCGATAGATAGGTATCCAACAAAAAGATTACATTTCAAGGTATCTAGGATGTAGAAGGAGTTGGGCTAAAACCAATTACACAACCTTGATTGTCAACCAAAAATGAATCCACTTTAGTAATTTCATAGAGTAACACCCTAGTTAGAATAGCATTTTTGGGTAAAGGCTCACAAGAGAGTCTATAAGCCTAAGCACTTTATCAACACTCTCACCAATCAAGGTCACATCAGTTAGCTAGTCCACTAGGTGCAACAATTCGAGCTTGAAGAGATGCCACCTCAGTAATTTCCATAACTTTGCAACATTCGAAGCAGTAGCCACCATCCGAGAGCTTATTTACCTTTGTTTGCTCTTGCAGATTGCACACTTATTTAAAATGAAAACTCCATTGAAGTTTGTCCATCTCGGATATTTGAACATGGAAGGCAACTTCAAGCTCGCGTTTGTATTTATCTCCGAAAACAGGTGTCAATAACGTGATGTCCAAGATAGACAAAGTGTTAGGTAGCTCCTTCCAAATGCCAATGTTTTGAGCAACAAACATGACAATTTCACCTCTTTGAAACTGGTCAACCATTTGATAGTAAACATTTTTCCTTTTATTCACAAAGGTAAGCTGCAATGCAAGCTTCTCGTGAGACACTTACAAAATAACTATGGAGAAATGAAGCATTGAAGAGACTTACAGTTGCCAAATCCATTGAGGTTGGACCATCTGCAATGGCCAATTGCTTGAAGTTACCAACACCTCTACTCTTTTGAACTTTGTCAATTTGAATGAAAACAAAGCCAATGGTAACTTTCAAGGTAGGATCACTTTGGGATTTAAGAAAGTAGTTACGAATTTGTATTTCAGGCACAAATATTAAAGATACTTCAAAGGGCTCAACCTTGAATATAAAAGTAGTAGCACTTCCCCCATCATTGGCATTTTTAGGAACAACATTTGCACCTTCTATGCGGATACATGCATTTTCTTCTATTTTGTCCACAAATTTTTGAATAAACCCTTCTCTAATCACTAAGGTTATAGTACTAAATCCCTCCCTATCAGTGAGGTCCGCTTTAAAATGCTTCTTATAATCTTTGGTTGCCTTAAATGTACCATAAACATTTAGTACCCTACCCTCAAAAGCAATGCTTCTTATAATCTTTGGTTGCCTTAAATGCTTCTTATAATCTTTGGTTGGCTTCTTATAATCTTTGGTTGCCTTAAATGTACCATAAACATTTAGTACCCTACCCTCAAAAGCAAAACGAAGGCTGCTGTTGGTAATTTGTGAGATACTAAGCAATAGAAGAGATAGAGAAGATTGGGCAGAGGTGTGAGGAACAATTGAGATCAAATTTCTGTTGCTTAGCTCCTCATTAACTTTGCACACTACAACACAAAGTATAAATCATCATTTGGTTTTATAAGGATTATGTGAGAGTGAGGAGAAAGAGGTTTTACCTTTCTTTCCTTTGTCAGCAAAAACAGAGTTCTCTATTTACTTTATGCTTAGAACAAGAAAGATGGGGATCTTCCAAGGACACACAATCAGACTTTAGACACCACTCACAAGCTAATGGTATCAAGGTAGAATGCACACCCTATTCATCGTGCTCAATAGCTTTGGAAGAAGACGTGGCAAAACTGTTTTCTAAACAAAGAAAAAAAAGCTAAGCTTTTTAACACAATAGTCTAAGATTAAAATATGTTTCAAAGACTAAGTAAATTTACCATTGTTACAATCCATGTTGGAGAGCTCCATGCTTGTTGGAAATTTCCAAACAACTTTCAACAGGCAAAATACCCACAAGCATGAGACGCTTCTTTATATAGTAGTTGCACACATGCTTTAATTTTTTCATGTAATTTCATTTCATTTATTTAATAATTCCATTTCTTTTTTTGCTTTTTCTAAAGCACAGAAGATTGTGGGTTGTGACTTTCTTCAAGCTCGAAAACTCAATATGCATTTTCAATGCAATAAAAAAAATCACACAATTAAAGCCACACAGCTTCTAAAATAGAATTTTTATAAGAAAAAAAATGAAAGAGATAATATTAATAATAATGATCCTTACCCTGAGATTTACAAATCGACTTCAGAAATCACACATAAAATCTCACATTCGCTAATTAAATCAGCCGACCACAAAAATCTGCACCCACTCTCTATGTTTACTCACACACGCAGTCTCATTGAAGACTTCTTTTGCTGCACAAAAAAACATTACACCGGAAAAATAAATAAAAAACGTATTAATAAACAATTTACAGGTCACTAGAATAATAATTATTTGAAAAATTTTACTTTTCTTAATTAGTTTGCCTTGTAGGTTCTTGGAAAAATGGGCAAGCGAGAGGTTAATGCCATGTATTTAGCCCAGCTCCAATTAACACATGCCTCTAGTACCCTACAAATTGATCTAATAAACTCTGCACTCTCTCTCTCTCTCTCTCTCTCTCTCTCTCTCTCTCTCTCTCTCTCTCTCTCTCTCTCTCTCTCAGTTTGTAGGAAATGAGTAGCAACAGTGAACTAAAAGCATCACAAGCATCAAGGCCTCAGCATCAGGCTACCCCTAACATGGACGCATCAGCATGCAAGTGCATAGCTTTGTTCAAACTTTGTGCACCCTCTCTCTCTCTCTCTCTCTCTCTCTCTCTCTCTCTCTCTCTCTCTCTCTCTCTCTCTCTCTCTCTCTCTCTCTCTCTCTCTCTCTCTCTCTCTCTCTCTCTCTCAGTTTCTGCGAAATGAGTAAGAGCAATGAATTAAAAGCATCCCATGCATCAAGGCCTCAGCACAATTGCCCGTAGTAACATGGACGCATTAGCATGAAGGCCCATGGAGCTTAGCAAATCAAAGCATCATTGGCATGAAAGCCTCAGCAATTAGCATCAGCCTGGCCCTAATAGAGACGCGTGCCCATGAAGGTTTACTGATTCACATCACACAGAGGCACAAGAGGTGAGTGGAGGGGCACAAGCCCAAGTGTGGGTGGAGGGGCGCGCGGCCGAAGCTTCCCAATGGACCATGAAGGTTTGTTTATTCATATCATAGAGAGGCACAAGAGGTGGGTGGAGGGGCATGTAGCCAAAGAGGAGCGTCCCTTTATAAAGCCTCTAAAACCTAATCTTCGTGACCCTTTCAACCAATAGAAAAAAAGAAGCCTAACTAACCTTGGAAACGACCCACTACTTTTCATGAACCACCCACAAAAAGCCATGATGAAAAAAAAAACATGATGAACAAGACTTTGAAACGGCCCACTACTTCTCATGATTCTTTTTCCTTAGACAAAAAAAAAGGAACCAACCACTAAGGTCTTACCCATGGCAAGCCAATAATAGTGCAAGCATCTAGAATTCTAAATTTGTTGTGTTTAATAAAAATATCTAATCGTATAATTTATTGCTCCGCCACATTTCCATAGGCATTTTTTAAAATACACAAAAATTTTATAAAAAGAAAAATTCCATAATTTCAAAAAAACTAGAAAAAAAAAACTTGACGTTGGAGTTCCTTTTTTCTTTCATGATTTTTTTTTAATTTAAAAAAAGAATAGGGGGTTGGACCATAAACCGAACTATTGATAAAATGTTTTTTTGTGTTTGGGTTGTAGCTATCCTAGTATATAAAACCTTGCCAGGCACCAAGGGCATAAGGAAAGCAGCCAATGTCCTTCTTCAGCTTGTAGCCTTCATATTGGCTGTGTGTTGTCTTTGAGTACCATGACCTCACTGACATTACCAATGTTTATAGCTTGCACGCATGGCTTGGCCTCATCACCGTCGCCCTTTTTCGGACTTCAGGTCTAGTGTTCACAGAAAACTTTTTGCTTAAGAGATACAAAAAGCTTCAACTTGCAATTTTAAAGGTTTTTATTAAAATTTTACAGGTTTTAAGCAAAAATATAACTAAAATATCTTAAAATTTACAAGTTTTAAAACCCTCTATTTTTAAATTTGAAGGTTAATTTTTAAATTTTCCATTCATCTGACATTAGACCTCAGTTTTTCATGAACACTATTCAAGTCACAACATAATGCAATTCTCTTCAGCAGCAGCAAGCAATGCTTTTGCAACCCTTACTCAAAAAGATATGTTATCAAAAAGCAAGTGTACCTTAATTATAAGTTTTTTTTTAGGCGTGAACTATATTAAGAGGAAAAGGCAAGACAAAAGACAAAAGTACATCAATGCTTTTTTTGAAGAAGCATAACTTCCACTTTTAGGCTAACTCATTTCTCACTGTTGTGAGATTGAGAATGTAATTTTTCAATTCACAATCTTTAATCAACAGCCACTAGGCCGTCTTGTTCCAATTTATCTTTTTGTATTTGACTAATTCTTTCCTAAAATTCTTCCTTGGCTTTGTCCATCTGTTGCAACATTTCTTCCAATAGCATTCTTCATGTATTGCACTTCACATGCTTTCATGCTGGCTTTGTGTAGTGTTTTCATCTGCAAATGTAAATCAACTCTCAGACCATGCATCACATTGGTATTTGCATGATTAAACAAGTAGTTATTTCTACTTATCCAAATAGCCCACAAGTATTCAGCACGTATAATATTCCATAATTCTGCAGAACATTTGATTTGGTGACCAAGTAGAATTTCCTGCCATGACAAATCCCAGTTCTGGATAGGGCAGATACACTGATTCATAAACTTATTTGCTTCTGAATTATGGGCACAGCCTATAAACAAGTGAACAATCATTTCTGGTTCTTTTTTACACCTTAAACATAATCCATTTCGATGCTCTGGACTCGTGCATTGGTCCATAGGGCGTTGTGCATAATCAGCCCATAGCAAACATGATTCTTTGGCGGAATGATTGGCGATCGTATTTTTGAGAATTTAAATCCCCACTGTTTTCTGTCCCCAAGAAGATTCCACCTGCTATTCAGTTTATAGTGTAGCGGGGGCCTTGAAGTGGGGGGAGGAATTGGCAAAAGTCACTAACAGACCTACAAGGTATTCACTCCAATCGATCGAGTGACAAGCTCCATGATTTAGATCATGGAGATGGCTTCCAATGACATCAAAGATCACGACTCAATTGGCGACACATAGTCATTAACAACTCTGTGAGAAGTTATTCACTCTAATTGATCGAGTGACTCACTTGTGGCCTTGCCCACCGTCTTCAAAAGTGACAAATATTTAGAAGGGTGGTACTCGGGTGTGTGTAGAAGTAGGGTGAAATGCCTCACACCCATAGGCTAGTCTTAGGATCCTATTTGAAAAAAAATGTATTGTTCTTATGTGTAATGTACATGTTCCTAAATCATGTTGGAGCTCAACCATTCAATTGAAGTGCCTAAACCAGATATACATATTGCTCATCTAGGCTTTGGTTTTTGTATCTCAATATCTTACATATCCAAGATAGCAAAAAGGAACTATGTGGAATATAAAAGGCATCGAAACGAGTTTGAGCCTACGGCAACATAAATATAATGTTTCATATTATGTAGTGTTGTGAAAAAGCATCTATTCTTTACACTTTCAATATTATAAAATATTTTCTAAATTGGATAAGGGCACGTTCTCCTATGCTTGTAAATTTAAGAAGAGAATTGTGTCACCTCTCTACCATACTCTTACTTGTCAGGTCAACAAAGGAAATAACTTTTAATAGCTTTCAATAGGCGCTATAGATAACTGTGGGACTTGAACTTGTTAAAAGGAATTGACAATAGTTAAGCCTAACATAGTAACCAAATGAAAGGCACCATGACGAAACTGTGCACCATGTAAGTACCAAGTCACACACAATATACGACTCTGTAACAATTCATCATCTTCCACTTCCATAACTAAAAGTGATGTACTAAACACGAGAGATTCTCTAGGAGTATTTTCCACTTCCATAACTAAAAGTGCTCTACTAAACACCCGAGATTCTCTAGGATTATCTTTTCAAATAGTAAACTAATTTGAGATCATGTCAATAGAAGAGTTGCTAGGGATTGATCATTAGTATAGAACATGATTGAGCCATTAAATCCACATATAATCGACGTACATTCTACATCGCTGACACATACAAGTTTGCATTGATATATGTACGTGATAGTAAATATACGCACTGTTATACATTTAAAATATACACAAGAACCCACAAGCACAGTCGCTAAGCATGCTAGTTTCACTCTAAAAATAATAAAACAGAGCAAGCAAAAAGTGACCAATACAAATAAAATGTGCATTGCCTAGGGGCATGAGTTGGAACCCTACTGCACTACACCCATAAGTTGTGTGTTTGAATGGCATAATTTTAGTACCATAAATCGAATGTGTAGCTCAAGTAAAACAAGAAAAACCGAACAAGACATGAATAGTAACATAGAGTAACACTACAATACAAAAAGTTGTATACATTACTCTAGAAGCACGATTTAAAAAAACACAAAGCAAAACATACAACTTTTCATCCGCTCACACAACTCCAAGGTACTCTCTTTCTCTCTCGCATGTTAATCACTCTCTCTCTTGCTATGTGTGTGTGTGTGTGTGTGTGTGTGTGTGTGTGTGTGTGTGTGTGTGTGTGTGTGTGTGTTAAGAGGGTAAGTCAAAAAGCTTACACCTTACACCTCTCTTACAAACAAGGACACAAACATCTCCATCAACTCTCTTTCTCTCTCTGCTAAATCAAATACATAAGCTAAGCAAGCTTCATAGCCTAGAAATGTGTGTAAATAGATTAACAAGAAATGGAGAAGAAAGAGATGCATGACACCACAATGGGTTAAATCTATTCCCCTTATTTGATAGCTCTCTTCTCCAACAACAAGTGTATTTTTATATATTCCCCAAAAAGTTTGCATGAGCCATATCATATAATCCACTTTGGGCTTGACCATTCCTTTTTCCATAAAAAAAGAAAAGTTACATGCTTCATGCATGCATCAATTATTTTCCTCAATTTTCTTTAAAGTAATACAATAAACTAACTAAATTGGCTACAATAAGAGAGTCCCCACACTGATCTAGTTATCAAAATCCATTACATGTATTATATACACATAGTGTTCACCATAGAAATAAATCTAAATAATCTGAAATGAAGTGACCATAAGCTGAGATTTGGGACAAAAAATTATGTTGATTGACATGTAATTAGCAAGAAATCATATGCCATGCCTAAGTGATTTAGCCTTTCACCA
This sequence comes from Cibotium barometz, assembly GCF_041138505.1. Classification (NCBI taxonomy): domain Eukaryota; kingdom Viridiplantae; phylum Streptophyta; class Polypodiopsida; order Cyatheales; family Cibotiaceae; genus Cibotium; species Cibotium barometz. The sequence goes on along the minus strand of NC_141066.1, from coordinate 5,332,109 downwards.
AAGGATGGAAATAGCCTTCCATAAACCAAGGTATGGCAGCTCTAGGCTCCAATGTATATTCCAAGAGTCATATGATCAAAAGTATCAAAAAGGTACAATAATAGTCCATGAGTCCCCCTTTTATACCTGAGCCCATGACCAAGGTCCTAAACCTAATCTAAAGTTGTTGCTTCATTACAAACCTTCCCCTCCTATAATGATTTCATTCTCGAAATCAAAGGGTGGTCATGAAAAAATCAAATATATATAAAAGGCTATCTATGAAACTGAAAAATCATGACCAAGGCATTGTCATGGAAGACCCAAATACCATAACATAAAAAGTATGACCCCCAACCTTATCAAATGGAAAGGATAAGGGCCTCCCGTTGATGATGAAGCTAAGAAATCTCCCACTTGGATCAAAGGGAAAGTGTGAGAGACCACTTTCAATGATGAAAGAAGCTGGATATCCCCCAAGGTCGAAACTAAAGTGCAAGAAGCCAATGTCGATAATGAGGCTAGGTAAGAATCCTCCTGGGTCGAATGGATAAATGAAGTACACATCATGGAACCTTAAATCCAATGTGACAATAGCTCCTGGGTCAAAAGGAAAGCTCAAGTCCGAGGGGTAGCTCATAAGCCCATCCTCCGTGGCTAAAACATGGAACCGACATCCAGGGTATCTACCAAATGGAAGAAAAACTCCTAATTGGAATGTCAAATGGTCCATGTAGATCAAGACCAAGAGGTGCCACGAGTGCATCGGAATGGTATGCCATATAATCAACTACCATACATCCCAAGTGGCATATGATGCACCCGAAGATAAATGTCTCGTCTCCAAAGAAACTAGGGTCATGTAGACAATCATGGACACCAAAGAAACACATCTCGAAGTTGGGATCGTGCAAGAACTCATGTGAATCAATGCTATCATCCATTATAGCATTTCTCAAATCATGTAAGGCTTGATCCACTGTATCAACGTGTGTATAAACACAATCCAAATATGTAACATGCCCGCATGTGTGAAATCCTTTGCATATGTGTGGTCCTCCAAAACAAAAGCATGATTAATAGGATCACCATAAGCATCATCATCTCACTGAATCCTGATAGTGTATCTGCACATGAGATGAAAGTGGTATCATCCACAAATCACTAACCATGTCATCCTCAAAATATCTAAAGTCATCATGATCATGGTCTGTGTTTATCAATGGAATCCATGTATAACCTATATCCCAAGATAGGTCAACCTCTCTAATTACTGGATCTAAGAAAATTTATAAATAAAATATAAAGCTCTCTAGATCCATATACATAATCCTACCTCTCCTATGAGATCCATATACATAATCCTAGCTCTCCTATGAGATCTAACCTGAGAAAAATCATCAATACTCTCATGCACTATCCCTGACTACTCAAATACAAGAACTCTATCCGTACAAACACTATCAAGAATGCTATGAATACTAGTAGTGATTGTATCAACAATATCTCCACAAATAGAAATCCTAGAAGAATATCTTGATGCATCTAACAGTAGGAACTCATGTCCACCCATATGTGGAGTATCGCGAATCTCAAGTGTGCTAATAGATACATCACTAATCAAATGCACACTATCCTCTAGAATGTCACCACAATCAACTAGAGTGTCCATATGATTCATAGGAAAGATGATAGACATAGAAGTGTCAATGCTTGGTATGCTTACTACCATCTCTACCCTCGAGATCATGCCCACATGATCTGACTCACACATATCACTATCACATATATCATCAAGTGATGTGTCAGTGACATCATGTGCATGTATATCACCACATGATCACGTGCATGTGTGTGATACATCAATGTCATCATGTGTGCGTGTATAATAATACAACATCATCCTCATCATCCCCATCATAATACAATGAATGAGTCAGTCTAAGTAAATGAGAATCAATGAGATGATGGTGGCTAGTCAATGTCGTGGGTGAGTCATAGAAGCTATCGAGGCTCATGCAAACACCATTGTGACAGCAGTCAAAGTGTAAACATGCTCGTTATACATCCTCCAAGGATCCAATCCTATCATGCCAATGATAGCAAGAAGTCAATGAGTGAAGATATAGAGGTCTAAGCCTCGAAATGCGAAAGGCATGTGCGAATGCACCAAAAGATATGCAACACATGACACAAAAAGGTAAATCACAATAGCAATCATAGAGCCATGATGATAGTGTAAAAGCGGCTCTCCTACCATCACATCAAAAATGTTATCAAAATGATGTGGATGATGATGTGAATCTGCACCATGGCAATCAAAAGAAGAATAAAAGTAATAGGAAAAACCCATGGTTGCATGTGAACAACCACTACTAAAGACAAAGGTGAGTAAACAAACTCACAAAATCTCGTGAAACCCTCTTTTGAGAAATGGGCTTAACCTGGACATTTCTTGAGAAATTTGGCTAAGGGTCCTAGTACCACCACATGGATTTGGAATCTACATACTGATGCTCATGATTTGGATAGTCATACCTCTGATTTAGAGGATATATCCCGTAAAATATTTAGCGCTCATTTTGGTCAACTAGCTATTATTTTCATCTGACTGAGCGGTATGTATTTTCACGGGACTCGTTTCTCCAATTACGAGGCGTGGCTAAATGACCCTACTCACGTTAAGCCTAGCGCTCAAGTGGTTTGGCCAATAGTGGGTCAAGAGATACTGGGGGGGGGAGGGTTGGTTCAGGGAGTACAAATAACGTCTGGATTCTTTCAAATTTGACGAGCTTCCGAAATAACTACTAAATTACAGCTCTATTGCACAGCCATCGGTGCTTTAATCTTTGCGGGATTAATGTTCTTTGCTGGTTGATTTCATTACCACAAGGCTACTCCAAAATTGGCCTGGTTCCAGAATGTAGAATCCATGCTGAATCACCATCTAGCAAGTCTCTTGGGGTTGGGTTCACTAGCGTGGGTGGGACATCAAATACACATTTTGCTACCAATTAACCAATTATTAGATGCAAGAGTTGACCCCAAAGAAATACCCCTTCCTCATGAATCTATTCTTAATCATGATCTTTTGGCTCAAACGTATCCTAGTTTTACAAAAAGATTAATCCCATTTTTCACTCTTGACTGGTCAAAATACTTCGATTTTTTAATCTTCTACGGGGATTGAATCCAATAACAAGGAGATTATGGCTGACCGATACCGCACATCACCATCTAGCCATTGCAGTTCTTTTCTTGGTAGCTGGTCATATGTATAGAACCAATTGGGGTATTGGACATAGTACGAAAGAGATTTTAGAAGCTCATAAAGGCCCCTTCATTGGTGAGGGTCACAAGGGTCATTATGAAATTCTAACCACTTCATGGCTTGCTCAATTAGCTATTAATCTTGCCATGTTAGGCTCTTTAACGATTATAGTGGCCCATCATATGTACGCTATGCCGCCTTATCCGTACTTAGCCACCGATATGCTACACAACTTTCCTTGTTTACCCATCACATGTGGATCAAGGGTTTCTTAGTGGTTGGCACGGCTGCACACGCAGCCATTTTTATGGTAAGGGATTATGACCCAACCACTCAATATAACAATCTCTTAAATCGTGGCATTCGGCATCGTGATGCTATCTATAATTTCACATCTTAACTGGGTCTGCATCTTGAATGTCCGACACACTTAAGAGATTTTTGCATACCCCATAATATTGTGCATCTTTTTCCTAGGCACAACCCCAAATAAGCGGTTCACGTATAGCTTCATGCCTGTGCATCTTTTTCCTAGGCAGAACCCCAAATAAGCGGTTGTGTAGTTACAACTGTGCGTTACAAGACTGACGAATATCCACACAGGTTTGAACTTTTTTTTTTTTTGTCACACAGGGAAGCTTAGAGGATCTTTTTACCTGTCAAACATCATAGATCATAACTGAATTTTGCAAGAGAGAAATAAAGAGTAGAGAGAAAGGAGAGAAAGAGGAGAGAAAGAGAAGAATCCCAATAACCCTAAGAAGCGCCCGCTTATATTGCTGTACAAGAATGTATGACTGAGCTTAGAGCTGAATATCCTGATTTGTCCTGACCACATTACTTGGAGCCGCCTAGATCTGCACTTGCTGGACAGCTAGAAGACTTGCATTTTGCTCCTACAGGCTGAGAACCCCTGTGTTTGGGCTTCAACCTTGATAAGGAGTCGAGACTTAACCGTAGACCTCATATTGCTTGCGTTTAGGGCTAAGGGATGCTTGGGCTAGCTGTACCAACTCTTAGGGATGCAAGAGTGTGAGGTTACAAACCACCCAAAAAAGGTGTATGATAAGAACGGATTCTGGAATTTTGTGAGTTTTGCACTCAGGTACAAGATTGTACCAAAGTCACTAATCCAGAGTAGCCACAAACCTTGATGGACCTTGATGGGTGGACTCCGGTGGTAGTATGGATGCCAGGGTTTAGGCATAGAGTATGGTCGCTGTATTCCTCTAGCCTCTTAGCTTGAGGGTGCTTTGGATGGAGTGATTCGGTGGTGAGCCGCAAGGACCTCCGCAGGAGATAAGTGGATGCTTCAACAAGAAGTTTGGCTAGATGTCTTGAGTCCCAAAGAATCACTTCATCTCAAAGCAGAGATAAATGGTGGTGTGCACATGCACAACCTCAATATATCTGTCGACGGGCATGTCTCAAGATGGGGCAAAAATTACAGGGAATTTCCAGTAGGTAAGTATGGACATTCCAGTTACAGGGAATTCCCAGTAGGTAAGTAGCCACAAACCTTGATGCGTGGACTCCAGCAGTATGGGATGCCGGGGTTTGGGCATAGAGTATGGTCATGCTATTCGTCTAGCCTCTTAGCTTGAGGGTGCTTTGGATGGAGTGATCAAGTGATGAGCCACGAGGACCTCCACAGGAGATAAGTGGATGTTTTCTGGACATTCCAGTTACAGGGAATTCCAAGTAGGTAAGTAGCCAGATGCTTCAACAACAAGTTTGGATAGAAGTCGTGAGTCCCAAATAATCACTTCATCTCAAAGCAGAGATAAATGGTGGTCTGCACATGCACAACCTCAACATATCTGTCGACCGGCACATCTCAAGATGGGGCAAAAATTACAGGGAATTCCAAGTAGGAAAGTATGGACATTCCAGTTAGAAAGACTCATCTTAATGGGCTGGCATCTTACTTTTGTCACACTTGAGCTTGAGTGAAAACAATTTTGTACACAGTTGTCATTGAAATGTTAAAACATGGAAAGTCACGTGCAGTACTTAATCAAATCATCTCTGGACTGTGTCCGTCTGCTTGACAGCTGAGACCCTTTGTATGGTCCAGCAACTGCTAGCTGCAAATCAGTCAACTCCAACACAGTTTTTCCAGTAGCTGTAGCTAGAGAGCCAAACCGTGATTGGGCTTGATCTTGCAGAGCTCCCAATGGTGCAGGACTGTGAGGTGTCTTATATCTTCCATCTCCTGCACAAGCATCAGCCATTACTACAGTAGATTAGTTTTTGGAGACTCAGACCACTTATAAATGGATGATGAAAAAAACACAACATTTTGACCACAGAAGTATAGTTCTCACCTTTTTGAATTGAGTTGTCCACCTTGCTAGATCCAAGGCGGATAAGAGTAAGAAAGATGGAAGAAAGTCGGGAAGTGCCCAGACTCGGTTGAGTAAAGAGAGGTGAGTGAGGTTTGCGGCCAAAAAATGAAAAGCAATTATGGAAATATGTCACGGCAAAGAGTACTAGCACCATCATGACCAAAAGAAAAACTGAAAGAATGCCTGTATCCTGTGTCAGCAGACCTCCCAAGGAATTTTGGAAGCCACTGTTTCTTATGACAACACGTCTCACCCTAGTTGAGGTAAATGCCCCAGCTTCCAGTAAGGCTGCACCAAGAGTCCAAGTCATGTCACCAGATCCTACTGTGATTTGGTCCTCCTTGAGATGCAACCCATTCTGGAGTAATGTAACTACATAGGGTGCCCGAAAACAATAATGCTCCACAAGGGGTTGAGCCACAACACTATCCAGGGCCTTTTTCCAGGGCTTCTCACAGAAAGCTTTCCCCTGGTCAAGCAATTTCTTAAAACCAGCATCAGGCTGAAGACCAAAGAAATTGTAGACAACAAAAAATCCTGATAATGCATAGAACTTTCCTCGAGGAATCGGTTGATGCCTTCCAAGTGCACAAGGAGGCTCAATACAATCCACAGCTTGAGGTAGCAGAGAAAACCTGGAAGTATTGACAATATCACGAACAAGAACTTCACAAGAATCCCAATCTGGCTTCCCAACTAAGGTAAATTCTGAGTGTACACCATCAATAGACCCCTTCTTCAGTATTGCATCAGGAACAGCAGCTGAAGATGATTGGATGGCACAATGAGAGCACTTGTATTGCCCTCGAAAACCTGCATGCAAGCACGGATGCTGCAGTTCTTGGCTTCGCAAGGCTACATCAGCATTGCTTTCCTGCATATAGCTCCAGAGCAGTCCCACTGATTTGTCGAAGGCATCATTGAGACCTAAACCTGCATGGGAAAACGCATAGAGATGGTACTCAGCAGAGCCAACACTTAAATTTGTCCCATATTCCTTGTGATGAACCTCTTCTGACTCAAAAGTCACTTGCAAAGAAGAACCTCCCAGGTCGAGAGCGCCAAAAGTTGATTGCCGAGGCATTTGACCTAGCCGGCCAAACTTATAATTCAAGGCAACCCATCCATAGTATGCTTCTTCAACACCAGAGATGACCTTCACCCAGCTCCTGCTGCACATGAATCGAGACTTGTTTAATATGGCCCAAGCTCTGTCAAGGAGCCACTCCGCGTCATCATTGGCCAGTTGCCGCATACCTGCAGTTGCCAACAGAAAGAGGGGAGTATTTCTGTGGTCAGATTGAGGGATTTGTGTTTCTGCCCATCGCAATAAGGGTTCAAGTGCAGCTCTAACACCTGACTCATTACTCAAGAGCTTTTGTAAACCAGGTTCAGTCTCCATTCGATGATAGGCTCGGGTTTCTTTTCTGTGCCCCCCTTTTCTGCCTGGAAAAGATACCGATGCATGTTGTTGAAAGGTTGGATGAATCACAACTGGTGATTGGTCCAGACCCGAGAAATCCCTGTAAGCCCATGCATACACCTGAACACGAGTACTGGTGCTCCCACAGTCCAAAATTATTGAGTATTGTAACATCTCTGGCTTCCAATGTAGCCTCCACCAATGGTAACCAAAGTAAACGAGAAAGACAAAAAGGCATGCCACTGCCACTGCTGCTGCCACCTTGCACCAGCATTTTGGCCTTACCGCACTGCTTTTTAAACCTTTAAGGTTATGGACTGAACCATCCCTCTGAGTGTGGTAAACTAAAGGCTTTACCTCATCCACAACCCCACTTATATTGACCACAGAAGCATCCTCCTCGGCATTCACCTTTCCAAAGGAGGTGAGATCTTGCAGGGAAATTGATGGCTGTATGGCATTTTCATGGGTGTAATCTGCCCTTACAATTCCAAGAGAAGGAAAATTGGTAGAAGACACTGATGATCCCATGCGTGATGAGGAAGAAAATGGGTTCAACGCTGCAGCAGCTACTGCTGCAATGCTTCTAAAAGCCATACTACATGCCAGGACCCAAAATCTTTGTTGAAAGCCCCTACTGTTTTGATTAAGGAGCTTGAACGTTGCAAGCCCATGACCTACAAAAAGAGAAAACCATAAGGGTGGTCTACTCAGACAAACATAGCACTAGAACTATTATACAACATGTATACATTCATAGGTATATACACCCATACATTCATGCGTATATGTATGCATAGTGAGACAAAGATGGCATACATATGTTCACGTGTATGTATATGTCTATGTTCACATATGTGACTGTATGCACATGCTAAATCAGCATTTTACACAGCATCCAAACGGTTCCAGGACTTATGATGGATTTCATCTACGAATGAGAAGCCATAAGCCTCTACTTATCATGAATCCATCAAAATGCAACGCATACAGTACACAAAACGTCAAAAAAAAAAAACAAAAAACAAAACGGTTTAAGCACCAGATCGGCAAGAGAAAACCGGCTCAACAAACGCAGACAGCATCCAGATCTGAGGGAAGAAATCAACCTGCGGGGACCAATGCCGAGGATGATCGGGTCGGCTTTTGCTCTTGCAGCGATCATTTTATAGGCATCGCCCGCAGCTCAAATTTTCGTTGGAGCTGCCGTAATAAATAATGACGTCGGGGGTCGGGTATGAAGCCGAGTGCTGTTCTACCTACACCAACTCAACCCTTCCTGCCCCTTTTTTTTTCAATAAGGGCTTATAGCTGGGGCCTTGCCAAAGCATTTATTGTTTGGGTCTTGTCTTTGAACCGCAAATACAACTTCTCATTGTGGGTACGCTAGATCATCCATTGCGTCCTCACTACTTTGTCACACCTGGATGCTCCTTGCCAAAGGAGTGATGACCGCATCCTGGCCTCACCCAAGTCGGTGGTGAAGCTGCTACCATGTGGATGGTCTAGGATATGCCATAGAGTTGGTGGGCTGAGGTTAAGTGATTAGTTCGGGACTTATAGATGCAAGGCAAAGTGATGGGCAGCTTTAGGCAACTTATCAACAAGCCAGCATGGGAGGTGATAAGCAGTAGAGGTGCTTCATGCCAGGCCTCCATTGGTTGTGGAAGTGGTGTGGACCCTTCAACAACATGAGATAGTTCGTAGAAGTGGTCCGCACCCTATGATTGGTGGAATGAGTGCCAAGAACCCATGGAATGATTAGCACGAGTAGGTCCAGGGTACGTGACAAGGTACTATGCCTAAATGGGGATTTTGCTTGACAAATACGTCGACCAGGGTGAGATTTTTTTGGTGTGAAATTGGAGTCAATGCATAGGATAAAGGCATGGAAGTTAGCTAGAGGTATTTGCAAGGTCGAGGGTTTTTGAGGCGATGGGTTATACCATGGGCGAGGCTTGCACCAAGGTAAAGATGTGGCAACGTGAGCCAATGTGATGATGTGGTGACATGAGCCAACTCTCTTTTTTTTTAAGAAGTGATTTTTTTTGTAAGGTTGTGTATGGGTGTTTTTTTGTATGTGGAAAATTTTTCTAGAAAGGGGGAGTTTCAAAAATTTAAGGAGAGAATTTTAATCAAGCATCTAAGAAGGGTCTAAGACGACGGAGGAAAAGGGCATAAGGAGAGGTAGTTTATAGGGGGAGGGTTGAGTGTGCATGTGTGGATGTGTGGTGCACATGTGGGTGAGTGTGGGTGTGTGTATGTGCTATGTGCTATGTGCTTGTAAGTGCATGTGGTGTCCCTAATTTTTTATCATTTTGTTTTGGGTGTCAAGGTTTTTTTTAATAATCATTCTTGGGTATATGTGTATGTACAATTAATAGGAAGTGCTATGTTACATATGTACGACGGGGTTTTAAGGTTTTAGCTTTGCTGGCATGCTTGATTGAGCTTTATCTTTGGCAAGTTGATGTTGCAGCGTGCCATAGGTGTTATGGAGTCATTGGTGATCTTCTTGAGTCCTTAGGTTGCTCGACGGTGCTATGAACATGTGTGCATGGTTCTCTTTGGGCTTTGGCAGCAACATGGGAGGGTAGGGCCACTACACATGCGTAAGATGTTGCCTCTTGTTGCTCAAAGTCTATTGGCTCTTTTGACTTTTTTGAAGGTGTTGTCAGCATATGACTCAAGTTGGAAATCACTACTCTCCACTCGTGCTTAAGTTTTGGAGTTGGCAGCAACATGGGAGGGTAGGGCCACTACACATGCGTAAGATGTTGCCTCTTGTTGCTCAAAGTCTATTGGCTCTTTTGACTTTTTTGAAGGTGTTGTCAGTATATGAGTCAAGTTGGAAATCACTACTCTCCACTCGTGCTTAAGTTTTGGAGTTGGCATTGGAGGCATGGCTTTGGGTCTCCACACCCACTTGGATTTGATGTTCGAGGTTACATTTGCAAGGGTCCAAGGCATGGATTTATTTGATCTCAGCACCCATATGTGGGGATTTTCTTTGTAGAACCGTTGTGCTTTTAGCCATTTTGTTGGGATCCAATGAAGCATAGATTTCTAAGGTGATACTGGGTACTGAGGCCGTCGCTTGGATCTTTTTTGGCTTCCAAGGTTGTGGCTAAGCAATCACCCTAGTGGCTCATGCTCAGCCACTAGGGTGATTGCTGGGAAATTGTCACTTTGTTGGGACAATCCTTGAAGGCATTCTTGAATCCACACTTATAGTAACGTGTGCCTCCGTATGGAATGACATTGAAGTTTGACATTAGATTCGGGGATATTGCTTTACCCTCCTGCCTACTTGAGGTTATAGATATATGTGATAGGGTTCCATCTGGCTCCACTAGGTGAGAATCTCACCATGAAAGTGTGACTCAAGACCTCGTCAAGTGGGTTTAGTGACCTAAACCACTGGCTTGCTTTACCTTCAAGCAAAGTCCGAATGAGCAGATCTTGGTGGGATCATCAATCCATCCCATGGCCTCATAAATTTGATTGAACTTCTCAAGATACTAAATTTAGTCATTATCCTCAAGATGTGGCTTAACTTGGTTTTGCCCCAACTCTGAGCGTCTAGGTGCTATGTTGGTTGCAACCCCCCTTCCCATTTCAAACGTCATCCTCATCATGTCTTCTACGTATTCACATGGTGGTGGAACGTAAGGAGGTAGTTACACAAGACCCTCTGCTTTAGGGTATGAGATCTCTTGCCCCATGGGGTTGGGTTGCACAGTTTTTAATGGCACTTGTCCTTCGCCAACCTAGCCTTTAGTCTGGAGACGACCTATTGAGTCTAAGGACACATTAGAAGATTGTTCTCATATATGCCTTTGGTGTGAGATAGTCTCAAACATTGGCTCTTTATCCTTCCGAGTTTTCCTTGTTCCTCGTTGAAACAAAGAAGAACTGAAACTTGATTATGTGGTTATGGTACTTTTATAATGGGCTTCTATGGAGAGTGACACTCCTGCTTGCATTTTGTGTGCTATGCTATTATATGTACTGCTTGCATTTTGTGTGCTTTCTATTATATGTATTATGGATCATTTATCTGTGGTGGTACAATGAAAGAGACATATATCGTTTGTTGTAAACTGATGTTGTTATGTTGGGCTATTTGGGAGATAAAGCATCTTAGATCGACATCAAATATTCAAAACATTATGGCATTTTGATGTGGTTTGACCGCTTCTTGTGGGAGAAAACCTTAAGGTTCCATGTCCGACTCTTGCTTTATCTCACTGGAGCTGCACCCAAAATAGAATGGTTGAATGCCTTTTTCATAAAATTTAAGGTGCTATTAACAAATCCAGTTGATGACTCAAGGGTTCAAAGGATCATGGCGGCTCATGTTTCCAAAATTCCGCCACTCATGTGTGCTTCGTTGGCTCATTTCCTCCCACAGATCCTTGCTTGAGGTGTATCCGAAGGAGTCTAGCCTTCTTAATTGGGGATCATTGTGCTAGTCATGTTTATTGGGATCAAAGGCTTGGTAGGTTTGGGGAGGTTTAGTTTGATGTGCTACAATTGGTTGTATTATTGTTTCCAACAATTAGCCTAGAGCGGGTTCGCATCAAAGGTCCCTTGTGTTTCTGGATCAAGTCTAAGAATGGTTTCAGACAAGTTTTTTTTTTCTAGATTTGATTTGATTTTTGTTTTGTTTTTTGCTACTAGGCTCATGTGTCTAGGTTCACCCCTCTAGACTCATGTCTATAGGCTCACGTTTACAGGTTCACGTGTTTGGGCTTGTGTCTATAGGTTCACGTCTCTAGCCTCAAGTGTCTAGGTTCACATCTATAGACTTACATCTCTAGCCTTTAGACGTAAGTCTAAAAGAGAATTCATCCCTCTAGAATTACGTCTCCAGGCTCATGTATATAGGTTCACATGTCCAGGTTCACGTATGCAAGCTCACATCTTTTTTGTATGAACTCGGCTCACGTACTTCCCTTCTTATATGAAATAGGCCTATCTAGGGCACGTAAATCTAGAAATTGGGCCTATGATAGGGCTAGTGTGCACTTATTGGGTATTAATTATACTTTAATTTTTTAATAGTTGTAAAGGACAAGATTTTTCTTTGGAATTATAGCATTATATGGTAGTGATGTGTGTGAACACACTTAGGATCGTCCGGGTACTTTTTCCCTCACTAGGAGGTTTTTTGCCCTGTGCATATGTGCACCCTCTTATCTACTCAGTTTGGGGTGTGTACTTATCTTTTGTATTTGGCACACATTTATTGATTCTTATCTAGTGAGTTTGTGTGCTCTCAAAGCTTCTCTCTCTTGTGTGTGTGCATTGTTGCAACCCTAACCCTAATTCCAACAATTGGTATCAGAGCTAGCTTCCTTGACACTTGATCTAGTAGTCTGCTGCCTCCCTCCTCTCACGACCCTGTTTTTCTATCTCCGATTGAGATACCCTCTTAGGAGAAGAAGGTATATACTGTAGTGTGCTGTATGCAAAGTACATAGTTACAAAGTATACAGTGTTTTTGGGGTCCACAATGTGATTTGAGCGTGTTTTGGGCACCGCAAGGTTTCTGCAGATGTTCTAGAGAGGCGTCATTTTGGATTGGTTCTACTCAATTTTAGGTGTTTGGGTTGTGCAGCGGCAAAGATTTGGTGTGCAACAGCATCTACAGTGTCTTCAACAACATCGACCATCATACTTTCATACACTTTGCAGGTGATTCAGTCAATTGTTGGCAGCCATCCGGGGTTGCATTCAGTGAATACTGAACTATGCTATCCTATCAGACTTAATTTTTTGGATCGAAAACGTGTTTCGGGCTCGTACCTCCGTTTTTCAGAAAGCAGGCGATTTCGAGCACTGCGGATAAGTCATCGATTCTCTGCAGAACTCTATTTTAAGAACTGCAAGAAGACAGATTGGCTGTGCAGACCTGTGTGTGTTGCAAGGAGGTCAACAGTTGCCATTGGGTGTATGTATGCACATTGAGGTCACTGGTTGTGACATTTGAGTGTACTACAGTACCGCTACAAAAAATACAGCAGTTTGTGTGCAGGACAAACCAGAGTGCTGTTTCTGGTAAATTTGTGTGTCTGGCAAATGTACTGGTTGTGACATTTGAGTGTACTACAGTACCGCTACAGAAAATACAGCAGTTTGTGTGCAGGACAAACCAGAGTGCTGTTTCTGGTAAATTTGTGTGTCTGGCAAGATGTCAAATGATGGCATAAAGTACCGCTGCAGAAAATACAGCAGTTTGTGTGTAGGACAAACCAGAGTGCTGTTTCTGGTAAATTTGTGTGTCTGGCAAGATGTCAAATGATGGCATAAACCAAATTGTTGCTGAACAACTTCCATGCTTGGAGGTTCAGGTTGACAAATTTCCTGATAGGAAAGGGTTATTGTGACTACATAGAAGGTGAGCATGAAGAGGCACCGGAGATACCGGAGATCAATCCGACTGCTTGCAGATGTGAAAGAGTTCAAGGATTGGAACCAAGGAGCCAGAAAAGTTATGTATTGGCTCTCTATCAATATACAGGAACACCATGATTGGGCACATACATGATGCCGAGTCCCCCAAGGAGGCGTGGGACACCTTGGTAAAACTCTATGAAACAAATACCAAGGCACGAAAGATACAGTTAAAGAATGAACTTCATACTATGGAGAAAAAGAGTGTCTGTGAATGATTATGCATTGAAGATAAAGGGTATTGTGGAATCCCTTGCATCTATTGGTGTTTCAGTAAATGATGATGATAAGGTGGAAGTCTGTCTACGTGGTCTCGGGCCAGAATACAAGGCGTTCAAGACGTCTATTCAGACTCGGGAAAACATTTCCAATTTTACAGATTTGGTGTCTATGTTGATTATAGAAGAGAAGAGCTTGGGTGAAGACGAACAGTCTTCACAAAACAAAAACAGTTCAGAGCAACAGGCCTTCTACACAAGTTCAGGAAGAGGACGAGGTAGAGGAGGCCGTGGACGCGGTCAAGGAGGTGGCCGAACAGGTAATCAGAATTATGGCCAACAGAGCAGCAACAACAACAATCCTAGAATTCACAACAACAACAACAACAACAACACGTAGGTGGAAGAGGCCAATTCAGAGATAGGGGGAGTCAAAGAGGTTGTGGAAATTGGCAAAGGCAGTATAATGATACACGTGGATACTTTTACTGACAACTATGCATCCTCGAGCAGAAACAATGAGGATAATGAAAGGTTGTTTGTTATGCAGCATGTCGTTAATGCCATGTCTGAAAATGTTGAAGCAGCACATAAAGATGATGTATGGTACATTGATTCAGGTGCTTCAAACCACATGACAAGTCATGGGGAGTGGTTCAAGGAGATGAAAAACCTTGAAAGACCAGGTTTTGTGGAAACAGGGGATGACACTGCTCATCCAATTACCCATGTTGGAGATGTGCCATTGTCTATGCAGGATGGCAAAGTGAAGTACCTTGCAGATGTACTTCATGTTTCGAACATAACAAAGAATCTGGTTTCAGTTGGCTAGATGATTAAGCAGGGTTTGCAGGTTCAGTTTAACCCTTATGGTTATTATGTTGAAGACTTTAAAGACAAGTGCAGGTTGGTTGCAAAAGGCAACAGAGTGGGCAGAATGTTTACGTTGAATGTAAACATGCCTGAAGTGAGTGTTGCGATGTTTGCAAATGGTTCAGGAATTGTTGCAGACACAGACATTTGGCATAAAAGAATTGGACATGTGAATGTGCAGAGAATGAAGTCTATGTAGACTAAAGGAATCGTGACAGGGCTGCCAAAGTTTAAAGTTGAAGGTATGCGGAGAATATGTGAAGCATGCCAATTTGGAAAGCAAACAAAGCATGTATTTCCACGTAACAGATATGTGAGCAAAAATGCACTAGATGTTGTGCATTCAGATGTATGGGGTCCTACGAAGACCATGTCTATGGGAGGCTGCAGGTATTATGTGACATTTATTGATGACCACACAAGGAAAGTGTGGGTATACTTCATGAAGGAGAAGGGTGAGGTGTTCACTCACTTTCAGAATTTCAGAGTTATGGTTAAAAAGCAAACAGGGAAATATGTAAAGTGCCTAAGGGCAGATGGAGGAGGAGAGTACTTCTCCAAGGCTCTGGAATCCATGAATGCAAAGTTGCAACGAAGATTTGGAAGAGTGAAGAATCCTATGCAGAGGTCTACCTATGATGGTTATGTGGCACATCACTATGCATACATGGCAAAAGTTGTGCAGGTTGTAGAGCCCACAAGCATTGATGAGGCTGTTGGAAATGTGTGTTGGGAGAAAGCTATGGATGAGGAGATGGATGCACTATATGGAAATGAGACTTGGGATTTAGTGCAATTGCCTGAAGGCAAGAAAGCCATTGGATGCAAGTGGGTGTACAAAGTAAAACATAACAATGATGGAAGCATAAGCAGGTGTACAAGGCTAGATTGGTAGCCAAAGGATATGCAGAGACATATGGCATTGGTTATGAGGAAACTTTCAGCCCAGTTGCCAAGATGGCAATAGTGAGAGTTGTGATAGCAATGGCTGCGTCAAAGAAATGGTCTTTACATCAGATGGATGTAAAGAATGCATTCTTGCATGGGGATTTGCAGGAAGAGGTGTATATGTTGCAGCCACCTGGTTATGAGGATGTGAGTCACCCCGAGCATGTTTGCAGGTTGAAAAAAGCCTTGTATGGCTTAAAACAAGCACCAAGAGCATGGTCTGACAAGATTTCTGAATATCTTATCACTATTGGCTTTCATGTAGCCATTGCAGATTTCTCGATGTATGTGAGACACGGTGATAGAGGGGTTGTGCTTGTTGTCATCTATGTAGATGACCTGAACACTACAGGGGACCATGATTCAGAGATCTTTGATGTAAAGATCTTGCTTAGACAGAAGTTTGAGATGAAGGATCTAGGGAGCTCAGATATTTCTTGGGCATTGAGGTGATTAGATTACCACATGGTATTGGATTACTGCAGAGACAGTATGGCTTGGACATGTTGTCCAAGTATGGTATAAAAGGCTGTAAGCCTATCTCAGTGCCATTGGATCAGAATGGCAAGTTGAGTGCAGATTCAGGAGAGATTTTGGAGGATCCTACTATGTATAGGCGCATAGTAGGACGCTTGATCTACATGACAATCACCATACCACATTTGAGCTATGCTGTTGGGTTGGTGAGTCAATTTATGCAGGTTCCTCGGAAGCCGCATTTGGATGCATTGAGACGCATACTAAGGTATGTGAGGTCTACTTTGCATTGTGGACTATTTTATGAAACTGGGATAGAGATATGTGTACATGGGTACACAGATGCTGATTGGGCTGGTAGTATTTCAGATAGAAGATCTACTAGTGGCTTCATGTTTTCTTTGGGGAGTGCTGCTGTGACTTGGAGCAGCAAGAAGCAGCCTACGGTTGCTCTATCCAGTACAGAGGCCGAGTACAGAGGAGCTGCTATGGCAGCTTGTGAGGTAGCTTGGTTGAAAAAGCTACTTGTTTGCAAATTTGGGTCTATTAGTGGATAGACAAGTTGTCATTTTCTGTGACAACATTAGCAGTATACAATTGGCCCAGGAACCCAGTTTTTCATGCTCGTACGAAGCATATAGAGGTCCACTACCATTTTGTCAGAGAGAAGGTCTTGGCAGGAGACGTTGACTTTGTTTATGTCAGCACACAAGATCACGTAGCTGACATCTTCACCAAAGCATTGGGTACAAAGAAACTCCGTAGATTCAGGGGTTCGCTTGGTGTACATGAGATGGAGTTGAGCTCGAGGGGGAGTGTTGAGATATCAAGCTCATCTAGTGAGGCGGTGGACACTGATGACCCGCCTGGGGGATAGGCCCCACACTTACACCACTGGCATGGTTGGTGAGATCATGGGTGATATGCGGCCAGTGGGATGATAGGCTGTATGACAGCCATTCTGGAGATTGGTATAGTCATAGCGCCAGCTCATTTTAGTTGAGTTCACACTATAGAGAACCCTAGTATATATTTGGTTGAGTACCTTTCATATTGTGTGTACTCTTATCTTTGTATATGGTGTGTTGAGTGTTGAGTGAAGAAGAAGAAGATTTTCAGCCTCTCCCCTTGTGTGTTCTCTATTAGGGTTTTGTGAGTGTGTGTGTGCTTGCAAGAGCTCAAGCTCTCTTCTCCCCGCATCTTTTCAAGAGATGCACATGCACAAACATTGCTTGCACTTTCTGTGAAGCAAAGCATTATTCCTCATATTCGGTCATGTAAGAGTTCAAAACAGGCATGGGATGCACTTGTTGCATTATACCGCAATGAAGCACGTGTTGCATATCTGTGCAAACAGTTAGAGTCTGAGCACATGAATGAGGGAGACTCAATGGACAGCATATTGACCAAGATCAAAGATTTTCAGGAGCAACTCGCTAGTGTGGATGAGATATATCCTGATAGTACATTGGTGCCCATAGTTCTCAATGCATTGCCGGATTCTTATTAGAGTTTTGCCTCTACCCTTAGACTCATGATGATGAAGGGAAATCCAAATGCCCTTACATTTGATGAGCTGGTTTCAGTACTCTTGCAAGAAGAGCAGTCTAAGCAAAACAGATCTGTTATATGTGAATTGGTGACCAAGCTTTTGTTGCTAGTTAGAAAGGCAAAGGTAAAGTTTCTTTGCATGGTGGCTATAAGCCAAAATCAGAATCCTCAGGTAAGGATGCAGAGAAAGAAGGTGATAAGCCTACAAAAAAGGGCAAGTGTCACTATTGCAAGAAAGCAGGGCACTACATAAATGAGTGCAAAAAAAGGCTAGAGAAGGAGAAAAAGAAAGAATCGGGCATGGCTATGGCTGTGGGTGGCTGATGCATCTACACCAAGTGCAGAGAAGAAGGAATCTTTTTCTCAAGATGATTGGGCATGGACTATACATTGTAGTTATGACCCTTCTGTTCATGATGTATACAGAATCGAATGCTTGGTACTTTCACAATGGTGCTAGTAAAGCACATTGCTTCACAAAAAATTTTGTTCTCATCTATAGAATCTGTTCCCCAAGTGCACGAACTATCATATGTGCAAATGGTTCCTCACATCCTGTCAAAGGAATTGGTAGAGTTGTGCTCACTGCAAATGGGGGTGCATTTACTCTTTCTAAAGTTTTATATATGCCAGACATTAAGAAGAACTTGCTGTCAGTTTCAGCCTTAGCCTTGTCAGGCTTGATGGTGAAATTTTTGGATGACAGATGTACAGTTTAGGATATAAATGATGGTTATTCTATCATTACCTTAGGAACCTAGTTTCATGGCCTATACAAGATGGATGTGTTTGTGTCATGGGACCTAAATTTCTATGGAGAATAGAAATCAAATAATTTGCAAGAAATTGATTTAAATTCAAGAATTCATTAAACATCACATGAACATGATTAAAATATTCAAAAACAATTGAAAATACTTAGCTCACAATATGCGACTCCAATATTGGGTACAATCATCTCCCCTCATGTGTGTATGGCATAATTCCCCCACACATGAGTATTTACGAGATATTTTATTCCAATTTAGGCCATAGCCTCCAAAAATACAAAAAGTGGTGCTTTTTTGCACGACACTCTCTTATCTTCAAAAAATAAAGTGCCCATAAATTGAGGCTTGGGTTTAAAGCATATCACGCTTTACCAAATATTAAGGATCAAGTCTATGCTTGATAAACTATACAAAATAAATCAAAATGTGCACAAGCTAGCACATGTATTTACAAGCTTATTTACAAAAATGATGTGCCAAATAATAAATTGGTGTGACTTCTCCTCAATCCTCGGAATCCTCTTCACCTATAAAATAACCAACAATAAATTAGTGAAATAAATATTCCATAAGCATACAAACCAATCACACATGTTTACTAAGCGTAAGTAACCCGGGAATCACCCCTACATATGAACCAACTAAAATAAACATTGGAGACCCCAAGCATACGTCAATAACCACCAAACGTATTAATGTTTATAATGGTATCACCCATGATATTAACATAATTTGACATGACGTAAAGATAATCCAAGCGTCCTCGAATTATCTAAGAGGGTAGAATAATATTTTTAAGAGGGCTTAAAATATATTACCATAACATTCCCTCTTGCTTGAGTTTACAATTGCCCTCAATTGCCGATTTGTTGAAAAGAACGGAGGATCTCAGGGAAGGCACGAAAATATTTCTCAAGCACCCATCTTGCATCTTCATGAGGATAATTTTTTAAAGTTATTAAATATTTGCTATATTGGTTTCCATTTCAAGTTGGTGTAATTTGATGGTCAATAATGATATCTGGGAGTAAGATTTCCAGGTCTCCTTCAATAAGAGGTGGTTCTTCATATACTGGATGAGTAGGGAGTTGTCCTTTAAAATGTTTTAATAAGCTCACATGAAAGGAATTGTGAATGTTCCAATGAGAAGGTAATTCAAGTTTATATGCAACATCATTAATTTTGTGGATCACTTTAAAAGGTCCATAAAATCTTGGTGCAGGCTTAACAGCTGGGAATTTTTCAACATTCTTGAGTCGGCAATTTTTAATTTTCAGAAGTACATAGTCTCCAAGTTCAAATGACATAGCTTTACGTTTACGATTTTCTTGCTTAACATACTTTTCTTCAGCATGAGCAAAATGGAATGTTTTACTTCATTCAAAATGGTCATAAAATCAATAGTGAATTGATTAGCAGCTTTGATTTTGTGAGAAAGTCTACTTGCTGGAATAGGCAAGGGTTCACCATATACAATTTTGAAAGGTGCTCTCGATAAGGCTGAATGAGGAGTATTATTGTAAGCAAATTGGAGAAGATGAATGTACTATGAGTTTGGTTGTTGGGCAACATAGTCTCTGAGTAGATCTAAGATAGTGTTATTAGTAGCCTCAGTTTGTCCATTTGTTTCTGGATGGAAAGCTGTTGAGAAATCTACTTTAGTGCCTAAGTTGGAGAATAATGTGATCCAAAAATTACTACAAAATCTTGAATCTTGGTCAGAAACAATGACTTTGGGTAAGCCATGATATACAAAGATTTGTTTGATAAAAATATTTGCAGCTTGTTGAGAAGTCAAAGTTTTCTTACAAGGTAAGAAGTATGCTTGATTACTCAATCGGTCAATTATTGTCCAAATCATATCATTATGACTCGATGTAGTAGGCAAACCTGTGATGAAGTCCATGGATATTTGTTCCCAAGTATCATTAGGAATTAGCAGAGGAGTAAGAAGTCCTTGGGTTTTACCTTTGTAGCTTTTGATTTTCTGACAAACGGAACATTCAGCCACAAATTTTGCTATATCTTGTTTGAGATGAGGCCAAAAGAATTCCCTAGATACTAGTTGTAAGGTAGCTGAAATTCCTCAATGACCCATGTATGGTGGTTGATGCATTTCCTCCAGTATGAATTGTCTAAAAGGTTGTGTAATACACAATCTCTTTTGGAAGAAAAGATAACCATCATGGTATGAGTAATCACCAATATGGTTCCAATTATTGTTTCTAAGCTTAGTTCAAATTTCAAAAAAAATTGGGTCTATATTATAGGAGCCTTTTATAGGAATAAATGGGAATATTGGGACGTCTACTTAAAGCATCTGCCACAACATTTTCTTTGCCTGGTTGATATTGAATCATGGGTTGGAAACTTTGTATAAATGAAGCCTATTTGATATGTCGATCAAAAATCAATGGTTGAGTCAACAAATGACAAATGCTTTGTTGGTGTGTCTTAGTTAAAAATTTAGATCCCATTAAAATGATGTTTCCAAAGTCTTAAAGCATAGACAACTGCAAGCAGCTAATTCTTTGTCATATGTACTATAATTTCTTTCTTGTTGTTTAAGCTTACAACTTTCATAAGTAATTGGATGTCTATCTTGCATAAGAACATCACTAAAGCCTTGTCCTAGCATCAGTAAAACTACAACAAAGAATGGTCGTTGAAAATCTGGTAATGTAAGAATTGGTGCATGTGTCAATGCTTTCTTAAGTTCAGTGAAGGAATGATCCTGTCGACTAGTCCAATCAAAATGTCTAGCTTTCTTAAGAAGTTCAATCAAAGGATGTGCAATATATGCAAAATTTCTAATAATGAGCTTCCTATAGTAACTACATAATCCAAGAAAAGATCAGAGTTTATGAATATCACGTGGTCTAGGCCAATTAGTAATGCTTTCGATCTTTTTGGGATCTACTCGAATACCATCAGCAGAGACAATGTGTCCTAGATAGTCAATTTCTAATAACGAGCTTCCTGTAGTAACTACATAATCCAAAATTTCTAATAACGAGCTTCCTGTAGTAACTACATAATCCAAGAAAAGATCAGAGTTTATGAATATCACGTGGTCTAGGCCAATTAGTAATGCTTTCGATCTTTTTGGGATCTACTCGAATACCATCAGTAGAGACAATGTGTCCTAGATAGTCAATTTCTTCTTGGAAGAATTTGCTCTTTTCAGGATTCGAATACCATCAGCAGAGACAATGTGTCCTAGATAGTCAATTTCTTCTTGGAAGAATTTGCTCTTTTCAGGATTAGCATAGAGTTGATTCTCTTGAAGAAGTGAGAATAATTTTTCTAAATATTGTTCGTGTTCTTGATGACGATTCTTACTAAAAACTAAGATATCATCGAAAAACACTACAACAAAGTTTTGATATTTTAAGAATATCATATTCATCATTCTATTGAAAGTAGCTAGAGCATAAGTTAAACCGAATGGCATAACTAAAAACTCATAATGGCCAATTTGGGTTCTAAAAGCAGTTTTGTAGATATCTCCTTTGTCCATTCGAATCTGATGATAACCAGACTTTAGGTTGATCTTGACTCTGGCTCCTTTAAGTTTGTCTAGTAAGTCATCTACCTGGGGTATTGGATATCGATTCTTAACAGTAATTTTTTTTAGTGCACGATAATCGATACACAATCGATATGTATCATTCTTCTTTTTAACGAGAAGAACTAGAGCACCAAATGGAAAACTACTGGGAGGAATCAATTCCTTATTTAATAGTTCTTCGACTTGTCTTTGAATTTCCTTTTGTTCTAGCATGTTAACTCTGTAAGGAGATTTACACGGTGGTGAACTACTAGGAATTATTTCTATCTTATGGTCTTCTGGATGAGGTTTGGGTAAGCCAGGTGGTAAGTCGTCTATAAAGTAATTAGAGAATTTAGAGATATAAGGGTCATGAGACATATTTGATTTGGAGTCATCCTTGGCAGTAAGTTGGTTGACAGAAATAAAAAATGTCCTCCTTTTTTCGTACAGCTCTTTTTGCTTGAGTATGAGTCAAAAATAGGCCTAACTTAGCTTTGTTTTGGCATTGAAGACAAATTTCTTGGTCATCTTTTATTGACCACGTGGTATGGGTGTCATAGTCAGTATGGGGGTTATGCTCATGGCATACTTAAGATGACATCCACACTTTGTAAAGGTGTCACTAGGAATGTTCTCTTTTCTTTTAGTGAACCCATTTGTAATTCTAAATCTCTAACCTCCCTAGTGTAGTTGTACTTACGTACCTTGAAATGCAGCCTTTACTTTGTAATTAGAATATGATACATCTAAGTTAAGTGCTTTCAATGCTTTCTCAAAAATGAAATCATGCGAACTACCATCATCATGCAATATAGAAATTGATTTTCCTTTTATTTTTCCTTGAATTTTCAACAAAGCATGAACTGAAAGCTTACCTGAATTTGAATAGTCGGGATCAGAGTTACCCTCTTGCTTGAAAGAATCTTCGTTGTCTTCTTCAATGACATTGAGTCGAGTTGTGGAAGTGGAATTCTTCTTTTTGTCATGGCAATCTAGCGCGATGTGTCCTTCCTTATGACAGTTGTAGCATCGAACGATTCGTTTCTTTGGTTGTCCATTTGAAGATTTGTTGTTGTTGTTTTTCCAAAAACCTCCTTTAGTCACATCTTTACCCTTTTGCATCTTGGATTTATCAAAAGTACTAGCAAGGAAAGAAGATTTAGTAGATTTTGTAAAAGATTTATCCAGAGTCTTGAAATCTCTAGATGTAGCTATTTTACGTTCTGAGTTTAGGGCAAGGTCCATAGCAGTGCTAAGGTCATGTGGACGAAACATGTTAACATAGTTACGAATTCCAACGAGGAATAAATTAATCATTTATCTGAATATTTCGATGTCGATAGATTTTCTGAATTTTCTTTTTACAATCCGATAGAATTTTCTCTCTTAGAGTATTTAATTATTCATTTATCAAATGCTCATAGAATTTAAACATAGATTTAAGAGAATTCTAATTTTGATATAAAAATTCTTAATGCATCTATTTATGCATAAAAATCAACTTCAATGGGAATAACACTTTTATTTAAAAAAACCTTTTATGCATAAGATCAAATTTAATAGGAATAACGCTTTTAAAATAAAAAGAATTTTTTTATGCATCTATTTATGCATAAAAATCAATTTTTATAAAAATAATGCTTTTGTAATTAAAAAAATCCTTTATGCGTCTTTGTATGCATAAAAATCAAATTTAATGAGAAAAACACTTTTGTAATTAAAAAAATTCCTTTATGCATCTTTCTATGCATAAAAATCAAATTTAATGAGAATAACGCTTTTGTAATAAAAAAATTTCCTTTATGCATCTTCTATGCATAAAAATCAAATTTAATGAGAATAACGCTTTTGTAATAAAAAAATTTCCTTTATGCATCTTTCTATGCATAAAAATCAATTTTAATGAGAATAACACTTTTGTAATAAAAAAATTCCTTTATGCATCTTTCTATGCATAAAAATCAATTTTAATGAGAATAACACTTTTGTAATAAAAAAATTTTCCTTTATGCATCTTTCTATGCATTAAAATCAAATTTAATGAGAATAACACTTTTGTAATTAAAAAAATTCCTTTATGCATCTTTCTATATGCATAAAAATCAAATTTATTGAGAATAACACTTTTATCATTAAAAAATTTCCTTTATGCATCTTTCTATGCATAAAAATCAAATTTAATGAGAATAACACTTTTGTAATTAAAAAAATTCCTTTATGCATCTTTCTATGCATAAAAATCAAACTTAATAATTAATATCAGTGATATCCATGCATATATCATAGTTGAATATGTACATGGAGTAATTAGAATATTTCTTTTAGATGCAAAAATGGTGGGAATTGCTCTTTTGGAATAACATAAAAATAAATTTTCTTTTCTACAAAATTCTGGAAAATTTTGCCATAACCTCCTTTGTATGGCTCACCATTTCTCATTTTCATCATTCTTTATTTAACTTAAACTAACCCAAATTAGATTTATAGAACTCTAATCTACACAATTTTCTAAATTCAAGAGAGTAAACAATAAAAAGAGTTGAATTAATCCTTTAGTTAATCTTTCTAGGATTGAGAAAGGTTGGAATGTAAAGAGGAGAAGGGGGTGGCCTTTTTATCAAAGGCATAGCATTTGAATTTAATTCAACATCTGCAAAACATAAAAATTAAGAAAACCATAGATTTTTCATTAAACAAGTAAGAAAATTAACTTACATAGAGCTTGTAAGCTCTCCTTTGGCTTAAGGGATTGAGGGTTCTACTCTTGTTTGAAGCAAGAGTGGCCACCAATTCACTTTAGAGAGGGTTAGGCCAAAAACAATTGAATTATTAAAAAATTCAATGTAGATGGCTCAGGACAAGAGCAGAGTAACAGTGCATAAACACCATTAAGATTTTACAAAGGGGGAGGCTTCTATTTATAGGAAAAAGTGAGCCTCTAACCAAGCAAAATGATTCTAGAATTTTCCAGATCAGTTTGGTCAATTTTTTACCATTTTTGGATCAGTTCACCTTACTTTTTGGATCTAGTTTTGAAATAGGGGAGAGGACAGATGAAAATATCTCATTTTATTTATTAAAAATTAGGGGTAATGATGAGAAAAAGGCACCTACTTCATACGGGGAGATCCCCACACTGAGGTGTCGAAATTCAGTTTTTTAATTGTTTTCTTTGGTTCTTAGTCCACTCTTCATCTTATGGTGGTTCTTCCAAAACCGATGAACCCGAAAAAACTTTCCTCACCCGGAAAGCACAGGCGATTCCTCCAGGATATTTTTACTCTAACGTAGTCAAGAGCCTTAACTAACTGAATTGATCTGACCGAACCTGTAAGTCCCATAGTCAGATCAAGGAAAAGACTTCACTTGGATCATAGAGACCAACGTTTTTTCCTCATTGAGAGGCACAACCGTTGATTCTTTTCCATAGAACAATTCTTATCCGAGATTTACCTTATCTGTTGTACCATAACAGAATTGAGTCTCATTTTAGGGATCCATCAGTCGTCCAGCCTAACCCCATCTAGTCCCGTGGGTTAGCCAACCGCCCAACCATTGTAGTGATGGGATCCATTTAAGAATTTGGTTAGGTTTTGTCTCGGGTACCAGGGAAAAGTGTTCCCAGGCCCCTAGCCGGATATTCCTGCAAACTTAAAACTAGGCACACCACTTATACACCCAATATGAAATTGCCTATTTCACAGATTCAGTTGTCTTTAAAACAATCTTTTAATGAAACTATAGTATCACTGATCATAATCCTCCAAAATATCCAGTTGAATCCTAATTTCCAATGTTTCCTTCATTGGTGTACCTATGGCATCATTGATAACCAGAACGCTCACCACCTGTCCACTCAGGGGCCTTTTCGATAGTTCCTAGCTCATAGTACTCGGCAATATATTCACTTATAAAAATCAAAATGGAATCTCCATTGAAGCTCAGCAAGATCAACCAAAAGATGCATATAAAAGAGCCATGGACTCATCCGTTGGAGGACCAGCAAGTCAATCAACCAGATCCATGCCTGAATTAAGAAAACAACTCTAACTCCTTGATCCAAATATCTTCCCTGACACATGTGTGGGTATCTTTGGTGACCAGAGCCCGAGCACCGTATGGTCAGCACCCTCTAGGATCCTTCGCAAGTCACCTAGTGCTTCACTCATAGGCCGCTTCCTTGGTCCCTCATCCACCGTACCGGAAGCTCACCATTTAAATCGAACCGAGGGAGGTTGGTCAAGACCTCGTCCGACCTTGCTACGCGAGACGTCCTCCATTGACTCTCCATTATTTAGCTGTTGCAACTTTATCAGTTAGGTCTCCACGACCTTATTCACAAGACGATCAAAATGCTTCCGAAGCATTATTGACATAAAATAGTCATTTAAAAATAGGTCATAATTATAGTTTCTATAACAAACTCTCGTCTTTCCACATTGTTCCACATCAATCCTCATTTATTTCATATGTATTCCATTCTCAACACATCATTTTCTATCTCATCACATCTTTCCTCATTTATCTGCATCAGATCTCATCCACTTGCATCTACCCATATCCACATCTCATCACATCATATTCATTCATATCACATATTACATCTATCCCAATTTACATCACATCTCATTCACTCACATCTCGATTCACATGACATCACATCTCATTCACTCACATCCCGATTCACATGACATCACATCTCATTCATTCACATCCATTTACATCCATCACATCACATTCATTTACATCCATCACATCACATTCATTCATCCATTTACATCCATCAAATTACATTCATTCATATCCATCACATTCATTCATCCATTTACATCCATCAAGTCACATTCATTCACATCCATCACATTCATTCATTCATATCCATCACATTCATTCTCATAACCATCCCATCACATACATTATATCACATCACTTCTATCCACATCATATCTCTTTCATACGCATCTCACTCATTCATCCACATCCATCCAATCGTTCACATGTACGACTACTCACATCTATCCACATCCATCTCTTTCATACTCATCTCATTCATCCACATCCATCCAATCGTTCACATGTACGACTACTCACATCTATCCATACATTCATATCTATCACTTCACATCCACATATATTCATGTCACATCACATTCTTTCACATACACATCCACATCCATTCTTTCTCACATACATCCACATCCATTCTTTCACATAAGCATCCACAGCCATTCTTTCACATACACATCCACAGCCATTCTTTCACATACACATCCACAATTATTCTTCGCATATACATCCACAATTATTCTTCGCATACACATCCACATCCCATTTCACATCACATTACATCTCATCCATTCATTCACATCTATCTGATTCACATGACATATCATCATATCTATTCACATCACATCTCCATCTATTCTGGCGGAAGACAATCCTTTAAGAAAATAGGGTTTCTAAGCAAGTTTTTAGTTTGATTTTCTTTTGAATACAAGAGTATTTCTTGAATCAATATCCCCAAAACTTCTTGATCGGAATTTTGAATTTTATACCAGAATTCCTCGAATTCTATAACCTTGATTCACAAATCAATTCGAAGGGTCTCAAACTTAGTTTCATATTTGGTTGGAGTTTTGAGTGTATTTTTCTAAAAACTGGTCACACCTTCTTTCCTTGAAATTGACGAAAGAGTTTGGTCTTGTTCATAGTTTGATTCAAGGTTTGAGTCGGATAAGATTTTTCCTGAACTCTCTCTCTCTCGAAAAGGTTTGATAAGTCAGTTACTATTTTACGGAATTTATTTCTTTGAATATTGACTTAACTGATTTTTAAATTAGTTACGAATTCCAGTGAGGAATAAATTAATCATTTATTTGAATATTTTGATCTCGATAGATTTCTTGAATTTTCTTTTTACAATCCGATAGAAATTTCTCTCTTAGAGTATTTAATTATTCATTTATCAAATACTCATAGAATTTAAACATAGTATTTAAGAGAATTCTAATTTTGATATAAAAATTCTTTATGCATCTATTTATGCATAAAAATCAACTTCAATGGGAATAACACTTTTATAAAAAAAATCCTTTTATGTATCTGTTTATGCATAAGATCAAATTTAATAGGAATAACACTTTTAAAATACAAAGAATTTCTTTATGCATCTATTTATGCATAAAAATCAATTTTTATAAAAATAACGCTTTTGTAATAAAAAAATTCCTTTATGCATCTTTCTATGCATAAAAATCAAATTTAATGAGAATAACACTTTTGTAATAAAACAAATTCCTTTATGCATCTTTCTATGCATAAAAATCAAATTTAATGAGAATAACACTTTTGTAGTAAAACAAAAGTAAATCAAATTTAATGAGAATAACACTTTTGTAGTAAAACAAATTCCTTTATGCATCTTTCTATGCATAAAAATCAATTTTAATGAGAATAACACTTTTGTAATTAAAAAAAATCCTTTATGCATCTTTCTATGCATGAAAATCAAATTTAATGAGAATAACACTTTTGTAATAAAAAAATTTCCTTTATGCATCTTTCTATGCATAAAAATCAAATTTAATGAGAATAACACTTTTGTAATTAAAAAAAATCCTTTATGCATCTTTCTATGCATAAAAATCAAATTTAATGAGAATAACACTTTTGTAATTAAAAAAATTCCTTTATGCATCTTTCTAAGGTGAATATGTACATGGATTAATTAGAATATTTCTTTTAGATGCAAAAATGGTGGGAATTGCTCTTTTGGAATAACATAAAAACAAACTTTCTTTTCCACAAAATTTTAGAAAATTTTGCCATAACCTCCTTTGTATGGCTGACCATTTCTTATTTTTATCAATTTTTATTTAACTTAAACTAACCCAAATTAGATTTATAGAACTCTAATCTATATAATTTCTAAATTCAAGAGAGTAAATAATAAAAAGAGTTGAATTAATCCTTTAGTTAATCTTTCTAGGATTGAGAAAGGTTGGAATGTAAAAAGGAGAAGGGGGTGGCCTTTTTATCAAAGGCATTGCATTTGAATTTAATTCAACATCTACAAAACATAAAAATTAAGAAAACCATAGATTTTTCATTAAACAAGTAAGAAAATTAACTTACATAGAGCTTGTAAGCTCTCCTTTGGCTTGAGGGATTGAGGGTTCTACTCTTGTTTGAAGCAAGAGTGGCCACCAATTCACTTTGGAGAGGATTAGGCCAAAAACAATTGAATTATTAAAAAATTCGATGTAGATTTCTGAGAACAAGAGCAGAGTAACAGTGCATAAACACCATTAAACTTTTACAAAGTGGGAGGCTTCTATTTATAGGAAAAAATGAGCCTCTAACTAAGCAAACTGATTCTAGAATTTTCCAGATCAGTTTGGTCAATTTTTGACCATTTTTTGGGTCTGTTCAGCTTACTTTTTGGGTCAATTTAGCTTACTTTTTGGATCTAGTTTCGAAATAGGAGAGAGGATAGATGAAAATATCTCATTTTATTGGATTAAAAATTGGGGGTAATGATGAGAAAAAGGCACCTACTTCATGAGGGGAGATCCCCACATTAAGGTGTTGAAATTCAGTTTTTTAATTGTTTTCTTTGGTCCTTAGTCCACTCTTCATCTTATGTGAGCATTTACTCATTTTTGGGGGGGGGGTTTTCTTTTATTCTTCAATTTATCTCCTCCCTACATTTGGATTAATCTTATTGATCCATAAGAACCTTAATTGGACCATAATCCAAAAATTTCTGAAAATCTATCTAGACCCCTTAGGCTAAGGTTCTTTATACCTATTTTCAATTAATTCCAATTGCACATTGGAAAGTTCTTTTTGAATTTCTATTTCATGGGAAACCATTTTAGACACTAGAAGGATTTTTATATCCAAAAATGTCTCAATTTTGAATTATCTCTCTCTAGATATTTTCTCTCTCTAGGCCAAAACAGGGTAAAACAGGATCTTCTTTTATTTCAGAGAGGAGAATAATTATAAGATTAGAAGGGAAGATTCTTACACTTGCACACCTCAAAAGTTGGAGGGAGGAATCTTACACCGTCCATTGTAACTACTATGAGCTCTTTTATAGAATTCATTTTATAGAATATGAAAAGGGACAATTCCATTAGTCTCACTTGAGCTTTGCCTCTTCTCTCTCTCTCTCTCATTTGAACTTGTGGATGTATGCTTGCTTGTGTTTGCTTGCTCTTGCATGCTTGATTGTTGGTGTGTGCTTGTAGGGAGGATAATGCTCTAACCTCTCTCATTCTCTCCCCCCACAAGTCCCTTTTGCATGCATGTGGCATGAAGTGAAGGTTGAGCTTTCCATAACTCTCTCTTTCTTGCTCTCTACAAGTCCCTTTTGCATGCATGTGGCATGAAGTGAAGGTTGAGCTTTCCATAACTCCCTCTTTCTGGCTCTCTACCTAGCCATTAAATCTCTTCTTGTGTGACACAAGAAGAGGTGGAGTGAGTCCCTAGTGCTTCACATCGAGGAGTTAACCCTCATTAGGGTTGGCCAAGTGCAACTCCCTAGAATCGACCCTTGCATGTGTCTCTCTTCTCTTCTCTCCCTCTTTGTGTGCAAGGTAGGATGTAAGGGTTAACAGCACTCCCTTGGAAGGCACCATTAATGAACACCCTGGCCACGGTCACTATTGTTGCCTCACAATTGGTCCAATGTCTAGGCACACTCAACTTTGTTTTACAAACATTGGCAATAACCCCTTTGGAAGGGAAGTTTTATGTGATGCCTGCAGAGTAGGAACAATGAACAAAGAGATCCTTCTAGGGCAAGGATGGATGGGACAGAACTGGTGTCAAATTGATTGGGATGTAAGGATGGCAACCTTACAAATTGGCATCCGACCAAGTTACAGTTGTGATGACTAATGAAGAACCCTTGTCATTTAATCACCCACCCTAGGTCAACCAATCCCTTATACTAACCACTCTGGTCTCCAACCAACACAAAAACCATGCCACCCAAAAAGAGGCCCCTCCCCACAGTGAATACCCACTAACCACCATCACTCTGCTCTCCGACCAACACAAAACCATGCCACCCAAAAAGAGGTCCCTCCCCATCACTCTGCTCTCTGACCAACACAAAACCATGACACCCACCAAAAAGAGGCCCCTCCCCGTAGTGAATACCCAATTTTCTCAACAAACCTCATCGACGCCAAGCTCTGCCAGCAGCAACAAAGCTGCCCAAGCCCACATTAAATAAACCACTACCATTGCTAACCCCATAACAAGACTAACCCACCCCAAGTACAACCTTGGCCCTAAGGCAAGAACCCTCACACCTGGGTGCCCCCAAGAAGCTCCTTGCAGCCCAAGGCTATTATGCAAGTGACAACTCTTTGGATTCCCTAAAGATCCACTTCCCCAACTCACGCCCTGGCAAAGAAAACTCCTCATACCTCTTGCCGACCTCCAATTCGACAGCCCACAAGCCCACAAGGTACAGGAAAACCTCAGGGTGCAGACCTTCTACAAGACCCAACCATCATCACCACCAACCTCGCCCTCACACCCCGTCCACCTACACATGTGGATCCCTAAGCCTCTCCTACAAGCTCAACACTTATATGAAGGCAATCAACAAATTTGGATCCAAGACAACCAAGGTGCACCGTTCCTACTCTCGTGATTTCTGGAACTGCACAAATTTCAATGGCGGACCAAGATAGCCTCTACTGCTACCACCACTACCACCACATGGGACAAAGGGAAAGCAAAAATTCAGCAGGACGCCATGCCCATACAACCCCCATCCACTATCCCCTTGATAATGATGTACCTTAACTTCAGCTACTCCACCACCCCTTATCATCTGACTCCCTCAGTGCACCCCCATTAAATCCCTTGCTTCTTTGACACCCTTTACCCAGTTGCTCCCTCAAAAGAAGTCTCAAAGCTCCCGATGGAGCTACCAACCTTGCCAACACCTCATTGGAGTTGCCTCCTCACTCTTGCAAATTGAGCAAGGAGTCAATACAAAAATTGTACTGGGGTGCTGACCATATAGCCCTAGGGTGGTACAAAACCTATTACAGGGTGTCCAAAAAAAATCTCTCTCTGAAGACATGGATGGCCGTTCCTTCTTGAGACACGACCGTTCCTTCATGAAGATATGGCCGTTCACTTGGTTTAGACACGGCCGTATACTCCTAAGACATGACCGTTCCCTCATGAAGGATGACCATTCCCTTGAAAAATGCCACGCCATGGCCATTCGTTTGTTACCTATTTAGCCACGGTTGTACGCTCTTTAGACACGGTCGTTTCCTCCTAAAGACATGGTCATTCTCTTCTCAAAGGCTTAGACATAGTCATTCCCTCATGAAGCCATAGCCATTCACTTTGTTTAGCCATGGCTGTGTACTCCTTTGCCACCATGACTGTATGCTCAGCCACACTCGTACCTTCCTAAAGCCATGGCTGTTCCTTTCCTAGAAATCTATAAAAGGGCCCATCAACTTCATTTCACTCACTTTTCTATCTCTCCCCTAGACAAACTATTGCAATTTTTATCTCGCGCTTTCACACCTCCCTACCAACTTTTTATCCTCACTAGCATGGTAGCCCACACCCACTCTGACTCCTCCTATGAGGTTCTTCCTCATACACCCTAGAAGAAGAAGTGACCTGTTTATTGTTTATGGTGGCCGTTTCGAGGAGTACGAGAAGCACCCCACCTAGCTCTCTGGCACTTGGACGAGAACCTCATGCGCCAAGTCAGCAATGGCCACATAGTCCATAGTCTCATGTGAAGAACAACCACAAGGTCGAGCACAAGCTCATGTATTACAAAGAACCTTGCTACAACGCAATCACTGATCCGGCCATAGTGGCCCGCTTGGAGTAAATAGGGCTCGGTGGTTTCCCTAGTCTTTAACCCTAGGGGGAAGGATCTACTAAACTACATGCACTCCGTCAAAACCTATGATGGAAACCAGGCTATAGGGCAAGTACTCTCGATAAGGGCCACCCCTAGATAACCCACCTTGTTGAGATATCGAGCTCATCTAGTGAGGCGGTGGACACTGATGACCCGCCTAGGGGATAGGCCCCACACTTACACCACTGGCATGGTTGGTGAGATCATGGGTGATATGCGGCCAATGGGATGACCAGCTGTGTGACAGCCATTCTAGAGACAGGCATAGTTATGGCACCATCTCATTTAGTTGGGTTCACACTATAGAGAACCCTAGTATGTATTTGGTTGAGTACCTTTTCATAGTGTGTACTCTTATCTTTGTATATGGTGTGTTGAGTGTTGTGTGAAGAAGAAGAAGATGATTTTTAGCCTCTCGCCTTGTGTGTTCTCTTTTAGGGTTTTGTGAGTGTGTGTGTGTGTGTGCTTGCAAGAGCTCAAGCTCTCTTCTCCCCTGCATCTTTTCATGGTATCAGAGCCTGGTTCATGCTAAGGACTGAGCTGTAAGCAAGAGAAGCACAAGAAATGGTACGAGGGTAAGAGCTTCAACTACTCTTCCCTAATTGTGTTGGTGACTACACCCTTGTCGGGAGCTCTACGGGAGGCACCGGCAAACGATCTCTAATTGAGGAGCTTTCTTCGCGGGAGTAAATCTATAGGGCAAATATAAGGTCCTATTGGACAAAATTTTTTGGGCCGAAAATGCGTTTCGGGCACGTTACGACCTCTGTTTTTCAGAAAGCAGGCGATTTTGAGCACTGCGGGTAAGTCATCGATTCTTTGGAGAACACTATTTAAAGAACTGTAGGAAGACAAATTGGCTATGCAGACACTGTGTGTGCTGCTGCAAGGAGGTCAACAGTTGCCATTTGGTGTATGTATGCACATTGAGGTCATTGGTTGTGACATTTGAGTGTACTACAATATCGCTGCAAAAAATATAGCAATTTGTGCAGGACAAACCAGAGTGTTGTTTCTGGTAAATTTGTGTGTCTGGCAAGATGTCAAATGATGGCATAAACCAGATTGTTGCGGAGAAGCTTGATAAGAACAACTTCCATGCTTGGAGGTTCAGGTTGATGAATTTCCTGATGGGAAAGGGTTATTGGAACTACATAGAAGGTGAGCATGAAGAGGCACCGGAGATACCGGAGATCAATCTGATTGCTGTAGATGTGAAAGAGTTCAAGGATTGGAACCAAGGAGCTAGAAAAGTTATGTATTAGCTCTCTATCAGTATACAAGACACCATGATTGGGCATTCAGGATGCCAAGTCCCCCAAGGAGGCGTGGGACACCTTGGTAAAACTCTATGAAACAAATACCAAGGCACGAAAGATACAGTTGAAGAATGAACTTCATACTGTGGAGAAAAAGAGTATGTCTCTGAATGACTATGCATTGAAGATAAAGGGTATTGTGGAATCCCTTGCATTGTTTCAGTAGATGATGATGATAAGGTGGAAGTCTGTCTACGTGGTCTCGGGCCACAATACAAGGCATTCAAGATATCTATTCGGACTCAGGAAAACATTCCCAATTTCACAGATTTGGTGTCTATGTTGATTATAGAAGAGAAGAGCTTGGGTGAAGACCAACACTCTTCACAAAACAAAAACAGTTCAGAGCAACAGGCCTTCTACACAAGTTCAGGAAGAGGACAAGGTAGAGGAGGCCGTGGACGCGGCCAAGGAGGTGGCCGAACAGGTAATCAGAATTATGGCCAGCAGTAATAAAAACAACAGTCCCAGAATTCACAACAACAACAACACGCAGGTGGAAGAGGCCAATTCATAGGCAAGGGGAGTCAAAGAGGTCATGGAAATTGGCAAAGGCAGCATAATGATACACGTGGATGCTTTTATTGTGGTAAGCCTAGACATGTGCAGGCAGATTGTTATAAGAAGTAGGCTAACATGCAAAATGGAAAATTGCAGCAAAACACCTATGCATCCTCGAACAAAAACAATGAGGATAATGAAAGGTTGTTTGTTATGCAGCATGTCATTAATGCCATGTCTGAAAATGTTGAAGCAGCACATAAAGATGATGTATGGTACGTTGATTCAAGTGCTTCGAACCACATGACAAGTCATGGGGAGTGGTTCAAGGAGATGAAAAACCTTGAAAGACCAGGTTTTGTGGAAACAGGGGATGACACTGCTCATCCAATTGCCCATGTTAGAGATGTGCCATTGTCTATGTAGGATGGCAAAGTGAAGTACCTTGCAGATGTACTTCATGTTCCGAACATAACAAAGAATCTAGTTTCAGTTTAATCCTGATGGGGTTGTTATGTTGAAGACTTTAAAGACAAGTGTTGTAAAAGGCAACAAAGTGGGCAGAATGTTTACATTGAATGTAAACATGCCTGAAGTGAGTGTTGCGATGTTTGCAACTGGTTCAGGAATTGTTGCAGACACAGACATTTGGCATAAAAGAATTGGACATGTGAATGTGCAGAGAATGAAGTCTATGCAGACTAAAGGAATTGTGATAGGGTTGCCAAAGTTTAAAGTTGAAGGTATGCAGAGAATATGTGAAGCATGCCAATTTGGAAAGCAAACAAAGCATATATTTCCACGTAACAGATATGTGAGCAGAAATGCACTAGATGTTGTGCATTCAAATGTATGGGGTCCTACAAAAACCATGTCTATGGGAGGTTGCAGGTATTATGTGATATTTATTGATGACCACACAAAGAAAGTGTGGGTATACTTCATGAAGGAGAAGAGTGAGGTGTTTACTCATTTTTAGAATTTTAGAGTTATGGTTGAAAAGCAAACAGGGAAATATGTAAAGTGCCTAAGGTCAGATGGAGGGGGAGAGTACTTCTCCAATGAGTTCTCTAAATTTTTGAAGAAGAATGGTATTCGGAGACAGTTTACATGCACATACACTCCGCAGCAAAATGGAGTTGCTGAGCAGAAAAACAGGCACATTGCTGAGCGAAAAAACTGGCACATTGCTGAGATTGCGTGAGAATTGATTGAAGAGAAGAATATGCCGCATAGCTATTGGGTTGAGATTGTTTCTACAGCAGTTTATATCATGAATAGGACTCCAGCTGCTGCAGCCATACATGATGTAACTCGAGATGAGAGGTTTACTGGTAGAAAACCTAATTTGTCTCATCTGAAAGTCTTCGGATGCGTTGCATATGTGCATGTGCCAGATGAGCTGAGAACTAAGCTAGATCCAAAAGCTACAAAATGTGTGTTTATTGGATATTCCCTTGAGCAAAAGGGATACAGGTGTTATAACCCTGCTACACATGAGTTGAGGGTAAGCAGGGATGTTGTTTTTGATGAGATGAGCAGCTGGTATGCTGCTGAAAAAGAACCTGTTGGGGCTGATGTGAGTGGAAATGTGGTTGCATAGAATGCAAGTCAGTAAATCACAGTCTTTGAGTGGACCAGGAGAGTCCTCATCTAGTGGTTCAGTTGATAGACCATGGAGTGGCAGGCTGCGTCATAATACCAGTCCTGCAAATGTGATTAGTACATCACATAAAGGCAAAGAGAAAGTGGTTGAGTCCCTTAGTATGCCTGACATTTCTGTAGGGTATTCTCATTTTGATGGAGAGTCTAGTGACTCAAAGATGAGCCTTGATGAGGATCTTCGGGTACCAGCTATGAGAACACCTGGTGTAAAGATGGCTATGGAAGCCATGAATGCAAAGCTATGAAGATCTGGGAGAGTGAAGAATCATGTGCTGCAGAGGTTTACCTATGATGGTTATGTGGCACATCACTATACATACATGGCAAAAGTTGTGTAGGTTGTAGAGCCCACATGCATTGATGAGGCTATTGGAAATGTGTGTTGGGAGAAAGCTATGGATGAGGAGATGGATGCACTATATGGAAATGAAACTTGGGATTTAGTGCAATTGCCTGAAGGCAAGAAAGCCATTGGATGCAAGTGGGTGTACAAAGTAAAACATAACAGTGATGGAAGCATAAGCAGGTACAAGGATAGATTGGTAGCCAAAGGATATACGCAGACATATGGCATTGATTATGAGAAAACTTTCAGCCCAGTTGCCAAGATGGCAACAGTGAGAGTTGTGATAGCAGTGGCTGCATCAAAGAAATGGTCTTTACATCAGATGGATGTAAAGAATGCATTCTTGCATGGGGATTTGCAGGAAGAGATGTATATATTGCAGCCACCTGGTTATGAGGATGTGAGTCATCCTCATCCCGAGCATGTTTGTAGGTTGAAGAAAGCCTTGTATGGCTTAAAACAAGCACCAAGAGCATGGTCTGACAAGATTTCTGAATATCTTGTCACTATTGGCTTTCATGTAGCCAGGGCAGATTTCTGGCTCTATGTGAGACATAGTGATAGAGGGGTTGTGCTTGTTATCATCTATGTAGATGACTTGATCATTACGAGGGACCATGATGCAGAGATCTTTGATGTAAAGATATTGCTTAGACAGAAGTTTGAGATGAAGGATCTAGGCAGATATTTCTTGGGCATTGAGGTGATTAGGTCACCACATGGTATTGGATTACTGCAGAGACAGTATGGCTTGGACATGTTGTCCAAGTATGGTATGACAAGTTGTAAGCCTATCTCAATGCCATTGGATCAGAATGGCAAGTTGAGTGCAGATTCAGGAGAGATTTTGGAGGATCCTACTATGTATAGGCACATAGTAGGAAGCTTGATCTACATGACGATCACCAGGCTAGATTTGAGCTATGCTGTTGGGTTGGTCAGTCAGTTTATGCAGGTTCCTCGGAAGCCGCATTTGGATGCATTGAGACGCATACTGAGGTATATGAGGTCTACTTTGCATTGTGGACTATTTTATGAAACTGGGACAGAGATATGTGTACATGGGTACACACATGCTGATTGGGCTGGTAGTATCTCAGATAGAAGATCTACTAGTGGCTTCATGTTTTCTTTGGGGAGTGCTGCTGTGACTTGGAGCAGCAAGAAACAGCCTACGGTTACTCTATCCAGGGCCGAGTACAGAGGAGCTGCTATGGCAGCATGTGAGGTAGCTTGGTTGAGAAAGCTACTTGTAGATTTTGGTCTATCAGTGGATAGACAAGTTGTCATTTTTTCTATGACAACATTAGCATTATCTAGTTAGCCACCCAGGAACCTAGTTTTTTATGCTCGCACGAAGCATATAGAGATCCACTACCATTTTGTCAGAGAGAAGGTCTTGGCAGGAGACATTGACCTTGTTTATGTCAGCACACAGGATCAGGTAGCTGACATCTGCACCAAAGCATTGGGTACAGACAAGCGCCGTAGATTCAGGGCTTCACTTGGTGTACATGAGATGGAGTTGAACTCGAGGGGGAGAGTTGAGATATTGAGCTCATCTAGTGAGACGGTGGACGTTGATGACCCGCCTGGGGGATAGGCCCCACACTTACACCACTAGCATGGTTGGTGAGATCATGGGTGATATGCGGCCAGTGGGATGACAGGCTGTGTGAGATAGCCATTCTAGAGACTGGCATAGTTATAGCGCCAGCTCATTTAGTTGGGTTCATAATATAGAGAACCCTAGTATGTAGTTGGTTGAGTACCTTTCATATTGTGTGTACTCTTATCTTTGTATATGGTGCGTTGAGTGTTGTGTGAAGAAGAAGAAGATGATTTTCAGCCTCTCATCTTGTGTGTTCTCTTTTAGGGTCTTGTAAGTGTGTGTGTGCTTGCACGAGCTCAAGCTCTCTTCTCCCCTGCATCTTTTCACACCTTAGTCTGGACCTCATTCGGGAGGTGCTACATCTCTTGTGCATGGAGCAACCCTATGTCCGATTGGCCAATGTGATGCACCATGTCTGAGGTACGTACCAGGGGCCCACCACCAAGGATGGGGTGGAATGGCAGAACATCTCCCGCCGCCAAGAGCTTATTATGCCAGCTCGTGCCCTTTCATTCCTCCTCACCACCCACTGGACTGACCTTCACCTATCCACCCTTGCTCGAATACATCAACGGGTACATGTTAACTGGGCAAAATACATCCATAAGGAGCTCCATGGAGTTTGTGCCAACCTCCAGGGCAAACTCACTGCCGCCTTCCTCATCACCAAAGTGCTATACATTGTTGTGGGTTAGCGAGAACTCCCCCAACCTGTCAGACTCCAGGGTGCCACCCCATGCCCACACCTCTGTTAGCAGCACCCTGACCTGTCCGCCCCCCAAATGCCATCACCCCAACACCTAAGAACAGGAGCCTCCTCGCCACCAAGCCACTATTGGGGCCGAGACCCCCAACCCAAGGACTAGGAAGCTAAAGACCAACAATAAGAACAAGAAGAGGAGGATTTGTGTTGCACCACCCAGTTCTTTGAGGCAAACCTTTATGAAACCCCCCCACCCCCCCCCCCTCATGCATCCTCTCCGCCCCCTCCCTTTCTCAAAGCAAGGCCATCCTCCCCCACCTCCTCCTAAATGGAATACGGTGGACACACTGCACTGGGTGCGGACACTTTTGTTCCCAACAAGCAGCTCACTCTGAGGGCTTTTGCTCCACTCACGGCAAACAAGAGAAAAACAAGTCTGTAGATAAATACAATATGATTTACCTCAAATGATCCTAGCCACCATATATTTGTTTCAGATTGCATGCTGAAATATTGCGGATTATCATCCTTCATGCATTTATTGAGTGCTCTATTCATTAGTGTTATTGTCACTCTTTCTACCTTTTTCATTTTGATAATCTCACATTCATCAAGCTTGATGGCAAATTGAAGCACACCCCCTGTCTCCTCATAAGTGATGTCATAGAACTCTACCATTCTCTTTTGCAAAAGCTCCATATCTAGGAATATATTGTTGAATTGATTGTATTGGATGCTGCCACTTTCTCCATTGAACTCCTCTTCAATGTGGTAGGGTTTACCGATGTAATGCAATACCGAAAATCTCCAGACATCTATAGAAGTTGGAAGTAGTTTCCCTTTGATTCCCTTGGCATCAAGAACTGAAGATAGTGACTTCTGAATGGCATTGTAACCTCTTCGATTGACTCCATTACTGTCCATAGCATCCTGTATTTCTGTTGTGGAGACTGCATTACTACTGACAAATTATTCTCTTATATCTCTTTTAACCACCTTGAACTTCTTTTCCTGTAACATTTCCTTTGCCATTCTTGATGTAAGCAGAGGTTTAAATTGATTTGCTGAATGCATATTCGGATTAATATTTTCCTTGTCAGGATGCAGTACAACCCTGTAGTTACAATAATGATAATATCTGATATTAAGAACACAGTCAATGATAATTTCTAACACAGTCATACCTTATTGCTTGGACTCTTTTCTTTAAGCCACCTAATGATAAGTTCTAACATCAAGAACACAAAATAAATAGAGCTTTAAATACATCTCTTACCTTATTGCTTGGATTCTTTTCTTTAGCCCACCCGATCCAGGCTTCAGGTTCTCAAAGTTCTTGATCTTTCTCTTCCTTTGTCGTAGTCCAATGCTTGTTTCCTTTTGCCTCAACTATTTTCATAGTCTTGCAAGTTCAATATCATTTTTCTCCATTCTCAATTTTAGTGCCTTGCATTCTTCTATTGAACGAAGAAGTTGAGCTGCCTGGTATTGAGAGTATTGCCTTTCACTATTTGCATAGGCAGTAATGGATTGACATTATCCTAGCAATCCATTGACTCCATCTCCTCTAAAACGTAATAGAGTTGTGGGATTAGAGAATGGACGATGGGAAGCGGTTGTAGGGTTGATAGGATAGATTGATCCATCACACCAAAGATCTATGTGCTTCAAACCAGACCCCTTCATGTTTGCCTTATCATTTGATGAGACTGTTGCAGATTGTTTTCTGCGCTTTTGAATGGGCTCATACTCACTATCAAGATCAATGTGGAGATAATATTTTTTGTTATTATCTACTTTGTTAAGCACATTAGTAGAATGGTTGCTTACATTGTTGCTCTCCATGGACTACGTGTAAGGGTGAAGATAGGGTGATAATATCTTGCTTATACTATCAAGGGGTTTATTAGAATTTCAATTCTAAGTGCAAAATGCTTCATTAAAGAGCCCTATCTTGGTGTATAAGATACGAAAATAACTACTTTATGACAAGCTGACAAGAATTATATTAGAATAATGTTATATTAGGATTCAAATTTATGAAAAGCTTGCAGCTATTCATAAATGCAAGACTAGAATAATCACATCTTAAAATTCAGTTGTTTTATATTTGTGCATTTTTTCTAGAGAGAGAAAATAGGAATTCGTGAATTTCTTAGAAGGCCTTACAAATGATCTCCAAAATGTCCTAATGGCCTTACTCGATGGAGGCGCTATAGAACATGATGATTGAGGGCTTCTCCTCAAAAATGCCATAATCTTTACTTTTGTGTATGATGATCATGTGTGTGTGTGAAATAGTGTGGGGAACGTGTACGATGTGTAGAGTGTAGTACTGTAGGGTTTAGAGAGAGAGAGAGAGTCGCATATCCACAGCTACAAAAAACATTCTGGTCATCTAGAGAATTTTAAATAGTGGTGCTCCAAATATTGTTGTGCAAAATTGGTAAATGTGTATGCAAATGTTGTGCTTGAGGAGCTTCCTATCCACGCACCGACTCAATGGAGAATAAGTCCAATAGGTTAAAAGGAAGCAAGCAAGCAATAAACTGCTTCAAACAAATGTAGCACAAAAGTTCTCTTCAAGAACAATGACTTTTCCTACATGGTAAATGGGTAGATGCTAGATTCAAGGAAATGGGTAGATGCTAGATTCAAGGAAATGGTGGAGGTCACCATCTCGAAACAGGGGGAGCCTGCACTTTTTGTAGAGGACAAACTAGAAGCAAGGGAGGAGGCAATTGCATCTGATTTTCTCTACATATCCATGCAATGAAGCAGACGTTCATAGGTGCCAGGTTTCTGAATTCTTGATTCTCAGATCAAGAATTCTTGATCTTGAATTCTTGAATTTTGAATTCTTGATCCTTTAAGGTTCCTATGAGCCAATAAGATTAATCCAAGTGTTTGGATGAGATAAATCCAAAGAATAAAAGAAAATACCCAAATTGAGTAAATGCTCACATAAGATGAGGAGTTGACTACGTACAAGGTTAATTAGTTAAAAACTATGAGATATTACTTAAAAAATGAGATATTTTGGAGGAATGATGAATTTTTGACACCTTGGTAAGAGAGATCTTTAAGGTAGGTGCCTATTTCACACATGTGGATGAGTTTTTAATTCAAAAAAATTATGATATTTTTATCTCTCCTCTCTCCTAGATCAAACCAAATAAAAAAGGGAGCTAAACTAGTCCAAATTCAGCCAAACTAAAGCTGAAAAATTCTAAAGCTTAGTTGGACTCAGTTAGTGGCCTCCCTCACTTATAAATAGACCCTCATTCTTTTGTATTCTCATCTTTGAGCTATACCATGCCAGTATTACATTAAAATACTCATATTTTCTATTATCCCTAAAAAATCCTCTACTTTTGGAGAGAGTGGAGCTTCTCTCTCTCTC
This sequence comes from Cibotium barometz, assembly GCF_041138505.1. NCBI lineage: Eukaryota > Viridiplantae > Streptophyta > Polypodiopsida > Cyatheales > Cibotiaceae > Cibotium > Cibotium barometz. Next base: position 5,289,766 of record NC_141066.1, on the reverse strand, counting down.
TTCAACCTTCCTTGGAGCTTTCCTCTCAACACACTAGCCAATTGATTGGTTGGGGGCTTCTTCTAAGATAGAGAAGCAAGCAAAAATAAGAGGTAAATGTAATTTTATGGTTTTTCTCTACTATTCTTAATGTTTTCACTTCTCAACCCCTCTCAAGCTTGAGAAGTTTCTAATTAAGTGTTTATAATACAAATCAAGCTTTTTTTAAGGATTATAATGAATAATTAAGAAAAGTTTACATTTATGCTTAATTATGATGCTTTTTATGTTTATCTCTCTCTCCCCAAAAGAATGATCATTCCTATGACCAATTCTCTATTTAAATGATGCTTCTAATTAATAAATTCTCTATTTAAATGATGCTTCTAATTAATAAATTCTCAATTCACAAATCAAACTCTAGGCTTCTAATAGAGAATGATCATTCCTATGACCAATTCTCTATTTAAATGATGCTTCTAATTAATAAATTCTCAATTCACAAATCAAACTCTAGGCTTGTAAAGCTAGAGGTTAAGAAAGTGGCTTTTTATACTTCTATGCTTCTAAAATTATGATAATTTTATGATTTAAATCCATAAATTGGATTTAAGTTTAGAAGATAGTTATACTATCATAATTGTATCACTAAGTTTATTCTTTTTAAAAATATTAAAAATTATCAGTAATAGCAACGGAGCTATGGCAAAATTTTTAAGAAATTGATACATAATTCATTCTTATACATAACGTGAAAAGAGGACTTCCTACCATATTCTAGGATTGGTCATCCTATGCTAAAAGAATGATTTTCATCACATTCAATGAAAAACTAAATTTTATGGTTTATGTATAATTAAATAATTAAGAAAAGAGAAAATTACAATAATTTTATTTAAATGATAAAAGATAAATTTCCATGACATTTGGAATTCAATCATTTAAATGGAAAAAGTGGAATTCTTAGCATATTGAATTAATGGGGATATTTTTATCAAAATTCAAAGAGGAATTTAGATAAATTTATTCCATGCATGAAAAATATTTAAATGATAAAAGAGGAATTTCCATGACATTTGGAATTCAGCCATTTAAATAGTAAAATTGGAATTCTTGGCATATTGAATTAATGGATATTTTTATTAAAGAAAAGAGAAATTTTAGATAAATTTATTTGATGATAAAAGATGAATTCCCATGACATTTAGAATTCAATAAATTGAATGTAAAAAGAGGAATTCCCATGATATTTGAGATCCAAGAAATTAAATAGAAAAAAGAGAAATTTTTAGCATAATTCAAATTATGAGTATTTATCAAAATTGAAATTTTGAGTATTATTGAGAAATATGGGTAGAATTGATTTTTGTAAATCCCATGAATCTTTTACTCAAAAAGAAGAATATTGAATATATTTCACTTGAGAAAATTAAGAAAGAATACGAAAATATCCGTTGAGAAAAAAAATCTTTACCTAGGCCAAGCAATTGGCATAAATATTAGAAAAGTCCCATCGGTATCAAAAATAGAAAATGTTACTAAATGTGAAATGGATGTGGATGTGAAAGAAGAGATGAGAATGAGATGTGAGGATATGTGAAAGGATGTGATATAAATGAATATGGATGTGAATGAAGAGATGAGAATGAGATGTGAGGATATGTGAAAGGATGTGATATAAATGGATGTGAATATGAATGAAGAGATGAGAATGAGATATGAGAATATGTGATAGGATGTGATGTGATGTAAATGAATGTGGATGTGGATGTGGATGTGATAGGATGTGATGTGTGATGTAAATAGATGTGAATGGATGCGATGTGATGTAATGTGAATCGGGATAGATGTGAATCGAGATAGATGTGAATGGATGAGATGTGATGTGGATGTGATGTGAATCAGGATAGATGTGATGTGGATGTGATGTGATGTGATGTAATGTGAATCGGGATAGATGTGAATGGATGAGATGTGATGTGAATCGGGAAAGATGTGATGTGGATGTGATGTGAATCGGGATAGATGTGAATGGATGAGATATAATGTGAATGGATGTGATGTGATGTGAATCGGGATAGATGTGAATAGATAAGATGTGATGTGAATGTATGTAATGTGAGATAGATGTGAATGGATGAGATGTGACATGAATGGATGAGATGTGATGTGAATCGGGATGATAGATGTGAATGGATGAGATGTGACGTGAATGGATGAGATGTGACGTGAATGGATGTGAGTGATGTGATGTGGATCGGGGTAGATATGAATGGACAAAATGTGAATGAATGTGATGTGATGAGATGTGGATATGGGTAGATGCGAATGGATGAAATGTGAATGAATGTGATGTGATGAGATGTGGATATGAGGATAAATGTGGATAGATGTGGATATGAGGATAAATGTGGATAGATGTGGATAGATGTGATTAGATGAGAATGGATGAAGGACGATGGGAATACATATGATTAGACGTGGATTAAGTAATGTGGATTGATGTGGTACGATGTTAAAAGATGAGAGTTCGTTAGAAACTGTATTTATGACGTGTTTTTAAATGATTGTTTTATGTCAAGAATGCTAGGGAAGCATTTTGACCATCTTGTGAATGAGGTCGTGGAGACCTAAGTGATAAAGTTGTAACAGCTGACGGAGAGGCAATGGAGGACGTCCGCGTAGCAAGGTTGGTCGAGGTCTTGACCAGCCTCGGTTCAATTTAAATGGTGAGCTTCCAGTACAGTGGATGAGGGACCAAGGAAGTGGCCTATGAGTGAAGTGCTAGGTGACCTGCGAAGGATCCTAGAGGGTGCTGACCATATGAAGCTCGGGCTCTGGGTCGCCGAAGATACCCATGCGTGTGTCCAGGAAGAAAATGGAACAAGGAGTTACAGTTGTTTTCTGAAACCGGGCATGGATCTGACTAATTGACCTTGCTGGTCCTCAACAAATAAGTCCATGGCTCTTTTATATGGATCTGTTTTGGTTGATCTTGCTGATCTTCAACGGAGAGTCCATCTGGATTTTCTTATGTGATTATATTACCGGGTACTATGAGCTAGGAACTATTGAAAAGGCCCTTGAGTGAACAGGTGGTGAGCGTTCTGGTTGCCAATGATGTCATAGGTACACCGATGAAGGAATGATTGGACGTTAGAATTCAACCAGATATTTTAGAGAATTATGATCAGTGATACTACGGTTTCATTAAAAGATTGTTTTAAAGACAACTGAATCTGTGAAACGGGAAATTTCATATTGGGTTGTGTAAGTGGTGTGACTATCTTGAAGTTTGCTTGAAACGATGGCTAAGGGGCCTGGGAACTCTTTTCCTTGGTACCCGAGACAAAACCTAACCAAATTCTTAAATGGATCCTATCACTACAGTGGTTGGGCGGTTGGCTAACCCATGGGACTTAGGCTGCCTAAAATGAGACTCAATTCTGTTATGGTACGATAGATGAACTAAATCCCATATAGTATTTGTTCTATGGAAAAGAATCAACGGCTGTGCCTCTCAATGAGGGAAAAAGCGTTGGTCTCTATGATCCAAGTGCAAGTCTTTTCCTTGATCTGACCATGTGACTTACAAGTTTGGTCGGATCAATTTGGTTAGTTAAGGCTCTTGACTACGTTAGAATAAAAATATCATGGAGGAATCGCCCGTGCTTTCTGGGTGATGGATGTTTTTCTGGGTTCGGTTTTGGAAGAACCAAGGGATTAGTCTCCCGAGTTCGTTATGCGGAGGGGGCAGGGATCTTTCAATCCTAGCACACCTGGACCCTATACCAAGTTTCCCTCTTATTTTGTACCGACTAGTGCCTGAAGTCCCTAACTCATAGTCCTTGACACTCTCTCTCTATGTGTCCAAGGCTTACTATAAGTGCCCGTGACCTTGACTAAAGTGCTCACACATACATCTACCACATGGTCTACATCATCGATGGCTTAGACGCAATGCAATATCTTGGTGGCCATAAAATGATGTAGCCTTTGCTTTGATTCAAAGAAAAAAGCGGTGATTCTATGGACCAAGTGCAAGTCTCTTCTTTGATCTGACCATATGTGACTTCAGGTTCGGTCGGATCAGTTTAACTAGTTAAGATTTTGACTCGTTAGATTAATTCCCCCGTTAGAAGTCGCTGGAGGAATCGCCGGTGCCTTCCAGACGAGGGAAGTTTTTTCTAGGCTCGGTTTCGGAGGAACCACCGGGCTAGTCTCTTGTCCGAACATCCGCAGGCGAGGCCCCGAGTGTGGATCCCTGCCCCGCGTGAGAGGCCGACGTTGCTTCTGCCGCCACAGCGCCCTCGGAGGGGGCACCGTGAAGGGGGAAGGGGGTCTCACAGCTGGTATTAGAGCTTTGTTGAAAGCTAATAAGGAGAAATGAATTCTTATCGGAAATTGATTTTTTTTAAAAAAACTCAGAAGGAGCTTTTACATATTGTATTTTCATTCTATAAGCTTCATAATAAACGAAGAATTTTAATCAAAGAATTTGGTTTTATAGATGGAAGTTCCACACTTATCTGGTGTTCCCGACCTCACCCAGTCACAAGACATGACTGCGTTTGCCTTTGAGCATCTCATCTCTTCCGCTACAACTCGAACGAGCCGAGCCAGACTCGTAGGCCATTTCAAGGATCTATATTTTCCTGACCTAGGGGAGAGACAGCAACACAAGTGGTTTGCAGGGCAGTATGTCCACGCCTTTGCGACCAGCGTGCGAGTTCATACGCGATCGAGCATTTTTCCATTGACAAAGTCTGAGAATCTTTAGGAACATTAAAATAAACCAACGCTCCTGGTTCAAAAGACCGAGATGAGCATCCCCAATCAGCATTAAACCGTGCCCTATCATGAGCACTCCTGATAGAATCCCGAGCTTCGGTCAGCATTTCCTGCATATCTTGCAAGAAATCCCTCGATGCATCAAGCTCAATGTCCTTAAGACCAGCATCAATAGGTGCCCTGGGTTGATACCCATACATAAGTATGCACGAACTAAAAAATAATAGCCGTAAATTTAGAACTGTTATAGGCAAATTCCATCATTGGAAGATATTTTTTCCAATATGATGATTTTCTAGAGACATGCACGAAGCATATACACTATAATCTGATTCATACACTCTGTTTGCCCATCAGACTACTGCGGATGATCAAAGCAATTCACATTCAAAGTAACTTCCTCGTTGTAAACCTTTCGGAATAAAATAGGAAAGCATGGCATTATAACAGCAAAAACCAGGGATTCATCGGCGCCCCGACATACCCACATCTGCATATGGAATAATCGACGTCTCGAGTTATCCATATCAACATAGAGAGTCATCAACGTCTCGATGAGTCACATATGTCCATCCGTAAATAATCAGGTTGACTATATAAATCACCTAAAGTACGGAACTAGAGAAAGAAATGCCAACAAAGGAAGAATCCAAATTTCCTTATCCGAACACAACAAGATAAACTTGTTTGAACTCTAAAGAAAGAGATTTCAACAAGTGAAAATGTCGATGAGATTACCCTCATCAAAACATGCAGGCTATAGATAAAAGATGTTTATCTAGAGAATGCCCACACTATAACTTCTAGTGAATTTAGAAAATAAGATTGTCTTTGAATGTTGAGGTCAACATGCTAAGTGATGTAAGCAAAGCAACAATCTTGAGCCCAAATTATCCCATAAGATAATATATGTGAGGGATCACTAGCGTCCCATACCACCATGATACCACCCATACATACCTTAACAATTTGAAACTCCCTAGTATGCCGTCTAGGAAAATATGAATAAAATCCTAAAAGGAATAAGATGGCCTTATCCAGACTTTCACATACTAAAACCTGTCTCTATATACCTGATACTACATCAAGGAATAACCCTTATCGAGTACATCATTAGAAAAGAATTTTGAATTATTGGCGCCTTTCTAATATTAACTACCCAAAACACAATAAAGTTAGGGTAGAAAAATAACTCACCTAGATACATAAGCAACTAGGTATCCGAGTTGGAATGTATACAAGAGTATAAGAAATATACTCCAAAATTATGTGCAAAAAACGAAGGCAAATGCTACCTTCAAGGCACATGAAATTATCCAAAAGATCAAAAGATCCTTATAAAACCATGGATAAAAGCATAGAAGCTCCTCGAATCCATAAAAACCATAGTTGATCATAAAAATCAATGCATACCATCTAATGGATATAAATCATGCCAAAAGAAGCATTAAAATTGGTGGCCAACTCATCAATCTGGAGTATATGAACATTGTGTTGTTCAAATAAAACTCCAAATTAAGAAAGTGAAACACATGTATGTAACACTCAATAAGAAAACCCTAGACATAAGTGATCTAGGCAGCACCTGATGAGTCCATATAAAACTTGGAAAACATCCAATAAAATCCACCAAAACAAACCGATCAACTACCCCATGATAGAGTTTGTCTTAGGCTTAATAAATTAAGCACAAATCACACTTAAACAAGTGCAAAATAAGTTATCATGGAAAAGTGTCAAGGGTGAAACACACTTTGAACGTAAATTATAGCCATCAAAAGAAATTAAGGAACATGTCCAAAAAGAATGGCTAAACAATGGTAAAAAATCATGAATACATCGTTTAGAATTAATCCAAACATAAATATCCATTAATACGAGGTATAATCGTATTAATAATATGCGAATAACCCGCATCTATCTAATGTCAGTACGAGAAAACGTACTTCAATATAAATATAATCCAAACATAAATATCCATTAATACGAGGTATAATCGTATTAATAATATGCGAATAACCCGCATCTATCTAATGTCAGTACGAGAAAACGTACTTCAACATTAAATAACCCTCGAAAATATTAAATTCTCGAGAAAAAGAATTATCATGATTTTTTCTAAATTTTTTCTAATTTTATAGGACCTCAAAATATAATAATTTTGAATTCCACCAAACCTATCTTATGGCATTCCAAACCTATATTTTTCCAGAAAATTTTTAGCAATTTAATTTGTCAAAATACCATTGATATTTTAAAATACCAATTTTTAGGATTTCTAAAAATAATTTCAGAATATTCCTAATTTTTCCTGAGAATCCCATCGTTCACGAAATTTCCAATTCCGCCCGACAATTCTCAAATCCAATGAAAATTTTTAATTTTAATGGATTTTTTAATTTTCTGTCAAAAAATATATATTTTAAAGGAATTTGAATGGTCACGGGTGCCCGAATGGACACACCACATGCCAAACACTAACCCCACATTTTCCCGAAATTTAAAATAACCTTTGTCTAGTTTTTCACTAATTTTCAAGAATTTTTTAAAAATTTTAAATTACCCCGAACGCATTTAGAATACAAACGGTCAAAAAATTTCGGAATTTCAACGGTTTTCCCGGAATACGGAAAGCCAAAAGTTTTGGGAAAATGAAAAGACAAAAAAAAAAATCAGAATGTGAAAGGTCAAAGGTTTCCGGAATACGGAAGGTCAAAAGTTTTTCCAGAATACGGAAGGTCAAAAGTTTTTCCGGAATTCGGAAAGCCAAAAGGTTTCAGGAAAACGGAAAGCCAAAGGTTTTCCGGAAGATGAAAAGCCAAAAATTTACAAGAAAAAATTTCCAAAAAATTTCTAGAGATTTTTTTATCTCAAATTCCAATTTTTCTGAATTTTTCAGGCTTTTTCTAAGCTTTTTTCTGAAATATTATCAAAAAGCTTTTTTTAAATAAAAAAACTTATTTTTAAAAAAAAATAAAAAATAAACTTTATTAGCTTATATAGGATTTTGATTTTTGGGGGAGGGGGGCGTTTTTTTCCGCCGCCGGCTGCTGCTGTGCGCAGGCCCCCCTCCCGTCGCCTGCGCGTAAGACTGTGAGAGAGAGAGGGACTCTCTCTTCTCCCCTCTCTCCTCCCTTTCCTCTCCATTTCAATCCTTCACCTCCAATCTCTTCTCTCTCTCTGTTAATCAGAGATTAACTTAATCCATGATTAAGTTTTTAATTAAACTTTTTAAATCATAATTATCATTAATTATAATTAATATTTAAAAAAATCATTTTAAAAAGATTTTCTCACGAAAAAAGAAAGAAAAATCAGATTTGAGAGGCGGAGAGAGTTCCACGCACACGGGAGAGCATCTCATGCATCCACACGCTGTCCCCTACTGAATTTCAGTAGAAATTGACACAAATTTGATCGCATTCCCGTGGAAAAAACCCGCAAAAAATGTATAAAAATACATTTTAAATCAAAAAAATGCTCAAAAAATTCCTAAAAAATTAGAAAAATTTTCTAAAAATTCTAGAAATTCAGGGAATCCATTCTACAAAAATATCCACCATAAACTTTATGGTATTTTTGTAAAAAATTCCATTAATACTTGATTTTAACCATAAAAAATAGAAAAAAATAGCATTAACTCACGGAATTTTCCCGCAACGTCGATTCGTCCATTGAATTATAGTTACACACGTTCCAATCACCAAATCGATGATCCACGTGCAATTCATCAACACAAATCAACAAAAAATAATATTTTATTAGTAAATATTAAAATTTACTAAAAAAATCAACAACAATTAAATAGAGATTACTCTGATACCACTGTTAAAACCCTAAGATCTCTCTAGATAATTGTTATGCATTAACATGCATAAATCAGGCATAAACTCAACCACCCAACCACCCCCGAGCCCAAGGGATGCACATGAATAATAATGAAATACATCATACCTCTACCTTGATGTCCCATACCATCAAGAGGTATAACACAATCCAATAGCATGTAGCTATAGTGTGAAATGGTAGGTGAGTAGATATGGACCTCTATACAAGAGACCATAGCATAAGCCTCCAAGCCTCCAAGCCCCCTTTAGTGTGCCCCATGCCCCTATTATATAGGAGGGCCCTCAAGTGACTCTTGACTTTCCATTTCCCATGTGTGACCCTTGGATGCCTGACCCTAACCTTAACCCTTAAGGTTAGTCCTAACCCATGCTCCACTAGAGCTTGTTCCCATGCTCCCATGCTCACAAGCCTAATGTGGGTTAGCCTCCTAGTATATGCACACATAATGTGTATATAACATAGCACACATAATGTACATATAACAGGTATACGGAACTGTACATTGGTGTTTTATCCCACGACTAGCCAGAAATGCATCAAACTCTTTAGACATGTACTCCTCCCCTCGATCAGAATGGAGGGTGCCCACCACAGTACAATTGGATACATTTTCAGCCATAAGCAAAAATTTGAAGCACAAAAACACTTCGAACTTTGCCTTCAGTGGATATACCCATGCATGCCTTGAGTAATTATCAATGAAAGTCACGAAGTACAAGTGTTTACCAAATGACGGAGTTTGCATAGGTCCACATACATCACTATGTACAAGTAATTTGCGAGTGGCCCGCACAGAACCATCCTTTGGAAACGCAGAACACTACATTTTGCCCAAAATACAGCCTTTACAAACATGTTTCAATGGTGCCTCGAGAGGGGGCGATGAAGCAACCATATCAAATTTCTGCAAACACAACAAACTAGCAAAGTTCAGATGACCAAAACGAGCATGCCATAGTTTTGCATCTGAAACTGCCTTTTCATCAGAAACTGCATTTGCTAAATCTTCCACACACTTGTCATAAGAATTGAGCCTATACAGCCCACGAAGCACGGTGCCAGATGCAATAATCGTATCACCAGAAGTCAAATCATGAACAGTACATCTGTCATCCACAAATTTAACTACAAGTCCAAGTCTAGCAAGCGCAGAGACAGACAATAGATTCTTCTTTATCCCTGGCACATACAAAGCATCTGAAAGTGTGAAAGCGCTGCCATTTGCAGCAGTAAGCATAATTTTACCAACACCCTTCACTGGGTAAGAAGCATTATTGACACATGTGACAGTATTCCCATTAGAGACAGCCTCAAGACAATCACGATGCGAGGTAATGTGCTTTGTAGCACCACTGTCAAAATACCATACATCAGAGTCAACAGAAACTGCCAAACATGCATCATGTACAGATGTACAGATGGATCATACTGGCAATACACGCTAAACGCCTATTCTGTATCCTGCACAACATTTGCAGAATCTACATTTGTAGAAGCATCCGCTATTGTGGCTGCATTTGAGTCTTTCTTCTTTGCCTCTTTAGCCTTTAGCTTAGGGCAATTCTTAATGACATGATAAGTTACCTTACAATAGTTGCACCTGATCTTTTTCTTGCCTTTATCAAGAGCCTTCTCAGACCTATTGTTGCTACCTATGGAAGGAGAAGAAGTTGCAGACCTACTAATAGGAGAAGAAACAGTGGAAGGGGCTGCCTTACCACTTCTTCTCTGTTGGGCAGCAACAAATGCCTGATCAACTGCACGCTGCCTAGCCCTGTTTTGCCTGGACTGCGCTTCTTGCAAGAGCTTGTTGACTAAAGTATCATACTTGACAACATCATGTCTGTTCTCAGTAACAAGTCTCCACGTGGAAGCAAAAGTCTGATATGACTCAGGTAAAGCATCAAGAACAGTCTACACAAGAGAATGATCAGGAATAATCTCACCTGTAGAAATCAACTGTTCCTTGAAATCTTTAATCTCAGCAAGAAAAACATTCATGTCATCATCTTCCTACATAATCTTCGATTCTAGCTCTTTACGCAAGTAAGAGATTTTTATCTCGTTACGACCTGCATACAAACCAGCTAGAATATCCCAAGCATGTATTGCTGTTTTAGCTAAACGAATATGTAGAGTGATGTTACGTTTGACAGAAAGTGCAATCAGTGCATAAGCTTGCGCATCTTTACCATCCCAACGAGCTTGTTCAGCAGTGGGTAAAACAGTAGCAACAATAGAGCTGCTAGAACCTGCAACATCCTCAAGAGATCCTACATCCACAGAACCTGGACGTACATCCATACCCTGCACAAATGTTCCACACTCCTTTTGCAACCAAAACATGCTGCATCATGTATGCCCAAAGTGGGTAGTTGCTGTCAAAAGCTACCTGTAATGAAGCAAAGACTGAACAGAAAACAATTTTCTGCACAAAATGACGAAAACACCTGTACAGAACTTGTAATGCAAAAACGGAGCTCGAAACGACCTCAGATGCAATTTCTGAGAACGCTAAGCCATACAAGCTTATCTGTAGAGTATAAGGACCTACAAGCGCTCATGAAAGCTCATCTCAATCGGAGAACGTGAGTCGGAGGGTGCTAGCGGCGTAGCCCTGGGAGCCGATGCCTGCTCTGATACCAATTGTTGGAATTAGGGTTGCAGAAAAGCACACAAAGCTTGGAGAAGAAGAAGCAAGAATACATACAACACACAGTGTATTAGATCGTGTCAATATACAAAAGATAAGTTAGCCCTAGAAAAATGGGCGTATATACAAGCTGGGAGAAAAAACCTCCTAAAGAGGAAAAAAGTACCCCGAGTGTGTATTCACACACATCACTACCTATATATATGGCAACAAAAAACACATGACACACACACACACACACTATTCACAAACTTTTAAAATTTAAAAAAACATACTTATGTACTTTTAAAATTTAAAAATACATATTCACAAACTTTTAAAATTTTAAAAATACCACACACACTATTCAAAAAAAAATACCACACACACACTATTTAAAAATACCACACACACACTATTCAAAAAAAATTAAAATTTAAAAATTCATATTCTCTCTCTCTCTCTCTCTCTCTCTCTCTCTCTCTCTCTCTCTCTCTCTCTCTCTGTGCCCGCATGCAAGCGTGAGCTTCTCCCTTTCCCACACACACCCACACCCCCTACACACACATACGGCCCACGCTGGGCTTACCGTGGAGGAGAGGCGACAAACAGACGACACCGAGGAGGGGAGGCGCCAAACACCAATCTCTCTCTCTCTCTCTCTCTCTCTCTCTCTCTCTCTCTCTCTCTGGGCCAAAGTGGCCACATGAAGAGGAGGGGAGCTGGCAAACAGACGTCACCGAGGACGGGAGGCGCCAAACAACCAATCTCTCTCTCTCTCTGGGCCAAAGTGGCCACATGCAGAGGAGGGGGTGTGGGTGTGGGTGTGGGTGTGTGTGTGTGAGAGAGAGAGAGAGACCCACACCCACACCCACACCCCCCCACACACAGACAGACCTTATTTATGTTAACCATTTTTATTTTTTACAGAAAACTCAAAGTTTACCGTGGAAGGGAGGCGCACTGTAGACGCACGTCCACGCTTCCAACAGTTGCACAGTCGAGAGTTGTGCACAGAGCACGTCCACGCTTCAAAAGCCTGCATGCCAACAAAAAAAGCATGATTTGGAGAGCACGTCCACGAGAGAGAGAGAGAGAGAGAGATGCTCACCACCAAGGAAAGCTTGTGTGCGAATAGGAGGGGAGCTTGTGCACAGAGCACGTCCGCACGCGAGAGAGAGAGAGGATGCTCACCACCAGGGAAAGCTTACGTGCGAATAGGAGGGGAGCTCGCTGGACAATGCACGAATAGGAGGGGAGCTCGTTGGAAGGACCAAAACGCCATTCGACATCCTTCTCGACCTGCAACCTGGGAGCTGGAACGCGACCTGCAACTACTGCAACCAGCAGCCTAGCATAGAATAGGGGCGACGCTGCAGCATGGACGTGGTGGCCTAGCATGTAAGAGAAGGGGCGGCGCTGCAGCGTGGACGTGGTGGCCCAGCATGTAAGAGAAGGGGCGGCGCTCTAGCGTGGACGTGGTGGCCTAGAGAAACCGATGCATGCAATGCAGACGTGGATGTGAGAAAAAAACGCGGCACGTGGAGGTCAAGGCAAGCTGCATAAGAAATAGTAGAGATAACCGCTAGCTCATAAAAACCTTGAACCCACCAAAATTCTTCTCGCATGTGCGACAACTTGGAAGCTGAGCCTTGTGGTCTCTCTCTCTCTCTCTCTCTCTCTCTCTCTCTCATGGTTTGCACATGCAAGTTTAACTCCGACAAGCTCACTCGGGCGCTTTTTTGGGAGCATATACAGATGGGCCCAGTGCGCAGCATGCTGTGTGGCCAACACATGCAACGAAACGTAAGGCCCTATTTTCATATGGCGTCCTCAGTTCCTTTTTTTGTTTATTTTATTCGAACAAATATTAACTTGGGAGTGGGTGAGTGGGTGGGACGCCTCTTGGTCGCACGATAGCAAACATGCTACTTTGGGTTCTATTCCCCATAGGCTTGAACAGTTGTGCAGGTCCTTGTAAGGTCTCTTCTAAGAAGAAGAAGATAATTGTAGTGATTGTTTAATTTACAATTGAATTTTTGGATGATCGATCGGAGCCAGTGTTTACAAAAAACCGAGGTGTAAATGACAAGTTTTGAAAAGTAACCTTCAAATTTCAAAATAACAATTCACAAAAACCTACAAATTTTAAAGGATTTTAGTTATAATTTTGCTAAAAACCTTTAAAATTTAGGAAAACACCTACAAAAATTTAAAGTTGAAGGTTTTTATAATTGTTGGGAAAAATGTTTTCTACGGTCCGAGCTATCCCTTGATGTTCAAGAAAGGCCTCCGTCTGACCACCTCCGACCAGGTCACTTGGATGGAGTTGGCCTCAGATAGTCATCTGCACAGGCTGTCCCTCTTTGGGTCCTGAGTTCTGATGTGTTTGTCATATAGCCAATAACAATTAAGGCGAGATTCACACATGAAAAATGACATGCTTGGTAGTGAGTTACTTGTAAGTTACCATGTAGTACAAAGCTATGTGCAGTGGAGGCAGAGAGCAGGGCCAGCTGGCTGGGGCATGCGGTCGGTCTCGACTCGAGAGTCGAGACTTTGGTCTTGGGCAGCGGTAGGTAATAGGCATTCGCACATGTGGTGTGGAGAGAGAAAGTGCGGGAAACCTAGGTCCTTTGGACCCCCCTACCTACCCTATTTTGCCTCCTCAGCTCTTGCGTGAAATTGCAGTTAGTTTTCGTCTAGTAAAGCCGACTGGTAAAAACTCTGTAAAAGGGGCACAGTCTTCTCCCAGCCTGAGCCTCCACCTACTTCCTCCCAGCACGACACTAGAGAGAGGGAAGACGGTGCACAGCCAAGGGAACGAACTCTCTCGAGCAAATTGTTCTACGTGGATGGATTCCGCTCCAAGTCTGGACGTAGTAGGACACAAATGTGGCTGAGATCAAGGAGGAGTTTGTGTACAAGCAAGCTGCAAAAGCCTGATCAAGGTTTTGGTGATCCTGCACTCTGGAGATGTGATTGTTCTCTCGCAGCCCCAGAATTTGTGAGCATGAGCCCACGTTGAAGTTCCATATATAGGTACGGGCATCCAGAGCTTGAGACCCCGAGAGATGGAGTAGGTAGAAGAAAGGGGTGGAGGTAGTTAAGATTTTCTTATGAGCAAATAGTGCACGAATATGGTGGAGAAGGGTTTTTGGCGGTTCCCTTCGCTCCTACTTTGGTTTGCGTTCTTAGCCGTGGCAGCAAGCGACGATACCACAGCGCTTCTGGAGTTCTTCCGGGGAATTAAAGAAACAGGCAGCGGCGGCGGAGGTTGTCTGGCGCTCACCTGGACCACCGCCACCGAGAGTGGGGGTGAGAAGAATAATTGCCCTCGCAGCTTCTGCGGCGTGTCGTGCGGGGCAGAGGGGAGCGTGGTGGCGCTGCAGCTGGCAGGGCTGGGGTTGGAGGGGAGCGTGAGACCCAACAGCCTGGCCAACCTCAAAATGCTCCACTCCCTCGACCTCTCCAACAACCAGCTGTCTGGCAGCCTCCCAGAGGACCTCGGGGGCCTCACCAATCTCCAGCGCCTGGATCTTTCCCACAACTTGTTCAGTGGCTCCATTCCCAGCGCTTTCGGTGGGTTGAGTAGCTTGGCCAACCTGTCTCTGGCTGCCAACCAGCTCCAAGGTAGCATACCCTCCTCTCTGGGCGCACTACGGCATCTCGTTTCCCTGAATTTGTCCTTCAACTCCTTCCGTGATGCAATTCCCTTGGAACTGTCGCAGATGGACAGCTTGACAGTGCTCGATTTGCACAGCAATCAGCTCAGCGGCGAAATCGACCCTGCTTTTTTGGGTCTCTCATCCCTCGCGGCAGTTGACCTAAGCAGCAACAAGCTGTCGGGGTTTTTACCTTGGCAGCCCAATGACACTCTTCCGCTGTTGAGAACGCTCCAATTTGTGAACCTGAGCAACAACCAACTAACGGGTCCCTTGGCTCCCGCAAAGTTCTCTTCTGTTTTTGCAGAAAAGCTGAGGGTCTTGGATATGAGTAATAATCAGCTAAGTGGCAACCTCCCCGACTTCGAATTCGTGATTGGGCTCGTGACATTACGACTAAGTAACAACCTTTTTACGGGCGCTGTACCAGCAACGCTCTTGTCAACAAATTTGGGCCTCTTGGAAGAATTGGATCTTAGCATGAACGAACTCACTGGTATTGATATCCTCCTTACCACCAACAAACTAACTAGGACATTAACAGCTCTACGGTTAACTGTCCTATCAAACCTTTGAGGTTTGATGTGCTGACTTGCCGGCAGTATGCAGGTACCAGCAACTTAAAGGAAATTAGCGCAATATCATTTTTGGGCTGTGTAATGTAGCATCTGTAGCATTCTCTTACCATTTCCACTCTTGTCCCTCCATCTTGAGCATGGCTTGTCTCCATTTCCTTCATTGAAAGATGCCTTGCCACCTACAGTGTAATGTAGTATCTGTAGCAAGCACTCTCTTACCATTTCCAATCTTGCCCCTCCCATCATGAGCATGGCTTGGCTCCATTTCCTTCATTACAAGATGCCTGGCCACCTACAGTGCGACTAGTGCTCACAATGTTTCTTCTAATCATTGAATGCGCATGTCAACTCAAGTATGGCCACAGTAGGGTCAATGTCTACTGCGTTTTCTCATTAGCGCTAGCCGTGTGAACATAAAATTTACTTGTAAAGTCTAGCCCTCTATGTGAATGAATATCTCTAGCTGTTAACAACTTTCATTCCCCTTGTGTGATGCTGCAGGGGAGATTACTCGAGTGTTATCGACATCATTGACAGTTCTCAACCTTTCCTTTAATTCGCTTTCTGGAAAGATTCCACAAAAGATAGGATCATGTTCAGTTGTTGATCTGAGTCATAATGGCCTTCATGGTGATCTATCATCTATGCAATACTGGAGTGATATGCTGGAGGTTCTAGATTTAAGTTTCAATCATCTCAGTGGTGGATTGGCAGATGAAGTTTCAAGGTTTGTACGCCTCAGAAATGTGAACATTTCCCACAATGCTCTCTTTGGCTTTATACCCCCAAATTATGGTCTTTTCCCAAAGTTGACCTCTGTGGATCTCAGCTTTAATCAATTGTATGGGACAGTTCCAGCTTCTTTCTTCAACTCCTCCACTTTGTCGTTTCTGTGCTTGTCCAATAATGAGCTCGATGGAAGCCTCCTACTGCAGGGCACAGTTTCATTTAGCAAGGTCTTAAATTACCCACGCTTTGACCCTCTAGACGTGCCTCTACAGGTTGGGCAACTTTCTCAAATGGTAGTAATGGATCTTTCAAACAACAAGCTTGATGGGAATATCTCTGAAGGTATTAGCAACTTCCAAAACTTGAAGACATTGAATCTCAGCAATAATCGCCTTTCAGGACCCATGCCGAAGGCTCTTTGTAATCTTACAATTCTCCAAAGGCTCGATTTGTCTGGTAATTTATTAACAGGGTCTATTCCAGATGCTCTTCCAAACACCTTGATTGTGCTGCATTTGTCAAACAACAGTTTATCAGGTCTAATTCCAGAGAATTTGAAAAAGTTTCCTGTGTCCTCATTCTTCCCTGGGAACAAAGGTCTCGTCTCACCATGGGCTTTTTCCTCCAGCCCAAAAGGTCCTCTGGCAAGTTCTCACTCCAAAGATGGCATACATAGAGCTGTCAAAGCAGGTCTGATTGGAGGTTGCACAGCAGGGTTAGTATTGATCCTTGTGGTTGGGTTGTTTGTGTACTATAAAAGCCTTAACAAGTCTCAAGATTCGGGTTTTGGTACAAGCAATACCAGTGACATCAAAGACCTCAAGATGTGGAGTCCTTGTGCAGCGTACTTCTCCTCCTTTCGTGAATCACATGGCAACAATATTCGTCCAGGGACGACCTCCTCAGATGTTCTGCTACATGGAACAGTTGGAAAGGCCTCTTCTGCCTTAGAATGTAAGGCGCCATCAACAGAAGTGAGAAGTTCCTGGGAGCAAGCAGTAAAAACAGAGCCGGAAGACTTTTCAAAGATGAGGAGCATGGAGATGTCACCATGCAGGTCAAGGCATAACTATTTACCTGGTTCAATCTTGCACCCCGAACCATTTGGAGTGGCCGAAGAGCTCCTTCAGGTAGATTCCCCGATAGTTCTGAAGGTGCAATCACCAGACAGGCTTGCTGGAGACCTCCGTTTCCTTGACAAGTCCTTAAGGTTTACTGCAGAGGAGCTCTCTCGGGCACCGGCAGAGGTGTTAGGCAGAAGCAGCCATGGAACAACTTATAAAGCTGCACTCGATAATGGTCATGTTCTGACTGTCAAGTGGTTAAGGGAAGGCCTAGCAAAGAACAAGAAAGAATTTGCACGGGAAGCAAAGAAGTTTGCCAAAATTAGTCATCCTAACTTAAATCCTCTGAGGGGCTATTACTGGGGGCCACGTGAGCATGAGAAACTCATTTTGTCTGACTTTGTGAGCTCAGGGAGCCTAGCAGCACATTTTGCAGGTAAGCAAGTTTGTAAGCAAAGAACTTGCTGAAAGATCTACTTCTGTTGTTCTTGTTGATAACTTGAATATGAAAGGGGAAGGTAAGACAAAAAAAGAAAAGAAAAGAAGATAACTGGTCTGCACTGCAGTGGTGGAGGTTTCAAGTTTTTATAATCCTGTCATTTGCTTACATTTTTTTGGCCATTTCCGTCTCGAAGGGGTTATAACTTACATGTTTTTTCCATCTCCCTGCAGATAGGACAGGGCAAAGATATGCACCTCTCTTTTGGCAGCAAAGGCTGGTGATTGCTGTGGACATTGCCAGAGGTATGCTTTACCTTCATGATGAACGGCACCTCGCTCACGGCAACCTGAAAGCAACAAATGTGCTGATTGATGGGTCAACAAATCTCACGGCACGGCTTGCTGACTACGGTCTGCACCAGTTAATGACTCCTGAAGGGACAGCTAATCAAATATTAAATGCCGGGGCCCTTGGCTATAGGGCTCCAGAACTAGCCACCATGAAAAAGCCCAAGCCAACAATGAAGGGCGATATCTACGCTTTTGGAGTGATAATGTTGGAGCTTTTGACAGGAAAAGGTGCAGGTGATATTATTTCGGGACAGTCGGGGGCTGTGGATCTAACAGATTGGGTCAGGTTGTTGGCCAGTGAGAAAAGGGCTCTTGAATGCTTCGACCCAATGCTTGTGAGTACTAATGAAGAGCATGGGCCGCATAAGGGAATGGAGGAAATGGCAGCGCTTGCCCTCAAGTGTATCTCTCAGCAGAGCACAGAAAGGCCAAATATTGGCATGATTTATGAAGAAGTCGCATCCTTATCTCTGTGAAAGAAGCCTTGAAATTGTCCGGGCAGGAAACATCACTCGAATCCTGTCCACATACAGTTGTGACTGGCAACTTCTTTAACAACAAAACTGTGACATCCAAAATCTTTTCAATGGAGAGAATGTGCTTGTACTTAGTTAGAAAGAGTGTGGTTTCTAGCAAGTTACTTTAGAGTTACAATGTAGCTATCCATTCCAGACATATATGTACCCTGCTTGGGTTGCGCGATGGAGTAGGTACTAGGGAATGGTTGCTGGGACGACCATTGCCGGGCAAGCCGCTGGGAGGCCGAGGCAGGGATGGTGTTGGACCACCGAGACCCCATTCCCGGCGGCCGGTGGGAGTTCCGAGGGGGAATGCCCATGTACCAACAGCTGACACGTCAACGGCAGGAATTTGATAACGAGCACAGCGCAGGATTGGAGGGCCATTCCACTCCGCCTAGTCACGCAGAGAACAGAATGCGCAAGAATGATTCATGGGTTCCCATTCAGGTTAGGCTACTCTAGAGGTTTCACATTTGGATACATCCCTCATATGATCACTACTCGTAGTTATCATAGCTTACTTGGTAGTGTTCGTGTTGGGATAGTTCATGTATTTGAGTAGCCACGCATAGCGCATGAGGGTAGTGATGAGTTTGTTGAGGTGAGACCTCACAGGAGAAGCAGGAGACCTTGCACGAGATTAGTGATGAGTTTGTATAGTTCATGTATTTGAGTAGCCACGCATAGCGCATGAGAGTAGTGATGAGTTTGTTGAGGTGAGACCTCACAGGAGAAGCAGGAGACCTTCCTGAGATTAGTGATGAGTTTGTATAGGTGTGACCTCGTAGGAGAAGCAACTTTATACACATGGGTCTAGAGTGTTTCACTTTTGATTTGGAGATCTTTTTAGATCCAATGTTGATAGAGATTAAATTATCATGGGACATAGGTCATATAGGAGTACCATTGATGGAGGTAGATCAAACATATGGGGATGACCTTAATGACCTTGAGGATACCATGATTAGTGATGTGGTTGATGATGCCACTTATCTCTCATGTGTGGATACCTTGTTGGTATTCAATGATGATTTTGATGATTATACTTCTACTTGGGATCATCGTATACACATAGGGGATTTTACACATGAGGATATGGTGCATGGTTTGGGTCATGCTTATACACTTATTAATGCAGTGGATCATATAAGTGTTAAAGGGCCTATGACACTCTCAAGAAAGCCCTGGCATGCATACCAATTCTACAATCTCCCAATTGGGATATCATTTTCCATGTGCATATAGATGCCTTGACTTTTATAATTGGCTACATTTTAGCACAACTAGGAGAGCATAACATGGATTTTTCTGTTAGCTTTGCCAATCGCAGTTGAATGATGCTAAGAAAACTATACTACCATAGAACGAGAAGGAATTTCAATGATCTATGTTGTAAAGAAGTACCACTATTATCTATTGGCCACTAAATTTGTATTCTTTGTAGACCATCAAGCACCTCCCAACCTAGTCAATAATAAGCCTTGCATCATTGGGAACGATAACCCTATGGCACTTAATCCTTCTAGAGTTTGATTTCATGATGAGATTGTGCGGAAAGGGTCATAGCATATGCATTCTGATCACTTGTCGTGCATCCCTAATGGAGAATAGCCAGGTGGAGTAAAGGATAAACTTCTTGATGCCCCGCTCTTAAAACTCTGCATTGTTCCAGAATGGGTTGAAGAGATCGCCCAGTATTTGGATAATGGCCTTTCCTAGGAGAGACCCATCAATTGTGGACAGAGCACGACGTCTTAAAAAAAAAGGCAACCCTTTACCAATTAATCACAAGACAACAGTATGAGTTGGGCCAAGAAGGAATCATGAGGCGATGTCTTCAAGAATTTAAACATGTTGACATCCTTGAGCAAGCCAACCCTAGGGTAGTTAGAGGACATTTCGTCACAGACACCACCGCTAAAAAAGTTATACTAGTAGGCTTGTGGTGGCCCACTTTGGTCAAATTTATAAAAGGCTACAATGAATATCAATGATTCACCCATGTTCACAACCATGATAAAATGTCCGTGCACCCTGTAGTGTCTCTTCAACCATTTGAAAAGTGGGGCATTGACTTTGTTAGGCCAATTAGTCTAGCAGCTTGGCGGTACTCAAGCATGATTTATTATTGCTACCATAGACTATTGTACTAAGTGGGTAGAGGCTCGTGTGGCCCAAAAGGTAGATACAAGGGCAACCACTAAATTCCTTTATGAGAACATAATTACTAGATTTGGGTGCCCACTTGAACTAGTAACCGACAGGGGAACCCACTTCATCAATGATGTAATCAAGTTTCTGTTGAGTGAATTCACGGTCGTACATCACAAATCCTCACCCTACTTTCCTTAAACCAATGGTCATGCAGCAAGCACCAATAAGATTATCTATGCTATTCCCAGTCATTACGTGAGGCTTCTATGATCTTGGTCAGGATCCATGCAAGTTATCATCTGGTCTCTGGGCTTACAGGATGGCCTACAGATTCACTATCCATATAATGCCTTTTCATTTAACATATGGAACCACACATGCCTTTGGAATTCTGGGTACTACCCAGCTTAAGAATTGCAGCAAGATGAACTCCACAAAAATATGCTACCCAAAGATGGTGGGTACTAGACATACTTCTAGTGGCCCCGCTAAGGGTATTATGAAGGTAACATAAGCATTTAGGTCCCTGAGGCCACACCATCAGTTCCCCCAACCTCTTCAAGCATAATAAAAAGAACCAAGGAGAGATGGCAATGGCAAACCAAGCTTCCCAGTTACACAGTAAACCAGGATGCAAACCTCGCAAAAGGTAAGGAAAAAATTGACCAATTCATGGAGCCCTAGTACTATCTCTAAAAATGCTTGCTTGATATTCCTTCCACCTCAAACTTAGCTACCTATAACGTAGCAGAGGACCATGCACCACCCACTTCCCTTCCACCATCGACCTCCCTCTTAAGCCTCGCCAAGTGGCTCAAAAACAATTACCTCACACCAGTGCCAAATAAAGAAGGGTTACCCATCAAAAAAACTTATGAAAAATGTTGAATAAAGTAAAATTAATTAATTAATTAAAGGAAACCAATTGTGTTGAGCTAGATAAGAAAGAAAAAACCAAAGAAAGCAACAGGAAGGATATTGGGAAGGAGAGGCCACAAGGAAGACACCACTATTGATGTAAAATTGTTCTATAATCAGGTGACGATCTAGGTACATCACAAGATGAGGGGCCACCACAGGTGAAAACTTGGCCCATGGTACGGCCCATTACTTGGATTGCTAGTGACTAGAATACCACTAACTAAGGCACTATATAAAAAAAACTATGTGCACGCATGTTTACTTCTACGCACACGTTTCCACTTCTGCACATACACATTCACATCTATGTACGCACATTCACATTTGTACATGCACATTTCCACTTCTATGCATGCATATTTACTCCTTAGCATCTATGTTTGAAACTCTGAATGCACATACATTCTTATGCGAACATATGTACCCATTGCCTATGTATGTTTCCTACCTTCTAGCCCTCAGCATTCTCTACTCTCATCATGGTGACTATTACCTGCTTGGGTATCTAAGACCTCCTCTAACACAATACTTCTTACTCCCACCAAGAAGAGGAAGGCTATCAAAGTCACCAAGCTTTTGGATTATGAGGTAGATGATGCCACAAGCTTCTCCCAACTTGGTGTGTAGCTGCTTTGTAAAGTTTGGGGGGGGGGGGCACATGATTCATAGTAGGATCTAGTCGAAAAGGAAGGTAGAGCATAAGCTCACCCACCATACCCAGGAATGCTGCCAAGCCACACAAGGACCCCAGACTTGGACTTGGAGGCCTTACTTCTCTTTCCACTTCTTGGGGCCCCGACCTCACCACTTGATTTTGATTTACCTCCTCCTATGATACCCATATATCAGGATCAGAATAGTCCGTGATGCCACAGGTGCAGACCTAAACAATAGTCCTCATAACAGTCGACATGGTTCGCGAGGCCTTGCACACCTGCCTCGGGCCACCAAACCCTACTAAAAGCTTAGTGGCACACACAGGGCATGGTCCATGGCATTATTAGGCTCGATGAACAAGGATGGCATTAAGTGGAAAGACATCACATGGGTGGACCTATGTGCCCCTTCCCACACCCTTACTATGCTGATCAACCTGTGCTAGATAGATAGGTAGAGCTGCTCTGCAACCTCTCCCTTCTCGCTTAACTTAAGCTGGGATAGGCCCATCAACTGGGTGGTTGAACAGTTTCATCATGAGCTCCACAATATTTGTGCTAACCCTGCCGGCAAATTTAGGGTAGCTAGGATTCTCACCAAGGTACTCTATTATGCCGTTGTTGGCTGGGAAGAGCTCCCCGAACCTTACAGCTACTAAAGCGCGACCACCCCACACAAACACTCTCCACACCCCACCCAAATGGATCCTTCCCCTACCCACTTGTTAACCCATAAGAAGCAGAAGCTGGACCAAGAGACCACGGCAAGTGAAACCTTTGCCAACCGCCCGCAAGTCCAAGCACTAGACTAGCCCGTGCTAGCCCATCCCACAACGTCCTTGAAGAAGGTGCCAATAGAGCTATCAACTTCAAAGGCCAACCCTTTTTTTTAATCTCCCATGAGGCACAAAACATCACAGAGGTTCACTTCTAGATCCAGTAGTGGGCCTCAAGGCAACCTAGCCTCGGCGAAAAGCTTTTCACAACAAGCACTCTTCCATTCATAGGGTTGCCTACCAGATTTCCCTACTGCATTTTCCTCCCTTCTCCGGAACCTGGCAGGTAATATTATAGCTTACATGGCTAGGTAGAAGGAGCAAACCAACAAGTCCTCCTCCTAGCACACGCAAACATCGCCTATCTAGAGAACCAGAATGTAACATCCACTGCCCTTAACGACTATTATAAATCCAAACCCTCGAAGTTGACTCTAGAATCTCTCACCTATAGCAAAAATTGATAATGACGATGCATCCGATAGTAATTACCTCTCCAAATAAGGCCCCCAACAAGTGATGCAGGTGGCCCCAGCGTGCCTCCCTAGGGCACTTCACCATCAAGTAGTCCCTCTTCCTCCGCACCTTCTTTGGGCCCCTCTGCCAAAGGCAAAGAGAAGGTACAAGCCTCGACAACGCATTTCCCCCTCGACCAACCATCTACCTTTGCTACACCTCTCCTCGCCTCACTTCACCACCAACCACTCCTCCTTGGAGATCCCTAGTTGCCTCTCCAACTTTATCGTCGCCTCGCTCACATCCCAAGCTGGCCCCACCACCAACATCTCTCGGCGATCTCCTCAATGGACTCCCCAAAGCCTCAACCTTGCAAGTTGACCACCCCTTTCTCCCACCATATGTCAGGGTGAGATCCATGAAGCCTCATTAAACTACATTAGGAAATGCACCTACCTAATCACCCATTCAACTGGCGTGATCCTCTTGATGGGATAGACATTGACTATGCCCTTAGACTATTGGACCAGCGAGGCACAGTCGTTGATTATTTCCCATAGAACAAGAAACTCCCTGTGACTTACTTTAACTATCATAACTTAAACCTAAATGAATTTTGTTATAAGAATCCACCGATCCAGCCTACCCCAACTGGCCCATGGGTTAACCAACCGCCCAACCACTGTATTGATGGGATCCCTCTTTATAAAAATTAGTTGTGTTTTGTCCCGGGTACCAGGGAAAAGAGTTCCCATGTCCCCTAGCCGGCACTCATGCAATTATATTAAACAAACACACCACTTACACACCCAATATGAAATTACCTTTTTCTCAGATTCAACTATCTTCAGGACAGAATTAGAATAAAACCATAGTGTTTCCATCATAATCCTCAATATTCCAGTTCCATTGTTTTACAAACAAGTCTCATCTGGACTCTCTATTGAAGACCAGCTAGTCAACGAGATCCAATTTCATAGTTTTCCAGTTCACTTAATTAATTCTTGCCAATCCATGAATATCTTCCTTGACATACGCATGGGTGTCCTAAAAGCCGCGAGCTCGTGCATCACCTGGTCAGAACCCTCTAGGATCCTCCTTAGGTGTCCTAGCACTTCACTCAGGCCGCCCTCGCACATCATACCGACAGAAGCACACCATTTTCAACCATACCGAGGCTGGTCAAGACCTTGGCAGGCTTTGCTATGCGAGAGACATCCTTCGATGACTCCCGCTAGCTGTTGCAATGTAACTCTCCTTAGATTAAACAATAAGCCAAATGCTTCCTCCAGCATTTTGGCGAAAGATAGTCCTTTACAAAAACAGAGTTTCTATGCAAGTAAGAATTTCCCATTGAGTTTGATTTCAAAAGACTCCTTTTTTTTTCTCGAAAGCCAGACTTTCCCAATGAGAATCACGAATCTCGTATCTCGGTGATCCATCCATTAATTACAACGAAGTTCTAACTTATTTCTAGACGATTTCAGGTCTTAGGAAAAACGTCTCTAAATCCGTCGGTTATCCATTCTTTGTACTGAAGAAATGGGAATGGTCACAAGATTTGGCTTAATTTCTGATTCAAGAGATGGGCTGGCATCTTACTGACCTAGTACCGAATTACTTGAATTTATTCCTAAAGATATTTTCTAAAGATATTTTCCATTTATCTGATAAAATAACTGTGATTTCTATTTGTAAGGGTAAATATCCAAAATTTTAAAAATTCATTCTTCCTTGGACATAATAGAACTATAAATAATTATATTCATGAATAATAGAATTTAACAAGGATATTTCTTTTTCCAATGATCCTTTTAATGAATATGCATACATCATTTATTTAAAATATTCACATAGAATTATACTAAAATATTCTTTCTCCAATTGGACCTAGGCATCAACATGCCCTAATTATCGACACAGAATATGGTGAAATTTTCTCTTTTGATACCAAAATTAATTTATGAATTTTTCTAATTAAAGATACGATGAAAATTTCCCTTTTGATGAATAAAAATACCCATGTATATACACTATTTTAAATTATGACAAAAATTCCTCTCTTAATATTTAAAATGTTTGTGCATAGAATATCGTGAAAATTCCTCTTTTTGCATCTAGATTTTTATGCATGCACATACTATGGAAAAAAAATGTAACAAAAATCCTTCTTTTAGCATTGAAATTGTTTATGCATAGAATATGATGAAAATTCCTCTTTTTGCATTCTTAAAAATATACATAAACCTTCATTTTCTAATGATAAAATTTTACCATAACTTCTCTACATTTTCTATGAAATGTGAATGCTTAAAATTCCACTTTTAATATAAAAATTAGTTTATGCATAAACCTAATACATCTATGCATCTTGTTTATTTTAAAAAACCCACCATACCATGTAGGCTCCAAAGCAATGACTTTCGAACCGCCTATATTGAGTGGAAAATGAAGAAAGCCAATGTCAGTGTCGTGGCTGGCCAATCCTCCTCGATCAAATGGATAATCACCCATGTCGATGATGTATCTCATTATATCTCCTCCTGGGTCAAATGGATAGCCAAAGTGTAGACCATCTAACCATGGGATAAATGTGTGACCACTTGGATCGAGAAGGAAGTACTAGAGCTCCTTGTCCAAAGTGAAATGGCCACTAGAAATATCATCAAATGCATGGTCCAAATAACTACTAAAGTGAAAATCTAGATGTGATGCATGTAAAACCACATAATTAGATACCATGTATCCTAAATGACATATACTATATTCAAAAGTAAATGTCCTAGCTGCAAAGAAAACAAGATCATGTCGACACCCGTAGAAGCCAAAAGAACATATCTCAAGGTTGGCATCATGCAAGGCTAAAAGTGAACCAATGCCATCATCCCATGTAGCATCACTCAAAAAATCAAAGACATGATCCACTACATCAATAGGTATATGGGCATGAGCCAAACCCTGCAGTATCTCCTCATGTGCAAAACCCTCTATGTGTGTATGATGATCCAAGATATCAATATAATCATCAGCATCACCATAGTCATCATCACTGAAAAATGAAGAGGTATCCTCACATGAAAGATAAATGGTATCATCTCCTAAATCATCATCTATGGCATCCCCAAGGCCTCTAGGTTCATCCTCATAAACATGGTCTATCTACATCAATGATGCCCCTATGTGACCTATATCCCATGATAAATCTATCTCCAACGATATAGGATCTAAGGAGATGTCTAGATCAAATGCAAATCTCCAACGATATAGGATCTAAGGAGATGTCTAGATCAAATGCAAATCTCTCAAGATCTATGCCATATGATCCACTATGGAAATGATCAATCTGCATAATCTTACTACGATGTATCACATCATCACTACTCTCATGCACTATCCCTGATACATGAACTCTATCTACACGATATAGGATCTAAGGAGATATCTAGATCAAATGCAAATCTCTCAAGATCTATGCCATATGATCCACTATGGAAATGATCAATCTGTATAATCCTACTACGATGTATCACATCATCACTACTCTCATGCACTATCCCTGACTGCTCAAATACATGAACTCTATCTACATGACGCTGCCAGGAATGCTATTAATACTAGAAGTAGTGGTCGTATCAGTTATATCTCCACAAATAGAAATCCTATAAGAATATCTTGATGCATCTAACACTAGGAACTTAGGTCTATGCTCATAGGTGTCTCTATCGCCAATATGTGAAGTATCACAAAGTTCCTTAAGTGTGCTAAAGGACACATCAGTAATCAAATGCACACTACACTCTAGAATGTCATCAATGATCAACTAGAGTATCCACATGATCCGTAGGAAAGACAATTCTATCTCCATCAATGATGCCCCTATGTGACCTATATCCCATGATGAATCTATCTCCAACAATATAGGATCTAAGGAGATGTCTAGATCAAATGCAAATCTCTCAAGGTCTATGCCATATGATCCACTATGAAAATGATCAATATGCATAATCCTACTATGATGTCTCACATCATCACTACTCTCATGCATTATCCCTGACTGCTCAAAGACATGAACTCTATCTACACGAATGCTTCCAAGAATGCTAGTTATACTAGAAGTAGTGGTCATATAAGTGATATCTCCACAAATAGAGATCCTAGAAGAATAGCCTAATGCATCTAACACTAGGAACTTAGGTCTATGCTCATAAGTGTCTTTGTCACCCATATGCGGAGTACCACAAACCTCAAGTGTGCTAATGGATACATCAATAATCAAATGCACACTATCCTCTAGAATGTCATCATGAGATCGACTAGAGTATCCACATGATCTGTAGGAAAGATGATAGGTATAGAAATGTCAATGCTCGGTATGCTCGCGCTCACTGCCATCTCTACCCTCGAGATCATGCCCACATGATCTAACTCACACACATCACTATCACATATATCATCATCATGTGCATATGTATCAATGGCATCTTGTGCACGTATATCACTATGATTATGTGCATGTGTGTGTGATACATCAATGTCATCATGTGTGTGTGTGTGTGTGTACAATACAACATCATCCTCATCATCCCCATCATAATACAATGAATGAGTCGATCTACGTAAATGAGAATCAATGAGATGATGGCTAGTCGATGTTGAGGGTGAATGTAGAAGCTATTAAGGCCAATGAGAACACCACTGTGATAGCGGCAGAAGTGTAAGCATGCTCGATATGTGTCCTCCAAAGATCCAATCTTGCCATGCCATAACTCACCAAATGTATCCCATGAATGATCACCATGATCATCTCATCACCCATCTATAGTCGTAGCATGAACATCATCATTATCCTCTCGACGGAATGATATGGATCAAACCTATACTTGCATGCATACCACTCCTCCCATAAGTGCTGGTATGTGCAAAGGGTCCCAAATCGATCAATGAAATCCAAGTAGGCCTCATAGCTCCTCATCTGATTCCATACAAAGGGATGGAAATATACACACATGTACATAGCCGTGTGCTCATCAAAATAACATGATAATGCTACCTACTCATCCAAGTTAAACATATGATAAATCATGATATGCATATAGCTCGCCTACATGGCATACATACACAATGCCGCACCTCAGCGCCATACAAACACAACAACACAAAGCAACTATAGACGCGCAAAATAGCGGGCGCGTCTATAGGCATTGCTTGAATAGAGAAATTACGGGCACGTCTAACAGTGCGTCTAATAGCGCGTGTATTGACGCGTCTATTTTAGGGCGTCTACTACACTGAGAATCTAACACTGCGTCTAATAGCGCATCTATTTACGCGTATTAGCGCGTCTATTAGTGCGTCTACACTGAGAATTAGACGCATATTTAGACACAAAATAGAGAATACAAAAAGTGAGATTTTGGTGTAGGCTGGTAAATGTACATCACTGCTTTCTAAAAATTGCCCATGATTACCAAAGCACATAATTTTAACAAAAACATCAATGCTTTTTTGCAAACCCACATATACAAAAATTAAGTGAGGTGAGGAGAATGAGACAATATGTAAAATAGTTTAACCAATATCAATGATGGGCTACGGTTCAATCTCATCCTCAATGAGATCAACCCTTGCCAAACTATCTACTTCAAAATCCAAACAAGTGTTTAGATCTACAAATACATTCAACCCACTACTACTTGTGCGACTCATGTGCTCATCAAAATCAGCATCACCAATGGTAGGCGCGTCCTCACGGGTAATGGCCTCAATATCTGTATCTCCTATCTCATGATCATCCTCCTCTCTCGTATCACGGTCATCATCACCTCCATGGCCATGATCATCCTCCATACGCTCCATATTCGTAAATGTACTATACATCACTTTGGAACGTGGCATAATAGGTATGACATGCCACCATCTATTATTATCCACCATTGGTTGATAGACAACCTAATTCAAACACAAATACAATCATGTTATTTTCCTTGCATCGAAGGTATCAAATATTTAAAAGTGAGTACTTTTATATGTGTGTATAGTACCTGTTCACATTGTTGCGGTAGTACTAGTGTGTCCTTCTTACTTTGCCAAAACTTTATGGAGTTAATAGTTACAAAGCTACTTGCATGGCGTTTGATTGTTGCATTAGGGCCTCTTTCCACCACGTCCTTAAATCACTTTACATCCAAAACATACACAAAGAAGCGTCGAAAGTCAAGCTTAATAATATCTTCGATTATGCCACAATAATCATCCATGGCTCCATTGGCTCCCTCAAAGCTAGTAATGACGCCGCAATCTTGTGTGTTTCTCTTATCTTCAATCCATTGTGTTCAAAAATGCTTGCCCTGACACCATATAGCATTGAACATAGTGCACTACACCAAGACAAAATCAATTAAATAAGCAATCTAAATTATTGAAAGCTCCTAACTTATGCACAACATTATATATACCGACCTTGCTCATGCATCCCCTAGCATACTCCCATTCTTCCATTGTGATACTTAGCCCCTCGTCTTTCTCTGCTTTCTCCATTTCATCAAGTAGTCAATCCACATGAATATCCTTTGGAAGTGCTCTTAGATACTGAGGGTATGGCACACGAGATCCGTGGTGTGTACGAAAGAGGGCCCTTTCTTCTTGTCTTCTTGCCTTTGCATCCTCGTATCTTGTCACCCATCTTTTCATCACATCACTATTAAGCACGCAATAGAGGTTGATATTATTAAGCAACTCCGTGTCTATTACTTTGTTGCGTCCTTTCCCTTGAGGCACAATAGAGGTCATCCTTAGGTCTTCATCATCTCTCCATAGTCGTGGGAGAGAGCTATCCACATCAACAAGAAACTTAGAAATATATACAAGTGACTCTTGTATCAACCAAACCTCGGACATGCTACCTTCGGGTGTTGCATTTTGTCTCACGAAACCCTTCAAGGTCTTCATGAAGTGCTCGAGGAAGAACAACCATCGTGCATGTATAGTACCACATATAGTAATCTCATCCACCAAGTGCACTAGGAGATGTAGTTGGCTTGTGAGAATAGAACGTGGAAATGTCTCCTCCACTAAACAAACCACCTCCACTAACATAACTCAAGCATTCTCAAGCGTGGTGGGATCTATTTCTTTTGAGCTCACATACCTGGAAATGAAAAAGTACACCATATTAGCAATATGAACACCTTGCATGGAGCATTGATACACATCACATTTTGTATCATGTAAAGTACCTCACAAGCTCGCCCATCTTGTAAATACAATCTTTCACGTCCTTCGATGCACTACAAGAAATGCTAGTAGGTAGTATGAACTAAACACACGAGGAATGGTTGATTAGTTGCTTCTAATTCACTCACAAATTTGAAGGGAAAAAGATATTATGCACATAAAATACTTACTTGGAGCATCTTGTGCCAATCATGAGATTTCAAGCCATATAATTGCTCTACACCTCTTTTCTTGCTCTTTGTAAAGGCCCCCTTCAAACACCTCATGCATCCAGTGGGAGTACGAATTGTAGTAATAGCACACTTCACCCGCAACCATCTCTAGCTTTGATAACCTCCACGGTGCACGAGGTAAAAAAACACGCCCATTTGGTCTCTCTTGTGGCAAAGCTTCACGCATCCTCCCTATGGTACGTAGATCCTCCCTTATGCCTACGGAATCTCGTGTCCCATTCAAATGTTCCCAAATGGTAGATGCCACGTTCTTGAAGATATGCATGGGATCAAGCAGGTGATTGATCTTGAGGTGGGACCAATATGGTAAACGATAAAAGATGGAGTATCTAAACAAAAGCTGGTGTTAGCGGGCAATCTTTATTTCCAGCCAATATAGCACACAATAGTTTACAAACCCTTACCGGCTCATGCCAAGTGGTGGAGGAGTCGTGGAACCGTCCCAAATTCTCATCTAATCTCCCATTGTGAGTGATTGTGGGAGGACTTCATTCCAAGGGGCAACATATCTAGGATGATCAGGTAGGAGAAATCGATGGTGACTCTCATAGATGACCTTATTCAATGCGTCTACCCGCCGTGAGGCAGCAAGCGAAGGACCACAAACAGGACATGCATGGTAACTCGATGTAGTGAGACCTGAACAATAGACGCAATTAAGAGTTAAAGGTGGGTTTAGGGTGCTACATCCTTTGCCTACTCATAATTAGAAGTGCAATGATTACCTAAACACTCGCCATAGCCTGGGAAGTCATGCATCGTCCACATCAAGATTGCTTTGCAGTTGAAGTCTCGTGAGTGACGAGGGAGGCCTGCTCACATCATGCACCTCGATACCTCTCCAAAGTATCTCTAGCTCGTCAATCAAAGTCTCCAAATAAACATCAAGATTTTTGACTTTATGTTTCCTTGGAATTAGAAGGGACGTGCAGGCTATTGTGTAAAATGCTTCCAAGGGAGAATAAATTACCGACCTCAAGAGATATGGCAAGGCAACATGTGACCTCTCTTGGAGGATTAGATTACAAGTGCATCCATGCATGCGTCAACGATTGCGTTTTGTTTCGTGGACTACATAAGGATGCAAGAGAGTGTCCTACTTGTGGAGAGGCAAGATATAGAGCAGATCTCAAAACTTTGGACATGCCTCGTAAGGTTCTGCGACATTTTCCCATAATCCCTCGCATCCAACATATGTTCAAGTGCAAATCCATTGCAGAGCTCATGTCATGGCATTCCTCCCATCGATCAACCGATGGCAAGTGGAGAACTCCTGCAGACACTCTTGCGTGGAAGCATATTGAAGACACATGGCCAAGCTTCAAGGAAGAACCTAGGAGCTGGAGACTTGGATTGGGTATGGACGGTGTGAACTCATTTGGTCTCAAAAGCACCTCTTACAGTGTATGGCCAGTGAATTTGGTGAATTATAATCTTCCACCCTCTATGGTGATTAAGAAAGGACGTTATGTTTAAATGAGGAAAAGCATTCGAGTAATTGACCCACTAGCATAATTCACCATGTTTGCAAAATAGACTTTAAAGCTTACTTGAGTAATGCATTCAAACTTGCATTGCTCCATCCATAGATGGTTTGCAAGTTTAGTAACTCAAGGGAGGCACGTAGAACAGAGAATGTGCACCCCTCAAACAGTGGAGTCAATGTTGCGGTAAAAAGATCGTCCTGCTCCATGCTATCATCCCTTCCTTCGGATTGATGGACATATAAATCCCACACCATATCATCAAACACCTCCTCCTCCACGGCTTCATGAGGTAATGGCGGAGGGCTACTATCACCATCACTCCATGCATCCGTAACGATCCCTCTTGAAGATCCCACCTCATATCGCTGACGCTTTGCCTCCTCACGAGCGACGAGCATAGGGCAACATATGTGGGTGTGGCACTGCATCCTGTATCAAATTAAAACGGGATCATAACTCAAACATATGAACACCCATAGGTATTTCAAGCAACCTTAACTCTTTAACACTTACCATGTTTACGGTCGCATCCCATTCTCCATACTTTGAGATGTGATTGAGTGTAATCCTGCATGCACAATACATGTTTCCTCGACATTGATAACACATACATTTGATTTTTTGCTCCAACCACATTTCGCGATGGTGGATACGGAGGGATTCATCCTCACTGGAGCTACTTGTTGAAGATGAAGACATCCTACAAATAAACAACCCAAAAAAATTACTCTTGTATCAAATATTTAATTTGAAAACTCTGTGTCGCGTCTAAAACCACGTCTATTCTGTGTGGTACACGTCTATAGGCGCATCTAAACTGTTGTAAACGCGCAATTAAACATGGTTTTAGACGCGATAGTAGACGCGACATTAGACGCTCTTGTAGACGCGATTTTCATTTTCAAACCTACTTTTAGCGCGCTTGCTTTTCTTCACATACTTTTAACGGGCTTGCTTTGCTATTAATAGATCCACAGCCTAGCATCCACACTTATCTTCAAGCACCCCCACACTTATCCACACTTATCTTCAAGCACCCACACTTATCCACACTTATCTTCAAGCACCCACACTTATCTACAGGCTTACACAATCATCTCCAAGCACACAAGAGAAGAGGGTGAACAAGGAAGAGAAGAAAGAGAAGCAAAGGGTGAACAAGGAAGAGAAGAAAGAGAAGCAGCTTTGAAGAAGGACAAGAAGCTTCCATACCTCTATCCAAGGTAAGTCTCTTTAGGGTTGATCTTCGTTGAAAGTTGCTCTCGTTTGATTCATCCTTTGCTCTCTTTGAAACGAATGTTTTTGGTACAACAACTTTGTTTTGTGTCGGGCGCATATCCTTTTCGTCTTTTTTAAATAGTCTGTCTGTCAGAGCGCATCTATAGACGCATCTGAGAGCGCATCTAAAAGTGCGTCTAAAAGCGTCTCTATAGACGCATCTACTTTGTGTTGGAAATAAGTAGCCGCGTCTGAAGATGCGCTGTTAAACGCACAGATAGACGCTGTGTTTTTTCTCTCTCTTTTTTCCCTCCTCTTTTTCTCTTTTTTTCTCCTCTCTTTTCCTGTCCTTTCTCCTCTCTTTTATCCCCACTTTTTCTACTCTCCTTTCTCCTCTCTTTTCCTCTCCTTTCTCCTCTCTTTTATCCCCACTTTTTCTCTCTTTTTCTCCTCTCTTTTCCTCTCCTTTCATGGAAATAAGTGATTGCAAGAATGAAGAAAGGGATTGCATGAATGATGGAAAGGGATTGCATGATTGAAGAAGGGGATTGCATTAATGATGGAAAGGGAAAGCATGATTGAAAAAATAGATTGCACTCTATATTTTCCTCTCTTTTTCCTTCTCTCTTTTATCCTCTCTTTCCTTCTCTTTTCGTCTCTCTTTTCTCTCTTATCTCCTCTCTTTTTCTCTCTTTTTTTCTCCTCTCTTTTCCTCTATTCTCCTCTCTTTTTCTCTCTTTTTTTCTCCTCTCTTTTTCTCTATTCTCCTCTCTTTTTCTCTCTTTTATCCCCCTCTTTTTTCTCTATTCTCCTCTCTTTTTTTCTCTTTTTTCCCCTCTTTTTCTCCTCTCTTTTCCTCTCCTTTCTCCTCTCTTTTATCCCCACTGTGCATGCCTTTTCTACTCTCTTTTCTCTCTTTTTCTCTTCTCAGTTCATCAGTAATCTTCTTTTTTTCTTTTTTCCAATTCATCATGTGGCCAGGAAGCTCTTTAGGCTCACCTGATCTTCAGGAGTCCATCTTTCGGGACTTATATAACCTTTTGGGGCACCCTCCCAGTCCTGCGGAGTTATACAGCTACATGACGGGTACTCTAAACACTCCCCAGGAGTCGGCACTACAGACTCCAAACCACCCCAACCCCACACCTTTTGAGATTACCCCAGTGGAGTCAACACAGCCCAGCCGGCTACATAGCCGAGACCCTTCCCCCATGCCATCCTATGTCCCTTCCCCCATGCCGTCAGGAGGCCCTTCTACCTCGCAGAGCCGTCGGCGTACTCTCGTCATGTAGTCGAGACTTGGTTCTCCAACAGCTATAGGTGGCCAGTGTACTAGCTCGACACGACACAGTAGCAGGCGTAGTAGCAAGGAGAGCGGTGGGGGATGCATGGCACAGTGCTTTGGGAGGGGTGGTGGGGACGGAATGATTCAGATGATCAAGACGTGCCTCCGGGTGATGGTACGATCTACTATGACATCACTCAGACAGGAGGCATCTTGATGGATGCACGGGGGAAGGACATCATGGCCTTCATACGCTCTGTAATTGCTAACAATTACAGAGATTGCTTTATTCACTACAAAGATCAACCAAAGAGGTTAGCTGATGAGACCCTTGCTGCTGTTCGCTCTAGGTATCCTAACCCCCCCAATGTTCAGTTCACAGATAAATGGGCCAAGTCAAAGATTGTTTCGATACTTAGCAATAAAAGATCTTCGCTTAAGAGGCATGCACTAGCAGAGCTTGCTAGGCTCCAGGGAGGTCAACCACAAGGGGCCCGCCCCACACCGCTCACAAGCGTGAGTGGAAGAAAACAATGAAGTCAGCGAAGGAGGAACCCAGTCTAAAGCACGTGGAGGCACGAAAGATCCAAATGGAGCAATATGGAAGCGTGCATTTTGGAGCAGGGGGTGTTGAATCATGGGAGGCCCAATTTGTAAGTATCGATCTCAAATTATATTGTTTATGTAGTTTATTAGGAGGTTGTTTCTTTGTACTAACCCCTCCGCAAATTGTGTCATCTTGCAGCTTGATATCATGGGCAGGTACCCTACTCCTGTCGAGACAGCCTACCACCACCACCATCGCAAAGGAGATACATGGAGGCACTTCTATAATGCCGGGTTGATTATTGAGGAGCAGTATATCCGGGCTACTAGAGAGTCCCCCGAGGTATTTGAAAGTAATTAAATAATGTCAATATTATAAATAAAGATTTTATTTTTCATACATTGATATATGTTGTCCCTTGTTTGCAAGACCCTGCACATGAAGATGAGGAAGAAGACGAGGAAGAAGGAGGCGGAGAAGGGAGCACAGAAGGGAGCGAGTAGTGCTAGCTACTCTTTTTTGTACTTAGCCACCACTGGCTTGGCTTCGTGCCTCTTGTATATACACTCCTCTTATTTTTGGTACTTGACGCCACAGGACGTGGCTTAGCTTCGTGCTATATGTACATATATAAGCACTTTTTGAGCTATCAATTAATGCCTTGTAACTAAACGTTTCGGAGTTGTAATATTTTATTTGGAATTGTAATTAATGTCGGCTATAGACGTGCTTGCAAGACTGCTAATTAAAATGCGATTGGCTGTAAAAATTGAATTACATAATGTGGAAATGGGATTCCTGTAACTACATATAGCATACACAACATACACAGCATTCTGTTAAAGCACACAAAATTTTAAAAATATTCTGTAGCGCGTCTATATACGCGTTTGTTTGTTCAAGATGCGTCTATTTGAGCGTCTATAAATGCGTCTGTCTATAAATGCGTCTATACATGCGTCTGTCTATTTGCATGTATAAACACGTCTCAAGGCTCTCCAATGGATGTCTTCACTTGGATGGCTTCTAATCTTGCAAAGTTATGGACAATGGTGAGCTTGGTTGAATTTTTCTGCATTTTTCCATCAAGAAAGAAAAAAAGAGCATCATCTTTTATTATAAGTTTCACTTTTCATCATTAAAGCTCCATTGAATGCATTTGCAAGCTTCTTTGATCAAGAAACATGAGTAATGGAGTTTCCATGCCACTTTCTTGATTGTGTGGGGTAATCATGGCCATACATGTAAATATGGGATTGCATTTGTAATCATGGCCATATATGTAAATATGGGATTGCATTTGTAATCATGGCCATACATGTAAATAAGGGATGTAAATATGGGATTGCATTTGTAATCATGGCCATACATGTAAATATGGGATTGCATTTGAATCCACATAAAAATTAGTGATTCAAATGGCAATTATATCTTCACCTTGGCTTGATTGATGCATAAATGGTGGAAAGAGGAGTACATTGAGCTATTTGGATGCATGATGTTGGGAATGAGATATGCTTATGTTTCTTTGAGATGCTTTTTATGTGAAAGGCTATGTACCGAATCCATAAGGGAGGCATAAGGCTAGTGAATCTTGATATTGTAATCATTTGGCAAGGCCAATGAATCTTGATATTGTAATTGTTTGGCATGTTTTATAAATTCCATTGGTACGTGGTCTTTACTCTCATCCATTTCTAAGCTTTCATTTGATTTTTGCATAACTAGAAATCTAGATATGTGGTGAGGATACCTTGGCAATAAGGAGAAGAGGTCAAGGAGAGTGTGTCTTGAAGTTACCGTGCCATGAGTGCCATGGTAAAGTGGTACAGTGGGGGATTAGGTACTATGGTGGTGAAGACTTGGCTCAAGTTCTTGCTCTTGGATTTCAAACTTGAGTAAGGGGATTTGAAGAGCTTGGTCGGGAGATCGGCAAGCTTCAATGCAATACATCGACTTCCAAGTGTTCTTAATGGATGCATTTTGATGGGCAAAGATTTGGCAAGCAATGGATATAGTGTTGCAAGTGAAATTCAATTGAGTTTATATTGAGATTTCATTGCAAAAAATACAAAGGAGATCATGTCCATTTTATTTTTGAAAAAAGCACATATGCAAGGCACTTTGGGTTAGATTTGGATGCCCAAGGATGTAAATTGATGTAGTGCATGCCTTTGAATGGGTCCAAGACATTACTAATGCAAAGGGGAAGTGTGGATAGCAATTAGAGACAATCTTGACAGTTTTCTATTGCATTGCTAAACCCAAATTCAATCCAAGAGGGTTGGGGCTGTTTTCAAGGTGTTTACATAGCTCCATTCTCCTCTCCAAGGGCTATGTTTGGAGCCCTCAAGTGCTCCATTCCGACTCTGTTTACTTGTCCAATTGGCAAGTCTCCCCATAAGGCAAAAGTGCTGCCCAGTCAAAAATAGAGAATTAAGTTGGAGGTTTGAGCATATTGGGGCATTGTACAGGCCATTAGCTCCCCAAAAAACCAAGAGGCTCTTGATTTTGGCACCATTGACTTAGTCAAATGGCAATAGTTGATTGGTCAAAGGGGGCAAAAAAGAGGATTGTTGTTGCCGATCAAATTTGGCAATAGTTGATTGGTCAAAGGGGTCAAAATAGAGGATTGTTGCCGATCAAATTTGGTCAAGGCATTGACATGGATGCATAGGGCTTGTTTAAAGAATCCCATCAAGCTAAAGACTTCCAAAATCAGCTTTCGATTGATCAAGATTTGGTCACTTTTATGTTGAAGTTGAATTTTCCAAAAAAGTCTAAACGGAGAATAGTACAGGGATGACCAAATCAAAGGCAACTACATAAGTGAATAGAGCATTGAAATACCTCTATATAGAGCCAAAGACTATCCAATTTAGAGTTTGGCAACCCTTCCAAAAGTCTTTTGAGCAATTGAGATAATGCCGAAGGCCAAACTCAATAAGGGGAACTACCAGGAAGCTCTTGAGTATGAAGCAAGCACATCGGAAGCAAGATAAGAAGTAAACCAGGTTGCTCAAGGAGCTATGCAAGAAGAAATTAGTGACCAATGAAGGGGTGAATCAAGAGGTAAATGTTCCACAAATGCCTAAAGAAGGCAGGGACATGAACATGAACAACATGATGTATCTCATGCAAACTATGATTGAAAGGATGGACCAAAGATTTCAGTTCATGGTGGATAAATTTGACTCTATGAGCAAGGAGTTGCATGATGGGATCTCAAGCTTGAGGCAAGATGCAGATAAAGGCAAAGAAGCTTACGGTGGACCTATGTTGCATCCATATGAACCAAACACTTTTCCACCAATGGGGGCCACAAGCTTATGGATCTTTTGCCTTCACATGCAAATGCATTGCATACTCCTCAAGCTAGTATGCACCATGTTGATCGGAATCATGGGTCTATTCTTGGAAAGGACAGATGCCTCCATCATTGATGTATCAAGATGGAACGAGGATGCCTGGGATGCCTATGCATGGTCCTATGAATGGGGTTTCATCAATGTAAGGAACAAATGTGGACAAAAGCAAAGGCATAGTGTTGGAAGAATCAAGGGTGAATGGAAATTGGAATCCTTCACACATGAGTGAGTGGTCATCACTTTGATGAGATGGGTCATCATTTTAATGGGGTGGAACCTAATCAAGATAGGCCTCATCACTTCAATGAGTTTGGGGCCAACCATGTTAGACCGATTGAGCATAGACCACATGTTCATCATCGAGGTGGTGATGAAGATGAGTTTAAGGGAGTGAAGGACAAGTTGACTTTTACTAAGTTCAAGGGTGAAGGCTCAACCAATGAGGAGTTTGAAGAATGGATTGATAAGATGGAGCTTTACTTTGAACTTAGTCCTCGTAGTGATAGGGCCAAGGTTTTGTTTGCTACTTTGCATCTAAAAGGTTATGCCCATGCATGGTGGCGGCACTTGAATACTCATGGCTATTTGATCACTACTTGGGAAGATTTCAAGAATGAGATGAGGAGAACCTTTGTTTCAGCCCTCAATAGATCAAGGATGGTGGAGAAATGGGATGATCTCACTCAACAGGCAATGTCAAGGACTATGTGCTTAAGTTTATGAAGTTTTCACTTCATGTAGAAGGCTTGAGTGAGGAGTACAAACTGAGGAAGTTTATCAAAGGGATACAAAACAACATCAAGGTTGATGTGGATGCTCAAAGGCCCGAAACCATCAAGGAGGCCATGCTTCTTGCAGAGATCTATGAGGCAAAGTATACACATGCTAATAAAGAAAGGTATGGATTTAGGGCTGATATTGGCACTTCAACTTTGGGAAAATCTTCAAGTGGAGTTTCTTATCACACGGGTCCTCCTAGATTTCCAACTGTCTATGGAAGAGGTGGAAGAGGAAATTTCAGATTTGGTAACTCTTTTCCTCGATCTCCAAATGGTGATGGGAAGCAAGTCGATGCAAAATCTTCTAACAAAAGCAAGGTTATTGGGGGAAGATCATATTAAAGATTTAAAGGACAAGGGGTTGTGCTTCAAGTGCGGTGATAGATGGAACAAGTATCATTGGAAGGTTTTTAAGACCAAGAAGATGACCTTAAGTATGATTCTCACTGAACCTTGCCATGACGACATTAAGGAGGATATGGATGAATATAAGGAATATTTTGAAGATGCCAACAATGAAGTTGAGAATGTAGGAAAGGATGGTGAATTCCCTTTTGTCTCGGATGGATTAAAGAAGGGAGATGTTGACTATGATGATGGCTTACCATTGCTTATGTGTGCTTATCATGACATGGACAATATGGCTACCCTATGCAATATCTCAAGTGATGCCTATGCTGGTTGCAAAGGAGCCAATACATTAAGGTTGAAGGCATATATTAATGGAAGGGTGGCACAAGTTTGGATTAATAGTGGAAGCACACATAGCATTATCAACACCAAATCCATGTGCAATCTCAAATTACAGCCCGTAGCTTTATATTTGTGGCATGAGGTTCAAGTGGCTAATGGAGCAAAGATGGATTGCACAATGGTATGCAAAGATGTCAGGTTGATTCTCACAGATGATTACACTTGCAAGGCTAATTTACTTGTATTGGATATGGGTCCCATTCATTGTTTTGGGATGCGATTGGTTGGCAACTCTTGGGTTGTTTCATATGAATCTACAGCAAGGGTATGTGAGTTTTATGCATGGAAACTATGAGGTTACGTTGAAAGGAACTCATGTGCCAAGTATCAAGATGATCAATGCAACACGACTCAAGAGGGAGCGAAAGAAAACGGGATGCATATATGTTTTACAGCTTTGCAACAAAGAAGGAAGCAAAGAACAAAAGGGTGAGGTTATGCATAAAGGTATGAAGGAATTGTTGAAGGACTATGAGGATGTGTTCCAAATGCCAAAGTGCTTTCTTGCCAAAAAGGGATGTGGATCATGGGATAGATCTTGAGCCGCATACCAAGCCCGTTAACAAACCACCTTATAGATTATCAAAAGTGGAGAAGGATGAAGTGGCAAAGCAAGTGCAAGAGCTTATAGACATGGGATGGGTTACTCCTAGCCAATCATCTTTTGCATCACATGTACTCTTGGTCAAGAAGAAGGATGACACTTTATCTTCAACAAGTAGCTCCAGTGAGGATGAATCCCTCCGTATCCACCATCGCGAAATGTGGTTGGAGCAAAAAATCAAATGTATGTGTGATCGATGTCGAGGAAACATGTATTGTGCATGCAGGATTACACTCAATCACATCTCAAAGTATGGAGAATGGGATGCGACCGTAAACATGGTAAGTGTTAAAGAGTTAAGGTTGATTGAAATACCTATGGGTGTTCATATGTTTGAGTTATGATCCCGTTTTAATTTGATACAGGATGCAGTGCCACACCCGCATATGTTGCCCTATGCTCGTCGTGAGGAGGCAAAGCCTTGATGAGTTAAAAGGTGCATGTTTCTTCTCCAAGATTGATTTGAGATCGGGCTATCACCAATTGAGAATCAAGGAAGGTGATGAGTACAAAATGACATTTCGAACCGAGAGAGGTCTCTACCATTATTTGGGTACGTCGTTTGGGTTGTGCGATGCATCGACAACATTTCAAGCTTTAATGAATAAGGTGCTTGGACCTTTCCTCTACAAATGGGTACTTATATTCTTTGATGATATCTTGATATATAGCAAAGGGGAGAAGGAGCACTTAATGCATGTAAGGGTTGTTTTGGATGCTTTAAGAGCCAACAACTTATATGCAAAGGAGATCAAATGTACATTTATGGCACAAAAGCTTGAGTATCTTGGACACAGTGTGAGCAAAGAAGGCATCATGGTAGATCCTAAGAAGGTTGAGTGTGTTAAGAATTGGCCCATGCCTACAAATACCACTTAATTAAGGGGATTCTTGGGCTTGTCATCCTTTTATAGGAGGTTCATTAAGAGGTATGCTCATATTACTACTCCTCTTTACCGACAAGCTTAAAAAGGAAGCTTTTGTTTGGGATGCTATAGCCGATAAGAGCATCCAAGAGCTCAAGGAGACGCTCACATCAGCCCCTTATACTTGTATGCCCGGACTTCACAAAACCATTTATGGTTCAAGCCGATGCATGTGGAAGAGGCATTGGGGTTGTTTTGTTCCAAGAACATGGAGTGATTGCATTTGAGAGCCAAAAGCTTGATGAGAAGGAAATGGTTATGCATGTCTATGATCAAGAGATGTTGGCAATACTTAATGCAATAAAGAAGTGGCATCATTTTTTGTATGGGAGTCATTTATTTGTAAAGAGAGATCATAGAGTGCTTCAATACTTCTTGTCTCAACCTACACTCTCTCCCAAGAAAAGAAGATCGGTGGCTACATTGCAAAATTATGATTTCAAAATCTCTTACATCATGAAAGGGAAAGAGAATGTTGTGGGTAGATGCATTGTCACGTATATGGGAATGTAGATGCATGGCAATATCGGAGGTACATAAAGATTGGATTTTGGATATCCAAGAAGAGTACTTATTGGATGAGGAAGTGGTACCAATGTGGAAAAAATTACAAGGGTCACATGATGATTTGCTACATTTTGAACTTCGTAATGGACTCATCTACTACAAAGGCAAAGTTGATGCCTACATCAAGCTGCAAGAAGAGGTGTTAGAAGAGATGTATTCTTCTCCATTATCGGGGAACACGAGGTTGTTTAAGACCTTGGAGAAGGTACGAAAGAGTTTTTATTGGAAAGATGTGTTTACTTTTGTGACAAGTTGCTTACCTTGTCAGCAAAACAAGGATCCCACGTATAAGCTCGATGGCTTGCTCCAGCCTTTGCCTATTCCTGATGGAAAATGGACATACATCCTTATGGATTTCATCACAAGATTTCCTGATACAAGGAGGGGATGGGATAGTATATATGTGGTGGTAGACCGCTTGACAAAAGTGGCACATTTTATTCCTTTCCAAGGTCAAATTTTCAGTATCTATGGTTGCAAGAAAGTTTGTGGATCGTGCGTTCAAGTTGCATGGAGTGCCACAACAAATTGTTAGTGACCAGGATGTGGAGTTTATGAGTTCATTTTGGAGGACATTGTTTGAGATCATGGGGATTGTTTTAACACCTAGCACCGCCTATCACCTCGAAACCGATGGACAAACTGAGAGGGTGAAGAAGTTGGTGGAAACTTCCTTAAGGCACTATTGCCATAATACAAGGTGTTTGGGATGAGTGGTTGCCGCTTGCCGAGTTTGCTCATAATAGCACGCATCATGAGAGCATTGGCATGTCACCTTTTGAGGCACCCAATGCGTACAAAGTGAATATGCCAATGATGGTTCAAAAGCAAGAAGGGGTGAATCCTAATGCAAAAGAGGAGATGGAAAAGCTGGATGCACTCTTGCAACAATGCAAAGGTAATATGAAGCAAGCTCAAGAAAGGATGAAACATTATGCTGATGCTCATCGGAGGCCATTGGAGTTCATGGAGGGTGATTGGGTATTCTTGAGGATTCCCAAGACAAGATATGGTTCTCTCAAGGGCAACACAAACACCAAGTTAGCTCATTGTTACTATGGGCCATACAAGGTGGTGGTGAGGCGTGTTGGTAAAGTTGCTTATCAATTGGAGCTTCCATTAACCTTAAAGATTCATGATGTATTCCATGTATCAGATCTCAAAGCTTACCTTAGGCTGGAGGTATTTGTGCAATATGAATTACCTCTAGTGAATGAGGAGGGGATGATTGAGTATATACCGGAAGCGATTGTGGGTACAAGAGAAAGAGCCATACATTAGTGGAGTACTTGGTTAAATGGCGAAGGCTACCTAAGGAAGAAGCTTCTTATTAGCAACCCACCTCTACATTGGAAGGATTTGAAGGGTTGTTGGATGAATTTTGGAAGTCTAACGAGGGTCATGAACAGTGAAGTAACTTGCTAGAAATTCCTATAAATTCACTGTGGACAGCCCTACACCCTTGGAAATTGTATGCATAATGATTGGAAGCTACTCAAGTTCTTATGAAATTATGGGGTAGATGTTATGGCTTGTTTTAAGGGCTTATTGAGCAGTTTACAACCATATACATTGCGATTTACAACCATATACATGCGATTTACAACCATATACATTGAGCAATTTACAACCATATACATGCAATTTTGGTCTCCCATACATGGTGTGAGCACATGAGCTTCAAGTTTGACATGAGTCCATTGATATATACTCCATCCATGAGGATTGTAATTACACATATCAATGGTTTCGAGTATGAAACCTTTTGGGTGGGGACGGTTTGTAACAAAGTGAAATGGTCTCATATGAATAATGGGCCTAAGTCTAATTGACCATGCCCATGGACAACACTTATGATAGTGTGAAAGGGGTGGTCATGTATATAGATCACATGTGCCATTGGGCACCATTTGATAATCATCATAATACAAGTTAATTACTCTCTCTTCTCTCTCTAAACCTAGGCTAATCATCCTAATCTAAGTTAATCCAAAGATAATTAGGTTAATTCAATGCTAATCTAGATGCTCCTTTCTTTTAACATCTCATGGAAAACACTAATCTAATGGGCCTAAGTCCAATTGACCATGCCCATGGACAACACTTATAATAGTGTGAAGGGGGTGGTCATGTATATAGATCACATGTGCCATATTTTGGGTACCTTTTGATAATCATCATAATACAAGTCAATTACTCTCTCTTCTCTCTAAACCTAGGCTAATCATCCTAATCTAGG
Source organism: Cibotium barometz (assembly GCF_041138505.1). NCBI lineage: Eukaryota > Viridiplantae > Streptophyta > Polypodiopsida > Cyatheales > Cibotiaceae > Cibotium > Cibotium barometz. The sequence goes on along the minus strand of NC_141066.1, from coordinate 5,244,964 downwards.
TTAATCCAAGGATAATTAAGCTAATTCAAGGCTAATCTAGATGCTCCTTTCTTTTAACATCTCATGGTCAACATCATGTAAGAACAAATGTGAACCAATGCTCTGAGACATACCAAAATTCATAAACATCTTTGCACTTAACTACCATCCCAAAAGCCATGAATCCTAGATGAAGCACATCTTGAGTCACCAAAGAGCCACTATCCTTGTTATGCCATATTTTTAAGAAGTCATGACACAATGTTCTATTTTTTGAGAGTAGCCTCAATTGCTTTCCTATAGTAATATAATCAAAAGATAAAATAACTTTTCTAGGCAAAGCACACTTTATATGCAATCAGCGCTTTAGTCTTCCCTTTTCTCTTTGAGGAAACATGCATTCACATTTAAGCATATTGCCAACATAATTGTCCTCTTCACTTGGGTCATATAGCATAGGACCATGATGATTACTCCCTTCACCCCATACATATATGATAGCTTTTCATCTCCACCACCATATTCTATATCTACTATATTCTATATTTTATATCTATTCTATAAATATCTTATTTGGGAGTGAGAGGGTTAGAGTGAGAGAGACAAATAGATAGATAGAGAGAGAGAGAGAGACAGAGAGAGAGAGAGAGAGAGAGAGAGAGAGAGAGCTAGAGTTACACAGAGATAAAGAGAAAGAGAAAGAGAGATAAAGAGAAAGCGAGAGATAAAGAGAAAGAGAGATAAAGAGAAAGCAAGAGTTAGAGAGATTTAAAAAGACAATTAGAGAGAGAGAGAGAGAGAGAGAGAGAGAGAGAGCAAGAAAGTTAGAGAGATAATTAGAGAGAGAGAGAGAGAGAGAGAGAGAGAGAGAGTTAGAGAGAAATAGAGTCGAAGAGGGTGACTAAGTTAGAATTACAAAGAGTGAAAGTTAGAGTTAGTTAGAGAGAGAGTTAGAGTTACAAAGAGTAAGATAGTGAGTGAGTTAGAGTTTGGATTAGAAAGAGAGGATGATTTAGAGTGAGATAGTTAGATAAAGAGGGTGAGTTAAATAGTGAGAGAGTTAGAGTTTGGATTAGAGAGATTCAGAGTTTGGATTAAAGAGAGTTAGAGTAAAGAGGGTGAGTTAGAGTGATAAAGGTAGATAGAGAGGGTGAGCTATAGAGAGTTAGAGTTACACACACACACACACACACACACACACAGAGAGAGAGAGAGAGAGAGAGAGAGGGAGTTCGAGAGTGTGTGTGTGTGAGAGAGAGAGAGAGTTAGAGGAGACTTAGGTCTATAGGGAGTTAAAGTTACAAAGAGTTAGAGTTAGATAGAGAGTGAGAGAGTGAGAGAGTTAGAGAGAGAGAGGGTGAGAGTGAGAGAGTTTGTTAACCACATTGCCTAACATTACTCCATGCGCGACAACTTTCTCAAGCCATATTTTTGTATCATGCAATGCAAAATGATTATGGGAAATTTTTGAGTTACAACTTATGTGTAATACTGAAAGATAGTCAAAAACCAATCTTATGATGTGTAATACTAGTATATATTTAGGCTAGGAAATTAGCCTAGACTAGCTTATTAGGCCCTCCGACATTAGTGGGGTAGCTGGATATATAAGACATGACTAATGATAAACATTCTCACAAAATTGAGTTTGAGCTTCTTGCTCTTGTGATTGAGTTTCTTATATGCTTTCTTTTCTTCCTTGTTGCATGCATGCTTAGGGATCGTGTGGGTGAGTGATGGTGTTATGGTGTTGATGTATGCTCTCTCCTCCCTCACTCTTTCTCTATTCTACTCTCTCATGCTTTCACTCATTGTTTGTGGCATCGAAGTAGAGGTTGAGCTTTCCATAGCTATCTCTCTCTTTTCTCCCCACCCATTTTCACAACTTCTTTGTGGTTACAACAAAGGAGGCAAGGTTGAGGACCCCAGCTCTATAATAGAAAGAGTTACTCTACCAAGAGTGGCTTGAGGTGCACATTGGTATGTCCCTTGCATTCTCCTCTCCTTTTCTCTATCTTGTAATGCTTAAGTGTTCTCTCATGTAAACATCTTTGGCACCACTGCTAGGGATGATGTGCCTTTGATTATTAGGACTCCCTTGCTATTCTTTATATTTAGAATATTATCACACCCTAGTTGGAGTGCAAATCTAGCGGTTTTAACCTTTGTTTGTTAATGTTTTATTGTTTACTTTGCTTACCTTGATGCAAATCATGGCATCATAGGACTTAATCTCACCATTAATCTTTGTATAAACACCATTAGGTTACATTGTGCACATCATTAGGTAGGTTAGGAAAAGCTAAAGCATGTTATCAAGCAAGAAATCCAAAATATACACCATTAAGGAGTAACTAGAGGGAAGCCAAAACACATAAAACTACCCGCGCTAGTTTGCCTATGTATGTGCTCAACTAGACCTAGGTACGCATGTTCTCAAGTCTAAATGCAGGTTCACAAGTCTAACAAGGAAAATCTACACAATATTCTTTTTAAGGGAGGGATAAAAAAATATTCCTCATATAAATGTTCATAATGATAGAAACGATTAAAAATCGACCATCACATGGCCTTGATTTCTACCATTGTAAGTGGTAGACTTGTCAAAATTATGTACGTACATACCAAAGTAGGAATGCATGTTCACAAGTCCTGGGCCCTAATTTCCATAGCCATGTATGTATCTAACTCAGAATACACATACTCAACTTGCGAACACACATTCCAAGTCCAACAGAGATAAAAACTTAAAAAATCAGCTGAATCTAGAATATCCAAGATCTCTACTTGACTTCTATCAGTAGTAGGAAGAGTTCTCTTAGTTGATCACCCTTACATAAACACGAGGTCATGTAGGATTTTTGGATTTAATCCCATGCTTGAGGAGAGTTCCTCTAATGATGCCAAATAAAGAGTACCCTCTCAAGAGGAATCTCCACACACTCCACAATCTTTGGAAACCCACAAGAGCCAAGCATCCCTAAACTAAGCATTTGAGCAATTGCGAGAATGCTAGCTTGATTGAGGCCTTTTCTTGGGAACCTATTTCTTCAGAAGAGAGGTGTATGGACTAAGAAGTTAGATTGCCTGACTCCCTGACTACTTAAAGGAGTTTTATAAATATCATCATAGGGGGTCCAATTGAGGAGTGGGAGTCAAAGTAGTAGGAGTCAAAGACTCATCAAACTGACTGCCGACAAGTGAGAGCTACCTGTTTAGAAAGACCAAACACGGAGGCACTATCCGCTCGCGATATGATGCTAACAAATTTGGCTTAGGAATGAGAAGCATCAATACTATAGAGGAAGGAGTAATTCTTCCTAGAGCTACAATGGGAATTGTTACTGAAATAGAAACTACCTCAACAGCTTTTGGCTTATCTAGCTCATAGAACACGAACCTTGGTGTGTTTAGAACAACTTGGAGACCCACTCTCCCCTTTGGCTTTGCTACATCTGGCCCCAGCACTACAAGCATTGTAAGAGAATTTAGCTTCAACATGACTACAGAGGCCACAACAACAACCACTCAAGCCACTAGCATAGAAGAGTCCATGGGAGCTGTGCGGCATGGAGTAGGAAACTCTGGGTTAGATCTAACTCTAGAGGAGGACCATACATGCCATAATATGAACCAACCTTGCATGACTATCCTCCATAGTATCCAAACTTGCCTCGAGAACAAGGGCAACACCAAGCATATACCATGCCTCCACCAACCTACCCATACCCATATTACTACCCACAACCACTACCCATATTACTACCCACAACCACTACCTTAACCACCACCTACATTGCTACCCTCTACACTATCCATGGAAGCTATCCTAAGGATTGCATCCCAAATAGGAAGGGGGTAGCACTAGGGCTAGCGGCAACACCTCCACCACAGGGAGCTCTGCTGCAGCAAATAGGACCAAACCCTAGGCACCAAACTACTATCAAGCCCATATAAATCATGAAATCGATGTCCAAATTCAATGGGACTGGGGACCCCATTGCACACTTTGAAATGTTTGATTAGATGTGTGGCCACATGCGGGGACAACCTAATGACCTTGTACAAGCAAGTGCCTTTAGCCTTGCCCTAGGAGGAAATGCATGACAATGGTTTTGATCACTAAAACCAAAAGACAAGGTTGACTCCGACTCCCTGAACTCACAATTGGGTACTCCCACTAGGGAACTCGATGGAACCTAATCGATTAGCTTTACTAAGTCAACAAATAAAAAGAGAAAGAATCCATCAATAGAGTGAGATACCTTCACTCACGATGCTTAAACAGTGCCAAGTTCTTTGACGGACAATTAACTAGGAGATTCCTAGAAGGAATCCTCAATTCGGCCTTGCATAATGTCTTGCACTTAGAAAAGCATAAGAACTTTGAACCATGATGCAAACGTGCCATAAAATTTGATGATAACTTCATGGGAACTCCTACAACAAATCTCCTTGAAGAAACCCCTTGTGTGAAGCATCCTTTAGCATAATACCTTCCAAGGTAGGCATCAAAGGGAAAGAGCCACATGCCACACCAGGCATAGGAGACTTGGTGGTTATGCTCATGCGGTAAATGATTGAGCAATAGAAGGTCGAGGTAAGGAAAGAAACATAGGCCAACCACATCTATACCCCAGACATGAGTTGGTCCGGTGTTCAATATGCCATGCCAACCACACAAGCATGGAATTTCCCCACCTTAGACCAAGGCAAGGAGGTATCTAGTGCACATACTACATGAGGATGGGAAACCATGACACTATCCATTGCTATAAAATTCAACCTCAAAGGTAACAACTGATGGTTGCACTAGTTCCACTTGGCCAACACCTGGCCTTGCCAACTCCACTGACAAGACCCGTGCTTGCCAATGCACCTTACCCAAGGCAATATGTGCCCTAAAGAGGAATACGAAGAGTCCTAGAACTGTCAAACCGCACTTGAAGCACAAACCCTTGTCCTTAAATCATTAATACGATCTTCCCCAATAACCTTGCTCTTGTTAGATGCTTTCGCATCAACTTGATTCCCATCACCATTTGGAGGTTGAGGAAAAGAGTTACCAAATTTGAAATTTCCTCTTCGACCTCTTCCATAGATGGTTGGGAATCTAGGAGGACCCGTGTGATAAGCAACTCCACTTGAAAATTTTCCCAAAGTTGAAGTGCCAATATCAGCCCTCAATCCATGCCTTGCTCCACCAGCATGTGTGTACTTGGCCTCATAGATCTTCGCACAAGAAGCGTGGCCTCCTTGATGGTTTTGGGCCTTTGAGCATCCACATCAATCTTGATGTTGTTTTGTAGCCCTTTGATAAACTTCCTCAATTTGTACTCCTCACTCAAGCCTTCTACATGAAGTGAAAACTTCATAAACTTGTGCACATAGTCCTTGACATTGCCCGTTGAGTGAGATCATCCCATTTCTCCACCATCCTTGATCTATTGAGGGCTGAAACAAAGGTTCTCCTAATCTCATTCTTGAAATCTTCCCACCAAGCAGTGATCAAATAGCCATGAATATTCAAGTGCCATCACCATGCATGGGCATAACCTTTTAGATGCAAAGTAGCAAACAAAACCTTGGCCCTATCACTACGAGGACTAAGGTCAAAGTAAAGCTCCATCTTATCAATCCATTCTTCATACTCCTCATTGGTTGAGCCTTCACCCTTGAACTCAGTAAAAGTCAACTTGTCCTTCACTCCCTTAAACTCATCTTCATCACCACCTCAATGATGAACATGTGGTCTATGCTCAATTGGTCTAACATGATTGACCCCAAACTCATTGAAGTGATGAGGTCTACCGTGATTAGGTTCCATCCCATTAAAATGATGACCCATCTCATCAAAGTGATGACCACTCATGTGTGAAGGATTCCAATTTCCATTCACCCTTGATTCCTCCAACACTATGCCTTTGCTTTTGTCCACATTTCTTCCTTGCATTGATGAAACCCCATTCATTAGGACCATGCATATGCATACCAGACATACTTGTTCCACCTTGATGCATCAACAACGGAGGAATCTTTTCCTTTCCAGGAATAGACTCATGATTCCCATCAACGTGGTGCATACTAGCTTGAGGAGTATGCAATGCATTTTCATGTGAAGGTCCCAGAAAATATCCATAAGTTTGTGGCCCCCATTAGTGGAAAATTGTTTGGTGCATATGGATGCAACATAGGTCCACCGTAGGCTTCTTTGCCTTTATCCACATCTTGCCTCAAGCTTGAGATTCCATTATGCATCTCGTTACTCATAGAGTCAAACTTGTCCAGCATGAACTGAAATCTTTGGTCCATGTTTTCAATCATAATTTGCATGAGATACATCATGTTGTTCATGTTCATCTCCTCGCCTTCTTTAGGTATTTGTGGAACATTTACCTCTTGATGCCCCCCTTCATTGGTGTTGCCACTAATTTCTTCTTGCATAGCTCCTTGAGCAACCTGGTTTGCTTCTTGTCTTGCTTTCGATGTGCTTGCTTCATACTCAAGAGCTTCCTTGTAGTTCCCCTTGTTGAGTTTGGCCTTCGGTATCATCTCAATTGCTCAAGACTTTTGGAAGGGTTCCCAAACTCCAAATTGAATGGTGTTTGGCTCTATAGAGAGGTATTTCAATGCTCTATCTACTTATGTAGTTGTTTTTGACTCTATCTACTTATGTAGTTGCTTTTGACTTAGTCAACCCTATACTATTCTCTATTTGGACTTTTGTGGAAAAGTCAACCTCAACACAAACGTGACCAAATCTTGATCAAACGAAAGCCAATTTTGGAAGTCTTTAGCTTGATGGAATTCTTTAACCAAGTCTTACACATGTATGTCAATGCCTTGACCAAATTTGATTGGTAATAATAATTTATTTTGACCCTTTTAACTAGTCAACTATTGCACCAAGTCAACGGTGCCAAAATCAAGAGCCCTTTGGTTTTTTGGGGAGCTAATGGCATGTACAACGCCCCGACATGCTCAAATCTCCAACTTTATTCTCTGTTTTTGACTGGGCACCATTTTGCGGGGAGACTTGTCGATCGAAGAAGTAAACAGAGTCAGAATGGAGTGCTTGAGGGCTCCAAACGTAGCCCCTTGGAGAGTAGAATGAAGTCCCTTGAAAACAGTCCCAACCCTCTTGGACTTTATTAGGGTTTACCAATGCAGCAAAAAACCTATCGAGATTGTCTCCAATAGCTATCCACACTTCCCCTAAGTCTCAGACCCAGTCAAAGGCATGCACACATCAATTTTCTTCAGGGATCCAAATTTAACCCCAAGTGCCTTGCATATGTGCTCTTTGCAAAAAATTTGGCAACATCTCCTTTGTATTTGCAAACGAAATCTCAATATAAACTCAATTGAATTTCACTTACAATACTATATCCATTGCTTGCCAAATCTTAGCCCATCAAAATGCATCCATTGAGAACACTTGGAGGTTGATATAGCATGTTGAATCTTGTCGATCTCCTCTCTTCCAACCCCCTTACTAAAGTTTGAAATCTGAGAGCAAGGGCTTGGGTCAAGTCTTCACCACCATAGTACCTAATCCCCCACCATACCACTTTACCATGGCACTCATGGCACGGTGAGTTTAAGATGCACTCTCCTTGGCCTCTTCTTCTTATTGCCAAGGTACCCTCACCACATATTTAGATTTATAGCTATGCAAGAATAAAATGAAAGCTTAGAAATGGATGAGAGTAAAGAACACGTACCAATGGCATTTATAAAACATGCCAAATGGTTACAATATCAAGATTCACTAGCCTTATGCCTCCCTTATGGATTCGGTACATAGCCTTTCACCACATGAGCTCAAAGGAACACATAAAAGGCATGTCAAAGAAGCATAGGCATGTCTCATTCCCAACATCATGCATCCAAATAGCTCAATGTACTCCTCTTTCCACCATTTATGTATCAATCAAGCCAAAATAGAGACATACATGCCATTTGAATCACTAATTTTGATGTGGATTCAAATGTGAACCCATATTTGCATGTATGGCCATGCTGACAACCCTATACAATCAAGAAAGTGGCATGAAAACTCCATTACTATTGTTTCTTGATCAAAGAAGCTTGCAAATGCATCTAATGGAGCTATAATGATGAAAAGTGAAGCTTCTAACGAAAGATGTGCCCTTTTTTTTTCTTTCTTGGTGGAAAATGCATAAAAATTTAGGCCATAGATGACCAAAAACTCACCAATGTCCATAGATTTGCAAGGTTTGAAGCCATCTAAGTAAAGAAATCCATTGGAAAGCCTTAATTAGAAGCAACGGCAAGTGAGTGACCATGAATCGTAGCTCCAAATGATGAAGAAATCGCACAGCCAAAATCGTCTCTTTAGCACCACAAATCGCCACCTAAACCCCCCAAGATCAAGCTTAAAGGAATCTTGTGCTTGCTTAAGCTTCTCCCAAGCTTAAACAAGCTTCTATGTGAACTTGAAGCTCAGTAGTAGTGAAGGAAAAAAAACACGAACGGTGACCAGCGTCCTCATGACCAACAAAAACACCATGAATTAGATCATTGTGAAGCTCTTGATATGCCATGTCAAAACCCTAAGTTAATGCCAGTACTCAACCAAAGATTGAAGCCCTAATCCCTTCAAGATCAAACATGAAGAAGAGGAAAGAGTAAAAATGTTTTTGGATTAGCACTAAACAAGATTAATAGGTTTTCCCCAAATTTGGTCCTGTGATTTGAAATTAGGAGCGGCTCCCTCAAAATTTGGTCCTCTGCCAACCCATGGCCCCAAAACTTAGGAAAGGTGAATAAAAAAGATCAAATCCACTCAATCAAGATCACCATGTCCCACTTCTTGATCAAGATAATAAAGAAATCCAAGAATTCCTCAAATTTTCTTGAATCTAAGATGAAAATGGATCAAAGACTAAGCTCTGATACCAATGAAAGAAAGGAGCATCTAGATTAGCCTTGAATTACCTAATTAGCCTAGATTGGGTTGATTAGCATAGGTTTAGAGAGAAGAGAGAGTAATTGACTTGTATATTGATGATTATCTAAAAGGTACCCCAAATATGGCATATGTGACATATGAATAATGGGCATGGTCAATTGGCCTTGGGCCCATTATTCGTATGAGACCATTTCACTTTGTTACACATATGCTCCTTAGCCTTATGTAGTTATAGACCTTGCATCTTTTAGCCTTATGCAGTTATAGACCTTGCATCTTTTAGCCTTACGCTATTGAATAAACCTTACATGAGTAGCCCATGATGGCTACTTTCAACACATAATAGTGTTCTTCTTTCACAAGCTATACGCCCTATATGTGTCAGTGGGCATCAACCTGTGTGTAAGGCCTTTACGGTGCCATGATCCAATCTTCTCGTACTATTATTTAGACTTACTTGGTAGATCCATTACCTTATGACTTGTGCTGGTAATAAGTGACTCCAGATGTAGTGTTGATCCTTGATTTCATGCAAGTATGACAATTTTAGAGTAGGCAATTGTTGAGATCTTCCTCTTCTATGTTTTGGTTTTTGGAAACTTTGAGTCACAATTTGTATGTTATTCATGTATGAAAGAACAATCAATCACCTCTGCTATGGTCGTCATCACACTTCTGAGTGCAATTTGATGTTTTTGACTGCACTGTAAAAAGCTTCTTGTATGCTGCAAGTATTGATCTTGCCCACCCTTCTTATCGTTACACAAGTATGCTGCAAGTATTGATCTTGCCCACCCTTCTTATCGTTACACAAGTATGCTGCAAGTATTGATCTTGCCCAACCTTCTTGTCATTACACAAACAATAGTGTTCTCCATCACTTGGAAGATTGCATTGTCTGGCTTTAAGAGAGGGCTGAGTTCTTCTTGCTACTTTGAAAACTCTCCTTCCCCATAACTTACAATGTGTATGAGTTTAACCACGTGAGCTTGAAACCTAGTATTATGCAGGGATGCTGTGCTTTTAGAAAACATATCTTCTTTATAAGAACTTCAATCTACATCTAATTCAATAGTCTTCATGTTATCTATGTCCTTTAATGGCTAGTAACTTGTATAACTCAGTCTCTTGTTGTCACTTTGCAGTCTACTTTGCATGCTACTCTTAAACATTTTGCATGGAAAACCAGAATCCTTTGGTGTAGTGGAAGCACATTGGCCTAGCCATTGGTCTTCGTTCAATTTTGAGAGGGATTGTACTAGTTTTCAACTTTAGCATGTGTCCAAATATCAAATCTTTCACCATGTCAACATGCATGTTGCATTTTCAACATGATAGATGAATTCTATTGATCAACAGCATGCTTGGAGAATAATAATAGAGCTATATAAAGCTTAATGACTTTCATGGTTTTGTTGCTGAGCTATTGATGTTTTATGTTGATCTTGGCCAGGAATGTTGAAGTTGGGACCAAGATTTGCTTAAAATTGTAAAAATCCTTCAATGTTGATGGTGCTATTTTTGGCCAAGTGTTTTCCACTCTTTTAAAAGCAAAGATTTGAAATCTTTGTAAACTTGATAAATCTGCACCAAGATTCTTCAAAGTTTTAAAAAATACATAATATTTGCTCCAATCTATATTGTGTTTTGAAATCTTCACAATTATGGAACATAAACTTATTCAAATCTGAAATAGAACTGTAAATCTTGACAATGCCTTTGCAATAATCTGCACAGAACTATAATATGCATAGAACTGTAATCTGAACAATAACTCTACACTGATGTTGAATCTACACTCAAATCTACAAGAAAACTGTAATAACTCTACACAATATGCTCATTGTTGTTCAAAATTTGTAATATTTATAATCTGTCTCCAATATCTTTGATACTCAGCACCTTTCTTAATTTCACCAAAAAATTGCACAATCCCCCAAAAATGCAAAGAACTCAAAGGATCTTGCAAATTATAGCATGAAACTAGGTTTTCTATGAAGATTTGATAAAAATAGACTCTAATTTATGTAAAAATTCTCCAAAATTCAAGAAAATCAAGAAGATTTTCAAGAACATCAAGAAATGCAAGAAACTCAAGAAACTGCATTTTGAAAATTGTGGAAATCCTTAATCCAAGAATGATTAACACTAATCATGATGAAGAAAATGCATTTTGAAAAATTAGATTAATAGTATTCTGAAAATGATTATCACTAATTATGATTAAGAAAATGCATTTTGAAAATTGGATTAAGAATAATCTAAAAATAATTATCATCTAATCACTCTCTAAGCAAGGATCTAAGCTAAAAGCTCTAATACCAATTGAAATGGAGTGATCATAAAATTGAGATTAGGGACAATCATTATGCTGAGAAATCATACATAATGCCTATGTGATTTAGCCTTTCACCAAAGGATGGAAATAACCTTCCATAAGCCAAGGTTTGAAAGCCACGAGACTCCAAGAGTCAAGAGGTCAAAAGATATCAAAAGGTATAAAAAAGGAACAATAGTAGTCCATGAGCCTCCCTTTATATTTGAGCCCATGACCAAGGTCCTAAACCTAATCTAAAGTTGTTGCTTCATTACAAATACCATATGTTCAAAAGCTTCCATAGGACATGGGTTAGTAGACGATAACCCTAAACCCTACTCCTCTTCATGGTGTGCACATACATTTAGGACCATTTGTGTACGAGTTTTGCAAATCTGAGGTGCGTCTAATCATGGCCATATTCAACCAGAAGTGTGATATGCAAAAGAACCCATTGGTCATAATAGGCCGTGCATGAAAAGCGGACCCATGGTGTTTTGATCCTCAATCTAATGTGAGTCCCAGTGCTCGAAAAAAACATATTTTTCAACCAATGAAAATAAGTACAAATCTTAAATCTCTACAATATGCCAATTTTGTTTCAAATCTCTACAATATGCCAATTTTATAACTAAAATAAATGAAAAATCATTCCTTAAAATAAGGGCTACTTAGAATCTCAGCCGGTTTTTCTTAATTCTAGCTGGTACAAATACATTAGAATGCCATTTTTTTCGAGCCTTGAATGTGACACACTACCCACTTGGCCAACTTCAAATTACTAGAAACATAGAAAAAGAATTTGTGAAGCCAAAAACGAACAAGCCAATGCGGGTGCTTGGAGATGGGTTTGATAACACATTCTGAGGGCTTCTCTGTCCCTGGACATTTGAAAAGCCACCCTTTTGTTTTTTTTTTTTTTTTTGGGATAAACGCTTAGAGAGCCGTGTTATCTGGGAGCACCTATTCCATCAAATAACGTGGACTTACACACTTGGCCCACCAACCATTTCACCGCCCAACCCCAAGTGGCAACGTCCATCCCTTTGTCATGGTGTCATCCCCTACGTGTCTCGGGTAAAATCGCTTAAGGCGGTAATTTGAATGAAAGTTCCCGCTCTATTTTTCAAGTTTCAAATTTCAAACATCATCGCATAATAACAACAGTCCAATCTTCACCGTATGAACACTGCATCGCCATGGCTTCCTCTCCGACTCCAGAGGTGACGAATCCACATTGCCCCTGCTTTACAATCCCTATTTTCCTTGACATAGCAGTGCGTGTCTTATACTCTTTTCTCAGGCAGACGAGAATGCGGGTCGCCATAGCAGGGTAGGATCTATTCTCGCCTCCGACTCCAGCAGGATCACGGTAATAGTCTCTCCGGTTCCGGGGCAATCCTTCTCTCTCTCTCTCTCTCTCTCTCTCTCTCACAGCGCTCTTCTTGTCTGCAGGACCTCAAGGAGTCCAGGGCAGAGCTTCTTGCGCGCGTCCAGAGCCTAAGGGAGGTAAAGTCCCTCTCCCTTTCTCGCTGCAACCCTTTCTGCCTCATTCCTTTTAATAATGCCTTTTTCTTAAATAGGATTTGCAAGAATGGAGGGGGAGGCTGGACACTCAAGTGCAAAATTACAGGTTGGAGCTGGGGGAGTTAAGGAACACTCTGAACACGGAAGTGGACCAGCTACGGAATGTAAGCGTCTCTCTCTCTCTCTCTCTCTCTCTCTCTCTCCCCATGGTTTCGATTAATCCAATTGCTCGCTTCGTGAGCAGGAATTCCAGGATCTTCGAGAGACGCTCAAGAAGCAATTGGACGCTACAGCCAACATCTCCAAGCAGGTAACAAGGCATTTCTCTACTTCCCTGCATCCCGCCTGCTGGTGCAGGTGATACCCTTTTTTAGTTGCTCTTTTGAATGCGTCGCCTTTTCCGTTTCAGGTAACCTCTGAGCAGCACCAGAAGAGGGGGTAGGTTGAGGCTACAGGAGGGTCTCGAATGGAGTGTGGCTAAAGCGTATTTCGAGTGTTCTTTTAAGTGCATGCGTATATAGAGAGAGAGAGAGAGCCGTGAGATCTTTGTCCTCTGAGTAATATCTGTCGTCTTGGCCTTTCTCATAAGCTTAGGGTCAGCTCTTTCTTAGGTTAGGATGCCATTCTGTTGTAAAGCAGTTAGCTAGAGTTTATTAGCAGTTGGCTTTTTGGCCCACCTACAGGGTGCACTGTTTACTTTTCAAGTCTTGCTTGAGATAAATTTAAATAGCTCTGAGTGTCTGTTGAAGCTGGAATACACGAAACTTCAAACTCTAACCTAAGCAAGATCATGGTAGCAACACCACTTTCACCAACGAAATTGTTTTGCATCAGCAAAGTTCACGAGGGCGACGTAAGAAACTCAAGTATATTAGCAATGGGAGTCTGAATCGGTCCCTGAAAGGGGACGATGGCAATGACAACTTGTTACTCTCCAAATCAATGGAGCTCAAAACTTGTTACTGTCAAAGAGGATGCTGACTTTCTCATCAAGATGTCCTCTGGCCATGACTCATTGACATTCGAGAGCTTGTTTGACTTAGGGATCTTAAGTACACTAGCAATGGGAGTTGGAACTAGTTACCCTCAAAGGGGTTAATGGTTAGACCAATGACATTCAGAATTTGTTATTCGTTGAAGAAGATGTTGACTTTTGAAATTTGGACATAGAATCCATGCGAGATAATACACATTCTTAGATTAATTGTTGAGATCTAACCTTTACAGTGTGTGGTAGCTAGATAAATTGTCTTATCTATACACTCTCGACCATCATCTTAATGTACGTATACATATATACATGTACGCGTTTTGTGTGTGTGTGTGTGTGTGTGTGTGTGTGTGTGTGTGTGAGTGAGAGAGAGAGATAATGTGTACATGTATATATATTTATAATAAAGAAGTAACGTTATTAGTAAGGCATCGGGATGATGGTCATAATCTCAAATCTAAAAGTAGATATGTGGGTCACCATAAGCATCTTTTGGATGTATTATTTTTGGGTTACCTTTCATCTTTTCAACATATCGAGCTTGTAGAAGACTATTTATCCTCTTTGTTAGAGGTAAAATACATTGGGCATCATGTATTTGTAATTGGTGTTGATCTTGATTATTTGTTAGCTTTCATGGGTATTAACCTTTTTTCTTTTGACTTACCTTTGTTGTGCACAAGTACTTTTTAATTATATTTGATATTTAAGCTTTAGTTTTAATGATGGGAGGTTTCATTTCTTGAATTAAGTAAAGAGTTCATGAGCAAATAAAATATCTATATTTGATTTTAATAATCTCTTGATTTTTGTATATGTTCTTATTTATTTAGAGTTTTTGTCAAATTTAACATGGTTCTTTAGTATTTGAATTTGTTTTGTATAATACATTTAATCAATATATATGGACTTCAAAAAAGTTTTAATGATTTAGTAACCATAAAAAGGGTAAGATTGATGTTTGTATATATATTATTTTTACTTACTCATTTTAAGCATTTCATTGAAGAAATGCACTATTTGCTCTTTATCATTGTTTGTGTCATTATTAAAACTCGTATTTAATCCTAAGTGATACTCACTTTATGAGAATCTTAGAGAGCATCTTACTAATATAAAAAGGTTGCTTAAAATATTCTTGTAGCCCAAAAATTACCATCATATTCATGGGAGATTTAAAGATTTAAAATGCATACATATACCTTACCTATGCTATGGAGTTGCTTCTACATTGCCCAAGCTTCTATTTGATCTTACTCTTGTACCATGATATCTTAAAATATAATAATTTTTGAAAATTTAGTTTTTGCTCTTTTTCTTAATAGCTTCAAAACCTTAAGATTATTGGGATTAGTTACTTTCATTTTAATAAATTTGGGAGGTATACATAGCTTCACTAATTTTAAATTTTACTTTGAAGGTATGTGCATTTTAACACACACATAGAGTTGCTTCTACATTTCCCAAGCTTTCATATGATCTTACTCTTGTACCATGATACCTTAAGTTTGATAATTTTTGAAAATTTAGGTTGTATGCTCTTTTTCTTAATAGCTTAAAAACCTTAAGATTGGTGGGATTAGTTACTTACATTTTAATGAATTTGGGGGGCATACATAGCTTCATTGATTTTAAAATTATTTACTTTGAAGGTATGTGCGTACACTTTATAACACACACACACACCACTTTAACACACACCACTTTAACACATCACTTAAACACTCTTAAAAGTTTAGTTGAAGGTATGTGTGTACACTCTAACACACACACACACACACCCCACTTCAACACACACCACTTAAACACTCTCAAAAGTTTAGATGAAAATCTTAATTTTGGCAAGAAACCCCAAATTTCAAAAGTAGCCAAGAAACCTTATTTATTGTGGAATAATGTAATAAAGGTGGCATTTATGGGGTAGAGGAGAGTGAGCAAGTGCAAAGTGATGTTAATTTCTTAAAAATGGGCGAGAACCATAATTTCATGCAAAACCCTAATTTTGAGAAAAATCATAAATCTCATCATTGAGGCTTGTAATAACATAAAGAGACTCCTAGGAGACACCCATATGATGAGAAGTAACTATATGCATTATTTGAGAATGTAGGTCATCCATTTGTTCATCTCCATGAAAATGAGCCTTAATTTTGGAACCCTTATGAGCAAAAATGACCTTATGCTTGATAGTTAATGTGTAGCTCGTCAATCTTTCAAACTTTGTCTTAAGCATTGCAAAGCTATAAAGGCAAGAATGGTGAATAATAGCCATAGAAAATTTAAACATAAGGAGGAGAAGAGGGAAACTTGGAGATGTAATAATTTCTCTAATTTTGGTTCACGGCTTTCCAAAAATTGGTCCCCCACTCTAAATTTGGGTTAAAAATTACTAAAATTATTGCAAATCTTGTCTAAATACTTTAAAACCTTCAAAAATTGATAAAATGAAGTATAAATTTGCGACTACACCATCTTTCCTATCAGCATCAAGAAAATCTAAGAAAATGTAGAACATAAGACTTACAAAAATCAAGAAAATTATTGAAATCATTTGTAGATATTCATTTTCTTGAAAATTTCTTGCTCAAATCCATAAAAAAGCTCCCAAAAATCAAAATCAAGGCTTTGATACCAATTCATTATATTGATTAACATGTAATTTAGTAATAAAACATGCATAATGCTTAAGCGATTTAGCCTTTCACTAAAAGATGGAAATAACCTTTCATAAGCCAAGATATGGTAGTTTTAAGCTCCAATGTGCATTCCAAAGTTCATATGATGAAAAGATACAAATGAGGGTCCATGAGTCCCCTTTATACTTGAGACCTATGACCATAAACCTTAAGCTAACTATTAAAGTTGTTACTTCATTACAAGGTGACTTTTCATTTGACATTAGTAGTGCAAAACAATGATAATGTGATTATGATGGTTTACCTATCTCTATGCGTGCAATGTATGAATGATGCAATGCGACCACTTTGTGCACTTTATCCAATGATTCTTATGTCGATTGTAAGGGAACAAAAACTTGAAGCTTAAGGCATAGCAGGGTGGCTCATGTATTGGGTTGATGGTGGAAGCACATAGTTTCATCAATGCTAAATCATTATGCAATCTAAAATTTCACTCCATATCTTTGTAAAAAAATACATGATTTTCAAGTATCTAATGAGGCTATTATGGATTGCACAATGGTTTGTCACAATGTGGACTTAAAGATATCTAAAGAGTAGACATAAAAACTTGATTTGTTGGTACTTGATTGAAATTGTTTTGGGATGTGTTGATAAATAACAATTAAAGAGAATAGGATAGACCAAAAACAACATTAAACATTAGATATGGGCACTACGAGTTTACTATGATGCCCTTCGGTTTGACAAACGTCCCTGTTATCTTCAATTTGTTAACGTAAGAATTTTTGTGGATATTTAGATGATTTTGTTCTAGAATTCTTTGATGGCATCCTAGTTTATTTGAAGAATACTACTATCATGAGGCAAAATTCCTAAACATTTGGAGGAAACATAGACTCTTTGCAAAGAAAATTGAGTGTACATTCTTTGCTAATTGCATTGAGTATTTGGGATTTATTTTATCTAAGGATGGGATCTCGGTAGACCCCACCAAGATTCAAGCTGTCTCGTTAACTATCCGAAGCTGAAGAATGTGAGAAATTAGAGGATTTCTTGGGCTCACATGTTGGTATCGAATATTCATTCAGAGATATGCTAAGATAGCCTCTCCCTTGATAGCCCTTCTTAAGAAAGATATTTCCTTCATTTGGACTTTAATGTGCCAAAGTGCTTTTGATAAATTGAAGGTAACTTTGTTTCAAATTTAGTATTGAAGCTACCAGAGTTTAATAAGCCTTTTGAGGTTATTACTAATGCAAGTGGCTTTGCGATAGGAGGAATCCTCATGTAGGAAGGAAAACTAGGTAGCCTATGAATCTCAAAGGGTCAAGCCTCATGAGAGTGAAATTATGTAGTTCATGATCTAGAATTATTAAGAATTGTTCATGCATTAAGGTTAAGAATGTTATCTTCTTGGGCAAAGGTTTACTCTAATAATGGATCCCAAAAGTTAAAATGGAATTTTGAAAACTCAAAACAATCTTAACATGCATCAAAGAAGGTGGATGCAATTATTACAAGAGTTTGACTTTAAAATTAATATAGGTATGGTAAAGCAAATGTCCATGCCTGTTGATACCTTGAGTTGAGAAGCATCCTTACTTTTTATAACCATGATTTCTAACTTACTCCCTACTCAAATCAAGGAAGGAATTGGGTCAGATGAGTTCTTTTCCCCAATCATTACCTTATTGAAATATTGAAGGAAAACTACCTTGGAAAGGAACAAGGTACAAGGATACATAATTCAAAATGGATGTTGATAATTCAATAATCGCTTATATACGTCCTCGCGCGTGATAAGGGAGATTTCAAGATAAAGATTTTGATGGAAGCACATGACAGCCCCATAGCAAGACACCCAAGCTATATGAATACCTTTATGGTAGTTAAAAGGAGTTTCTTTTGGCCGTCTAAAAAGGAATGTATGGAATCACGTACACTAGTGTCTCATTTGTCAAAAAATCAAAGCCGAGAAAGTAAAGTTACTTGGAAGATTGCATCCCCTGGACATTCCACAAATGAAACGGGAGTGCATAAGTATGGACTTTATCGTCACTTGGTTACCCTTAAGTTTCAACTATGATTTGATTTTTGTGATAATTGACAAGCTAACCAAGGTAGCCCACCACATGATTCCAATCAAGAAAACGTTTACTGCACTCGATGTAGCTAGAGTATTTCTACATGAAATCTTTAGACTACATGACCTACCCTATAGAATCAATCAATGACAAAGATATCAAGTTCACTTCTCGATTATGGAAAACTTTGTTTGAAGCAGTTAGTACATCTCTTGACCTCAATACTGCCTACTATCACCCGAAGTCTGGTGGTCAAAATAGAGAGAGTAAATCAAGTTATCAAAGACATCCTTCGTGCATTTTACAATCGCCGTGAGCCAAGGAGGTGGCTAAATTATCTTCACTTGGTAGAACTTGAAAAGCACTATATGGACAAGAATGTCTCATGCCTTTAAATTGGTCAGATCCAAGTGTGGAAGTATCAAAACAAATGCTAGAGCGGGGGACATGGACAATCATATGCACTCTATCAAGAAGGATATGAAAGTAGCACAGGATAGGTAGAAGCTATATGTAGATGCAAAAAGATACCCTCATGAATTTTATGAAGGTGACATGGTATTTTTATGTGTGCGTCCTAAGAGAAGTTCACTATTGTTAGGCAAGTATAAGAAGCTATCTCCAAGATATTGTGGGCCTTATGTGATCACTCGTAGGATCAAGCATATGAGCTCTTTTTATCCCCACATCTTTTGGTCCATAATTTTTTGCATGTTAGCTTATTAAAAAAGTATGTTTCTAGTCTGGAACATATTCTAGAAGATGATCAAGTTGCCATGGCGATTCAAGATCAGATGGAGTTAGAATCTTAAAAAAATCTTAATGTTAGGGAAAAGCAACATCAGAACAAAATCCTAAGGGAATATTTGGTAAAATGGAAATTTTTCTATCTCGAGGATACAGCTTAGGAGAAGGAGGAGAACCAAAATAGAAATTACCCCAAGTTATGAGATGAGATGAGGCATCTCAAATCTTGAGTGAGGGAGGATGTAAGATCCCTCCTACCCTCTTATAAAGTTTAAGTGCAATAAATTCCAATAAGTAATTTGTTAGGAGAGAGAAAGTGATCAAAGTATTTTCTTTTTGCACCAAGAGCCCCACAAATAAAGAGAAAAAGACCAAGGAAATTTTGAGGCCTATTTTGCTAGAACGTTAGGAAATTTTAGCTTGGCCCTAATATCAACTTTAGTACACATGTAAGAATTGCACTATGTGCGTGTTTGTGTGTATGTATACCATAATTAACAAATTATACAGATGAGTTGACTTGGTCAAAGATAAATACAATAATGAGAAACTTTGGTGAGAATCAAGGATCCCTTGGACAAAGATAAAAATTTAACTCTTAAACCCAATGCACGTAATGTACATGAATTGAAACACCTAGTAAACAAAAGAATTTAGGGAAACTAACATTGTCATTAAATCTGAAATGTAGGATATACCCCCAGGGCATTAGCTTAGGTATTGGGGGAAAAACTCACCAAAATTATTTAAATATACGGCTTATATTATATAATAAGGGAAAGGGTCAAAATAAATTAAGTGGGTTGCGGGCTAAGGTGGGGGCTAAGGTTAAAAAGGGGTTGAGAAAAAACCATGGGTTGCTATAATACCATATGGAATTGGGCAATGGTTTATGAAAAATGGTAAGTAGTATTCCAACTTGTGGTTTTGGTTAGATGGTATTTACCAAAGTGGTTTAGTGGTGTCGAGCTCCTTATTCTACTAGTTTACTAATAGAATAGTGATGCTTGAGTTCACCTTATTCTAGCCCACAAATTGAGATTCATGTATGTGTTTGACCCCTTTTTCTCAAGTGAGATGGAGTTAACTAGGGTGCATGGTGGCTATACCATACTAGGAGCCTTCCCATGAATAAAGGAGGCAAGCAATTAAATAAATTAATCATATCGATGTCTTAGATTCTTCTGATAAATTTTATGCCTTTATTTTTAAAGTCTAATCATGTAGATATTCCAACACACTTAGATATCGATTTTGAGTTCTTAAAAATTAATAAACTCTGAGCCTTTGGTTATAATAGTAAATTAGATTAGAATCCTATGCCTAATAAACATAGTTATGCACATAAACCCCATGACCTTTCCTCCTCCTAGTAAAGCTTAGAGGCTTACTAGTAAATGGTTACTCTTTCATTTCAGCCCTAGTAAAAAAGGGGACATCCTCATCAAATGGAAACCTTAGGAACCATAGAAAAAAGTGAATTTAAGTGTGGTTTAAAAATCTAGATGCACCACACAACAAATTAATGGAAGTTTTATGAAATTTATGGATCTTGTTCCCCTTGTATTTTATAAAAGTAAATTCATAGGTTTATCAAAACCTTGGAGATTAACTCAAGATTTCAATAGAAGGAGATGACCTAGAGACTACGTACAAATAATTAGCCATGCCTAAAATACATTAGGTCAATATATTTTCTTAGCATATAAATACCCACCATGAGGGGTTGACCTTATAAGCTTTAGGAAAAATAATCCCAAAAAAAGGGATGAGATTAATTTTACATTAAGATCTTTAACTAACTAAGGAAATGATGTAAGCATAAAGACCTAGTCATTAGAAGAAACTAGATTTTAAGGTAAGCTTAGTAAAGTTGAGTCTTAGGTTTTGCATATTAAACAAAGATAAGCCTTAATTTTAGGTTAATCTTAGATTAATTTTTAATTAAGGTGTAATTAATTAGGTTGCACATGGGATATGGAATTTCCTTCTTTTTACTTTAGGATAAATGGACATATTTCATATTTTGGCTTTTTTGGTTAATAAGGGACATAGTGGTAGAAATTTTAGATAGAGGAATTGTCTAGTTCGTTGAAAGAGAAAATGGCCTTATGATTAGATCTAGGACTTAGTTTGATTAATTTTAGATCTATAGTTAAAGGACTTATCATATATATTTATTTTCCAAGGTTTTGAACCTTTGGTGAGTGTAAATTAATGTAAGTCCAAAATTTCACTAGTTTAGAATGCAACTAGTCTAGTTGTAATTCTTCCTAGATGTGTCAATTTAACCTTAAAACTAGGATACTCCATAAGAAATAGACCTATCTCATAAGAGGACTATTACGACACATGAATCCAAGTATTCGATAACCAAATAGAGGCCTTAGAAATTGAATATGACTAAGTTAAATGTCTAGTTTTGAAGAGAATATACCCACCAAATTCAACCAAGAAGACATAGTTAGAGTCATTTAATCATAAAATTGAGGCTGAGAAATTGGTTAAGGGACTCGGCCAATGAACAATAAAGACAAGTACGCATATGAACCTACTAGACTTATGTAACAAGAGACTCGCATATTCGAAGTGCCAACTCGTGAACTGAGAAAGTCTCACTCGCACTTGTAATGGTTTACTCTCCATTGGACAACATGTGTGATGCATGGATTGTTTCCCATGTTTTTTTTAATAATGTATTCCTTGGATTTCATTATTTGTGAAATCTATAAAGGTACCTCATAGATTATTATTGTACCAGATGGATCTCGTCCAAGTGGGGAATCGTGTTATGAAGACAATTGACTGAGACCTTGACCCATCTCAATGAATGTGGGTGTGCTCCAGATGCAATTCATGTGGTGGCTCCGATTGTACTAGGCCACCACGGTTACTATGAGAACCGATCCGAGTGATGGTTGTTGTAAGAACCTTGGTGCATTGGTTAGTCCAAGCGTTCATGCCTTGAAAGGATATGGCTTTTTAGAAGCCACCAATATGCCTCCTATTTGTCAGAATTATGGAGGGATGACCATTGGAGGAATCACACACATTTCTCAATGCAAAGCTTACACCAATAGCTATGAGAGAAAACTGCTAGAGTAGTCGATCATCAAGATAGTGTTTTGTCGAGGCCCCTAGTGAGGCTACTCTACCCTGATGTCAAGAGATAATTCAACAATTATAAGGGGTAGGGGGTCCTCACATCTTAATACCATACAACCCCCCAATACCTCTCCCACAAGCATGGGGTCTAATGGTAAATGGCTTGGAGAAGTCGGCGCACACCAATATAGCAATTGATGTGAGCAATCTTTTGAGTTCTTCAAGAGCATACAAGCTATAGCATCTAAAAAGAAAACATCCTTCTTGAGTGTGACCATCAATGATGCCACAATTTGAGCATAGATAATCTCCCAGTGAACCAATTCATTGAGGACATACCCAAGAATCATCTTAAATATGTGACATTGGTGGGAGTTGACCAAATTTTTTTGATTTCCTATAAAAAGACAACATAGCCAAGAGAGGACATACTGAAGAATCCTCCTATAGAAAGAGGACATACCTAAGAATCCTCTTAATTATGTGGCATCTGTGGGAGTTGGCCATTTTTTAAAATTTCACCTTGGATCCACTCTAATGCCATCTTTTTGCACAATACTCTTTTCCCCATACCAAAACTTCACGTATCCTTGGTGTGTAAATTCATGGTAAAGGACCCAAGGTTCAAGATAATACCCTGATTTTAAATCAATTTTAGTAAACAATTGTGCTCCATGCAATAATCTATCCAAAAGTTTATCTACGTTGATTTTCATCGTGATGTTCGATAGTTGCATGAATTTTCCCTCTATCTTCTTCTTCTATATCAGCCACAATAATTGCTTTGGAAGCAATGGGTGGAACTGCAGAGTTTCTCCACTGATTTTCCCTATTCTGGGGTAGAGGCTTCTGGAAACTTGCAACTGAGGGGGGAGAAGTTTTCTGATTGCTCTCTATGGATGCAGGCTGATAATGCAGTCTAGCAATATTTTACGTGGGAAAAGTAACAAGTGGTGCATTTTGGGACACTGATTCATAGTATGTCTTGGCTGCTAGCATCCAAAACCTCTTCTTTCCTTCCTCAACTATTGATCCTGGCTGCTGGCATTGAAAACATCTTCTTTCCTTTCTTAACTATTGGGATAATCCCTCTAAGAGATTTAAATCTTCCTTTCTTAGCAGCATGCTTTGGGATCCTTGGATTGCTTCTTTTCTGCCCTTTCTTGACCTAGAAGGATTTTGATTTTTCCCCCCCAATTTGTTGGTCTCTTCAACCCAAGAGGAAGAAGATACCTTGATTGACCTATTTTTTGGGGTGGAAAAGCTCTCGAAAAATTCTGAGAGCCATGTGTACTGCTTCAGCATAAGAGTTCAGCTTCGTATTATTCTAGACCACGGTGTCTAATAGTGGATCTAATTTTCTGATGAACCTGTTCAAGAGAGTAGTCTCCTCTATAGAAGGAGAAAAACACATGAGATTCACTTAGGCTTGGTGATAAGCCTCAATATGCTTCCCTTCTTGAAAGCTCCAAAAATTCATTTATTCGATCCTCTTCATACCCTTGCGGACATAATCTTCTATATAGGTATGTCTTCGTGTGTTCCCATCTCAATTGATCATGATCGTGATGACTTGATATTGGAAGAGATGCATTCTTCTCCAAAGGCATAGCTGGCATTTGGGTCTTTTCAGGCATTTGATATAGCGAGGATAGGCAACCACTAAAAAGGAATGTGGAAAGATGTACCTAAGTATCTAAATGCACGCCATTTCAACTTAACAACGATCCCACACATAAGCCCGATGGGTTTCTTTAGCTCTTACCAATTTTGGAAGGAAAATAGACTCACATTACTATGGATTTCACCATGGGCCTTCCTCGTACAAGGAGGGGATGGGAAAGCATTTATGTGGATACAAGAAGGGGATGGGATATTGTTTATGCGTTGATGGAAAAGTTGCCAAAGATATCCCAATTTATGCCTTCAAACATTAGGTATACAACATCAATAATGACATTTGAATCCATGGAAAGTGTGTTCAAGCTGTGCATGGGGATGCCACAAAAATTGTGAGTGATATAGAAGTTAAAATTTTAATTGTATTTTGGAGATCACTTTTTGAAAGCATGGGCACCAAGTTCACACCAAGATCAAAGGTGAATTATATGACATCAAGGATGTCAATTGAACTCATGGAAAGTGTGTTGAAGTCACATGGAATGCAAAATTGTGATCGGTAGCAATGTCAAATTATTCATTCTCTGAAGCCAAAAAGGTAAAAATTCTTGTATGGAAGGGTACTTTAAAATTTTGAAAAAGAGAATATTGGACCACTTACACCAGTGATTGGGCTTGTAAATAGGTATGATTTTGCGCTGTAGGAAGTGAGAGAACCCTCCAAGCTCCCAATTTCTCCGCTCCCACTTCTTCTTGAATTTAATGCCACTTGCGCTTTGAATGTAGAGGGGAACTTGATGATATGGACAAGCTAGTGGTTGGGTACTATAAATTGTAGGAGTTACAGGGTATTATTCTAAGGCCTTATAATTTTACAAAATACAAGCATTTTCTCCTCATGAAGGGGGAATGGGAAAATGAAGACGTAGGGGGGTGTTTTTATAGGGGAACACGTTCCTAATGCATGGGAAGGCTCAAAGTATGGTGTGGCCAACCATGTTCCATCTCGCTTGAGAAAAAGGGGGTCAAACGCGTGCATGAATCTTAATTTGTGGGCTAGAATAAGGTGAACTCACTCATCACTTAGCAAATTAATAGAAGAAGGAGCCTGACACCACCAAACCACTTTGGTAAATACCATCTAACAAAAACCATCTAGGAGGAGTATTTGCTTGTTGAGGAGGGGGAAGCCCATGTGGCTCAGAAATTATAGCAAGGGGCTACTTTACTACATCAAGGATAGAGTGTATCTTGTGCCTACTTCAGCATTCAATCGAAAAGTATTGGAAAAGATGCATTATTCTCCAAAGGCATAGTTGGCATCTGGGTCTTTTAGCGAGGAAAAGCAACCACTAAAAAGGAATGTGGAAAGATGTACCTAGGTATCTAGATGCATGCCATTTTAACTCAACAAAGATCCCACACATAAGCCCAATGGGTGTCTTTAGCCCTTACCAATTTTGGAAGGAAAATAGACTCACATTACTATGGATTTCACCATGGGCCTTCCTCGTACAAGGAGGCGATGGGAAAGCATTTATGTGGATACAAGAAGGGGATGGGATATCGTTTATGTGTTGATGGATAGGTTGCCAAAGATATCCCAATTTATGCCTTCAAACATCAAGTATACAACATCAATAATGGCATTTGAATTCATGGAAAGTGTGTTCAAGCTGTGCATGGGATGCCACCAGAAATTATGAGTGATATAGATGTTAACATTTTAAGTATATTTTGGAGATCACTTTTTGAAAGTATGGGCACCAAGTTCAAAGGGGAGTTATATGACATCAATGATGGCAATTGAACTCATGGAAAGTGTGCTCAAGTTGCAAGGAATGCAATTGAAAATTGTGAGAGATAGCAATGTCAAATTATTCATTCTTTGAAGGTAAAATGTAAAAACTATTGTATATGAGATGGAAGGGTACTTTAAAATTTTGAAAAAGAGAATATTGGACCACTTACACCAGTAATTGGGCTTGTAAATAGGTATTATTTTATGTTGTAGGAAGTGAGGAAGCCTCCAAGCTCCCAATTTCTCCGCGCCCACTTCTTCTTGAATTCATTGCTACTTGCTCTTTGAATGTAGAGGGAAACCCGATGATATGGGCAAGCTGGTGGGGTACTATAACATGTACGAGTTACAGGGTATTGTTGTAAGGCCTTAATTGCACAAAATACAAGATTTTCTCCTCATGAAGGGGGCATGGGAAAATGAAGAGCTGGGGGGCCTTTTTATTGGGGAACATGCTCCTTCATGCTACATGGGAAGGCTTGGAGTATGGTATAGTTAACCATGTACCCTAAGGGTTAACTTAATTTGTGGGCAAGACTAAGGTGAACTCAAGCATTACTTAGTAAAGTAACAGAACAAGGTGCCCGACACCACCAAACCACTTTGGTAAATACCATCTAACCAAAACCACAAGCTAGAATACTACTTACCATTTTTCACAAACCATTGCCCAATTCCATATGGTTGCAACCCATAGTTTCCTCTCAACTCCTTTCTAACCTTAGCCCACAACCCACTTAATTTATTTTGACGTTTGCCCTTATTATATAATATAAGCCCATGGATATCTAGGAAGAGTATTTACTTGTTGAGGAGGGGGCAACCCATGTGGCTCAGAAATTATAGAAAGGGGGCTAATTTACTACAAGGATAGAGTGTATCTTGTGCCTACTTTAGCATTCAATCGAATAGTATTAGAAGAGATGCATTCTTCTCCAAAGGCATAGCTGGCATTTGGGTCTTTTCAGGCCTTTGATATAGCGAGGAAAATCAACCACGACGAAAAAGGAATGTGGAAAGATGTACCTAGGTATCTAAATACACTCCATTTACACTCAACAAAGATCCCGCACATAAGCCCAATGGGTTTCTTTAGCCCTTACCAATTTTGGAAGGAAAATAGACTCACATTACTATGGATTTCACCATGGGCCTTCCTCGTACAAGGAGGCAATGGGAAAGCATTTACGTGGATACAAGAAGGGGATGTGATATCGTTTATGTGTTGATGAATAGGTTCCCAAAGATATCCCAATTTATTCCTTCAAACATGAAGTATACAACATCAATAATGGCATTTGAATTCATGGAAAGTGTCTTCAAGCTGTGCATGGGATGCCACAAAAATTGTGACTGATATAGATGTTAAAATTTGATGTATATTTTGGATATCACTTTTTGAAAGTATGGGCACCAAGTTTACACAAAGCTCAAAGGTGAAATATATGACATCAATGATGACAATTGAACTCATGGTGGATAGTGTGCTTAAGTCGCATGGAATGTGGCTTACAATTGTGAGCAATAGCAATGTAAAATTATTCATTATTTGAAGCCAAAAAGGTAAACACACTTACTTTATTTTGACCTTTGCCCTTATTATATAATATAAGCCCCATGGATATCTAAGAGGAGTATTTTCTTGTTGAGGAGGGGGAAGACCATGTGGCTCAGAAATTATAGCAAGGGGCTACTTTACTACAACAAGGATAGAGTGTATCTTGTGCCTACTTTAGCATTCAATCAAAAAGTTTTGGAAAAGATGCATTCTTCTCCAAAGGCATAGCTGGCACTTGGGTCTTTTCAGGCCTTTGATATAGCGAGGAAAAGCAACCACTAAAAAGGAATGTGGAAAGATGAACCTAGGTATCTAAATGCATGCCATTTCAACTAAGATCCCACACATAAGTCCGATGGGTTTCTTTAGCCCTTACCAATTTTGGAAGGAAAATAGACTCATATTACTATTGATTTCACCATGGGCCTTCCTCATACAAGGAGGCATCGGGAAAGCATTTATGTGGATACAAGAGGGAATGGGATATCGTCTATGTTGTGATGGATAGGTTGCCAAAGATATCCCAATTTATGCCTTCTAACATCCAGTATACAACATCAATAATGGCATTTGAATTCATGGAAAGTGTGTTCAAGCTGTGCATGGGATGCCACAAAAATTGTGAGTGATATAGATGTTAACATGTAAGTATATTTTGGAGATCACTTTTTGAAAGTATGGGCACCAAGTTCAAAGGGGAGTTATATGACATCAATGATGGCAATTGAACTCATGAAAAGTGTGCTCAAGTTGCATGGAATGCAACTTAAAATTGTGAGAGATAGCAATGTCAAATTATTCATTCTTTGAAGCCAAAATGCAAAAATTCTTGTATGGAAGGGTACTTTAAAATTTTGAAAAAGAGAATATTGGACCACTTACACCAGTAATTGGGCTTGTAAATAGGTATGATTTTATGCTGTAGGAAGTGAGGAAGCCTCCAAGCTCCCAATTTCTCTATGCCCACTTCTTCTTGAATTCAATGCCACTTGTGCTTTGAATGTAGAGGGGAACCCAATGATATGGACAAGTTTGTGGGGTACTATAACATGTAGGAGTTACAGGGTATTGTTGTAAGGCCTTAATTGCACAAAATACAAGATTTTTCTCCTCATGAAGGGAACATGGGAAAAGGAAGAGCTGGGGGGCCTTTTTATTGGGAAACACGCTCCTTCATGCAGCATGGGAAGGCTCAGAGTATGGTATAGCCAACCATGTACCCTAAGGGTTAACTTAATTTGTGGTCAAGACTAGAACTCAAGCATCACTTAGTAAAGTAACAAAACAAAGAGCCTGACACCACCAAACCACTTTGGTAAATACCATCTAACCAAAACCACAAGCTGGAATACTACTTACCATTTTTCACAAACCATTGCCCAATTCCATTTGGTATTATAGCAACCCACTGTTTTCTCTCAACCCCTTTCTAACCTTAGCCCACAACCCACTTAATTTATTTTGACCCTTTCCCTTATTATATAATATAAGCCCATGAATATCTAGGAAGAATATTTGCTTGTTGAGGAGGGGGTAGCCCATGTGCCTCAGAAATTACAGAAAGGGGGCTAATTTACTACAAGGATAGAGTGTATCTTGTGCCTACTATGCATTCTTCTCCAAAGGCATAGCTGGCATTTGGGTCTTTTCAGGCCTTTGATATAGCGAGGAAAGGCAACCACTAAAAAGGAATGTGGAAAGATGTACCTAGGTATCTAAATAATGCACTCCATTTCAACTCAACAAAGATCCCACACATAAGCCCGATGGGTTTCTTTAGCCCTTACCAATTTTGGAAGGAAGATAGACTCACATTACTATGGATTTCACCATGGGCCTTCCTCGTACAAGGAGGCAATGGGAAAGCATTTAACTGGATACAAGAAGGGGATGTGATATTGTTTATGTGTTGATGAATAGGTTCGCAAAGATATCGCAATTTATTCCTTCAAACATGAAGTATAAAACATCAATAATGGCATTTGAATTCATGGAAAGTGTCTTCAAGCTATGCATGGGATGCCACAAAAATTGTGACTGATATAGATGTTAAAATTTGAAGTATATTTTGGATATCACTTTTTGAAAGTATGGGCACCAAGTTCACACCAAGATCAAAGGTGAATTATATGACATCAATGGTGGCATTTGAACTCATGGAAAGTGTGCTCAAGTCGCATGGAATGTGGCTAAAAATTGTGAGCAATAGCAATGTCAAATTATTCATTCTTTGAAGCCAAAAGGTTATTCTTGTATGGAAGAAGGGTACCATAGAAGTTTGAAAAAGAGAATATTGGACCACTTCCACCAGTAATTGGGCTTGTAAATAGGTATGATTTTGTGCTGTAGGATGTGAGAAAAGCCTCTAAGCTTCGAATTTTTATGCGCCCACTTCTTTTTAAATTCAATGCCACTTGCGCTTTGAATGTAGAGGGGAACGCGATGATATGGATAAGCTGGTGGGGTACTATGACATGTAGGAGTTACAGGGTATTGTTGTAAGGCCTTAATTGTAGAAAATACAAGTAGTTCTCCTCATCATGAAGGGGGCATGGGAAAATGAAGAGCTGGGGGGGCCTTTTTATAGGGGAACATGCTCATTCGTGCATGGGAAGGCTCGGAGTATGGTATAGCCAACCATGTACCCTAACGGTTAACTCCATCTCAGTTGAGAAAAAGAGGGTCAAACGCATGCAAGAATCTTAATTTGTGGGCTAGACTAAGGTGAACTCAAGCATCACTTAGTAAACTAATAGAAGAAGGAGCTCGACACCACCAAACCACTTTGGTACATACCATCTAACCAAAACCACAAGCTCGAATACTGCTTACAATTTTTCACAAACCATTGCCCAATTCCATATGGTATTATAACAACCCATAGTTTTCTCTCAACCCCTTTTTAACCTTAGCCCACAACCCACTTAATTTATTTTGACCCTTGCCCTTATTATATAATATAAGCTAATGGATATCTAGGAGGAGTATTTGCTTGTTGAGGAGGGGGCAGCCCTTGTGGCTCAGAAACTATAGCAACGGGGTTACTTTACTACAAGGATAGAGTGTATCTTGTGCCTACTTTAGAATTCAATAAAAATTTATTGGAAGAGATGCATTCTTCTCCAAAGGCATAGCTGGCATTTGGGTTTTTTAGGCCTTTGATATAGCGAGGAAAAGCAACCACTAAAAAGGAATGTGGAAAGATGTACCCAGGTATTTAAATGCACGCGATTTCAACTCAACAAAGATCCCACACATAAGCCCGATGGGTTTCTTTAGCCCTTACCAATTTTGGGAAGGAAAATAGACTCACATTACTATGGATTTCACCATGGGCCTTCCTCGTACAAGGAGGGGATGGGAAAGCATTTATGTGGATACAAGACGGGGATGGGATATCATTTATGTGTTGATGATAGGTTGCCAAAGATATGCCATTTTATGCCTTCAAACATGAAGTATACAACATCAATAATGGCATTTGAATTCATGGAAAGTGTGTTCAAGCTGTGCATGGGATGCCACAGAAATTGTGAGTGATATAGATATAAAAATTTCAAAAATATTTTGGAGATCATTTTTTGAAAGTATAGGCACCAAAATAACAAAGGTGAATTACATGACATCAATGATGGCAATTGAACTCATGGAAAGTGTGGTCAAGTTGCATGGAATGGAGCTGAAATCTGTGAGCGATAGCAATGTCAAATTATTCATTCTCTGAAGCCAAAAAGGTAAAAAACTTTGTATGGAAGGGTACTTTAAAATTTTGAAAAAGAGAATATTTGACCACTTACACCGGTAATTGGGCTTGTTAATAGGTATGATTTTGTGCTCTAGGAAGTGAGAGAAGCCTCCAAGCTCCCAATTTCTCCGTGCCCACTTCTTCTTGAATTCAATGCCACTTGCGCTTGAATGTAGAGGGGAACCCAAAAATATGGAAAAGTTGGTGGGGTACCCTTACATGTGGGAGTTACAGAGTATTGTTGTAAGGCCTTAACTGCACAAAATACAAGCATTTTGTCCTCATGAAGGGGGCATTTTTATAGGGGAACACGCTCCTTCATGCATGGGAAGGCTCGGAGTATGCTATAGCCAACCATGTACCCTAAAAGGGTTAACTCCATCTAGCTTGAGAAAAAGGGGGTCAAATGCGTGCATGAATCTTAATTTGTGGGCTAGACTAAGGTGAACTCAAGCATCACTTAGTAAACTAATAGAATAAGGAGCCCGACACCACCAAACCACTTTGGTAAATACCATCTAACCAAAACCACAAGCTGGAATACTACTTACCATTTTTCACAAACCATTGCCCAATTCCATATGGTATTATAGCAACCCATAGTTTTCTCTCAACCCCTTTTTAACCTTACCCCACAACCCACTAAAATTATTTTGACCCTTGCCCTTATTATATAATATAAGCCCATGGATATCGAGGAGGAGTATTTGCTAGTTGAGGAGGGGGCAGCCCATGTGGCTCAGAAATTATAGCAAGGGGGCTACTTTACTACAAGGATAGAGTGTATCTTGTGCCTACTTTAGCATTCAATCGAAAAGTATTGGAAGAGATGCATTCTTCTCCAAAGGCATAGCTAGCATTTGGGTCTTTTTAGGCCTTTGATATAGCGAGGAAAAGCAACCACTAAAAAGGAATGTGGAAAGATGTACCTAAGTATCTAAATGCACGTCATTTCAACTCAACAAAGATACCACACATAAGCCCGATGGGTTTCTTTAGCCCTCACCAATTTTGGAAGGAAAATAGACTCACATTACTATAGATTTCACCATGGACCTTCCTCGTACAAGGAGGGGATGGGAAAGCATTTATGTGGATACAAGAAGGGGATGGGATATCGTTTATGTGTTGATGGAAAAGTTACCAAAGATATCCCAATTTATGCCTTCAAACATGAAGTATACAACATCAATAATGGCATTTGAATCCATGGAAAGTGTGTTCAAGCTGTGCATGGGGATGCCACAAAAATTGTGAGTGATATAGATGTTAAAATTTTAATTGTATTTTGGAAATCACTTTTTGAAAGTATGGGCACCAAGTTCACACCAAGATCAAAGGTGAATTATATGATATCAGTGAGTTGGCTTGTAGAACAGATGGCTTCCAGTTCTTTTGACTGGTTATATGACTATATTTTGAGTTTTTATGAGAGAGTTATGGCCGAGACAATTTGCTGATTCTGTCAGGGTCTCTACACAGGGAAAACTGTAAGAAGGCAACAAGTAGCCTCAAGGTAATCCTAGATCTTGAGATGTATATATCCCTTCATTCTTATCTAATATCTTAGAAAAGAAGCTTAGATTGCTATGGTCTTTTGGAGGAAGAGACCAAAACTCCATAGCTTTTCTTTTAAAGAAAGAATAGTATGCTGTAGCCCTGCAAAGAGAAGCCTATTTTGCCATAGACCTTAGAAAGAGAGAAGAGTCACAGTATGAGTAAGAGGAGATAAAGCTTGGGGGATGATTGGATGATTTCAATCGTAAGACAAGGTATTAGAAGACTCTATTCTCATATGTCAAGTTCTAAAGCTCTTGTTAACGAGTAAAGGCAACGATAAACGATAAATTTCTATAAGGTATATACATATTTTGTTTTTCAATTACATATCATTCTTAGGGGTTGAGGTATGGCCCTGGCTTCTCTATTAATTGTTAATAGTGATCTATTTGATTGATTTACTAGTTAAAGTTTGTATTCTTTTAAACAATAGCATATGCCTTAAATAAAGAATGTCTTATTACAATCTCAAGTTGAAATGCAAAAATCTTTGTGAAAAGGATTGTTTTCTTAAGAAGGTATCATGGGATTCTAGTCCTATGGTTTAGTTGAGTAAATGGATTGTTATTTTGATTAAATTAAGGTACAGGTATAACTTTGTGCTTGTATAGCCGGACGGCAGTGGAGACGTTAGTAAGGCCCGGAGTTGGCCCATGGTATCCCTCATACCATTGGGAGAATGAGGTTCGCCGATTGAGGCGAGTGATTGTGATGCTGCCTAGTTCTAAGGGCCCAGGCTCGTGCAGTGAATTAGCCCACCCTAGTGCACAGACATCCCTCTGAGGGGTGGGAGGATCGAGCGATGGAGCCTGAGAGGGCAACAAGCCGGCTTGAGTCCTCTCGCCACCAGGGTCGACGATGAGGTGTATGGTCCCGTAGGGTTTTGCCTAGCATGTAGAGGCTGGAAGGCCGAATTCTAGATCATTGGTGGTATAAAGGAAAGGAATAAGAGAGCCGGTTTGGCTTGTATGAAATTGATTCATGTATAAACTGTTTTTTTAAAAATCTTGTCTTGGCATTATTGTATTGTGTAAAAAGGCTGTTTTAACAAACCTTGTGAAAAGGGCCTTAATTAAGGAACATGTTTATTTATGTCAAAATAGTGTGGTAGGATTAATTAGAAAACAAATTGACGCGTGAGTAGGGTAGAAAGTGGGAGGATGGAATGCCCCGACGGCACCATCCTACGGATGGGTGGATCCGATTAGTCAGGTAGCTTTCTAACATTTTAAGTGAAAGCCCTACGCTAGATAAATAGGTTCTTGGGTAATTCTATTCTAGAAGACTAGGCCAGCGGCTGTGCCTTGCATGGATGAGGAAAAAAGCGTTGACCACGCTCCCCCTGTGGGATAGAACTACGTCTTACCTATGAGTCGTATCCTTGAATCTCTGCATGGTCAAAGTGTCGATGAGTAGGAAATTTTCTCCAAGATAAGACTTAGTGGACTATCTTAAGTGTTTTTCCTATTTTTGGAAGGGGGGAACCTTACAATAAACCATGTTCCCTAAGGGTTAACTCCATCTCGCTTGAGAAAAAGGGGGTCAAACGCGTGCATGAATCTTAATTTGTGGGCTAGACTAAGGTGAACTCACTCATCACTAAGTAAACTAATAGAATAAGGAGCCCGACACCACTAAACCACTTTGGTAAAAACCATCTAACAAAAACCACAAGCTGGAATACTACGTACAATTTTTCACAAACCATTGCCCAATTCCATATGGTATTATAGCAACCCATAGTTTTCTCTCAACCCCTTTTAAGCCTTAGCCCACAACGCACTTACTTTATTTTGACCCTTGCCCTTATTATATAATATAAGCCCCATGGATATCTAAGAGGAGTATTTTCTTGTTGAGGAGGGGGCAGACCATGTGGCTCAGAAATTATAGCAAGAGGCTACTTTACTACAACAAGGATAGAGTGTATCTTGTGCCTACTTCAGCATTCAATTGAAAAGTCTTGGAAAAGATGCATTCTTCTCCAAAGGCATAGCTAGCATTTGGGTCTTTTCAGGCCTTTGATATAGCAAGGAAAAGCAACCACTAAAAAGGAATGTGAAGAGATGTACCTAGGTATCTAAATGCACGCCATTTTAACTCAACAAAGCTCCCACACATAAGCCCGATGGGTTTCTTTAGCCCTTACCAATTTTGGAAGGAAAATAGACTCACATTACTATGGATTTCACCATGGACCTTCCTCATACAAGGAGGCGATGGGAAAGCATTTATGTGGATACAAGAAGGGGATGGGATATCGTTTATGTGTTGATGGTGATAGGTTGCCAAAGATATCCCAATTTATGCCTTCAAACATGAAGTATACAACATTAATAATGGCATTTGATTTCATGGAAAGTGTGTTCAAGCTGTGCATAGGATGCCACAAAAATTGTGAGTGATATAGATGTTAACATTTTAAGTATATTTTGGAGATCACTTTTTGAAAGTATGGGCACCAAGTTCAAAGGGGAGTTATATATCAATGATGGCAATTGAACTCATGGAAAGTGTGCTCAAGTTGCATGGAATGCAGCTGAAAATTGTGAGAGATAGCAATGTCAAATTATTCATTCTTTAAGGTCAAAATGCAAAAATTCTTGTATGGAAAGGTACTTTAAAATTTTAAAAAAGAGAACATTGGACCACTTACACTGGTAATTGGGTTTGTAAATAGGTATGATTTTGTGCTGTAGGAAGTGAGGAAGCCTCCAAGCTCCCAATTTCTCCGTGCCCATTTCTTCTTGAATTCAATGCCACTTGCGCTTTGAATGTAGAGGGGAACTCGATGATATGGACAAGCTGGTGGGGTACTATAACATGTAGGAGTTACAGGGTATTGTTGTAAGGCCTTAATTGCACAAAATACAAGATTTTTCTCCTCATGAAGGGGGCATGGGAAAATGAAGAGCTGGGGGGGCCTTTTTACTGGGGAACACACTCCTTTATGCATAGGAAGGCTCGAACTACGGTATAGGCAACCATGTACCCTAAGGGTTAACTTTATTTGTGGGAAAGACTAAGGTGAACTCAAGCATCACTTAGTAAAGTAACAGAACAAGGAGCTTGACACTGCCAAACCACTTTGGTAAATACATCTAACCAAATCCACAAGTTGGAATACTACTTATTACCATTTTTCGCAAACCATTGCCCAATTCCATATGGTATTATAGCAACCCATAGTTTTCTCTTAACCCCTTTCTAACCTTAGCCCACAACCCACTTAATTTATTTTGACCCTTGCCCTTATTATATAATATAAACCCATGGATATCTAGGAAGAGTATTTGCTTGTTGAGGAGGGGGTAGCCCATGTGGCTCAGAAATTATAGAAAGGGGCTACTTTACTACAAGGATAGAGTGTATCTTGTGCCTACTTTGGCATTCAATCGAATAGTATTGGAAGAGATGCATTCTTTTCCAAAGGCATAGCTGGCATTTGGGTCTTTTCAGGCCTTTGATATAGCGAGGAAAGGCAACCACTAAAAAGGAATGTGGAAAGATGTACCTAGGTATGTAAATGCACTCCATTTCAACTCAACCAAGAGCCCACACATAAGACCGATGGGTTTCTTTAGCCCTTACCAATTTTGGAAGGAAAATAGACTGACATTACTATGGATTTCACCATGGGCCTTCCTCGTACAAAGAGGCAATGGAAAAGCATTTACGTGGATACAAGAAGGGGATGTGATATCGTTTATGTGATGATTGATGAATAGGTTCCCAAAAATATCCCAATTTATTCCTTTAAAGATGAAGTATAAAACATCAATAATGGCATTTGAGTTCATGGAAAGTGTCTTCAAGGTGTTCATGGGATGCCACAAAAATTGTGACTGATATAGTGTTACAATTTGAAGTATATTTTGGATATCACTTTTTGAAAGTACGGGCACCAAGTTCACACCAAGCTCAAAGGTGAATCATATGACATCATTGATGGCAATTGAACTCATGGAAAGTGTGCTCAAGTCGCATGGAATGTGGCTGAAAATTGTGAGCAATAGCAATGTCAAATTATTCATTCTTTGAAGCCAAAAAGATAAACATTCTTGTATGGAAGGGTACTTTAGAAGTTTGTAAAAGAGAATATTGGACCACTTCCACTAGTAATTGGGCTTGTAAATAGGTATGATTTTGTGCTGTAGGACCTAAGAGAAGCCTCCAAGCTCCCAATTTGTATGCTCCCACTTCTTTTTAAACTCAATGCCACTTGTGCGTTGAATGTAGAGGGGAACCTGATGATATGGACAAGCTGGTGGGGTACTATGACATGTAGGAGTTACAAGGTATTGTTATAAAGCCTTAATTGCAAAAAAATACAAGCACTTTCTCCTCATGAAGGGGGCATGGGAAAGTGAAGAGCTAGGGGGGCCTTTTTTATAGGGGAACATGCTCATTCATGCAGCATGGGAAGGCTCGGAGTATGGTATAGCCAACCATGTACCCTAAGGGTTAACTCCATCTCGCTTGAGAAAAAGAGGGTCAAATGCGTGCACGAATCTTAATTTGCGGGCTAGAATAAGGTGAACTCAAGCATCACTTAGTAAACTAATAGAAGAAGGAGCCCGACACCGCCAAACCACTTTGGTAAATATCATCTAACCAAAACCACAAGCTTGAATACTGCTTATAATTCTTCACAAACCATTGCCCAATTCCATATGGTGGTATTATAACAACCCATAGTTTTCTCTCAACCCCTTTTTAACCTTAGCCCACAACCCACTTAATTTATTTTGAGCATTGCCCTTATTATATAATATAAGCCCATGGATATCTAGGAGGAGTATTTGCTTGTTGAGGAGGGGGTAGCGCATGTGGCTTAGAAACTATAGCAACGGGGCTACTTTACTATATACAAGGATAGAGTGTATCTTGTGCCTACTTTAGCATTTAATAAAAAATTATTGGAAGAGATGCATTCTTCTCCAAAGGCATAGCTGGCATTTGGGTCTTTTCAAGCCTTTGATATAGTGAGGAAAAGCAACCACTAAAAAGGAATGTGGAAAGATGTACCCAGGTATTTAAATGCACGTGATTTCAACTCGACAAAGATCCCACACATAAGCCCGATGGGTTTCTTTAGCCCTTACCAATTTTGGAAGGAAAATAGACTCACATTACTATGGATTTCACCATGGGCCTTCCTCGTACAAGGAGGGGATGGGAAAGCATTTATGTGGATACAAGACGGGGATGGGATATCGTTTATGAGTTGATGGATAGGTTGCCAACAAAGATATGCCAATTTATGCCGTTAAACATGAAGTATACAACATCAATAATGGCATTTGAATTCATGGAAAGTGTGTTCAAGATGTGGATGGGATGCCAGAGAAATTGTGAGTGATATAGATGTTAAAATTTTAATTATATTTTGGAGATCATTTTTTGAAAGTATGGGCACCAAGTTCACACCAAGTTCAAAGGTGAATTATATGACATAATTGATGGCAATTGAACTCATGGAAAGTGTGGTCAAGTCGCATGGAATGCAGCTGAAAATTGTGAGCGCGATAGCAATGTCAAATTATTCATTCTCTGAAGCCAAAAAGGTAAAAAGACTTTGTATGAAAGGGTACTTTAAAATTTTGAAAAAGAGAATATTTGACCACTTACACCAGTAATTGGGCTTGTAAGGTATGATTTTGTGCTGTAGGAAGTGAGAGAAGCCTCCAAGCTCCCAATTTCTGTGCACCCACTTCTTGAATTCAATGCCACTTGCGCTTTGTAGAGGGGAACCCGATGATATGGACAAGTTGGTGGGGTACCCTTACATGTCCGAGTTACAGAGTATTAATGTAAGGCCTTAATTGCACAAAATACAAGCATTTTATTGTCATGAAGGGGGCATGGGAACACCTTGGAAAATCTATTTTGATTTTCTGTTTTAGGGAAACATTTTTTTGATATCTGTAGAATTTATTTATCCAAAAATCAAGAAGGGGATGGGATATCGATTATGTGTTGATGGAAAAGTTGCCAAAGATATCCCAATTTATGCCTTCAAAAATGAAGTATACAACATCAATAATGGCATTTGAATCCATGGAAAGTGTGTTCAAGCTGTGCATGGGGATGCCACAAAAATTGTGAGTGATATAGATGTTAACATTTTAATCGTGTTTTGGAGATCACTTTTTGAAAGTATGGGCACCAAGTTCACACCAAGATCGAAGGTGAATTATGTGACATCAATGATGTCAATTGAACTCATGGAAAGTGTGTTGAAGTTGCATGGAATGCAGCTGAAAATTGTGATCAGTAGAAGCAATGTCAAATTATTCATTCTCTGAAGCCAAAAAGGTAAAAATTCTTGTATGAACTCATCATTAGATAACAATTCACTCAGATTATGACATTCAAATCCTTATCACAATAATGGTCCATTAGATCAAACTTTCTATCTGAACAGTCCTCCATGGAAATTTTCAATTATGTAGATTTTTAATTTGACATCCCTTAACTTAATGTACTAGGTCAAGTGTTAACAGCAGCAATCTGTCAGCACAATCCAGTAATCTCATAGTGATTTGCTTGTTGAGATTCAAGCTAGATGTTAGTGTGTGCCAGCTATGTCAGTGTGTGCCAACTATGCTATGTGCTGGCATGTTAGGTAGCAGCATGTGTGAGACATAAATGACCGCGTCCAACTGGTCATAGTGTTTTACAGCATCCAAAACAGACACTGGATCAAGCCTATACGCTAATTTCAATCATTTTAGTTAAAAAACGACGACCTTTAAACCTTAATAAATGCACGACCGCACGTCCGATTGACGAATGGTCTGAACCCCTGCGACCAGGAGAACCTCCCGGACAAAAAAAATGTTCGCCCCCCGGGGCGGTCCGGCACGCAAATCAAGGCGGGCGTCCCAAATTTGGGTACCCTGCCCCAAAATTTGGTCTGTACACACTTACTAGGGTGCCCGTACAATGACTGCCCAAGAACCAAAGGACGGCCGTCCACTGTATGGTCCACGCGTACCCTTACGTGGACACCCATGCTGTCCCAAACCAGATAAG
Source organism: Cibotium barometz (assembly GCF_041138505.1). Taxonomy (NCBI): domain Eukaryota; kingdom Viridiplantae; phylum Streptophyta; class Polypodiopsida; order Cyatheales; family Cibotiaceae; genus Cibotium; species Cibotium barometz. The sequence continues at coordinate 5,205,315 of NC_141066.1, read as the reverse complement.
GTACATGCGTACCACTCCTTTCCCGGACAACCGACACCGTACCTTTCCCCTAGACCCATGCAGGTCACTGATCCATAGCCTTTGAAGGTACACCGTCCTTTCGTCCTTGCTTTGCGCAGCGCCCGTACCCTCACTCCTCAGCTATATAAACCCCGGGGTGCTCCTCAGACGGCACGCATTTCTGTGTAGCGTATACCCTGTTGTGCCGCCGTCCGTCCCTGTGTAGCGTACTTGTTGCAAGTACAGCCGCCCTTGCAGCCACCCCTCTCACACCCCCTCATTTGGCTCTTTTCAGATAAGCCAATTTTCCTCCATCCCCCTCTTGCTAGGAGCCAGTGTCCTTAACTCTTCTCCCTCCCCCCCGTGTGAATAGACTTATAGAGAGGCTTGCAGCAACCCCTCCCAGCCCTCTCCACGTTTTTGCCTTTGCCCTTAAGGACATCTCACAATCCCCCCCCCATTTGCGGAGACTTTAATAAGGGTTTTTTGACTCAAGAGAGGGTTCGTGCGCCATATTCTTTTGCTCATACGGTGAGCAAACGAGCTCGGAATTCAGATTCGACTGAAGCGTTTCGATCGCAACAGCGAGCTCTACAAGGCGACGCCTAAGATGGCCTCATCTCGGAGACGATAAAATATTGCCTCAAGAGGAGCACGTAATAACGAGATGGGGGAAGATGCGCCCAACGCGGCTCCAGTCCTCCCTTTCCAAGCCCCTCAAGGAAACGGTGGCCAGGTTAGCTTGGTTAATTTTTAAAAAGAAGAGATTTTCCTTAAATCAGTGTTAATGAATGGTGTCTTTTCCTTTTAAAATGACGACATAAAAATTATATGAAGTTACGAATTATGTGATGCTGTATTCGATAAATTGCGTTGAAATTGTTATCTTCATGAATTATGAATGCTATATTTAGTAAATTGCATTGAAGTTGTTATCTTTAGAATTCAAGATTTTTTTTGGCTTCAACGCTAACTCCGTTCCGTGCTTGTGTAGCCGGGCGGCGTCGTTAGCAAAGCCCGAGAATGGCCCAAGGTATCCCTCATACCTTTGGGAGAATAAGGATCGCGGATTGAGGCGAGAGATTATGAGGCTGCCTAGTTCTGAGGGCCCAGGCTAGTGCGGTAAATAAGCCCACCCTAGTATGCGGACATCCCTTTGAGGGGCGGGAGGATCAAGCGATGGAGCCTGAGAGGGCGACATGCGAGCTTGAGTCCTCGCCAGCGGCCGACGATGAGGTGTATGGTCCCGTAGGGTTTTGCCCAGCATGTAGAGGCTCGAAGGCCGAATTCTAGATCATCGACGGAATAAGAATAAGAGAGCCAGTTTGGCTTGTATGGAATTGGTTCATGTATAAACTTTTTATATAATTACATCTTGTCTTTGGTATGATTGTATTGTGTAAAAAGGCTGTTTTAACGAACCTTGTGAAAAAGGACCTTAATTAAGGAATATGTTTATTTATGTCAAACAGTGTGGTAGGATTAATTAGAAAATAAATTGATGCGTGAGTAGGGTGGAAGTGGGAGGATGGAATGCCCTGACGGCACCATCCTACGGACGGGTGGACCCGATTAGTCGGGTAGCTTTCCAACAGATTAAGTGAAAGCCTACGCTAGATAGTTAGGTTCCTGGGTAACTCTATTCTAGAAGACTAGGCGGCTGTGCCTTGCATAAGATGAGGAAAAAAGTGTTGTCCCTAGAAATCAAGTCTAGTAGTTGCCCAATTTATGATCGATTACCCTATGGGTGATTTGATGTTTAGAAAACCACGCTTCCCCTGCAGGATAGAGCTAGGTCATACCTATAAATCGTATCCTTGAATCTCTGCAGGGTCAAGGTGTCGATGAATAGGAAATTTTTCCCAAGATAAGACTTAGCGGACTATCTTAAGTGTTTCTCTCATCTTGGAAGGGAGGAACCTTACAATTGGTATCAGAGCAAGTTTGGCTCCTAGGAATTGCAGTTTAAGGACTGTTTTGTAATAAATGTTTTACCTAACATAATGCTAATTAGTAAAGACATCCTACTAAAACAAATAAGTTGAATTGATGTTTGAATGATTGTAGGAAGAGGAAGATGCCTACTCCAAGTTTCTAGTTTTCCAATGCATCTTCGAGACTACTAGTCACTCCTCGAATTTCGAGTTCCGCGACACCATGGTGCAGATATTAGAGAAGATATCCCTCCCTCATTTCTCTCGTATTCAAAGAGGATGGGGTAGAGATTTTTGGAGTCGTGGGCCAAGATACTTCTTCATCCGAGCAGATCAGATTGGGAACCTCACCACCGACCTTAAGCGGATTCATTGGATTGAGAAGCTGAAGATGATATGCTTATTTTGGTTCGTTGGCACCCCCAGGGCCGACACCTCGGTGACTACCCAAGAGAAGAAGCTCCTGCTCAAGCAAATGCAACCTCCCTCCTTTAAAGGAGAAGGTTCAAAGGTTGAGAAGGATGCTGAAGTTTGGATTGAGGCGATGGACAATGTTTTCTCTGTTGCCAGTACTGGAGTAGCAAATCAGTCTATGCTCACACGGTTTCGCCTCATTGGAGATGCTAAACTCTAGTGGAAACAGTGGTGCCGTGACAAGGAAGTCACCAAGCATTCTCAAACGTGGGAAGACATCAAACAGGCAGTGAAGGAAAGATATCTTCCTCCATCCCAAGAATCCATAAAGATGAATGAGTTTTTTAGTCTTAGACAGTGCAGCTTAACTCTTGAGGACTACTATTCCAAATTTATTACCCTTCGGAAGTATGCCCCAGCTATGACTACTTCGCAGCAAGTGGCTCGTTTCTGCCAAGGGCTAAATGAACCCCTAGATTCCCGCCTTGAAGCAATGAGGCCAAGCACATTACAGGATGCTCTCATACGAGCAAAGCCCCTTGTGAAAGAAATGAAGGATAACAAATCGAAGAATAAAAAAAGATCTTACCCTGAGGCAAACCTTAGAGATCAACCCTACAAGAAACCTCAACAAAATTTCCCCTACTACAACAGAGGGCGACAAGGCAACTCTTTTGCCCCCCGCTCGTATGCTGCTTCTTCCAGAGAAGGCCCTCTGTGTTTTGAGTACAATGAGCCGGGACACTTTAGAGCCAACTGTCCCAAGATGGCAACGTCATTTCCCCAAGGTAATAGAGGAAATCAAGGCCGTGGAACCCCTATCCACCAAGGTGCAAGAGGCAGTGGCCGTGGCAGAGGCCGCGGAGGAACAGCTGCTAGAACTGCCTGTGTTATAAGTGAAGAACCGACCTTGGAAACGGCTGAAGAAGAGCGCGCCACCGTCCATGCGGCAGTAGAACACCAAGGTCCGAATAAACAATTTGGTGTAATCCAAACACTCGCCACTCATCACGGTAAGCCATTTCAGCTTTTGATTGATTGTGGCAGTACCCATTCATTCCTTTCTCCTAGGTGCTTGCAAAAATTAAACTTGAGTCAAAAAACAGCTAGAAAAATGATTGTAGAGTTAGCCAGTGGGAAAGAAGTAGTATCTCGCCACTCTATAGGAAACCTTGATTTTGAGCTGGGTAATGAGCAAACTCATGGTCACTTTAGAGTCTTGCCACTAGGAATTTATGATGGAATCCTTGGGATGGATTGGTTAATTGCAAACAAAGCTAGCATTCATTGTAACCAGGGGAGTATCACTTTTGAAAATGAGCATGGCCAAGTAATATTTGTTCAGGGGATCACAGGAAAACCTAAGTCTAGGGTAGTCAAGGCAAAACATCTTCTCAAGGGAACATGTAAGGGTCAGCAAGTTTTCTTAGTTAAACTCAACAAAGTCATTGAACCTAGTATGGAGATAGAACCCTCTTGGCTCCAAGAATTCTCTGACATCTTCCCTGATGAGCTTACAGGGTTACCGCCTCCTTGAGAAGTCGACCATGAAATCGAGGTGATCCCTGGAGCTCAACCCGTCTCAAAAACTCCCTATAAAATGTCCCTTCCTGAAGCCATTGAACTTAAGGAGCAACTTTCCCAACTCATTGAACAAGGATTTGTATGCCCCAGTAGCCCTCCTTGGGGAGCACCTGTTCTTTTCCAAAAAAAGAAGGACGGGACTCTCGGCCTTTGCATAGATTATCGAGGGCTCAATCAAGTCACTGTCAAGAATAAGTATCCTATCCCTCGCATCGATGAACTTCTTGACAGGCTTCATGGGGCTAAAGTCTTCTCAAAAATAGATTTGAGGTCTGGTTACTATCAGATCAAAGTCAAGGAAGCAGATATACCCAAAACAGCGTTCAATACCCGTTATGGCCACTATGAGTTTACTGTAATGTCATTCGGGTTAACCAATGCTCTTGCAACCTTCAACCGCCTAATGCAAGATATATTCCGTCCTTACTTGGATGAATTTGTGCTTATTTTCTTTGATGACATCTTAATCTACTCCAAATCAATGGAAGAGCATGAGGAGCATGTGCGTAGAGTTCTGCAATTGCTGCGCAGACACAAACTCTATGCCAAGAAGAGCAAATGTACCTTCTTTACTCATCAAATTGAGTATCTTGGAGGTTCCCCCTTCTAAATAAAATAGGGGAAACACTTAAGATAGTCCACTAAGTCTTAACTTGTAGAAAATTTTCTATTCATCGACACCTTGACCATGTAGAGATTCAAGGATACGATTCATAGGTAAGACCTAGTCCTATCCCACAGGGAGAGCGTGATCTTCTAAAAATCAAATCACCCATAGGGTAATTGATCATAAATTGGGCAACTACCTCATCCATGCAAGGCACAGCCCGCTGGCCTAGTCTTCTAGAATAGAGTTGCCCAAGAATCTATTTATCTAGCGTAGGGCTTTCACTTAATTTGTTGGAAAGCTACCCGACTAATTGGGTCCACCCGTCCGTAGGATGGTGCCGTCGGGGCATTCCATCCTCCCACTTTCCACCCTACTCATGCATCAATTTGTTTTCTAATTAATCCTACCACACTGTTTGACATAAATAAACATGTTCCTTAATTAGGGCCTTTTCACAAGGTTTGTTAAAATAGCCTTTTTTCACAGTATAATAATGCCAAAGACAAGATTTATAGAAAATTTTATACATGAATCAATTTCATACAAGCCAAACCGGCTCTCTTATTCTTTTCCTTTATACTGCCGATAATCTAGAATTCGGCCTTCCAGCCTCTACATGCTAAGCAAAACCCTACGGGACCATACACCTCATCGTTGGCCACTGGCGAGGACTCAAGTCGGCCTGTCGCCCTCTCAGGCTCCATCGCTCGATCCTCCCACCCCTCAGAGGGATATCTGCACACTAGGGTGGGCTTATTCACCGCACTAGCCTGAGCCCTCAGAACTAGGCAGCATCATAATCTCTTACCTCAATCGATGAACCTTATTCTCCCAATGGTATGAGGGATACCTTGGGCCATTCCCGGGTTTTGCTAATTTCTTTGCTTTGGAGGAAAATTGGGCTATGAGAGAAAGTACTTGAGTGCCCTATCATCACTCCTTACATAAAACCAACTACAAATAAGCTAATGCTGCCACTTTATACACATGTTTTTCCATGTCTTTTTACTTGAGTGTCTCTCAAATGCTATTACCTTTGTGATCTTATGTAAGATCCCTCCTAACGTGTGATAAAGTTTAGGTGTAATAAAGTTTAGGTGCAATAAATTCCAACTAGTAATTTTTTAGGAGAGAAAGTGATGAAAGTATTTTTCATTCTGCATATTGATTTTAGAAATATAGACGTAAGAATTGTACTATGTGCATGTATACCATAATTAGTAAATTATGCAGATAAGTTGACTTGGTCAAAGATAAATAAAATAATGAGAAACTCTGATGATCAAGGATCTCTTGGAAAGAGATCCCTAAACCTAGTGCACGTAATGTACATGAATTGAAAAACCTAGTAAACAAGGGAATTTAGTGAAACTAGCATTGTCCTTAAATAATCTGAAATCTAGGATTTACCCTAGATCACAGGGCATTGGCTTAGGTATTGGAACAAACCTCACCAAAATTATTTAAATATACTTAGGCTAAGGCATTGGCTTAGGTATTGGAACAAACCTCACCAAAATTATTTAAATATACTTAGGCTAAGGCTTATATTATATAATAAGGGCAAGGGTCAAAATAAATTCAGTGGGTCCTGGGCTAAGGTTAAAAAGGGGTTGAGAGAAAACTATGGGTTGCTATAATACCATATGGATTTGGGCAATGGTTTGTGAAAAATGGTAAGTAGTATTCTAGCTTGTGGTTTTGGTTAGATGGTAGTTACCAAAGTGATTTGGTGGTGTCGGGCTTCTTATTCTATTAGTTTACTAAGTGATGCTTGAGTTCACCTTAGTTTAGCCCACAAATTAAGATTTATGCATGCGTTTGACCCCCTTTTTCTTAAGCGAGATGGAGTTAACCCTTAGGGTACATGGTTGGCTATACCATACTCCAAGCCTTCCCATGCATGAAGGAGCATTTTCCCCTATAGAAAGGCCCCCCTAGCTCTTCAATTTCCCGTGCCCTCTTCATGAGGAGAAAATACAAGCTTGTAATCTATGCAGTTAAGGCCTTACAACAATACCCTGTAACTCCTACATGTCATAGTACCCCACAAGCTTGTCCATATCATTGAGTTCCCCTTTACATTCAAAGCGCAAGTGGCATTGAATTCAAGAAAAAGTGGGCGTAGAGAAATTGGGAGCTTGGAGGCTTCTCTCACTTCCTACCACAGTACAAAATCATACTTATTTACAAGCCCAATTAGGATATTAAGGTGAAAGAGTTTATCCTCGAGCTCTGCGAGATGAGGACATCTCGCATTTTTTTAAGTGGGGTAGGATGTAAGATTCATCCCTCTAGCTTTTGAGGAGTAAAGGTATAAGGACCTCCCCTTCTATTCTTATAATTATTTCTCTCTGAAAATAGAAGAAAGATCTTGTTCTACCCTGTTTTGGCCTAGAGAGAGATAATCCAAAATTGAGATATCTTTGGATATAAAAATCCTCCTAGTGTCTAAATGGGATTCCCCTAAAACAGGAGTTCAAATTGAATTTTCCAATGTGCTTTAGGAATTAATTGAAAAATAGTATAAGGGACCTTAGCCTAAGGGTCTACATTTTCAGAAATTTTTGGATTATGGTCCAATTAAGGTTCCAATGGGCTGAGTGGATTAATCCAAGTGTTGGGATGAGATAAATCTAAAAGAATAAAGAAAATACCCAAAAATGAGTAAATGCTCACATAAGATAAAGAGTTGACTGAGTACAAGGTTTATTAGTTAGAAATTATGAGATATTACTAAAAAAATGAGATATTTTGGAATAATGATGCATTTTTGACACCTTGGTAAGGAAAGGGGGACTCTTGAGGTAGGCGCCTCTTTCACATGTGTGGAAGGGTGTTTAATTCAAAAAAAGTGTGATATTTTTATCTCTCCTGGATCAAACCAAATCAAAAAGGGAGCCAAACTGGTCCAAATCTTATCCAAATTGAGTCAAACTGAACTTGGAAATTCTAGAACCCAGTTGGACTTGGTTAGTGGCCTCCCTCACCTATAAATAGACCCTTAATCATTTGTAATAAAATATTGGAGCTTTACCATGCTAGTATTATATTAAAATAATCATATTTTCTATTATCTCTTAAATTTTCCTCTCTCTTGGGAGCTTGGAGCTCTCTCTCTCCACAACAACTCTTGGAGTTGCTCTTCTCCTCTTGGTGGACCAATTGATTGGTCGGGGGCTTCACTACAATTAGAGCACTTTCTCTCCTAAAAAATTACCAGTTGGATTATTGCATATAAACTTTATTATAGGTTAGGAGGGATCTTACATAAGATCACAGAGGTAATAGCATTTTGGAGCCACTCACGTAAAAAGACATGGAAATACATGTGTATAAAGTGGCATCGTTAGCATTTTTGTAGTTGGTTTTATTTAAGGAGTGATGATAGGGCACTCAAGTACTTTCTCTCATAGCAGCCCAATTTTCCTCCAAAGCAAAGAAGATGGTTACTTACTTTGTTTAATTGTGATTTTGAGATTACATACAACAAAGGAAAGGACAATGTGGTTTGTAGATTCGTTAGCTAGGATATGTGAATATGTGTTCATTGTTGGCAAGAGATTAATAGGGGTTGGATTATGGATATCTAGGAGGAGTATTTGCTTGTTGAGGAGGGGGCAGCCCATGTGGCTCAGAAATTATAGCAAGGGGGGCTACTTTACTACAAGGATAGAGTGTATCCTCTGCCTACTTTAGCATTCAATCGAAAAGTATTAGAAGAGATGCATTGTTCTCCAAAGGCATAGCTGGTAGTTGGGTCTTTTCAGGCCTTTCATATAGCAAGGAAAGCAACCACTAAAAAGGAATGTGGAAAGATGTACCTAGGTATCTAGTTACATGACATTTCAACTCAACAAAGATCCCACACATGAGCCCGATGGGTTTGTTACCAATTTTGGAAGGAAAATAGACTCACATTACTATGGATTTCACCACGGGCCTTCCTCGTACAAGGAGGGGATGGGAAAGCATTTATGTGGATACAAGAAGGGGATGGGATATTGTTTATGTATTGATAGATAGGTTGCCAAAGATATCCATATTTATGCCTACAAACATGAAGTATTATACAACATCAATAATGGCATTTGAATTCATGGAAAGTGTGTTCAAGCTGTGCATGGCATGCCACAAAAATTGTGATGAGTTATATAGATGTTAAAATTTTTAAGTATACTTTGGAGATCACTTTTTGAAAGTATGGGCCCAAGTTCAAAGGTTATTTATATGACATCAATGATGGCAATTGAACTCATGGAAAGTGTGCTCAAGTCGCACGGAATGTGGCTGAAAATTGTGAGCGATAGCAATGTCAAATTATTCATTTTCTCTGAAGCCAAAAAGGTAAAAGTTCTTGTATGGAAGGGTACTTTAAAATTTTGAAAAAGAGAATATTGGACCACTTACATAAGTAATTGGGCTTGTAAGTAGGTATGATTTTGTGCTGTAGGAAGTGAGAGAAGCCTCCAAGCTCCCAATTTATCCACGTGTGCCCACTTATTTTTGAATTCAATGCCACTTGCACTTTGAATGTAGAGGGGAACCCGATGATATGGACAAGCTTGTGGGGGTCTATGACATGTAGGAGGTACAGGGTATTGTTGTAAGGCCTTAATTGCACAAAATACAAGCTTGCATTTTCTTCTCATGAAGGGGGCATGGGAAAATGAAGAGCTACGGGTGCCTTTCTATAGGGGAACACACTCCTTCATGCATGGGAAGGCTCGGAGTATGGTATAGCCAACCATGTACCCTAAGGGTTAACTCCATCTCGCTTGAGAAAAAGGGGGTCAAACGCATGCATGAATCGTAATTTTTGGGCTAGACTAAGGTGAACTCAAGCATCACTTTGTAAAGTAATAGAATAAGGAGCCCAACACCACCAAACCACTTTGGTAACTACCATCTAACCAAAACCACAAGCTGGAATACTACTTACCATTTTTCACAAACCATTGCCCAATTCCATATGGTATTATAGCAACCCATAGTTTCCTCTCAACCCCTTTTTAAGCTTAGCCCACAACCCACTGAATTTATTTAGACCCTTGCCCTTATTATATAATATAAGCCTTAGCCTAGGTATATTTAAATAATTTTGGTGAGGTTTGTTCCAATACCTAAGCCAATGCCCTGGGATCTAGGGTAAATCCTACCTTTTAAATTATTTAAGGACAATGTTAGTTTCCCTAAATTCCCTTGTTCACTAGGTTTTTCAATTCATGTACGTTACGTGCACTAGGTTTAAGGATCTCTTTCCAAGAGATCCTTGATCATCAAAGTTTCTCATTATTTTTTTATCTTTGACCAAGTCAACTTATCTGCATAATTTACTAATTATGGTATACATCACATAGTACAATTATTACGTTTGCACTTCTAAAATCATATTAGGCCAAGCTAACATTTCCCAATGTTCCAACAAAATATGCCTCAAAATTCCCCACAGCTTTTTCTTTTTACTCTGGAGTCTTGGTGCAAAACGAAAAATAATTTGGATCATAGATTCCAACGCTTTTTTCCTCATCGAGAGGCACAACCGTTGATTCTTTTCCATAGAAGAAGGGTTATCTGGGATTTACTTCAACTATCATAATTTAACAGAATTGAGTCTCATTTTAGGGATCCATCGGTCTAGCTTCACCCCATCCAATCCCATGGGTTAGCCAAGAACCCAACCGCCTAACCACTATAGTGATAGGATCCATTTAGGAATTTGGTTATGTTTTGCCCGGGTACCAGGGAAAAGAGTTCCCACATCTCATCCACTCACGTCATATCCATCCTCATCACATCTCATCCATTCACATCTACCCATATCCACATCACATCACATCACATCCATTCACATCACATCTCATCCATTCACATCTACCCCGATCCACATCACATCACATCTCATCCATTCACATCTACCTAGATCCACATCACATGACATTCATCCACCTTACATCTCATCCATCCATTCACATTACATCACATCCATTTATATTCATTCAGATCCACATCTCATCACATCCATCCACTTCACATCTTATCCATTCACATCTCATCACATCATATTCACATCCATTTACATCTCATCATATCATTTTCACATCACATCACATCCATTCACACCTACCCAGATCCACATCACATCCATTCACATCACATCTCATTACGTCACATTCACATCTCATCGCATCTCACCACATCCATTCAGATATCATCACATCACATTCACATCCATTCACATCTCATCGCATATCCATCACACCCATTCACATCCCATCACACCCATCACTTTCATTATTGCATCCACATCACATCACATACATTCCATCCATATCACATCACATACATTCCATCCATATCTATCCATGTCACACCACATCCATTCACAGCTCATCACATTCATCCACATCTATTCATTCATTCACATGCTTATTTATCACATTATATCTCATTCTCATCCATTTTCATCACATCGTTCACATCCACATCCATTTACATCACATCACATCTCATCCACATCCACTTACATCTCATCACATCACATTCACATCACATTTACATTCACATTCACATCTCATCTCATCTCATCACATCCACTCACATCTCATCACATCACATTCACATCTTATCACAGTCACATCTTATCACATCACATTCACATCTCCTCTTATCACATTCACATCTCATCTAGTCACATCGCATCCATTAACATGCCATCACATTCATTTACATTCATTCAGATCCACATCACATCTTATGACATCCACTTTTAGTATCGTTTTCTACTTTCGATAATACTGATAGGACTTTTCTAAGTTTCTGCCAATTGTTTGGCCTAGTTAAAGGTACTTTTTCTCGATCCCATTGAATCTACGTATCAGAGTGTTGTTTAAAGTTTAAAAAGGAAAAATAAACCTTATCAGAATTGAATAGTAAAAACTTAGAAATAGCATTTACATATTGTATTTTAATTCCTTAAGCTTCATTAATGAGAACTAAATCTAAACTTCCGTTTACTCATTGGATCCTCGATCCTCCCAGGGATTCCAAATTTCCTTTTTCTGAATAAGAATTATCCAAGTTTTCTCGATGGATATTTTCACATTCTTTCTTAAATTTCTCAAGTAATATATTCAATATTCTTCTTTTTGAATAAATGATTCATGGGATTTACAAATTCAATTCTATCCATATTTCCCAATAAAAATAATAATACTCAAAATTTCACTTCTTATAAATACTCATAATTTGAATTATGCCAAAAATTTCTCTTTTTCCATTTAATTACTTGGATCTCAAATATCACAGGAATTCCTCTTTTTGTATAAAAATAAATTTACCAAAAATTCTTCTTTTTATATAAAAACAAATTTACCAAAAATTTCTCTTTTACCATTTAATTACTTGGATCTCAAATATCATGGGAATTCCTCTTTTTGTAAAAAAATAAATTTACCAAAATTTACTCTTTTCACATAGTCAATTAATTATGCATAATTATAAAAAAAAATGTTTCTCATGAATATGATGAAAATCATTCTTTTTCCATAGGATGTCCAATCCTAGAATATGGTAGGAAGTCCTCTTTTAGCATTATGCATAAAAATAAGATATGTATTATTTTCTGAAAATTTTACCATAGCTTCACTGCTATTACTGATAATTCTCAATTTTTTTCTAAAGAATAAAAGCTTGTAATGAAAATATGATAGTAGTTCCTCTTTTATGCTTAAAATCAAACTATGAATTTAAATCATAATTTTAACCATAAAATAACATAACTATGATTATCCTTCTAGATTAAGCTAATATCAACACTCCTCTTTTTCCAAATTGTTAGGATAATCCATTTCTCTTTTAGAATGAATAAAAGTAGTTTTCAACTACTCATATACAATTTAAAAGAATTTACCATTATTTTAATAGTACAAAATCATGAAAATATCATTTTCTTAATCTCTAGCTTATCAAGCCTAGAGTTTAGCTTTGAATTAAGAGACTATCATTGAGAAGCATTGTTTTCCAAGGAATTTAGCCATAAAGATGGCTATTCTTTTAGAGAGAGAGAGATTTACTTAAAGAAAGCATTACAATTTAAGCATAAAGGTTAACTTAATGCTAATTAAAAATTTAAAAAAAATCATAAAATTTGATTTTACCTCCAAGTTTGGCTTGATTCTTTAATTGCAGTGAAGCCCCCGACCAATCAATTGGTCCACCAAGAGGAGAAGAGCAACTCCAAGAGTTGTTGTGGAGAGAGAGAGCTCCAAGCTCCCAAGAGAGAGGAAAATTTAAGGGATAATAGACAATAGGTGAGGGAGGCCACTAACCAAGTCCAACCAGGTTCTAGAAGTTTCCAGATTCAGTTTGACTCAATTTGGATAAGATTTGGATCAGTTTGACTCAATTTGGATAAGATTTGGACTAGTTTGGCTCCCTTTTTGATTTAGTTTGATCGAGGAGAGATAAAAATATCATAATTTTTTTGAATTAAAAACCCTTCCACACATGTGAAAGAGGCGCCTACCTCAAGAGTCCCCCTTTCCTTATCAAGGTGTCAAAAATGCATCATTATTCTAAAATATCTCAAATTTTTAGTAATATCTCATAAATTTTAACTAACAAACCTTGTACTCAGTCAACTCTTCATCTTATGTGAGCATTTACTCATTTTTGGGTATTGTCTTTTATTCTTTTGGATTTATCTCATCCTAACACCTGGATTAATCCAATCGGCTCATTGGTACCTTAATTGGACCATAGTCCAAAAATTTCTAAAAATGTAGACCCTTAGGCTAAGGTCCCTTATACCATTTTCAATTAATTCATAATGCACATTGGAAAACTCATTTTGAACTCTTGTTTCAGGGAAATCCATTTTAGACACTAGGAGGATTTTCATATCCAAAGATATCTCAATTTTGGATTCTCTCTCTAGGCCAAAACAGGTTCGAACAAGATTTCTTCTATTTCAGAGAGAGAAATAATATTAAGAACAAAAGGGGAGGTTCTTTTACCTTTACTCCTCAAAAGCTAGAGGGAGGAATCTTACAATGGATCCTATCACTACAGTGGTTGGGCAGTTGGCTAACCTATGGGACTGGATGGGGTAAGGCTGGACTGATGGATCCCTAAAATGAGACTCAATTCTGTTAAGTTACGATACTTGAAGTAAATCTCGGATAACCCTTGTTCTATGGACGGCTATGCCTCTTGATGAGGAAAAAAGTGTTGGACTCTATGATCCAAGTGCAAGTCTTTTCCTTGATCTGACCATGTGACTTACAGGTTCAAGCGGATCAGTTTGGTTAGCCTTGATAGTAGCAGTCGTCTCACCGACGCCACACGGATCCCCAGTGTTTATGAGCGAGTTTGTTCATGGAATCCTTTGTCTCTCGGATCCACCTTGTCACCACAAGTGAATCTCTTTTTCCAGTATACTTCTCTGAGGGTAACAATTTGTACTTCTCGTACCTCTCATCTAATGACTTTGAGTCCCCCCTGTCATTCCGTCTGTGGTGACGTCTGGGAGGGGACCTTGACCTCATCTGTCTTGGTGACGAAGGTCGATTGCCATCCTTCTTGTGTAGTTGTTCGACTAAGGAGGCCAATATGCCTTCCAGCGGGTTCAATCTGTCATCTTGGTGATCCTACCAACTCAGCTGCCCTGGATCCCTTGGGTCATCCATTTGGTACTGTTGAGTATCAAGTGCTCTTGCCTCGAGATGTTTGTTGTGCCGTTCACGCTGAATCCACGTTGTTACTTTGGCATCAAGCTCTGTCTCTCTTTCTTGCCTTGCTTCTTCCTCAATTCTCGCAACTTCTTCTACGTCTAGGTGGCCACCTTCCGAGGTCTTCCCCTTTGGCATATATATTCATCAAACTCACTACGATGCAGTGTTTCCTGCTCAAATACCAAGTGTCACGGAGCGGTGATCTTGGGTCGTGTTCTGGGTCCGAGTTCCCGCTCGGGACTAGGAAAATCTAGTATAAAATTGAAAATAGAGAGTACTTGCTGAATGCTACACACAAAGACCTATAAATCATCTTGAAGAGGACAACAAGCCGGTCGTTTTGAGTACTAGAACTTTGAAAACAAACACCGTATGAAGGAGATATGACCAAAAACATACAAGCTGGAGTAGAAAATGGTATCACCCAAATGCGGGCTTCCAGCCCAAAACTTATATTGATTCAATGTTAACACTCAACGAGATTACAATGGGCATCACAAGACTGATGAGAGAAAAGACTTAGGGGTATCCGAGGCATGGGATCCCTTGCCCACAAGCCATCTTGTATCTAAACGAAGGTAGGAGAGGTTGGGCTAGGCCACATTAATCTACCTCAAGGTACTCCCATATAGAGGCAAAGAATTCGGGGCCTCCAAACATCCCTTGAGAGCACCATGTGAGGCCGGATAGGAATCCCAAGAATCCCACGCCTCACGGTTGCTATAATACCATATGGAATTGGGCAATGGTTTATGAAAAATGGTAAGCACTATTCCAGCTTGTGGTTTTGGTTAGATTGTATTTACCAAAGTGGTTTGGTTGTGCTGGGCTCCTTATTCTATTAGTATCCTAAGTGATGCTTGAGTTCAACTTAGTCTTACTAGCCCACAAATTAAGATTCATGCATGTGTTTGACCCCATTTTTCTCAAGCAAGATGGAGTTAACCCTTAGGGTACATGGTTGGCTATACCATACTCCGAGCCTTCCCATGAATGAAGGAGCATGTTCCCCTATAGAAAGGACCCCCTAGCTCTTCATTTTCCCATGCCCCCTTTATGAGGAGAAAATGCAAGCTTGTATTTTGTGCAATTAAGGCCTTACAACAATACCCTGTATCTCCTAGATGTCGTAGTACCCCACCACCAGCTTGTCCATATCATCGGGTTCCCCTCTACATTCAAAGCGTAAGTGACATTGAGATCAAGAAGAAGTGGGCGTGGAGAAATTGGGAGCTTGGAGGCTTCTCTCACTTCCTACAGCACAAAATCATACCTATTTACAAGCCCAATTACTAGTGGTCCAATATTCTCTTTTTCAGAATTTTAAAGTACCATTCCATACAAGAATTTTTACCTTTTTAGCTTCAGAGAATGAATAATTTGACATTGCTATCGCTCACAAATTTTGCCACATTCCATGCAACTTGAGAAACTTTCCATGACTTCAATTTCCATCATTGATGTCATATAATTCACCTATGAACTTGGTGCCCATACTTTCAAAAAGCGATCTCCAAAATATACTTAAAATTTTAACATCTATATCACTCACAATTTTTGTGGCATCCCATGCACAGCTTGAACACACTTTCCATGAATTCAAATGCCATTATTGATGTTGTATACTTCATGTTTGAAGGCATAAATTGGGATATCTTTGGCAACCTATCCATCAACACATAAATGATATCCCATCCCCTTCTTGTATCCACATAAATGCTTTCCCATCCCCTCCTTGTACGAGGAAGGCCCATGGTGATATCCATAGTAATGTTAGTCTATTTTCCTTCCAAAATTGTTACGAGCTAAAGAAACCCATCGGGCTTATGTGTGGGATCATTGTTGAGTTGATTTAAATACCAAGGTACATCTTTCCACATTCCTTTTTAGTGGTTGCTTTTCCTTGCTATATTAAAGGCCTGAAAAGACCCAAATGCCACCTATGCCTTTGGAGAAGAATGCATCTCTTCCAATACTTTTTGATTGAATGCTAAAGTAGGCACAAGATATACTCTATTGTTGTAGTAGAGTAGCCCCCTTATAATTTCTGAGCCACATGGGCTGCCCCCTCCTTAACAAGCAAATACTCCTAGATATCCATGGGCTTATATTATATAATAAGAGCAAGGGTCAAAATAAATTAAGTGGGTTGGCGCTAAGGTTAAAAGGGGGTTGAGAGAAAACTATGGGTTGCTATAATACCATATGGAATTGGGCAATGGTTTGTGAAAAATGGCAAGTAGTATTCCAGCTTGTGGTTTTGGTTAGATGGTATTTACCAAAGTGGTTTGGTGGTGTCGAGCTCCTTTTCTATTAGTTTACTAAGTGATTCTTGAGTTCACCTTAGTCTAGCCCACAAATTAAGATTCATGCACGTGTTTGACCCTCTTTTTCTCAAGCAAGATGGAGTTAACCCTTAGGGTATATGGTTGGCTATACCATACTCCGAGCCTTCCCATGCATGAAGGAGTGTGTTCCCCTATAGAAAGGCCCCCCTAGCTCTTCATTTTCCCATGCCCAGTTCATGAGGAGAAAATGCTTGTATTTTGTGCAATTAAGGTCTTACAACAATACCCTGTAACTCCTACATGTCATAGTACCCCACAAGCTTGTCCATATCATCGGGTTCTCCTCTACATTCAAAGTGCAAGTGGCATTGAGTTCAAGAAGAAGTGGGCATAGAGAAATTGGGAGCTTGGAGGCTTCTCTCACTTCCTGCTTCAAAAAATGCAATCCAGAATCTTGACGTGAACTTTGGATCTCGGTCACTTACTATTCCCTAGGTAGGCCATGCAATCTGAAGATTTCCTTGAGGAACAATCTGGCCACATCCACTGCAGTGTAGGTTTCTTTTACTAGAATCAGATGGGTAACTTTGGTTAGTCTATCAACTACCACAAAGATGGAGTTGTAACCTGATTGCACTGAAGGTAGTCCAGTAATATAAAATCCATACTGATACATTCCCACTTCATTTGGGGGATGTCTAATGGATGTAACTTCCCAGGCATTTTTACTCTTTTTGCTTTGATTTTTTGACAATGACGTACATGATTAAGTACATCCCTTTTTAGTCCAGGCCAAAAGAAGCTTTTTTTCATAGACATGTAGGTCTGATGAAACCTGGATGTCCTGCAATAAGGCTATCATGGGCTTCATTCAGAATTTGACCTTTAGTTCCCTCATCATTGGGAATGCATAGCCTGCTATTATAATACATAATTCCATCATCCAGGCTATACCCTCGAACTCGGTTTAACTCTTGAGGAGTTTTTCTTTCCTGCATAAGTAGGGTAGCAATAGGGCCAAAGAATCTATCCTGCATGATCTTCTCTCTCTTTCCTGAGGAGTTTTGCTTTCTTGCATAAGTAGGGTAGCAATAGGGCCAAAGAATCTATCTTGCATGATCTTCTCTCTCTTGCTTCATTAATCAATGGATTTGACACCACTCTGATTGCAAGCAAGGAGGCTTTTCCACTGAGGGCATTTACCACATTTTCTTTGCCTGTGCGATACTTGATTTCAAAATCAAATTCCTGCTGTGCAGGGTCTGCATCCACCTTCTTTGGCGCATGTTGAGATTCTTTTGATGAGTGAAGATCCACTTTAAGCTTTGATGATCTGTCATCAAAGTGAATCTTTGACCCAGTATAGGTAATGCCTTCACAACTTTAGGGCATAGACTACCGAAAGTAGCTCCAGGTCATGGACAGCATAATTTCTCTCATGCATTCTGAGTTTTCGGGATTCATAGGCCACTGCATGACCTTCCTACATGAGTGCACCTCCTAGGGCAAAACCACTGGCATCAACTACTACCTCAAAGGGTAGAGAGAAATCTGGCAATTTCAGAATGGGATTGGTTACCAAGGCGGTCTTCAGCTTATCAAAAGTGCTCTGACACCTGGCAGACCATTGAAACGGGATATTCTTCTTGAGAAGATTAGTGAGGGGGGAAGCTATGAGAGCATACTTAGGTATAAAAATTCTATACCAACCAGTAAGTCCTAAGAATCCTCTGACTTCTTTCACTGTCTTTGATTCAGGCCAATCTATGACTGCTTGGACTTTTGCAAAATCTGGAGAAATCCCATCTTTGGATACCAAAAAGCTTAGGTATTCAACATGGTCGACAGAGAAAGTGTATTTGCTCTTTTTAGCAAAGAGTTGGTGCTTCCTTAGAATCTCAAGAACTTTTCGGACATGAGCTTCATGGTCAGCTACATTCTTTAAGTAAATCAGAATATCATCAAAGAAAACAAGAACAAAATCATCTAAGTATTCTCTGAGAATGTCCTACATTAGGCGATTGAATGTAGCTGGGGCATTTGTCAATCCAAACGGCATGACTATAAATTCATAGTGTCCATAACGAGTATTGATGGTGGCTGTCTTCGGGATATCTTGCTCATTAATCCTGATCTGGTAATACCTTGATTTGAGATCTATCTTTGTGAAGATCTGGGCTCCACTTATCCTATCTAGAAGCTCATCAATTATGGGGATAGGATACTTATTCTTAACTGTCAGTAGTAGCTGATTGAGACCTCTATAGTCCACAGAGAGTCTTAGCGTTCCATCTTTCTTTTTTTGAAAGAGAAATGGCGCTCCCCCAGGTGAAACACTGGGTCTTACAAACCCTTGTTCTAACAGCTGCCTAAGCTGTTCCTTGAGTTCAATGGCTTCAAGGACTGGCATTCTCTACGTGCGCTGAGCTCCCGGGGTCAATTCTATCACATGATCTACCCGAATCGGAGGCATCTCGGTTAGCTCTATTGGGAATAAATCATCATATTCACTTAACCATTCTGGTTCTTTAGCTTTTAACTTTGTGTCTACTAGATTCATTTTGACAACAAAAATGAGCTGTTTCTTTCTAAGTCCTTTTAGTAACTTAGAAGCTTTTACTAATTGGCAGACTTGGGGATTTTGAAATTTCGGTTCCTTGAACTTTGTTTTCATGAAGGTCATGGAAGGAAATGGTCCCATTGTGACAGTGAACGTCAACTTGATTTTTGTGGAGCCAATCCATTCGAAGGATCCCGTCGAAAACTCCCCCAAAGGTAGGACTCTGAACTCATAGTCAGCTATATTCCCATCTAGATTGAACCGAATACGATCTGTCTCATAGTGAGTGAAAAGGATCTTCCCACTGGCCAATTAAACTTGCATAGGTTTTCCTGATTTCTGATCTAAGACTAGCGTATGCAAGCATCCAAGGGAAATAAATGAATGAGTACTGCATGAATCAATCGAAAGTTTGAAGGACTTACCCTTATACTGAGCTGGAGTACGGGTGACTTAGAATTGACGATTTGGCCCTTGGTTTTTAAGTGCAGCATACATCTGGCCTCTTTCCTCTTCCACTACTTCTGCTATTGTTTTCTCTCAACCCATAGTTTTCTCTCAACCCCTTTTTAACCTTAGCCCACGACCCACTAAATTTATTTTGACCCTTGCCCTTATTATATAATATGAGCCTTAGCCTAGGTATATTTAAATAATTTTGGTGAGGTTTGTTCCAATACCTAAGCCAATGCCCTGGGATCTAGGGTAAATCCTACCTTTCAGATTATTTAAGGACAATGTTAGTTTCCCTAAATTCCCTTGTTTACTAGGTTTTTCAATTCATGTATATTACGTGCACTAGGTTTAAGGATCTCTTTCCAAGAGATCCTTGATCATCAGCAGAGTTTCTCATTATTTTATTTATCTTTGACTGATTCAACTTATTTGCATAATTTACTAATTATGGTATACATGCACATAGTACAAATCTTACGTTTGTATTTTTAAAATCAATATTAGGGCCAAACTAAAATTTCCTAATGTTTCAACAAAATATGCTTCGAAATTTCCCACGGCTTTTTCTTTTTTACTGTGGGGGTCTTGGTGCAAAACGAAAAATACTTTGATCACTTTCTCTCCTAAAAAATTACTAGTTGGAATTTATTGCACATAATTTTTATTATAGGTTAGGAGGGATCTTACATAAGCTCACAGAGGTAATAGCATTTGAGAGACACTCAGGTAAAAAGACATGGAAATACATGTGAATAAAGTGGCAGCATTAGCTTATTTATAGTTGGTTTTATGTAAGGAGTGATGATAGGGCACTCAAGTACTTTCTCTCATAGCTCAATTTTCCTCCAAAGCAAAGAAGATAGTTACTTACTTTGCCGAATTGTGGTTTTGAGATTGCATACAACAAAGGAAAGGACAATGTGCTTTGTAGATTTGTTATCTACTAGGATATGTGAATATGTGTTCATTGTGGCAAGAGATTAATAGGGATTAGATGATGGATATCTAGGAGGGGTATTTGCTTGTTGAGCCTGAAGGGGGCAGCCCATGTGAAAAGATGTAGCTAGGTATCTAAATGCATGCCATTTCAACTTAACAAAGATCCCACACATAAGCCCGATGGGTTTCTTTAGCCCGTACCAAATTTGTAAGGAAGATAGACTCACATTACTATGGGCCTTCCTCATACAAGGAGGGGATGGGAAAGCATGGATGTGAGAAGGGGATGGGATATCGTTTATGTGTTGATGGATAGGTTGTCGGAGATATCCCAATTTATGCCTTCAAACATGAAGTATACAACATCAATAATGGCATTTGAATTTATGGAAAGTGTGTTTAAGCTGTGCATGGGATGCCACAAAACTTGTGATGAGTGATATAGATGTTAAAGTTTTTAAGTATATTTTGGAAATCACTTCTTGAAATTATGTGCACAAATTTCACACCAAGTTCAAAGATGACTTATATGACA
Source organism: Cibotium barometz (assembly GCF_041138505.1). Classification (NCBI taxonomy): domain Eukaryota; kingdom Viridiplantae; phylum Streptophyta; class Polypodiopsida; order Cyatheales; family Cibotiaceae; genus Cibotium; species Cibotium barometz. The sequence goes on along the minus strand of NC_141066.1, from coordinate 5,184,261 downwards.
TCAATGATGGCAATTGAACTCATGGAAAGTGTGCCCAAGTCACATGGAATGTGGCTGAAAATTGTGAGCGATAGCAATGTCAAATTCTTCATTCTCTGAAGCTGAAAAGGTGAAAATTCTTGTATGGAAGGGTACTTTAAATTTTTTAAAAAGAGAATATTGGACCACTTACACTAGTAATTGGTTGTAGATAGGTATGATTTTGTGCTTTAGGAAGTGAGAGAAGCCTCCAAGCTCCCAATTTCTCCGCACCCACTTCTTCTTGAATTCAATGCCATTTGCGCTTTGAATGTAGAGGGGAACCCAATGATATGGACAAGCTTGTGGGGTACTATGACATGTAGGAGTTACAGGGTATTGTTGTAAGGCCTTAATTGCACAAAATACAAGCTTGCATTTTTGCCTCATGAAACCCATGTGAAAATGAAGAGCTACGGGTGCCTTTCTATAGGGGAACACGCTCCTTCATGCACGGGAAGTCTCGGAGTATGGTATAGCCAACCATGTACCCTAAGGGTTAACTCCATCTCGCTTGAGAAAAAGGGGGTCAACCGTGTGCATGAATCTTAATTTGTGGGCTAGACTAAGGCAAACTCAAGCATCACTTTAGTAAAGTAATAGAATAGGGAGACCAACACCACCAAACCACTTTGGTAACTACCATCTAACCAAAACCACAAGTTGGAATACTACTTACCATTTTTCACAAACCATTGCTCAATTCCATATGGTATTATAGCAGCCCATAGTTTTCTCTCAACCCCTTTTTAACCTTAGCCCACGACACACTGAATTTATTTTGACCCTTGCCCTATTATATAATATAAGCCTTAGCCTAGGTATATTTAAATAATTTTTGTGAGGTTTGTTCCAGTACCTAAGCCAATGCCTTGGGATCTAGGGTAAATCCTACCTTTTAGATTATTTAAGGACAATGTTAGTTTCCCTAAATTCCCTTGTTTACTAGGTTTTTCAATTCATGTACATTACATGCACTAGGTTTAAGGATCTCTTTCTAAGAGATTCTTGATCATTAGAGTTTCTCATTATTTTATTTATCTTTGACCAAGTCAACTTATCTGCATAATTTACCAATTATGGTATACATGCACATAGTACAATTATTACGTTTGTATTTCTAAAATCAATATTAGGGCCAGCCTAAAAATTCCTAATAATCCAACAAAATATGCCTCAAAATTCCCCACGGCTTTTTCTTTTTTACTGTGGGGGTCTCAGTGCAAAACGAAAAAATACTTTGATCACTTTTTCTTCTAAAAAATTACTAGTTGGACTTTATTGCACATAAACTTTATTACAGGTTAAGAGGGATCTTTCATAAGATCACAGAGGTAATAGCATTTGAGAGACACTCAGGTAAAAAGACATGGAAATACATGGGAATAAAGTGGTAGCATTAGCTTATTTGTAGTTGGTTTTATGTAAGGAGCGATGATAGGGCACTCAAGTACTTTCTCTCATAGCCCAATTTTCCTCCAAAGCAAAGACGATAGTTACTTACTTTGCCGAATTTCGGTTTGGAGATTGCATACAACAAAGGAAAGGACAATGTGGTTTGTAGATTCGTTATCTAGGATATGTCAATATGTGTTCATTGTGGCAAGAGATTAATAGGGATTGGATTATGGATATCTAGGAGGAGTATTTTCTTGTTGAGCCTTGAGGGGGCAGCCCATGTGGCTCAGAAATTATAGCAAGGGGGCTAATTTACTATAAGGGTAGAGTGTATCCTCTGCCTACTTTAGCATTCAATCGAAAAGTATTGGAAGAGATGCATTGTTCTTCAAAGGCATAGCTTGCATTTGGGTCTTTTCAGCCCTTTGGTATAGCGAGGAAAAGGAAACACTAAAAACAAATGCGGAAAGATGTAGCTAGGTATCTAAATGCACGCCATTTCAACTCAACAAAGATCCCACACATAAGCCTGATGGGTTTCTTTAGCTCATACCAAATTTGGAAGGAAGATAGACTCACATTACTATGGGCCTTCCTTGTACAAGGAGGGCATGGGAAAGCATTGATGTGAGAAGGGGATGGGATATCCTTTATGTGTTGATGGATAGGTTGCCAAAGATATCCCAATTTATGCCTTCAAACATGAAGTATAAAACATCAATAATGGCATTTGAATTGATGGAAAGTGTGTTCAAGCTGTGTATGGGATGCCACAAAACTTGTGATGTGTGATATAGATGTTGAAATTTTTAAGTGTATTTTAGAGATCCGTTTTTGAAAGTATGGGCCCCGAGTTCACACACGAAGTTCAAAGGTGACTTATATGACATCAATAATGGCAATTGAACTCAAGGAAAGTGTGCTCAAGTCGCATGGAATGCAGTTGAAAATTGTGAGTGATAGCAATGTCAAATTCTTCATTCTCTGAAGCCGAAAAGGCAAAAATTCTTGTATGGAAGGGTACTTTAAAATTTTGAAAAAGATAATATTGGACCTTTTACCCAGTAATTGGGCTTGTAGATAGGTATGATTCTGTGCTGTAGGAATTGAGAGAAGCGCAATTACACCAGTAATTGTGCTTGTAGATAGGTATGATTTTGTGCTATGGGAAGTGAGAGAAGCCTCCAAGCTTCCAATTTCTCTGCACCCACTTCTTCTTGAATTCAATGCCACTTGCGCTTTGAATGTAGAGGGGAACCCGATGATATGGACAAGCTTGTGGGGTACTATGACATGTAGAAGTTACAAGGTATTGTTGTAATGCCTTAATTGCACAAAATACAAGCTTGCATTTTGGCCTCATGAAGCCCATGGGAAAATGAAGAGCTACGGGTGCCTTCCTATAGGGGAACACACTCCTTCATGCATGGGAAAGCTCGGAGTATGGTATAGCCAACCATGTACCCTAAGGGTTAACTAAATCTCGCTTGAGAAAAAGGGGTCAAACGCGTGCATGAATCTTAATTTGTGGGCTAGACTAAAGCAAACTCAAGCATCACTTAGGTAATAGAATAAGGAGCCCAACACCACCAAACCACTTTGGTAACTACCATCTAACCAAAACCACAAGCTAGAATACTACTTACCATTTTTCACAAACCATTGCCCAATTCCATATGGTATTATAGCAACCCATAGTTTTCTCTCAACTCCTTTTTTACCTTATCCCACATGACCCACTGAATTTATTTTGACCCTTGCCCTTATTACATAATATAATCCCTTAGCCTAGGTATATTTAAATAATTTTAGTGAGGTTTGTTCCAATACCTAAGCCAATGCCCTACCTCTGAGATTATTTAAGAACAATGTTAGTTTCCCTAAATTCCCTTGTTTACTAGGTTTTTCAATTCATGTACATTACGTGCACTAGGTTTAAGGATCTCTTTCCAAGAGATCCTTGATCATCAGAGTTTCTCATTATTTTATTTATCTTTGACCAAGTCAACTTATCTGCATAATTTACCAATTATGGTATACATGCACATAGTACAATTTTTACGTTTGTATTTCTAAAATCATTACTAGGGTCAAACTAAAATTTCCTAATGTTCCAACAAAATATGCCTTAAAATTTCCCACGGCTTTTTCTTTTTTACTGTGGAGGTCTCGATGCAAAATGAAAAATACTTTGATCACTTTCTCTCCTAAAAAATTACTAGTTGGAATTTATTGCACATAAACTTTATTACAAGTTAGGAGGGATCTTACATAAGATCACACAGGTAAAAGCATTTGAGAGACACTCAAGTAAAAAAACATTGAAATACATGTGAATAAAGTAGCAGCATTACCTTGTTTGTAGTTGGTTTTATGTGAGGAGTGATGATACGGCACTCAAGTACTTTCTCTCATAGCCCAATTTTCCTCCAAAGCAAAGAAGATGATTACTTACTTTGCTTAATTGTGGTTTTGAGATTGCATACAACAAAGGAAAGGACAATGTGGTTTGTAGATTCGTTATCTAGGATATGTGAATATGTGTTCATTATGGCAAGAGATTAATAGGGATTGGATTATGGATATCTAGGAGGAGTATTTTCTTGTTGAGCCTCGAGGGGGCAGCCCATGTGGCTCAAAACTTAAAGCAAGGGGGCTACTTTACTACTACAAGGATAGAGTGTATCCTCTTCCTAGTTTAGCATTTAATCGAAAAGTATTGGAAGAGATGCATTGTTCTCCAAAGGCATAGCTAGCATTTTGGTCTTTTCAGCCCTTTGGTATAGCGAGGAAAAGGAAACACTAAAAATGAATGTGAAAAGATGTAGCTAGGTATCTAAATGCATGCCATTGTAACTTAACAAAAGATCCCACACATAAGCCCGATGGGTTTCTTTAGCCCGTACCAAATTTGAAAGGAAGATAGACTCACATTACTATGGGCCTTCCTCGTACAAGGAGGGGATGGGAAAGCATTGATGTGAGAAGGGGATGGGATATCATTTATGTGTTGATGGATAGGTTGCCGAAGATATCCCAATTTATGCCTTCAAACATGAAGTATACAACATCAATAATGGCATTTGAATTGATGGAAAGTGTGTTCAAGCTATGCATGGGATGCCACAAAACTTGTGAGGAGTGATATAGATGTTAGAATTTTTAAGTATATTTTGGAGATCACTTTATGAAAGTATGGGCCCCAAGTTCACACCAAGTTCAAAGGTGACTTATATGACATCAATGATGGCAATTGAACTCATGGAAAGTGTGCTCAAGTTGCATGGAATGCGGCTGAAAATTGTGAGTGATAGCAATGTCAAATTATTCATTCTTTGAAGCCAAAAAGGCAAAAATTCTTGTATGGAAGGGTACTTAAAAATTTTGAAAAAGAGAATATTGGACCACTTACACCAGTAATTGGGCTTGTAGATAGGTGTGATGTTGTGCTGTAGGAAGTGAGAGAACCCTCAAGCTCCCAATTTCTCCGCACCCACTTCTTCTTGAATTCAATGCCACTTGCGCTTTGAATGTAGAGGGGAACCTGATAATATGGACAAGCTTGTGGGGGGGTACTATGACATGTAGGAGTTACAGGGTATTTTTGTAAGGGCTTAATTGCACAAAATACAAGCTTGCATTTTTACCTCATGAAGCCCATGAAAAAATGAAGAGCTACGGGTGCCTTTCTATAGGGGAACACACTCCTTCATGCATGGCAAGGCTCTGAGTATGGTATAGCCAACCATGTACCCTAAGGGTTAGCTTCATCTTGCTTGAGAAAAAGGGGGTCAAACACGTGCATGAATCTTAATTTGTGGGCTAGACCTCAAGGCATCACTTATTAGTAAAGTAATAGAATAAGTAGCTCGACACCACCAAACCACTTTGGTAACTACCATCTAACCAAAACCACAAGCTGGAATACTACTTACCATTTTTCACAAACCATTGCCCAATTCCATATGGTATTATAGCAACCCATAGTTTTCTCTCAACCCCTTTTTCACCTTAGCCCACGACCCACTGAGTTTATTTTGAGCCTTTCCCTTATTATATAATATAAGCCTTAGCCTAGGTATATTTAAATAATTTTGGTGAGTTTTGTTCCAATACCTAAGCCAATGCCCTGGGATCTAGGGTAAATCCTACCTTTCAGATTATTTAAGAACATTGTTAGTTTCCCTAAATTCCCTTGTTTACTTGGTTTTTCAATTCATGTACATTACATGCACTAGTTTTAAGGATCTCTTTCCAAGAGATCCTTGATCATCAGAGTTTCTCATTATTTTATTTATCTTTGACCAAGTCAACTTATCTGCATAATTTACTAATTATGGTGTACATGCACATAGTACAATTCCTACGCTTGTATTCTAAAATCAATATGAGGGCCAAACTAAAACTTCTTTATGTTCCAACAAAATATGCCTCAAAATTTCCCACGGCTTTTTCTTTTTTACTGTGGGGGTCTCGCTACAAAACGAAAAATACTTTGATCACTTTCTCTCCTAAAAAATTACTAGTTGGAATTTATTGCACAAAAACATTATTATAGGTTAGGAGGGATCTTATAGGTCACAGAGGTAATAGCATTTGAGGGACACTCTGGTAAAAAGACATGGAAATACATGTGAATAAAGTGGCACCATTAGTTTATTTGTAGTTGGTTTTATGTAAGGAGTGACGATAGGGCACTCAAGTACTTTCTCTCATAGTTTAATTTTCCTCCAAAGTAAAGAAGATGGTTACTTACTTTGCCGAATTGTGGTTTTGAGACTGCATACAACAAAGGAAAGGACAATGTGTTCTGTAGATTCGTTATCTAGGATATGTGAATATGTGGTTATTGTGGCAAGAGATTAATAGGGATTGGATTATGGATATCTAGGAGGAGTATTTGCTTGTTGAGCCTGAAGGGGGCAGCCCATGTGACTCAGAAATTATAGCAAGGGGGCTACTTTACTACAAGGATAGAGTGTATCCTCTTCCTACTTTAGCATTCAATCGAAAAGTATTGGAAGAGATGCATTGTTCTCCAAAGGCATAGCTGGCATTTGGGTCTTTTCAGCCCTTTGGTATAGCGAGGAAAAGGAAACACTAAAAACGAATGTGGAAAGATGTAGCTAGGTATCTAAATGCATGCCATTTCAACTCAACAAAGATCCCACACATAAGCCCGATGGGTTTCTTTAGCCCATACCAAATTTGGAAGGAAGATAGACTCACATTACTATGGGGCGGGAAAGCATTGATGTGAGAAGGGGATGGGATATCGTTTATGTGGTGATGGTGGATAGGTTGCCAAAGATATCCCAATTTATGCCTTCAAACATGAAGTATACAACATCAATAATGGCATTCGAATTGATGGAAAGTGTGTTCAAGCTATGCATGGGATGCCACAAAACTTGTGATGAGTGATATAGATGTTAAAATTTTTAAGTATATTTTGGAGATCTCTTTTTGAAAATATGGGCACCAAGTTCACACCAAGTTCAAAGGTGACTTATATGACATCAATGATGGCAATTGAACTCATGGAAAGTGTGCTCATGTCGCATGGAATGCGGCTGCAATTTGTGAGCAATAGCAATGTCAAATTATTCATTCTCTCTGAAGCCAAAAAGGTAAAAATTCTTGTATGGAAGGATACTTTACAATTTTGAAAAAGAGAATATTGAACCACTTACACCAGTAATTGGGCTTGTAGATAGGTATGATTTTATGGTGTAGGAAGTGAGAGAAGCCTCAACCTCCCAATTTCTCCGCACCCACTTCTTCTTGAATTCAAAACCACTTGCGCTTTGAATGTAGAGGGGAACCAGATGATATGGACAAGCTTGTGGGGTACTATGACATCATCTAGGAGTTACAGGGTATAAGTGTAAGACTTTAATTGCACAAAATAGAAACTTGCATTTTTGCCTCATGAAGCCCATGGGAAAATGAGAAGCTACAAGTGCTTTTCTATAGGGGAACATGCTCCTTCATGCATGGAAAGGCTCGGAGTATGGTATAGCCAACCATGTACCCTAAGGGTTAGCTCCATCTTGCTTGAGAAAAAGGGGGTCAAACGTGTGCATAAATCTTAATTTGTGGGCTAGACTAAGGCAAACTCAAGCATCACTTAGTAAAGTAATAGAATAAGGAGCTCAACACCACCAAACCACTTTGGTAACTACCAATCTAACAAAAACCACAAGCTGGAATACTACTTACATTTTCACAAACCATTGCCCAATTCCATATGGTTCTATAGCAACCCATAGTTTTCTCTCAACCCCTTTTTAACCTTAGCCCACGACCCACTGAATTTATTTTGACCCTTGTTCTTATTATATAATATAAGCCTTAGCCTAGGTATATTTAAATAATTTTGGTGAGTTTTGTTCCAATACCTTAGCCAATGCCCTGGGATCTAGGGTAAATCCTACCTTTCAGATTATTTAAAGACAATGTTAGTTTCCCTAAATTCCCTTGTTTTTACTAGGTTTTTAAATTCATGTACATTACGTGCACTAGGTTTAAGGATCTCTTTCCAAGAGATCCTTGATCATCAGAGTTTCTCATTGTTTTATTTATCTTTGACCAAGTCAACTTATCTGCATAATTTACTAATTATGGTATACATGCACATAGTACAATTCTTACGTTTGTATTTCTAAAATCAATATTAGGGCCAAACTAAAATTTTCTAATGTTCCAACAAAATATGCCTCAATATTCCTCATGGCTTTTTCTTTTTTATTGTGGGGGTCTCGGTGCAAAACGAAAAATACTTTGATCACTTTCTCTCCTAAAAAATTACTAGTTAGGAGGGATCTTACATACGATCACAAAGGTAATAGCATTTGAGAGACGCTCAGGTAAAAAGACATGGAAATACATGTGAATAAAGTGGCACCATTAGCTTATTTGTAGTTGGTTTTATGGAAGGAGTGACGATAGGGCACTCAAGTACTTTCTCTCATAGTTTAATTTTCCTCCAAAGCAAAGAAGATGGTTACTTACTTTGCCGAATTGTGGTTTTGGGACTACATACAACAAAGGAAAGGATAAATGGTTTGTAGATTCGTTATCTAGGATATGTGAATATGTGTTCATTGTGGCACGAGATTAATAGGGAATGTATTATGGATATCTAGGAGGAGTATTTGCTTGTTGAGCCTGGAGGGGGCAACCCAAGTGGCTCAGAAATTATAGCAAAGGGGCAACTTTACTGCAAGGATAGAGTGTATCCTTAGCCTACTTTAGCATTCAATCGAAAAGTATTGGAAGAGATGCATTGTTCTCCAAAGGCATAGGTAGCATTTTGGTCTTTTCAGCCCTTTGGTATAGCGAGGAAAAGGAAACACTAAAAACAAATGCGGAAAAGATCCCACACATAAGCTGGATGGGTTTCTTTAGCCCGTACCAAATTTGGAAGGAAGATAGACTCACATTACTATGGGCCTTCCTCGTACAAGGAGGGGATGGGAAAGCATTGATGTGAGAAGGGGTTGGGATATTGTTTATGTGTTGATGGATAGGTTGCTGAAGATATCCCAATTTATGCCTTCAAACATGAAGTATACAATATCAATAATGGCATTTGAATTGATGTGTTCAAGCTGTGCCTGGGATGCCACAAAACTTGTGATGAGTGATATAGATGTTAAATTTTTTAAGTACTATATTTTGGAGATCACTTTTTGAAAGTATGGGCACCAAGTTTACACCAAGTTCAAAGGTGACTTATATGACATCAATGATGGCAATTGAACTCATGGAAAGTGTGCTCAAGTTGCATGGAATGCAGTTGAAAATTGTGAGCGATAGCAATGTCAAATTATTCATTCTCTGAAGCCAAAAAGGTAAAAATTCTTGTATGGAAGGGTACTTTAAAATTTTGAAAAAGAAAATATTGGACCACTTATACAAGTAATTGGGCTTGTAGATAGGTATGATTTTGTGCTGTAGGAAGTGAGAGAAGCCTCCAAACTCCCAATTTCCTTGCGCCCACTTCTTCTTGAATTTAATGCCACTTGCGCTTTGAATGTAGAGGGGAACCCGATGATATGGACAAGCTTGTGGGGTACTATGACATGTAGGAGTTAGAGGGTATTGTTGTAAGGCCTTAATTGCACAAAATACAAGCTTGCATTTTTGCCTCATGAAGCCCATGGGAAAATGAAGAGCTATGGGTACTTTTCTATAGGGGAACACACTCCTTCATGTATGGGAAGGCTCGGAGTATGTTATAGCCAACCATGTACCCTAAGGGTTAGCTCCATCTCGCTTGAGAAAAATGTCGAGAGATGTAATCGTGGTATTGTGTGTATGTGGGAAAGCACCCTAGAGGTGCAAGATATTGTGGTGAGATAGGAATGCCACATGTAATATTGCATGGTGTGTGAGTGTTGACCAAAAGAAGTGGAAAAGGAGTAGCCACATGGATGATGATGTGTAAAGTGGGATAAGGCTAGAAGGCCTATATCATTGTATGGTTCATTGTGATATGCAATAGAAGGGAATAGTGTCGAGTGTGCAATCTCCCTCTCCCTCTCTCTCTCTCTCTCTCATGGAGTTTTTAGTGTGGTTTAATCCACCTTAGTCTTATGCTTAATCTATGTCCTTCACCATGATCAATCCCATTTCTAGAATCTTAACATGGTATCAGAGCCAAATGGGCTCTTGGTCATGGTGATTATTATGTATATTAGTTTGGTTGTATGTTTCTTTGATTAAGCATTATTTTCAGTTATTATGAGAAAAAAATTATGCACACTCATATTATCATTTGGATTTGCATTTGTGATGAGATTTGAGAGGAGATTTGCATTTGTGAGGATTTGAGAGGAGATTTGCAACAAGGAGGTTGCATAGAAGCTATCCAAGAGAGTTGCAAATGGAGTTTTGCAACATGGAGAGCTTGCTCATCATCAAGGAAGCTGAAAATGGAGATTTCAGTATTATGAAGGCTATGGAGTCTTCATCATCGTCAAGGAGAAGCTGCCAAGAGAAGATATGCTGCTGATTATGCCTCAAGAAGGTTGGTTTTGTGAAGTTTTGCCTCAAAGTTTTGTGTTTGAGCATGGAAAAATGCTCAATGTATAAGGGTTGCTTGATGGGATGGAAGAATCCCAAGGTTCTTTGCTTCCAAGCAAAGAGTGTAAGAGGTGCAATGCTTGTCTAAGAAGGGACAAGAAGTTATGGGCTGGGAAGAAGTCCATGGTTGAGCACATTGGAATGGGGTGGTGCTCATTGGTTTGCTTGATCAAGGATGGAAGCAAACTGTTGTGGAAGCCATTGAAGGCTTGCTTTGTTGTCATGCACCTAGTGGTTTCTCAAATGGGAGAAACTTGCAGAAAAGCACCCTTGAAGATTTGCATGTAGAGGACAAGCATGCATGTTAGAGTTCATATTGGAGCTCATGAAAAGCCATGTTGATGGCTATGGGAGAAACCTCAATGAGAGAGGTTTAGAAGAGGCAAAGAGACCGAAACAAGTAAGGGCATTGAAGTAGATATCTAAAGCGCAAAGAGGCAGCAACTCCTAAAGTGCACAAGAAAGGATGCACAGAATGGTAAAAAAGAAAGCATCTGGAACAGCCATTGCTAGCCAGGCAAGCAGCAAATGGGATGCTTGGAGAGAACCAGCAGAGAGAAAACGAAGCCCAGAGAACACGAGCCTCGTTGCAAGCAAAGGGAATCAATAAACAACAGCTTTCAATGATCAAAATCAATAGTTGCACAGGCCTTTGAGTCGTCTTCTCCACCACCAAAGCCCCAGGCTACACAGTACGAACAGTTGCAAAGGATTATATTGGTCACTGCCAAAGCCATGACCACCATCCTCAGCACACGACACTCCTGTGAATCTTGAATCAGCAGAGACAGTAAAAAACATTACAGCGAATAGCAGGCAAGGTGAACACACTCACGCTGTCGATAGCAGAGAAAAAGAGGTGATGCACATGAAGAAATAGGCAAAGTGGCTAGAGAGCAGGCCACAATCGACTGCAAAGAAGCAGTAGCACAACAGCACGACAAAAAGCAAGACATAGAATCTCATCAGCAAGAGCTTGAAGCGCAGCAAGACACAACAGCGCAGTATGGAGAAGTTGAGCGCAACAGAGGTGCTGACTCGCACAGAGAACCGGTACCCGCCACCATAGCTACTGTGCAGAATCGAGAGGAAGGAGAAGAAGACTTTTTGTCAGGGATTCTGAGGGGATTGAAAAAGGCTCGGCGCACAGCAACGGATAGCCCCTGTAGCGTGCAGACCATTAAAAAAAAGGGCTTTATTTAAAAATTAAAAAAAATATATCTAAGGTCCTTTAACCCTTAGAATTAAGGGTTGACTCACACACCCTCATTCACATGTTTTTTTAAAGGATAATATCCTATCCCTAAAGGATTACAAGTTCAAGCTCTTGTGAACTTGTAGATGGTGTTTTGAAAACTCTCTCCATGTCCCTGAAAAATTAGGCAAATGTCGGCTTGTAAAACAAAGCCGTGGATGATTTTTTAAATTGGGTCTGTTGTCTAGCTTGGGCCAAAATGATTGTATCTTTTTACTCATGATTATGAGGGTAACCGTACCCGAGCTTGAAGCTCAAAACGAGATATGTATTATTCACCCATGGTATGAGGGTAACCATGTCCAAGCTCACCGAGAAGCTCAAAATGGTTGTTGTGATGTGTGCAAGAGCATTGCACGTGTGAGGTGCATGCGCATGGGTTGGAACCCACCCGAACTTCCATGTTCAAATCGGACTCAGTGGTTCCGCTGTGAGCGATGAGTCGGCTCAAAATGGACTAGGTGTCTAAGATGGTAGACACGCGCACACATGTTTGGATGATGGACACTCCAATGTATCATTGAGGGGGAGTGTTGAGAGGTAGCGATTGCGTTTGTGCAATGCTACATTGATATGGGTGATGGATGATGGGTGAATTGTGGAACACCTCAATTAAGAGGGGGTGTTGAGAGATGTAATCGTGGTATTGTGTGTATGTGGGAAAGCACCCTAGAGGTGCAAGATATTGTGGTGAGATAGGAATGCCACATGTTATATTGCATGGTGTGTGAGTGTTGACCAAAAGAAGTGGAAAAGGAGTTGCCACATGGATGATGATGTGTAAAGTGGGATAAGGCTAGAAGGCCTATTTCATTGTATGGTTCATTGTGATATGCAATAGAAGGGAATAGTGTTGAGTGTGCAATCTCCCTCTCTCTCTCTCTCTCATGGAGTTTTTAGTGTGGTTTAATCCACCTTAATCTTATGCTTAATCTATGTCCTTCACCATGATCAATCCCATTTCTAGAATCTTAACAAAAAAGGGGGTCAAATGCATGCATGAATCTTAATTTGTGGGCTAGACTAAGGCAAACTCAAGCATCACTTAGTAAAGTAATAGAATAAGGAGTCCAAGACCACCAAACCACTTTGGTAACTACCATCTCACCAAAACCACAAGCTAGAATACTACTTACCATTTTCACAAACCATTGCTCAATTCCATATGGTATAATAATAACCTATATTTTTCTCTTAACCCCTTTTTAATCTTAGCCCATGACCCACTAAATTTATTTTGACCCTTGCCCTTATTATATAATATAAGCCTTAGCCTATGTAAGATTCCTCCTCAGGCTGAATTTTGATTAAGTCTCTACCTCAATCCCTTGTAATCATTCTATGTTTCTGAATACAAGAAAATATTATTTTTCCTTGCTTTGCCTAGTGAGATAAAAATTTCTAGAGAGTGGTAAATCAATATTGTGTGAGCGATAGCAATGTCAAATTATTCATTCTTTGAAGCCAAAAAGGTAAAAATTCTTGTATGGAAGGGTACTTTAAAATTTTGAAAAAGAGAATATTGGACCACTTACACCAGTAATTGGGCTTGTAGACATGTATGATTTTGTGCTGTAGGAAGTGAGAGAAGCCTCCAAGCTCCCAGTTTCTCCATGACCACTTTTTCTTAAATTCAATGCCACTTGCGCTTTGAATGTAGAGGGGAACCCGATGATATGGATAAGCTTGTGGGTTAGCTCCATCTCGCTTGAGAAAAAGGGGGTCAAACGTGTGCATGAATCTTAATTTGTGGGTTAGACTACTAAGGCAAACTCAAGCATCACTTAGTAAAGTAATAGAATAAGAAGCCCGACACCACCAAACCACTTTGGTAACTACCATCTAACCAAAACCACAAGCTAAAATACTACTTACCATTCTCACAAACCATTGCCCCATTCCATATGGTATTATAGCAACCCAAAGTTTTTTCTCAACCCCTTTTTAACCTTAGCCCATGACCCGGTGAATTTATTTTGACCCTTGCTCTTATTATATAATATAAGCCTTAGCCTAGGTATATTTAATTAATTTTGGTGAGTTTTGTTCCAATACCTAAGCCAATGCCCGGGGATCTAGGGTAAATCCTACCTTTCAGATTATTAAAGGACAATGTTAGTTTTTCTAAATTCCATTATTTACTAGGTTTTTCAATTCATGTACATTATATGTGGACTAGATTTAAGGATTTCTTTTCAAGAGATCCTTGATCATCATCAAAGTTTCTCATTATTTTATTTATCTTTTACCAAGTCAACTTATCACCATAATTTACCAATTATGGTATATATGCACATAGTACAATTCTTACATTTGTATTTCTAAAATCAATATTAAGGACAAACTCAGATTTCCTAATGTTCCAACAAAATATGCCTCAAAATAATTCCCGATGGCTTTTTCTTTTTTACTATGGGGGTCTTGGTGCAAAACGAAAAATACTTTGATCACTTTCTCTCCTAAAAAATTACTAGTTGGAATTTATTGCACATAAACTTTATTACAGGTTAGGAGGGATCTTATATCAAATCACAAAGGTAATAGCATTTGAGGGACACTCGGGTAAAAAGACATAGAAATACATGTGAATAAAGTGGAAGCATTAGGTTATTTATGTAAGGAGTGATGATAGGACACTCAAGTACTTTCTCTCCTAGCCCAATTTTTCTCCAAAGCAAAGAAGATGGTTACTTACTTTGCCGAATTGTGGTTTTGAGATTGCATACAACAAAGGAAAGGACAATGCGGTTTGTAGATTCGTTATCTAGGATATGTGAATATGTGTTCATTGTGGCAAGAGATTAACAGGGATTGGATTATGGATATCTAGGAGTATTTGCTTGTTGAGCCTCGAGGGGGCAGCCCATGTGGATTAGAAATTATAGCAAGGGGGATACTTTACTACAACGATAAAGTGTATCCTCTGCCTACTTTAGCATTTAATCAGAAAGTATTGAAAGAGATGCATTGTTCTCCAAAGGCATAGCTGGCATTTGGGTCTTTTCAACCCTTTGTTATAGCGAGGAAAAGGAAACACTAAAAATGAATGTGGAAAGATGTAGCTAGGTATCTAAATGCATGCCATTTGAACTCACCAAAAATCCCACACATAAGCCCGATGGGTTTCTTTAGCCCGTACCAAACTTGGAAGGAAGATAGACTCACATTACTATGGGCCTTCCTCCTACAAGGAGGGGATGGGAAAGCATTGATGTGAGAAGGGGATAGGATATGGTTTATGTGTTGATGGATAGGTTGCCAAAGATATCCCAATTTATGCCTTCAAACATGAAGCATACAACATCAATAATGGCATTTGAATTGATGGAAAGTGTCTTCAAGCTGTGCATGGAAAGCCACAAAACTTGTGATGAGTGATATAGATGTTAAAACTTTTAAGTATATCTTGAAGATCACTTTTTGAAAGTATGGGCACCAAGTACACACCAAGTTCAAAGGTGACTTATATGACATCAATGATGGCAATTGAACTCATAGAAACTGTGCTCTAATCACATGGAATGCGGCTGAAAATTGTGAGCGATAGCAATGTTAAATTATTCATTCTCTAAAGCCAAAAAGGTAAAAATTCTTGTATGGAAGGGTACTTTAAAATTTTGAAAAAGAGAATATTGGACCACTTACACCAATAATTGGGCTTGTAGATAGGTATGATTTTGTGTTGTAGGAAGTGAGAGAAGCCTCCAAGCTCCCAATTTCTCTGCACCCACTTCTTATTGAATTCAATGCAACTTCTTCTTGAATTCAATGCCACTTACGCTTTGAATGTAGAGGGAAACCCGATGATATGGACAAGCTTGTGGGGTACTATGACATGTAGGAGGTACAAGATATTGTTGTAAGGCCTTAATTGCACAAAATACAAGCTTGCATTTTTGCCTCATGAAGCCCATGGGAAAATGAAGAGCTACGGGTGCCTTTTATAGGGGAACACGCTCCTTCATGCATGGGAGGCTCGGAGTATGGTATAGCCAACCATGTACCCTAAGGGTTAGCTCCATCTCGCTTGAGAAAAAGGGGGTCAAACGCGTGCATGAATCTTAATTTGTGGGCTACACTACTAAGGCAATGTCAAATTATTCATTCTCTGAAGCCAAAAAGGCAAAAATTCTTGTATGGAAGGGTACTTTAAAATTTTGAGAAAGAGAATATTGGACCACTTACACCAGTAATTTGGCTTGTAGATAGGTATGATTTTGTGCTGTAGGAAGTAAGAGAAGCCTCCAAGCTCCTAATTTCTCCGCGCCCACTTCTTCTTGAATTCAATGCTAGTTGCGCTTTGAATGTAGAGGGGAACTTGATGATATGGACAAGCTTGTGGGGTACTATGACATGTAGGAGTTACAAGGAATTGTTGGAAGGCCTTAACTGCACAAAATACAAGCTTGCATTTTTGCCTCATGAAGCCCATGGGAAAATGAAGAGCTACGGGTGCCTTTCTGTAGGGGAACACGCTCCTTCATGCATGGGAAGGCTCAGAGTATGGTATAGCCAACCATGTACCCTAAGGGTAAGCTCCATCTCGCTTGAGAAAAAGGGGGTCAAGCACGTGCATGAATCTTAATTTGTGGGCTAGACTAAGGCAAACTCAAGCATCACTTAGTAAAGTAATAGAATAAGGAGCCCGACACCACCAAACCACTTTGGTAACTACCATCTAACCAAAACCACAAGCTGTTGGAATACTACTTACCATTTTTCACAAACCATTGCCCCATTCCATATGGTATTATAGCAACCCATAGTTTTCTCTCAACCCCTTTTTAACCTTAGCCCACGACCCACTGAATTTATTTTGACCCTTGCCCTTATTATATAATATAAGCCTTAGCCTAGGTATATTTAAATAATTTTGGTGAGTTTTATTCCAATACCTAAGCCAATGCCCTGGGATCTAGGGTAAGTCCTACCTTTCGGATTATTTAAGGACAATGTTAGTTTCCCTAAATTCCCTTGTTTACTAGGTTTTTCAATTCATGTACATTACGTGCACTAGGTTTAAGGATCCCTTTCCAAGAGATCCTTGATCATCAGAGTTTCTCATTATTTTATTTATCTTTGACCAAGTCAACTTATCTCTGCATAATTTACCAAATATGGTATACATGCACATAGGACAATTCTTACGTTTGTATTTCTAAAATCAATATTAGGGCCAAACTAAAATTTCCTAATGTTCCAACAAAATATGCCTCAAAATTCCCCCATGGCTTTTTCTTTTTTACTGTGGGGGTCTCAGTGCAAAATAAAAAATACTTTGATCACTTTCTCTCCTAAAAAATTACTAGTTGGAATTTATTGCACATAAACGTTATTACAAGTTAGGAGGGATATTACATAAGATCACAGAGGTAATAGCATTTGAGAGACACTCAGGTAAAAAGACATGGAAATACATGTGAATAATGGTTTGTGAAAAATGGTAAGTAGTATTCCAGCTTGTGGTTTTGGCTAGATGGTAGTTATCAAAGTGGTTTGGTTGTAAGATTCCTCGCCCAGCCTTCGAGGTATACAGGAGTAAGAATCTCCCTTTCTGATCTTAAAATTATTCCCTCTCTAAAATAAAAGAAAGATTCTGTTTAAAAAGGGAAGACACTTTCCCCAGAATACCTTATCACAGGAGCCCACCTATTTTAAGGATTCAGAACGATGAGTTTAGAAGTGAGAACCAGTGTTTTAGATGCCAAGGTTTTGGTCATCAGTTAAAAGACTGCCCGACTCCTGCCATGACAAGGGCACAGGGAAGTCAAGAACCCAAATTCAGAGACCAATTCCTTCATACACATCTAATCAGGGTCCGCCGTCTCGGACAAGATTGCTTAACTCCATTAACTAGGTCCGACCCATTGATTAGGGTCGACATAACCAGTCAAATGCTTGACGACATAGAGCAACAGATGCAGGCAATTCATAAAGATATAAAAGCTGCCCAGGATCGACAGAAACAGTATACAGATAAGAAGAGGACAGTCAGAGAATTCAAAGAAGCAGATATGGTCTTCATTTGAGTACGGACCAAAAGAAGTTCTTTATCTCTTGGAGAGTATAAGTAGTTATCCCCCAAATATTGTGGACCAAAGAAAGTAAGTGACTTAGCCTACGAACTTCTTTTATCTCCTCATCTCAAAGTTCTTAATGCCTTCTATATAAATTTGTGCCAAACCCAAATCATGGAGAGACGGTAAAACTTCAGTGGCAAGATATCCCGGTGGCTTCTAGGTTACGTTAGTTCCTTCTTTATATAAGTCGTAACTCTTACTTGTCGCTCGCAGTAATCTTACTTCCATTGATCTCCTTTCTTTCTTAATCTCATTCATGGCTTGGCAGCAAGACTTAGTTTTATCCATGATGATTTCTCACCTTCAAGACGATGCAAGTGAGTTTGTGAAGAAGGATTTCATAGAATTGTATGAGCGCTCACTTTTCCCTCACTTGGGAACTTCTGTAGCTTAGACCAAATGGCAGACCTGTCGAGACATAACTAGGATAACACCGTGGGGGCGATAGCACTTCCGTAACAATGTCCGCTTGGCTATGGTTATTGAAGCTTTGGGTTTGGGTCCCCGATACTACTGCGTGATGAGATCAAGGCATGTTGGGTTTTCTGAGCGGGTCTTCTTACTGGCATGTTTTCTTCCTCATCAGAAGATATGCCTTTATCCCATTTGGCTTGCCTCTCAGAGGTCCTTTTAATAGGTCACCTCATACCAGTGAGATAGGTGCTGCAATAACCGGCCGAATTATAACCATAGATGAATTACCTTATACGTGTGCAGCTTGTGAGTGCTGCTTTTGTGACCATATGATGGACGGGCTTATGGAAGTGTAAAAAGTTCTTCTATCTTTATTGTATATGTTCCAAGAATGAATAAAGTTGAAATATTTGTTCTTGTCTTGAGTCTTGCTCTCTTTGAGACTTTTCTTGGTGGTTAATCTTAATTAAAAATTTTCTCTCAGTCTCATATTCGTGCATCTTGCGAATTTACCCCCAGTTTGCGAGATGAGGACATCTCGCGTTTTTCAAGTGGGAGAGAATGTAAGATTCCTCCCCAGCCTCTCAAGATGTCCAGCATCTTCCCCTGTAATCAATCCCCTCTTCAGAAATATAAAAGATCTTGTCTCTGCCTATTTTGACATAGAGAGAGAAAATATTCTAGACAGAGAATATTCAGATTTTGAATATTTTTAGATAGAAAAATTTCTCATATTATTAAAATGAATTCCCGTGAAACAGAAATTCCAAAAGAACTTTCTAATGTGCAATTGGAATTTATTGGAAATGGGTATAAAGGACCTTAGCCTAAGGGTCTAGATTTTCAGAAATTTTTGGATTATGGTCCAATTAAGGTTCCTATGGGCCAATAGCATCAATCCATGTGTAGGGAGGAGATAAATTAAATTTGTAAAAGAAGATACCCAAAAATGAGTAAATGCTCACATAAGATGAAGAGTTGACTATGTACAAGGTTTATTAGTAAGAAACTATGAGTAATATCAAAAATATGAGATAAATGCTCACATAAGATGAAGAGTTGAAAATGTACAAGGTTTATTAGTAAAAAACTATGAGCAATATTAAAAATATGAGATATTTTGGGTATCCAAAAATGAGTAAATGCTCACATAAGATGAAGAGTTGAAAATGTACAAGGTTTATTAGTAAAAAACTATGAGCAATATTAAAAATATGAGATATTTTGGGTATAATGATTTCATTTTGACACATATGTAAGGAAGGGGAGTCCATTAAAGGAGGTGCATATTTCACATGCTTGAATGAGTTTTAAACTCATAAAAATTGAGATATTTCATCTCTCCTCTCTCCTAATTCAAGTCTAGTTGCAAAAAGTTAGCTCAACTGACCTAAAAATGGTCAAAAATTGACCAAATTGAGTTTGAAAATTCTAGAATCAGTCTGATTGGTTAGGAGCTCACTTTTTCCTATAAATAGAGGCCTCCCCTTTGTTGAAACTCATCAACAATGTTTAATGCATTGTTACTCTACTCCACCCAAGCCAAGAACTATGAATTTATTAATAATTCATTAGTTTTTGACATTTCCCTCTTCCAAAGATTGGTGGCCACTCTTGTTTAAACAAGAGTTGAACCCTCAAACCATCAAGCCAAACGAAAGCTATCAAAGTCATTAGTAAGTTGGTGATTTTTCTTTTCTTGCACTTATTTTATGGATGTTTATGGTTTCAAATGATTTTTATGCTTTATGTCTTCTCTATAATGTTAGGCCTCATTACAAAAGGCATTCCCCTCTCTTCTCTAACAAAACCAACCATTCTCTATCCTAGGTGAATGGTTAATTGATTTATGTTAAGTTTTTTTATAATGATTATTTTATTACAAAAGTGTTACTTTTAGCATAATTAAATTTCATGCATAGAGGTATGCATAAAAGATGATTATTTTATTACAAAAGTGTTACTTTTAGCATAATTGAATTTCATGCATAGAGGTATGCATAAAAGATGATTATTTTATTACAAAAGTGTTACTTTTAGCATAATTGAATTTCATGCATAGAGGTATGCATAAAAGATGATTATTTTATTACAAAAGTGTTACTTTTAGCATAATTAAATTTCATGCATAGAGATATGCATAAAAGATGATTATTTTATTACAAAAGTGTTACTTTTTAGCATGATTGAATTTCATGCATAGAGGTATGCATAAAAGATGATTATTTTATTATAAAAGTGTTACTTTTAGCATAATTGAATTTCATGCATAGATGTATGCATAAAAGATGATTATGTTATTATAAAAGTGTTATTTTTATCATATTTGAATTTCATGCATAGAGGTATGCATAAAAGATGATTATTTTATTATAGAAGTGTTACTTTTATCATATTTGAATTTCATGCATAGAATTATGCATAAAAGTTGATTTTTTTATTATAAAAGTGTTACTTTTATCATATTTGAAATTCATGCATAGAGGTATGCATAAAAGTTGATTATTTTAGTATAAAAGTGTTACTTTTATCATATTTGAATTTCATGCATAGAGGTATGCATAAAAGCTGATTATTTTATTATAAAAGTGTTACTTTTATCATATTTGAATTTCATGCATAGAGGTATGCATAAAAGTTGATTATTTTATTATAAAAGTGTTACTTTTATCACAATTGAATTTCATGCATAGAAGTATGCATAAAAGTTGATTATTTTATTATAAAAGTGTTACTTTTATCATATTTGAAATTCATGCATAGAGGTATGCATAAAATTTGATTATTTTATTATAAAAGTGTTACTTTTATCATATTGAAATTTCATGCATAGAGGTATGCATAAAAGTTGATTATTTTATTATAAAAGTGTTACTTTTATTCACAATTAAATTTCCTGCCTAGAAGTATGCATAAGAGTTGATAATTTATTATAAAAGTGTTACTTTTATCATATTTGGATTTCATGCATAGAAGTATGCATAAAAGATATTCTTTTTATACTAAAAGTGTGATTTTCATCATAAATGGATTTTATGCATAACTTAGGTGCATAAGAGAAATTCTTTTATTCTAAAAGTGTAATTCCTACCAAATTGAATTTATGCATAGGAAGATGCATAAAAGATTGATTTTTAATTCAAAAGTGTCATTCTCATCTAAATTGAATTTATGCATAGGAAGATGCATAAAAGATTGAATTTTAATTCAAAATTATCATTTTCATTTAAAATGAATTTATGTATAGGAAGATGCATAAAAGATTGATTTTTACTTTGAAAAGTATTAATCTCCTTTAATGGAATTTATGTATAAATAAATGTGTAAAAAAATCTTATATCAAATATAAGAATTCTCTTGTATTCTATAAATAGATATGAGATGTGATAGGATGTGATAAGAGGTGTATAAGATGTGATAAGAGGTGATAAGATGCTTATGAAATAAGTTAGCAGGTGATAAGATGAATTAAGATGTGATAAGATGTGATAGGATAAGATGTATATGGGTTGTTGATAGGGCAAGAATGGATGTGATGTAAAAGATTAGATGTGAAGGCATATGGGGTTATATGAATGGGAATGTGGAAATGGATGTATGTATGTGGATGTGTGAATGTGGAGATGGGAGTGTGGATGTATGAATGTGAAAATGGATGCATGCATGAAGATGTATATGCGTAGATGTGAATGTGGATGTATATATGTGTGTGGATGTATAGATGTGAATGGGAATGTGGATGTGGATGTGGATGTGGATGTATGTATGTGGATGTAGATGTGGATGTATAGATGGGAATGGGAATGTGGATGTGGATGTATGTATGTATGTGGATGTGGATATATGAATGAGGACGTGATAATGGATGTATGCATGTAAATGTGGATGTATGGATGTGAATGTGAATGTGTATGCGAATTAATGTGTCATCGATATGAGGAAATGGATGAGAATGAGTACACATTGAATGGAATGTGGAATAAGTAATGTGGACTAAGGAGGGATAATGTGGAAAGACGAGAGTTCGATTTAGAAATTGTATTTTGTGACTGTTTGTAAATGACTGTTTTATGTCAAGAATGCTAGGGAAGCATTTTGACCGTCTTGTGGATTAAGGTCATGAAGACCTAACTGTTAAAGTTGCAACTGCTGTGTGACGGAGAGTCAATGGAGGACGTCTCGCGTAGCAAGGTCGACCGAGGTCTTGACCAGCCCTCAGTTCGATTTAAATGGTGAGCTTCCGGTACGGTGGATGAGGGACCAAGGAAGCGGCCTATGAGTGAAGCGCTAGGTCACCTGCAAAGGATCCTAGAGGGTGTTGACCATACGGTGCTCGGGCTCTGGGTTGCCGAAGACACCCACACGTGCATCATGGAAGATATTGGAATAAAGAATAAGAATTGTTTTCTGAAACCGGGCATGGATTTGGTTGATTGACCTTGCTGGTCCTCAACGGATGAGTCCATGGCTCTTTTATATAGATTTGTGGGTTGATCTTGCTGATCTTGCACGGAGATTCCATTCTATTATATGAATATATTGCCGGTTACTATGAGCTAGGAACTATGGAAAAGGCCCTTGAGTGAACAGGTGGTGAGCGTTCTGGTTGCCAATGATGCCATAAGTATACTGATGAATGAATGACTGGAAATAAGGATTCAACCAGAGACTTTGAGGATTGTCATCAGTGACATAATGGTTTCATTAAAGGATTGTTTTAAAGTTAGCTGATGCTGCTAAGAAAAAGACAATTTCATATTGGGTGTGTAAGTGGTGTGACTAGTTTTATGTTTGCATGAACTTCTGGCTAGGGGGCCTTGGAACTCTTTTCCTTGGTACCCGGGACAAAACCTAACCAAATTCTTAATTGGATCCCATCACTACAGTGGTTGGGCGGTTGGCTAACCCATGGGACCGGATGGGGTTAGGTTGGATTGATGGATCCGTAAATCGAGACTCAATTTATGTTATTACGATAGATAAAGTAAATCCCGGATAGTAATTGTTCTATGGATAGGAATCAACGGTTGTGCCTCTTGATGGGAAAAAAAGCGTTGATCCCAATGATCCAAGTGCAAGTTTCTTCCTTGATCCGACCGAGTATCTTTATAGGTGCAGTCGGATCAGCGTGATCAGTAATGATCTTCACTACGTTAGAGTAAAAAGTTATCCTGGTGGAATCGCCCGTGCTTTTCGGGTAAGGAAAGTTTTTTCCAGGTTCGGTTTTGGAAAAACCGACGGATTAGTCTCTTGTCTGGATATCCATGGACGAGGCCTCGAGTGTGGAACCCTGCCCCGCGCAAGAAGTGCTACTTCCGCTGCTAGTACCCTGAATCCGTTGCTCGGTGGGAACAAGGATCTCACAGTTGGTATCAGAGCAAATTGGTTAATAAAGATCAACTGAGAAGCCAAATATGTCAAAAATTTATCAAGAAGCACAAAAAGGTTGTAATTGTGTGATATAATTCATACAATTTGATACTCAAACTGAAAATTCGTAAATTAGTAATTGGGTCTTCAAATAGAAGTACCGCAATTCTATGGAACCCTGACTTGCTTGAGGCCTAGACATGATGGTATTTACCATATAGTTCCAAGGATCATGACTACCCGTATATACCGAGGGTATAACTGTAGCTCTTTATCGGTAGTATATATGAGTAAATCTATGACTTGAAATTATAAGCGTTAATGCTATCCAGATGATGAATTTTAAATGTGGTTGATATGATTTTTAATTTTGTTTGAGAATTGATGAATTGATTTGGATTCTGATTAAAAAATGATGATTTCTGAAATTTAGTTGAAATATAATAACCTGAGTGAAACCACAATGAGGATGAATGGGACGAGTCCCTGTGATGATATTCATAACTAGAATGATGATAATAAATTCAGCAAATCACTATGAGATTAGTGGATTGTGCTGTCAGATTGCTACTGTTAACACTTGACCGGTAGATCAAGTTAAGGGATGACAAATTGAGAACTTGCTTGACTGAAATTTCCGTGGAGGAATGTTCAGAATGAAATTTTTCAGTCTAATGGACCATTATCGTGTTAAAAATATGGATGATATGATCTGAATGAATGTATTTAATGATGAGTTCTATATAAGGGATATTTATCCCGTATTCTGTTGGGTTGACCAGAATATAAGGAACCCCAGAATAAATTAGATCTTAAGAAAAAGAGTTGTCCTCTACCTTACGAGATGAGGACATCTCGCACTTTTTAAGTGGGGTAGAATGTAAGATTCCTCCCCCAGCCTTCGAGGTATACAGGAGTAAGAATCTCCCTTTTTGATCTTAAAATTATTCCCTCTCTAAAATAAAAGAAAGTTTCTATTTAAAAAGGGAAGACACTTTCCCTAGAATACCATATCAGGAGCCCACCTATTTTAAGGATTCAGAACGATGAGTTCAAAAGTGAGAACCGGTGTTTGAGATGCCAAGGTTTTGGTCATCAGTTAAAAGACTGCCCGACTCCTGCCATGACAAGGGCACAGGGAAGTCAAGAACCCAAATTCAGAGACCAATTCCTTCATACCAATCTAATCAGGGTCCGACAAGATTGCTTAACTCCATTAACTAGGTCCGACCCATGTCCGTCTCTCGAACAAGATTGCTTAACTCCATTAACTAGGTCCGACCCATTGATTAGGGTCGAGATAACCAGTCAAATGCTTGACGACATAGAGCAACAGATGCAGGCAATTCATAAAGATATAAAAGCTGCCCAGGATCGACAGAAACAGTATACAGATAAGAAGAGGACAATTAGAGAATTCAAAGAAGCAGATATGGTCTTCATTTGAGTACGGACCAAAAGAAGTTCTTTATCTCTTGGAGAGTATAAGTAGTTATCCCCCAGATATTGTGGACCAAAGAAAGTAGGTGACTTAGCCTACGAACTTCTTTTATCTCCTCATCTCAAAGTTCTTAATGCCTTCTATATAAATTTGTGCCAAACCCAAATCATGGAGAGACGGTAAAACTTCAAGAAATAGAATGGGCATCGTTGAAGGTGTATGAAGGCTTGGGCCATAAAATATTGATGTGGCCAATGTAGCATGAGCATAAGTGTAAAAAAAGAATATGATTGTGGCTATTTTGTAGGCCTTAAAAGAAATAAAGAAATAAATAACGTGGCCAGTTGGTGGTATGCGTGGAGGTTTGAGTGGCTGCCAGAGCGAAGAAGTCCAGAAGCTGGCAGAGCATGGAAGTCGGCAGCTGCAGATAAAGGTGAAGGTCGCCTTGTGATTGTTTAAGAGGGGGACTCTATGGTGTAGCTGCAGGAGAGAATCAAAGAAAGGCGGGCACAGAATAGTGGTGTGATTGTTGGCGACTAAGAGAAAAAAACAGGCTCTTGGGCGACTCGAGGGCGCTGCTCTCAGTAGATGGTGTCGAAGAGATTGGCGGGTTCTTCCAGAAGACCTCCAAGGCAGTGGGCTGGGGTGTGCGCAAGGGACGATAAAGAGTGGTTTGTGTTTTGTTGGAGCGGTCTGCAGGTGGTGACGACACCTGGGGGACGTCAACAACAGGCCGAGGATACAGAGGAACTTGTGTGGTGACTAGCAACGGCTGGAAGGGGCCGCTTTGGAGCTGCAGCTGCTGGACTGAGGGCGCCAACTAACTCCAACAGGACGAGAAGGTTGGTTCTTTTTCTCTTTGGTGACTGGCGCAGGTGATAGGTGGGAGTTTTATTTTTTTTGATGTTGGCGCAGCCATTGATGAGAGAAGGAGAGAGAGTCGGGTTTGTTGCTGTGAAGTTGATGCCGGTTGGAAGCCAAAGGAAGGGTGCGAAGGGGAGAGTTGGGAGGTTTTTTTAGAAACTTTGGGTCTTGTACGATGTTGCTTGGGCTGGCGCAGCACAGAGAGGGCTGATGGTAGTCAAACGGTGAAGAAAGAGAGAACGTGGACTGCTGAGAAGTAGAAAGGAGGATGCCATCTGCAGCGAAGCAGTGAAGGAAGGCAAGACTGTTGACAGCAGCAACTGTTGGGTGCATGTGTGGACTGTGAAGGCAGGGAAGATTACAGAGCTCAGGGAACATCTCAATACTGCTCCACTGTCGAAGAGCCATGCTGCTGCTATCGTGGAGATGAGGAGAGAAAGACATCAGGCTGCTGTTCATGTGCGAACATGAGGAAGGTGCCAAGGATGCTTGCTGTGTATAGCTGTGTAGAGCTAATTGAGAAGCAAGAGAGAGAGAGAGAGAAAGTGTGTGGTTTTTGTGGATTTCTATCTCTTCTGGAGACTTAGGCCAGAGTTGTAAATTCTCTTGATTAGCTGTGGCTAGTGTTTGGTGATGCTAGAGAGTTCTTTTTGTTTCCTTGTTTATTTGGGTACAAGTTGTGACAGCCAGATCTGAAATATAAATCTTGTTCATGCTCTTGGGCCTGGTTTTCTGGTGTGTCTATATGCATGTGAGGAAGTGTGGCACCCTATAAGGGCGTAAACAGCTTTACCGCTTCCGTGCCATCACTTTTTGGTGCCTCCACAGAGGAACAGATTTCCTCTGGTTTGTGAAAGAAGACAGGGGTTTGTTGAAGGAAGATTTGGGAAATGGCTCAAGATTTTCCAGAGTATTGGGGATTGCCATAGGAGAGTGCAGTCAGGTTTCTGGAGAAGATGGAGTTTACAGCCTTGATGAAAGACAGGGCAACCTCAGAGATCCTCTCTCAGATTTTGACTTATTACTTGCAGGGTGATGCAAAAACATGGCTACAGATGTTTGTGACTACACACAGGAATATTCATCAACAGGATCCTGAGTACCGTGTAGTCAGAGCTGCATTTTTGGCACAGTTTGCCCGAGTGAGGAGTCCGAATGAAGTGTGGAAGGAGTTGTGTAACATTCAGCAGAAGGACGGTCAGGATGTGGATCAGTATCTGATAGAGTTTGGTAGACTGTGGAGTCTATGGTGTGAGGCTTTGATTCCTAAAGTACCCCCGCAGATGATAAAGAGAGACCGGTTTGTGGCTGGTCTGGAGCCAACCCTCCGTCTGAAGGTGGAGCTGAAGAACCTGGATAGCTTTGAGGAGGCTGTCAGAGTAGCTCGAGAGGAGTGGAAGGTGAAGCGTCTGAGGCAGATGGGAATGCAGGAAGAGCCAAAGAAGTTTTTGAAGATGCCAGAGATTGAGAGTATACATCCTGAAAGGGAAGCTGCTGTTGTTCCTGAATAGGAGGACACTTTGAAGAGGGACATACATGATGCAGTGGAGCTCATGAAGTCTCTAAGTTTGAATTGGATGGAAGCAGGTGGAAAGGGAAGCATCCGAGGTGCACCAAATAATAGAAGAGACAATATGTCAACAGTGGGAGGAACAGGGAGAGGACGGGGCTACTATTTAAGCAATGTCCAATGCTGGAACTGTGGGGAGCTGGGACATATCAGCCCTCAATGTGACAAACCGCCCAGAGCAGGTGGTGGAATGTATCCTGTAATGCAGAGGACTAATGATAGATCGGGGGATCATAGTGTTGAAGTAAAAGATCCAAATCAACCCTCTACCAGTGGAGTTAAATGGGAGGATAAAGGGAAGGGACCGGCTCTCAGCCTGATAGGAGTGGAGACCATTCCAGAGATTATGCCTGTGGAAAAGAGGACGAGGAGTACAACGGCAGAACCTGAACCATCTTCTAAGAAAGGTAAACATGTCCAATTTGATATAAGCCCTCAACCAGAGAAGAAGAAGAGGAAGCCAAGAAGACATTATAAAACTTCAGATTTGCATATTGGTCAAGGTCAGGAGGAGTATACATTGATGGGAGATTTAAAGGGAAGGGTAGCCAATATAACGCTCAATTGCTTGGATTGTGTCCGAAGCTTAAGAGAGAGTGGAAGAAGTTGGCAAATCCGAGGAAAGTAAATGAGCAAGAGCCCACACAAGGCAAAATGGAGCTGATGTCTGTGGAAGACCTTCCTGATATTTGTCC
The DNA here is from genome assembly GCF_041138505.1 of Cibotium barometz. Taxonomy (NCBI): domain Eukaryota; kingdom Viridiplantae; phylum Streptophyta; class Polypodiopsida; order Cyatheales; family Cibotiaceae; genus Cibotium; species Cibotium barometz. The sequence continues at coordinate 5,156,066 of NC_141066.1, read as the reverse complement.
ATCAGTTGATGCTTGGTGTGGAAATGTGAGTGTTGGAGAAGCATATGTTGATGGCGGTGCACAAATCAGTGTAATGACTCAGTCTTGTATGGAGAGATTGGGGTTAAAGCTGAATGCTAGTTCTGATTTTAGACTCCGTTTAGCAAATCATGCAAAAGTGAAGTGTCTGGGTATATGTACAGAAGTGCTAGTGACTGCTTTTGGTGTGGTTTGCAACATAAATTGCCATATTATGCCGGCTGGTTTGGGAGCTTATCCACTGATTTTGGGCAGACCTTGGCTCAGACAGGTGGGTGCCATCCAAAATTGGAGAAGAGGGACTATAACAGTACATAATAAGAGAGGAAGGGCCAGGAAGTTCAATATGAGTAGTAAGCGAGAAATGAAGAGTGAGCCTGAAGAAACAAGTGCTGATGAGTATACAGATAGTGAAACTGAAGAAGAGAGTTCTACTTCTGATGATGAGAGCCAGGTATCATTTATAATGAAGGAAGAAAATGAGTATGTGATGCAAGCTGAAGAGGAGTTAAAGAAGGAAGAAGAGAGCAGACTTGAAGATATGGACAGTCTGATGCAGCCTCCATCACCCAGTACAGAGAAAGAGAAGCTGTTGCAAGGCATGCTGAATCCTAAATTGTAGCCAGTGGAGAAAGAAGAGTATATGAAGGTAATACATAAATTCCCTCATTTGTTCATTACTTCATATGAAGAGATCCGAGGATTCAAATGTGAACCAATGCCTATAGTATTGAAAGAGGGTGTGAGGCCCAGTGTTTCAGAAAATGAGGAGGATAAATAGAGAGCTACTGCCTGTATTAAGAGAGGAGTTGAGTAAGTTGTTAAAAGCAGGGTTAATTTATCCAGTAGATCACTCAGATTGGGCAAATCCAGTGGTCTTTACTCCAAAGCATACAGGTGGGTGGAGAGTCTGTATTGATTACAAGCCTCTGAATGCTGCAACAAAAAGCAATCACTATCCTCTGCCGTTCATTGATGATATTTTGGACAGGGTAGCTGGATATGAGAGATATAGTGTATGTGATGGCTTCTCTGGGTATTTTCAGATCTCAATTGCTGAGGAAGACCAGGCTAAAACCACTATCATTACACCGTGGGGTTGCTTCTGTTACCGAGTAGTACCATTTGGTTTGAAAAATGCATCCTCGTGGTATCAAAGGAACACTGATAGAGTACTTGCACCTCTTACAGATCATTTTGTGAGAGCTTTTTTGGATGATATTTGTGTATATAGTTCTCAAAAGGAGCATGGTAATAAATTGGAGCAAGTATTTTCTAAAATGGATGATGCAGGTGGACAACTGAATCCAAAGAAGTGTCATTTAGGATATTCAAAGGTGAAGCTGTTGGGGCATATGATATCTCAGAATGGAATTGAACCTGATCCAGAGAAGATAAAAGCTCTTGTCTTATTATCTGCACCATCAACATCCAGACAGCTTGCAAACTTTTGTCCAGAAGGTAAAATATATGGCAAGATTTGTTCCTTTAATGTCTCAATTGCTTTACCCTCTTCAGCAAGCTATGAAGAAAGAACCATTGCAATGGAATGAAGAATGCGAGGAAGTGTTTGAGAAAGTGAAAGAAGTATTGGGAAGTATTTCCAGTGTGAAAGCTCCGGATTTCTCTCAAGTCTTTTATGTGAATCCATCTTTTGGTCCGGATGTAGTTGGAGCAATCTTAATGCAGAGAGGAGATGAATCCAGATATATGAAGCCTGTGTATTATGCAAGTAGAGTGAAGACAGAAACAGAGAGGAAATACACTGAGGTTGAATTGGTTTTGTCAAGTCTGGTGTATGCTTGCGGGAAATTCAGGTCATATCTCCTGATGAGACCATTTGTGGTACTGACAAACTATACTTTACTCCCTCAGCTGGTGAATGGTACTTCACTCTCAAAAGGTATGATGCGATGGTTAGTGGAGCTTCAAGAATATGATTTCTCATTTTTGATTGAAGATACTTGCAAGGCAACTTTGGCAAATCTTCTAACATATAAGGACGGCCCGATCCTAGTGAAGGAAGTGGATTCAAAGATAGAAAAAAAGGAACAAATTATCATTCCTGGAGCTCATGTTTTATTCTTTGACGGTTCATATAAGAGGAGTATACATCAAGCCACTGGGGGTTATATAATCCAGGATTCAGAAGGCAGGCTAATTTTAAAGAATGGAATACATCTGGAAGCTGAAAGTAACAATGAGGCTGAATACACAGCATTGTTTCAGGGGTTGCAAGCTGCTTTAAAACAGAAAATTCAAAATCTAATCATAAAGGGAGATTCTCTATTAGTAGTAAAGCAGGTCTTGGGTAGCTCGCAAGCAAAGAATCCGAGATTAAAAGAATGTCTGGCTGATGTTAGAAGGTTGCTACATCAATTTACAGCATGGAGTATTCAACATATGCGGCGGGAGGAAAATCATATGGCACATGAGTTGGCTCAGGAGGCAATTAATCAGGATCCAGTAATTGTTAAAATTGAAGAGCCATTATACAGAGGGAGGGAATACCTATCCAGAGTGGTGGATTACTTACTCTCAGGTCGCTTGCCTGAAGAGCTCAAAAAAGGAAGTATCATTTTATCAGGAAAAGTAAGCATTATGTCATGATTGGAGATGAATTATACATGCAAGGAGCTGATCAGGTATCGAGGAGAATTCCCTGGAGGGAAGAAATTTATTATATTCTATCTTCAAATCATGAGGGAGCATGTGGAGGTCATTATGCATTTAAGATCACCTTGCAGAAGATATTACTGGAGGGTTATGTATGGCCTTCCATCCAGAAGGATATTCAGCACTGGTGCAGGTCTTGCCATGAGTGCCAGAGAATGGGGAAGAGAATCTTAAAAATGGAGCCGAGAAATATCATGCTGGTATATGACATTTTTGAAAGATGGGGAGTGGATGCAGTTGGACCGCTTCCCAGGACAGCCAGAGGAAAGTGTTATGTGCTTACTGCGGTGGATTACCTATCAAAATGGGCAAAAGTGAAGGCAGTGAAGAGAGTGGATAGTAAAGAGGTGGCTGATTTTGTGTATGAACATATATGCTGCAGATTTGGTATTCCTCTGGAGATATTATCAGATAATGGTCCTGAATTTTGAGGAGAGGTAGTTGACCATTTATGCAGAAGATTGAATATCAACCACAAGTACTCCACTCCTTATCACCCTCAATGCAATGGCTTGAATGAAAGATTCAATGGTGAATTTAAGCTGATGATAACCAAAATGACAGAAGGCCATATCAAGAATTGGGATATAGAGATGAATCGTGTATTATGGGCATACAGGGTTGCAGTAAAATCTGGTACACAATTCTCACCCTTTCATTTAGTTTATGGGAAAGAAGCACTCATGCCTATTGATGTGGAAATTCTAGCTTTGAAGTTCCTGGTTGAAGAGGGGCATGAGCCTATTAATTGTTACAGAGAAAGATTACTGGCATTGCAAACAGTCCAGTTGGACAGAGAGCTAGCATTTGATCACTATGCGGCTATGCAATTGAAAAGACAAGAGAGAGAGAATGAGAAGGTGGAGCAGAAAGAAATTGAAGAAGGTGATCTGGTTCTCAGGTATAATAGCAAGCTGGATAGTACTTTTCATACTGCATTCCAGACAAAGTGGGAAGGTCCGTATAAAGTTGAGAGAAAATTTGATAATGGGAGTTATCAGCTTGCTGATTTGAATGGAAAGAAGCATAAAAGGAGAGTGAATGGTTTACGCGACTGAAGAAATATTTTGCTCGATTGATGTTAGCCATGAAAGAAGAAGATCAGGAAGCTTGTGATGCATGGCAGGAAGTTGCAAAAGATACAGAGGAAAATCTGAATATTTCATCCCTGTTTGTACAGCTGCTAGACATGAATGTCTCAGCAGAAGTAGGGGGTTGCTAAATATGTGTGGACAAAATAGGAGTTGGTAATGTGTACATACGTGTGCATGGCATGTGTGAAGTTTTGCTTTTGAGAGCATTGCCAGGTGTACAGAGTAAATGGTTTTGATGTGAGCATGTACAAGCCTGTTCGGACGTGGTCTACTAGAGGTCCGCTGGAGATGATATCAGCTGCTTGGTCATCTTGAAGTGTGTGCGCGTCCAAGAAATAGAATGGGCATCGAAGCTGTGTTTGAAGGTGTATGAAGGCTTGGGCCATAACATATTGATGTGGCCAATGTAGCATGAGCATAAGTGTAAAAAAAGAATATGATTGCGGCTATTTTGTAGGCCTTAAAAGAAATAAAGAAATAAATAACGTGGCCAGCTGGTGGTATGCGTGGAGGTTTGAGTGGCTGCTGCTGCCAGCGAAGAAGTCCAGAAGCTGGCGGAGCATGGAAGTCGGCAGCTGCTGCAGATAAAGGTGAAGGTCGCCTTGTGATTGTTTAAGAGGGGGACTCTCTGGTGTAGCTGCAGGAGAGAATCAAAGAAAGGCGGGCGCGCAGAATAGTGGTGTGACTGCTGGTGATTGACAGAAAAAATAGGCTCTTGGGCGACTAGAGGGCGCTACTCTCAGTAGATGGTGTCGAAGAGATTGGCGGGTTCTTCCAGAAGACCTCCAAGGCAGTGGCTGGGGTGTGCGCAGGGGACGATAAAGAGTGGTTTGTGTTTTGCTGGAGCGGTCTGCAGGTGGTGACGACGCCTGGGGGACGTCGACAACAGGCCGAGGATACAGAGGAACTTGTGTGGTGACTAGCAACGGCTAGAAGGGGCCGCTTTGGAGCTGCAGCTTGCTGGCGAATGACTGAGGGCGCCAACTAACTCCAACAGGACGAGAAGGTTGGTTCTTTTTCTCTCTGACGACTGGCGCAGGTAATAGGTGGGAGTTTTGTTTTTTTTTATGTTGGCGCAGCCATTGATGAGAGAAGGAGAGAGAGTCGGGTTTGTTGCTGTGAAGTTGATGCCGGTTGGAAGCCAAAGGAAGGGTGCGAAGGGGAGAGTTGGGAGGTTTTTTAAGAAACTTTGGGTCTTGCACGATGTTGCTTGGGCTGGCGCAGCGCAGAGAGGGCTGATGGTAGTCAAACGGTGAAGAAAGAAAGAACGTGGACTGCTGAGAAGTAGAAAGGAGGACACCATCTGCAAGGCGAAGCACTGAAGGAAGGCAAGACTGTTGATAGCAGCAACTGTTGGGTGCATGTGTGGACTGTGAAGGCAGGGAAGATTACAGAGCTCAGGGAACATCTCAATACTGCTCCACTGTCGAAGAGCCATGCTGCTGCTATCATGGAGATGAGGAGAGAAAGACATCAGGCTGCTGTTCATGTGCGAACATGAGGAAGGTGCCAAGGATGCTTGCTGTGTATAGTTGTGTAGAACTAATTGAGAAGAAAGAGAGAGAGAGAGAGAAAGTGTGTGGTTTTTGTGGATTTCTATCTCTTCTGGAGACTTAGGCCAGAGTTGTAAATTCTCTTGATTAGCTATGGCTGGTGTTTGGTGATGCTAGAGAGTTCTTTTTGTAGCCAGATCTAAAATATAAATCTTGTTCATGCTCTTGGGCTTGGTTTTCTGGTGTGTCTATATGCATGTGAGGAAGTGTGTCACCCTATAAGGGCGTAAACAGCTTTACCGCTTCCGTGCCATCAACGTATATTTAAATAATTTTGGTGAGGTTTATTCCAATACCTAAGCCAATGCCCTGGGATCTGGGGTAAATCCTACCTTTCAGATTATTTAAGGACAATGTTAGTTTCCCCTGAATTTCCTTGTTTACTAGGTTTTTCAATTCATGTAAATTACGTGCAGTAGGTTTAAGGATCTCTTTCCAAGAGATCCTTGATCATCAGAGTTTCTCATTATTTTATAGATCTTTGACCAAGTCAACTTATCTGCATAATTTACTAATTATGGTATACATGCACATAGTACAATTCTTACGTTTGTATTTCTAAAATCAATATTAGGGCCAAACTAAAATTTCCTAATGTTCCAACAAAATATGCCTCAAAATTTCTCACAGCTTTTTCTTTTTTACTGTGGGAGTCTTGGTGCAAAATGGAAAATACTTTTATCACTTTCTTTGCTAAAAAATTACTAGTTGGAGTTTATTGCACAGAAACTTTATTATAAGTTAGGAGGAATCTTACATAAGATCAGAGAGGTAATAGCATTTGAGAGACACTCTGGTAAAAAGACATGGAAATACATGTGAATAAAGTGGCAGCATTAGCTTATTTGTAGTTGGTTTTATGTAAGGAGTGATGATAGGGCACTCAAGTACTTTCTCTCATAGCCGAATTTTCCTCCTGTAAGTTTCCTCCCCCTGGCTTTTGAGGTATACAGGAGTAACAACCTCCCTTTTTGATCTTATAATTATTCCCCTCTTTGAAATAAAAGAAAGATTCTGTTTTACCCTGCTTTGACCTAGAGAGAGAAAATATCTAGAGAGAGATAGTCAAAATTTGAGATATTTTTGGATATAAAAATCCTCCTAGTGTCTAAAATGATTTCCCCTGAAATAGAAATTCAAAAAGAACTTTCCAATGTGCAATTGGAGTTAATTGGAAATGGGTATAAAGGACCTTAGCCTAAGGGTCTAGATTTCTCCTCTCTATTGGATCAAACCGAATAAAAAAGGAACCAAACTAGGTTCAAATCTGGTCCAAATTCAACCAAACTGAATCTGGAAAATTCTAGAAATCAGTTGGTCTTGGTTAGAGTCACCCTCTCCTATAAATATACTATACCAAAATTATGCTGAAATAATGATAATTTTTACTACTCTCTAAAATTCTCTCCAAATTGAATAAATTGGAGCTTCTCTCCTTCTTCAATCTCCATTGGTGGCTCCGTGCAGTATACCCAACCAATTGATTGGTTGGGGGCCTCTACCATGATCAAAGAATCAAGCAATTTTTAAGAATTTTGATCTTTTTTCAGAATTTCTCAATGTTTCTCTCTTCGCATCCCCTCTCAAGCTTGAGAAGCTTAATTGGAATGGATTTTTAATGCTATTGAAGTTAATTGATGAATGGAAGTAAGGAAATACATAAACTCCCATGTATGCTTAATTTTTATTGTTTTTATTATTTTTGTCTTCTCTAAAATGAATATGATGTTATGCCTCATTAAAAAAAAGGCATTCCCCTCTCTTCTTTAGTAAATTCAACCATTCTTTATCCTAGATGAATCTTAAATAAGTAGAAAATGTTTACATTAGAATGATTTAAATACTCTTGGTGAAATTCTAATTAATTTTAGAGAGTTAAAAATTGAAAAATGGTTAGTCATACAAAGGAGGTTATGGCAAAATTTCTCTAAAATTGTGTAAAATAAGTTTTACTTTTTTTTTTTCAAAAAGAGTAATTCCCATCGTATATGTATTCTTAAAGTGTTATTTTTCATCCTAGGTATAGAAAAATGCATACTAAGAATATTTTATTAAAGTGTTACTTTCTTTAGAATTAAGTTCTATGCATAGAAGGAAGCATATTAAAATTGTTATTCTGATTATAAAAGTGTTATTTTCATCATAAATAATTTTTATGCATAAATGGATGCATAAAAGAAATTCTTTTATATTAAAAGAGTGATTTTCATCATGAATGATTTGTATGCATAAAAGATTTTTTTATATTAAAAATGTGATTTTCATCATAATTGGACTTTATGCATAAATGGATGCATAAAAGAAATTCTTTTATATTAAAAGAGTGATTTTCATCATAAATGATTTATATGCATAAACAAATGCATAAAAGATTTTTTTATATTAAAAGTGTGATTTTCATCATAATTCGATTCTATGTATAAATTAGATGCATAAAAGAAATTCTTTTATATTAAAAGAGTGATTTTCATCATACATGATTTGTATGCATAAACATATGCATAAAAGATTTTTTTTATATTAAAAGTGTGATTTTCATCATAAATGGATTTTATGCATAAATTAGATGCTTAAGAGCAATTCTTTTATTCTAAAAGTGTAATTCCTATTAAATTGAATTTATGCATGGAAAGATGCACAAAGAATTTATTTTAATCCAAAAGTGTTATTCTCATCAATTTTGATTTTATGCATAGAAAGATGCATAAAGAATTTTATTTTTAATTCAAAAGATTTATTTTCATCAATTTGGATTTTATGCATAAATAGATGCATAAAGAATTTTAATTCTAATGCAAAAGAGTTATTCTTATCAATTTTGATTTTATGCATAGAAAGATGCATAAAAGATTTATTTATATTTTGAAAGTATTATTTTCATTGAAATTGAATTTATGCATAGATAGATGCATAAAAGATTTATTTTTGTTTCGAAAGTATTAGTTTCATTGAAATTGAATTTATGCATAGATAGATGAATAAAAGATTTATTTTTGTTTCGAAAGTATTATTTTCATTGAAATTGAATTTATGTATAGATAGATGCATAAAAGAATTTTTTTATTTCGAAAGTATTATTTTCATTGAAATTGAATTTATGCATAGATAGATGCATAAAAGATTTTTTTTATTTCGAAAGTATTATTTTCATTGAAATTGAAGTTATGCATAGATAGATGCATAAAAGATTTTTTTTATTTTGAAAGTGTTATTCTCATTAAAATGGAATTGGTGCATAGTAAAATGCATAAAATGTATATTTTTAATTCAAAAGTGTTATTTTCCTTAAAATTGAATTTATGTATAAATAGATGCATAAAAGGATTTTTATAAAAGTGTTATTCCTGCTAGAGTTGTCTTTATGCCTAATTAGATGCGAAAAGAATCTTTATATCAAAAAAAAATAGAATTCTCTTACATTTTATAAATGGATGTGGATGTGGATGTATGGATGTATGGATGTGGATGTGGATGTGAAAATGGATGTATGGATGTAGACATGGATGTGGATGTATGGATGTAGACATGGATGTGGATGTATGGATGTGGATGTATGAATGTGGATGCAAAAATGGATGTGGATGTATGGATGTAGATGTGGATGTGGATGTATGAATGTGGATGTGGATGTGGATGTGGATGTATGGATGTATGGATGTGGATGTGGATGTATGAATGTGGATGTGAAAATGGATGTATGGATGTAGATATGGATGTGGATGTATGAATGTGGATGTGGAAATAGATGTATGGATGTAGATATGGATGTATGGATGTATGAATATGGATATGGAAATGGATGTATGGATGTAGATGTGAATGTGAATCTGAATGTATGGATGTAGATATGGATGTGGATGTGGATGTGGATGTGGATGTATGGATGTATGGATGTGGATGTGGATGTAAAAATGGATGTATGAATGTAGATATGGATGTGGATGTGGATGTATGAATGTGGATGTATGGATATATGGATGTGGATGTGGATGTGGATGTAAAAATGGATGTATGGATGTAGATATGGATGTGGATGTGGATGTATGAATGTGGATGTGAAAATGGATGTATGGATGTAGATATGGATGTGGATGTGGATGTGGATGTGGATGTATGGATGTATGGATATGGATGTATGAATGTGGATGCGATAATGGATGTATGGATGTAGATATGGATGTGGATGTATGAATGTGGATGTGGATGTGGATGTATGGATGTATGGATGTGGAGGTGGATGTATGAATGTGGATGTGAAAATGGATGTATGGATGTAGATATGGATGTGGATGTGGATGTGGATGTGGATGTGGATGTATGAATGTGGATGCGAAAATGGATGTATGGATGTAGATATGGATGTGGATGTATGGATGTGGATGTGGATGTGGATGTATGGATGTATGGATGTGGATGTGGATGTGAAAATGGATGTATGGATGTAGATATGGATGTGGATGTGGATGTGGATGTATGAATGTGGATGTGGATGTGGATGTATGGATGTATGAATGTGGATGTGGATGTGAAAATAGATGTATGGATGTAGATATGGATGTGGATGTATGGATGTGGATGTGGATGTGGATGTGGATGTGGATGTGGATGTATGAATGTGGATGTGGATATGGATGTATGGATGTATGGATGTAGATGTGGATTTTTGAATGTGGATGTGAAAATGGATGGTTGGATGTAGATATGGATGTGGATGTATGGATGTGGATGTGGATGTGGATGTATGAATGTGGATGTGGATGTGGATGTATGGATGTATGAATGTGGATGTGGATGTGAAAATAGATGTATGGATGTAGATATGGATGTGGATGTATGGATGTGGATGTGGATGTGGATGTGGATGTGGATGTATGAATGTGGATGTGGATATGGATGTATGGATGTAGATGTGGATTTTTGAATGTGGATGCGAAAATGGATGGTTGGATGTAGATATGGATGTGGATGTGGATGTGGATGTGGATGTGGATGTATGAATGTCGATGTATGAACGTGGATGTGAAAATGGATGTATGGATGTAGATGTGAATGTGGATGTGTATGTGGAATAATGAATGCGAATATGTATGTGAATGGATATGAAGTTGATATGAGCGAATGGATGAGATGAGATGTCATGTGAATCAGAATGTGAATGAATAATATAAGATGTGAGAACGAATGAGATGTAATGAGAAATGGATGTGATGAGACATAATGTAAATTAAGAAAGATAGAAATGGATGTTATGTGAAGTGAATAAATCTGATGTGATGGGATGGAAAATGATGTATCTGGTCAAGAATGGATACACATATGATTTGGAAAATGATGTATCTGGTCAAGAATGAATCTGATGTGATGGGATGGAAAATGATGTATCTGGTCAAGAATGGATACACATTTGGGTAAAGTAATATGGATTGATGTGGAACAATCTGGAAAGACGTGAGTTCATTATAGAAACTGTATTTGTGAACTGTTTCTAAATGACTATTTTATGTCAAGAATGCTGGGGAAGCATTTTGAGTGTCTTGAGAATGTGGTCGTGGAGACCTACCTGATAAAGTTGCAACAGCTGACGGAGAGTCAACAGAGGACGTCTCGCGTAGCAAGGCCGGCCGAGGTCTTGACCAGCCTCAATTCGATTTAAATGGTGAGCTTCCCCGGTACGATGGATGAGGGACCAAGGAAGCGGCCTATGAGTGCGCTAGGTGACCTGCGAAGGATCCTAGAGGGTGCTAACCATACGGTGCTCGGGATCTGGGTCGCCAAAGATACCCACACGTGCGTCGTGGAAGATATTGGAACAAGGAGTAAGAGTTAGTTTCTGAAACCGAGTATGGATCTGGTTGATTGACCTTGCTGGTCCTCAAGTGATGAGTCCATAGCTCTCTTATATGGATCTGTTGGGTGATCTTGCTGATCTTCAACGAGGATTCCATCTTGATTTTTATAAGTGAATATTTGCCGGGTACTATCAGCTAGGAACTATCGAAAAGGCCCCTGAGTGAACAGGTGGTGAGCATTCTGGTTGCCAATGATGCCATAGATACGCCGATGAAGGAATGATGGGAAATTAAGATTCAATCGGATACTTGGAAATTTATGATCAGTAACACTATGATTTCATTAAATGACTGATTTAAATACAGTCGAATCTAGGAAAAAGGCAATTTCATATTGTGGGTGTGTAAGTGGTGTGACTGGAGTTAAATTTTGCTTGAAAATCCGACTAGGGGGCCTGGGAACTCTTTTTGCTGGTACCCGGGACAAAACCTAACCAGATTCTAAATTGGATCCCATCACTACAGTGGTTGGGTGGTTGGGACTAGATGGGGTTAGGCTCGACTGATAGATCCGTAAAATGAGACTCAATTTCTATTGTAGTAATTGGATCCCATCACTACAGTGGTTGGGTGGTTGGGACTGGATGGGGTTAGGCTCGACTGATGGATCCGTAAAATGAGACTCAATTTCTATTGTAGTACGCTAGATGAAGTAAATCCCGGATAGTAATTGTTCTTTGGAAAAAAGAATCAACGACTGTGCCTCTAGATGGGGAAAAAAGCGTTGATCTCTATGATCCAAGTGCAAGTTTCTTCCTTGATCTAACCAAGTGACTTTAGGTTTGGTCGGATCAGTTTGGTCAGTAATGACCTTGACTATGTTGGAGTAAAATTTATTCTTGAGGAATCGCCTGTGCTTTCCGGGCAAGGGAAGTTTTTCCAAGTTCGGTTTTGGAAGAACCGAGGAATTAGTCACCTGTCCGGATATCCGTGGGTGAGGCCCTGAGTGTGGGACCCTGCCCCACACAAGATCTGCTACCTCCGCCTACTAGCACCCTGAATCACTTGCGCGGTGGGGACGGGGATCTTACAGCTGGTATTAGAGGCGAATTGGCTAAAGTGGATCAACTGAGAAGCCAAAAATGTCAAAAATTTATGAAATAACAGAAAAAAGGTTGGAATTGTGTGATGAAATTCATACAACTTGATATTCCAACTGAAATTCGTAAATTAAAAATTGGGTCTTCAGATGGAAGTATTGCAATTGTATGGAATCCCTGACTTGCTTGAGGCCTAGACATGATGGTATTTACCTTATAGTTCCAAGAACCATGACTACCCGTACATACCGAGGGTATAACTGCAGCTCTTTACTTACGAGTAAATCTAAGACTTGAAATTATAAGCATTAATGCTATCCAGATGATGAATTTGAATGTGGTTGATATGATTTTTAAATTCTGGTTGAGAACTAATGAGTTGATTTGGATTCTGATTGAAAAATGATGATTCTTGAAATTTAGTTGAAATGTAATAAGCTGAGCAAAACCACAATGAGGATGAATGGGACGAGTCCATGTGATAATGTTCTTAACTGGAATAACGTTAATGATTTCAGCAAATCACTATGAGATTAGTGGATTGTGCTATCAGATTGCTACTTTTAACACTTGAACCGGTGGATCAAGATAATTGGATGATAAATTAAGGACTCGTTTGACTAAAATTCCCGTGGAGGAATGGTCAGAAGGAAATCTTTTTCAGTCTAATGGACCATTATTGTGTTAAAAATAAGAATGTTATGATCTGAATGAATTGTTATTTAATGATGAGTTCTGTAGTATAAGGGATATTTATCCCAGGATTCTGTTGGGTTGACCTGAATATAAGGAACCCCAGAATAAGTTGGATCTGAAGGGAAAGAGTTGTCCTCTAGTTTTGCGAGATGAGGACATCTCGCGTTTTTTAAGTGGGGTAGAATGTAAGATTCCTCCCCCCCGGCTTTTGAGGTATACAGGAGTAAGAACCTCCCTTTATGACCTTATAATTATTCCCCTCTCTAAAATAAAAGAAAGATTTTGTTTACCCTGTTTTGACCTAGAGAGAGAAAATATCTAGAGAGAGGTAGTTAAAAATTGAGATATTTTTGGATAGAAAAATCCTCCTAGTGTCTAAAATGAATTCCCCTGAAACAGAAATTCAAAAAGAACTTTCCAATGTGAAATTGGAATTAATTGGAAATGGGTATAAAGGACCTTAGTCTAAGGGTCTAGATTTTAGAAATTTTTGGATTATGGACTAATTAAGTTTCCTATGGGCCAATAAGATCAATCCATGTGTGGGGAGGAGATAAATCCAATTTATGAAAGAAAAATACCCAAAATGAGTAAATGCTCACATAAGATGAAGAGTTGACTATGTACAAGGGTTATTAGTAAGAAACTATGAGTATTACTAAAAAAATGAGATATTTTGGGTATAATGATTCCATTTTGACACATGTGTAAGGAAGGGGAGTCCCTTCAAGGAGGCGCCTACTTCATATGCTTGAATGAGTTTTAAACTAAAAAATAATGTGATATTTTTATCTCTCCTCTCTCTTGGATCAAACCAAATCAAAAAGGAACCAAACCAGGTCCAAATCTGGTCCAAATTCAACCAAACTGAATTTGGAAAATTCTAGAAATCAGTTGGTCTTGGCTAGAGCCTCCCTCTCCTATAAAAAGAACCCGAGCCCTTTGTAAAAAAATAGGAGAATTATAATATACCAGAATTATGCTGAAATAATGATAATTTTTACTACTCTCTAAAATTCTGTCCAAATTGAAGAAATTAGAGCTTCCCTCCTTCTTCAATCTCCATTGGTGGCTCCATCAGTATACCAAACCAATCGATTGGTTGGGGCCTCTACCGTGATCAAAGAATCAAGCAATTTGTAAGGTAAAGTGTGAATTTTGATCTTTTTCCATAATTTCTCAATGTTTCTCTCTTCTCAACCCCTCTCAAGCTTGAGAAGCTTAATTGGAATGGCTTTTTAATGAAAAAATCTCACATTTTGGGAATCAATTACTCCATATAGTTTTGGACATATCTTAAACATACTAACTCCAAATTTGTCGGAGATCATAGATTTAGATTCTACTCTTCAAGATCTTTCCGATGATATGTCACATGAGGGGGTTTTGACAAACTTTTGGACAAGTTCTCCATGCTCCCATTTTTCAAATGGGAATGGGATTTTTTCCAAATTATCTAATATGGTATTTGTTGCTATTGAAGTTAATTGATGAATGGAAGTAAGGAAATACAAAAATTCCCATGTATGCTTAATTTTTATGGTTTTTATGATTTTTTTCTTCTCTAAAATGAATATGATGTTATGCCTCATTGAAAAAAAGGCATTCCCCTCTCTTCTTTAGTAAATCCAACAATTCTTTATCCTAGATGAATGATTAATGGATAAAATCAAGTTTTTCATGATGTTTCTCTTAAATAAGTAGAAAATATTTACATTAGAATGATTTAAATACTCTTGGTGAAGTTCTAATTAATTTTAGAGAGTTAAAAATTGAAAAATGGTCAGCCATACAAAGGAGGTTATGGCGAAATTTTTCTAAAATTGTGTAAAATAAGTTTTACTTTTTTATTCAAAAAGAGTAATTCCATCGTATATGTATTCTTAAAGTGTTATTTTTCATCCTAGGTATAGAAAAATGCATACTAAAAATATTTTATTAAAAAAGTGTTACTTTCTTTAAATTTAAATTCTATGCATAGAAGGAAGCATATTGAAATTGTTATTTTGATTATGAAAGTGTTATTTTCATTATAAATGATTTTTATGCATAAATGGATGCATAAAAGAAATTCTTTTATATTAAAAGAGTGATTTTCATCATAAATGATTTGTATGCATAAACATATGCATAAAAGATTTTTTATATTAAAAATGTGATTTTCATCATAATTGGATTTTAGGCATAAATGGATGCATAAAAGAAATTCTTTAATATTAAAACAGTGATTTTCAACATAAATGATTTGTATGCATAAACAAATGTATAAAAGATTTTTTTATATTAAAAGTGTGATATTCATCATAATTGGATTTTATGCATAAATTAGATGCATAAAAGAAATTCTTTTATATTAAAAGAGTGATTTCATCATAAATGATTTGTATGCATAAAAGATTTTTTTTATATTAAAAGTGTGATTTTCATCATAAATGGATTTTATGCATAAATTAGATGCATAAGAGAAATTCTTTCATTCTAAAAGTGTAATTCCTACTAAATTGGATTTATGCATTGAAAGATGCATAAAGAATTTATTTTAATCCAAAAGTGTTATTCTCATCAATTTTGATTTCATGCATAAAAAGATGCATAAAGAATTTTATTTTTAATTCAAAAGAGTTATTTTTATCAATTTTGATTTTATACATAAATAGATGCATAAAGAATTTTACTTTTAATCCAAAAGAGTTATTCTTATCAATTTTTATTTTATGCATAGAATTTGTTTTTATTTTGAAAGTATTATTTTCATTGAAATTGAATTTATGCATCGATAGATGCATAAAAGTTTTTTTTTAATTTCAAAAGTATTATTTTTATTGAAATTGAATTTATGCATAGATAGATGCATAAAAGATTTATTTTTATTTCGAAAGTTTTATTCTCATTAAAATGGAATTTATGCATAGTAAAATACATAAAAGGTTTATTTTTAATTCGAAATTGTTATTTTCCTTGAAATTGAATTTATGCATAAATAGATGCATAAAAGGATTTTTTTAAATAAAATGATTTTTTTAAAAGTGTTACTCCTACTAGAGTTGTCTTTATGCCTAATTAGATGCGTAAAAAATCTTTATATCAAAAAATTTAGAATTCTCTTACATTCTATAAATGGATGTGGATGTATGGATGTATGGATGTATGGATGTTAATGTGGATGTATGGATGTAGATATGGATGTGGATGTGGATGTGGATGTGGATGTGGATGTGGATATATGAATGTGGATGCAAAAATGGATGTATGGATGTAGATATGGATGCCGATGTATGTATGTGGATGTGGATGTGGATGTGGATGTGGATGTGGATGTATGAATATGGATGTGGATGTGGATGTATGAATGTGGATGTGAAAATGGATGTATGGATGTAGATATGGATGTGGATGTATGAATGTGGATGTGGATGTGAATGTATGGATGTGGATGTGGATGTATGAATGTGGATGTGAAAATAGATGTATGGATGTAGATGTGAATGTGGATGTATGGATGTAGATATGGATGTGGATGTGGATGTATGAATGTGGATGCGAAAATGGATGTATGGATTTAGATATGGATGTGGATGTATGGATGTGGATGTGGATGTGGATGTGGATGTGGATGTATGGATGTATGGATGTGGATGTGGATGTGAAAATGGATGTATGGATGTGGATGTATGGATGTGGATGTGGATGTGGATGCAAAAATAGATGTATGCATGTAGATATGGATGCGGATGTATGAATGTGGATGTAGATGTGGATGTATGGATGTGGATGTATGAATGTGGATGTGAAAATGGATGTATGGATGTAGATATGGATGTGGATGTATGAATGTGGATGTATGGATGTATGAATGTGGATGTGGATGTATGAATGTGGATGCAAAAATGGATGTATGGATGTAGATATGGATGTGGATGGGGATGTGGGTGTGGATGTATGGATATATGGATGTGGATGTGGATGTATGAATGTGGATGTGAAAATGTATGTATGGATGTAGATATGGATATGGATGTATGGATGTGGATGTATGAATGTGGATGCAAAAATGGATGTATGGATGTAGATATGGATGTGGATATATGGATGTGGATATGGATGCGGATGTATGAATGTGGATGTGGATGTGGATGTATGGATGTATGGATGTGGATGTGGATGTATGAATGTGGATGTGAAAATGGATGTATGGATGTAGATATGGATGTGGATGTATGGATGTGGATGTGGATGTATGGATGTATGAATGTGGATGTGGATGTATGGATGTGGATGTGGATGTATGGATGTATGGATGTGGATGTGGATGTATGAATGTGGATGTGAAAATGGATGTATGGATGTAGATGTGAATGTGGATGTACGAATGTGGAATTATGAATGTGAATATGTATGTGAATGGATGCATGTGAATCAAAATGTGAATGAATAATATAAGATGTGAACGAATGAGATGTAATGAGAAATGGATGTGATGAGACGTAATGTAAATTAAGAAAGATAGGAATGGATGTTATGTGAAGTGAATGAATCTGATGTGATGGGATGGAAAATGATGTATCTGGTCAAGAATGGATACACATATGATTTGGATTTGGGTAAAGTAATATGGATTGATGTGGAACAATCTGGAAAGACGTGAGTTCATCATAGAAACTGTATTTGTGAACTGTTTGTAAATGACTATTTTATGTCAAGAATGCTAGGGAAGCATTTTGACTGTCTTGAGAATGTGGTCGTGGAGACCTACCTGTGATAAAGTTGCAACAGTTGATGGAGAGTCAACGGAGGACGTTTCGCGTAGCAAGGTCGGTCGAGGTCTTAACTAGCCTCAGTTCGATTTAAATGGTGAGCTTCCGGTATGGTAGATGAGGGACCAAGGAAGCGGCCTATGAGTGAAGCACTAGGTGACCTGCGAAGGATCCTAGAGGGTGCTGACCATACGGTGCTCGGGCTCTGGGTCACCGAAGATACCCATGTATGTCGTGGAAGATATTGGAACAAGGAGTAAGAGTTGTTTTCTCTGAAACTGAGTATGGATCTTGTTGATTGACCTTGCTGGTCCTCAACTGATGAGTCCATAGCTCTCTTATATGGATCTGTTGGTTGATCTTGCTGATCTTCAACGAGGATTCCATCTTAATTTTTATAAGTGAATATTTGCCGGGAACTATGAGCTAGGAACTATCGAAAAGGCCCCTGAGTGAACAGGTGGTGAGCGTTCTGGTTGCCAATGATGCCATAGATACTCCGATGAAGGAATGATGGGAAATTAAGATTCAACCGGATACTTGGAAGTTTATGATCAGTAACACTATGATTTCATTAAATGACTGATTTCATTAAATGACTGATTTAAATACATTTGAATCTGGGAAAAAGGCAATTTCATATTGGGTGTGTAAGTGGTGTGACGAGTTAAATTTTGTTTGAAAATCCGGCTAGGGGGCCTGGGAACTCTTTTCCCTGGTACCCGGGACACAAAACCTAACCAAATTCTAAATTGGTTCCCATCACTACAGTGGTTGGGCGGTTGGCTAACCTATGGGACTGGATGGGGTTAGGCTGGACTGATGGATCCGTAAAATGAGATTCAATTTCTATTGTAGTATGCTAGATGAAGTAAATCCCGGATAGTAAGTGTTCTATGGAAAAAAGAATCAACGGCTGTGCCTGTGGATGGGAAAAAAAACGTTGATCTCTATGATTCAAGTGCAAGTTTCTTCCTTGATCTGACCAAGTGACTTTAGGTTTGGTCGGATCAGTTTGGTCAGTAATGACCTTGACTACGTTAGAGTAAAATTTATCCTTGAGGAATCGCCTATGCTTTTTGGGCAAGGGAAGTTTTTCCAAGTTCGGTTTTGGAAGAACCGAGGAATTAGTCACATGTCCAGATATCCGTGGGCGAGGCCCCGAAGAGTGTGGGACCCTGCCCCGCGCAAGATGTGCTACTTCCGCTGCTAGCACCCTAAATCAGTTGCACGATGGGGACAGGGATCTTACACCTCCAAAGCATAGAAGATGGTTACTTACTTTGCCGAATTGTGGTTTTGAGATTGCATACAACAAAGGAAAGGACAATGCAGTTTGTAGATTTGTTATCTACTAGGATATGTGAATATGTGTTCATTGTGTGTGGCAAGAGATTAATAGGGAGGATTGGATTATGGATATCTAGGAGGAGTATTTGCTTGTTGAGCCTCGAGGGGGCAGCCCATGTGGCTCAGAAATTATAGCAAGGGGGCCACTTTACTACAAGGATAGAAAGTATATTCTGCCTACTTTAGCATTCAATCGAAAAGTATTGGAAGAGATGCATTGTTCTCCAAAGCCATAGCTGGCATTTGGGTCTTTTCAGCCCTTTGGTATAGCAAGGAAAAGGAAACACTAAAAATGAATGGGGAAAGATGTACCTAGGTATCTAAATGCACGCCGTTTCAACTCAACAAAGATCCCACACATAAGCCCGATGGGTTTCTTTAGCCCATACCAAATTTGGAAGGAAGATAGACTCACATTACTATGAGCCTTCCTCGTACAAGGAGGGGATGGGAAAGCATTGATGTCAGAAGGGGATGGGTTATCTATTATGTGTTGATGGACAGGTTGCCGAAGATATCCCAATTTATGCCTTTAAACATTTAGTATACAACATCAATAATGGCATTTGAATTGATGGAAAGTGTGTTTAAGCTATGCATGGGATGCCACAAAACTTGTGATGAGTGATATAGATGTTAAAATTTTTAAGTATATTTTGGAGATCACTTTTTGAAAGTATGGAAACCAAGTTCACACCACGTTAAAAGGTGACTTATATGACATCAATGATGGCAATTGAACTCATGGAAAGTGTGCTCAAGTCACATGGAATGCGGCTGAAAATTGTGAGCGATAGCAATGTCAAATTATTCATTCTCTGAAGTTGAAAAGGTAAAAATTATTGTATGGAAGGGTACTTGAAAATTTTGTAAAAGAGAATATTGGACCACTTACACCAGTAATTGGTCTTGTAGATAAGTATGATTTTGTGCTCTAGGAAGTGAGAGAAGCCTCCAAGCTCCCGATTCCTCCGCACCCACTTCTTCTTGAATTCAATGCCACTTGCGCTTTGAATGTAGTGGGGAACCCGATGATATGGACAAAGCTTGTGGGGTACTATAACATGTAGGAGTTATAGGGTATTGTTGTAAGGCCTTAATTGCACAAAATACAAGCTTGCATTTTTGCCTCATTAGGCCCATGGGAAAATGAAGAGCTACGGGTGCCTTTCTATAGGGGAACACGCTCCTTCATGCATAGGAATTCATGCATAGGAAGGCTTGGAGGGAACACGTGCATAAATCTTAAATTGTGGTCTACACTAAGGCGAACTCAAGCATCACGTAGTAAAGTAATAGAATAAGGAGCCCGACACCCATCTAATCCAAACCACAAGATGGAATACTACTTACCATTTTTCACAAACCATTGCCCAATTCCATATGGTATTATAGCAACCCATAGTTTTCTCACAACCGCTTTTTAACCTTAGCCCATGACCCACTGAATTTATTTTGACCCTTGCCCTTATTATTTAATATAAGCCTTAGCCTACGTATATTTAAATAATTTTGGTGAGGTTTTTTCCAATACCTAAGCCAAAGCCCTCGGATATGGGGACAATATTAGTTTCCCTGAATTCCCTTGTTTACTAGGTTTTTCATTTCATGTACATTACGTGCACTAGGTTTAAGGATCTCTTTCCAAGAGATCCTTGATCATCAGAGTTTCTCATTATTTTATAGATCTTTGACCAAGTCAACTTATCTACATAATTTACTAATTATGGTATACATGCACATAGTACAATTCTTACGTTTGTATTTATAAAATCAATATTAGGGCCAAACTAAAATTTCCTTATGTTCCAACAAAATATGCCTCGAAATTTCCCACGACTTTTTTTTTACTGTGGGGGTCTTGGTGCAAAATGAAAAATACTTTGATCAATTTCTCTGCTAAAAAATTACTAGTTGGAATTTATTGCACAAAAACTTTATTATAGGTTAGGAGGGATCTTACATAAGATCACAGAGGTAATAGCATTTGAGAGAGAGACACTCAGGTAAAAAGACATGGAAATACATGTGAATAAAGTGACAGCATTAGCTTAAGTAGTTGGTTTTATGTAAGGAGTGATGATAGGGCACTCAAGTACTTTCTCTCATAGCCCAATTTTCCTCCAAAGCAAAGAAGATGGTTACTTACTTTGCCGAATTGTGGTTTTGAGCATGCATACAACAAAGGAAAGGACAATGTGGTTTGTAGATTTGTTATCTACTAGGATATGTGAATATGTGTTAATTGTGTGTGGCAAGAGATTAATAGGGATTGGATTATGGATATCTAGGAGGAGTATTTGCTTGTTGAGCCTCGAGAGGCGACCCATGTGGCTCACAAACTATAAGAAGGGGGCCACTTTACTACAAGGATAGAGTGTATATTCTGCCTACTTTAGCATTCAATCGAAAAGTATTGGAAGAGATGCATTGTTCTCCAAAGGCATAGTTGGCATTTGGGTCTTTTTAGCCCTTTGGTATGGCAAGGAAAAGGAAACACTAAAAATGAATGTGGAAAGATTTACCTAGGTATCTAAATGCACGCCATTTCAACTCAACAAAGATCCCACACATAAGCCCGATGGGTTTCTTAAGCCTGTACCAAATTTAGACAAAGATAGACTCAGATCACTATGGGCCTTCCTCGTACAAGGAGGGGATGGGAAAGCATTGATGTGAAAAGGGGATGAGATATCATTTATGTGGTGATGGATAGGTTTCCGAAGATATCCCAATTTATGCCTTCAAACATGAAGTATACAACATCAATAATGGCATTTGAATTGGTGGAAAGTGTGTTCAAGCTGTGCATGGGATGCCACAAAACTTGTGATGAGTGATATAGATGTTAAAATTTTTAAGTGTATTTTGGAGATCACTTTTTGAAAGTATGGGCCCCAAGTTCACACCAAGTTCAAAGGTGACTTATATGACATCAATAATGGTAATTGAACTCATGAAAAGTGTGCTTAGGTCGCATGGAATGTGGCTGAAAATTATGAGCGATAGCAATGTCAAATTATTCATTCTCTGAAGCCGAAAAGGTAAAAATTCTTGTATGGAAGGGTACTTGAAAATTTTGAAAAAGAGAATATTGGACCCCTTACACTAGTAATTGGGCTTGTAGATAGGTATGATTTTGTGCTGTAGGAAGTGAGAGAAGCCTCCAAGCTCCCAATTTCTCCGCACCCACTTCTTTTTGGATTCAATGCCATTTGCACTATAAATGTAGAGGGGAACCCGATGATACGGATAAGCTTGTGGGATACTATGACATGTAGGACTTACAGGGTATTGTTGTAAGGCATTAATTGCACAAAATACAAGCTTGCATTTTCACCTCATGAAGCCCATGGGAAAATGAAGAGCTACGGGTGCCTTTCTATAGGGGAACATGCTCCTTCATGCATGGAAAGGCTCGGAGTATGGTATAGCCAACCATGTACCATAAGGGTTAACTCCATCTTGCTTGAGAAAAAAGGGGTCAAACGCATGCATGAATCTTAATTTGTGGGCTAGACTAAGGCGAACTTAAGCATCACTTAGTAAAATAATAGAAGAAGGAGCGCGACACCACCAAACCACTTTGGTAACTACCATCTAACCAAAACCACAAGCTGGAATACTACTTACCATTTTTCACAAACCATTGCCCAATTCCATATGGTATTATAGAAACCCATAGTTTTTCTCTCAACCCCTTTTTAACCTTAGCCCATGACCCACTGAATTTATTTTGACCCTTGCTCTTATTATATAATATAAGCCTTAGCCTAGGTATATTTAAATAATTTTGGTGAGGTGTGTTCCAATACCTAAGTCAATGCCCTGGGATTTGGGGTAATCCTACCTTTCAGATTATTTAAGGACAATGTTAGTTTCCCTGAATTCCCTTGTTTACTAGGTTTCTCAATTCATGTACATTACATGCACTAGGTTCAAGGATCTCTTTCCAAGAGATCCTTGATCATCAGAGTTTCTCATTATTTTATAAATCTTTGACCAAGTCAACTTATGTGCATAATTTACTAATAATGATATACATGCACATAGTACAATTCTTACGTTTGTATTTCTAAAATCAATATTAGGGCCAAACTAAAATTTCCTAATGTTCCAACAAAATATGCCTCAAAATTTCCCACGGCTTTTGCTTTTTTACTGTGGGGGTCTTGGTACAAAACAAAAAATTCTTTGATCACTTTCTCTTCATTAGAGTTTCTCATTATTTTATAGATCTTTGACCAAGTCAACTTGTCTGCATAATTTACTAATTATGGTATACATGCACATAGTACAATTCTTATGTTTGTATTTCTAAAATTAATATTAGGGCCAAACTAAAATTTCCTAATGTTCTAACAAAATATGCATCAAAATTCCCCACGGCTTTTTTTTTGTTTAGTCTGGGGGTCTTGGTGCAAAACGAAAAATACTTTGATCACTTTCTCTCCTAAACAATCACTAGTTGGAATTTAATGCACATAAACTTTATTAAAGGTTCGGAGGGACCTTACATAAGCTCACAAAGGTAATAGCATTTGAGAGACACTTAGGTTAAAAGACATGGAAATACATTTGAATAAAGTGGCAGCATTAGCTTATTTGTAGTTGGTTTTATGTAAGGAGTGATGATAGGGCACTCAAGTACTTTCTCTCGTAGCCCAATTTTCTTGCAAAGCAAAGAAGATGGTTACTTACTTTACCGAATTGTGGTTTTGAGATTGCATACAACAAAGGAAAGGACAATGTGGTTTGTAGATTTGTTATCTCTACTAGGATATGTGAATATGTGTTCATTGTGGTAAGAAAATTTATAGGGATTTGATTAAGGATATCTAGGAGGAGTATTTTCTTGTTGAGCCTCAAGGGGTCAGCCCATGTGGCTCAGAAATTATAGCAAGGGGGCTACTTTACTACAAGGATAGAGTGTATCCTCTGCCTACTTTAGCATTTCATCGAAAAGTATTGGAAAAGATGCATTGTTCTCCAAAGGCATAGCTGGCATTTGTGTCTTTTTGAGCCCTTTGTTATAGCGAGTAAAAGGAAACACTAAAAATGAATGTTGAAAGATGTACCTAGGTATCTAGATGCATGCCTTTTCAACTCAACAAAGATCCCACACATAAGACCGATGGGTTCTTTAGCCCTATCAAATTTGGAAGGAAGATAGACTCACATTACTATGGGCCTTCCTCGTACAAGGAGGGGATGGGAAAGCATTGATGTGAGAAGGGGATGGGATATCATTTATGTGTTGATGGATAGATTGCCGAAGATATCCCAATTTATGCCTTCAAACATGAAGTATGAAACATCAATAGAGGCATTTGAATTGATGGAAAGTGTGTTCAAGCTGTGCATGGGATGCCACAAAACTTGTGATGAGTGATATAGATGTTAAAATTTTTAAGTATATTTTGGAGATCACTTTTTGAAAGTATAAATGGGCCCCAAGTTCACACCAACCAATTTCAAAGGTGACTTATATGACATCAATGATGGCAATTGAACTCATGGAAAGTGTGCTCAAGTCGTATGGAATGCGGCTGAAAATTGTGAGCGATAGCAATGTCAAATTATTCATTCTCTGAAGTTGAAAAGGCAAAAATTCTTGTATGGAAGGGTACTTTAACATTTTGAAAAATAGAATATTGGACCACTTACACCAGTAATTGGGCTTGTAGATAGGTATGATTTTGTGATGTAGGAAGTGAGAGAAGCCTCCAAGCTCCCAATTTCTCTTCACCCACTTCTTCTTGAATTCAATGCAACTTGCACTTTGACTGTAGAGGTGAACCTGATGATATGGACAAAGCTTGTGGGGTACTATGACATGTAGGAGTTACAGGGTATTGTTGTAAGGCCTTAATTGCACAAAATACAAGCTTGCATTTTTGCCTCATGAAGCCCATGGGAAAATGAAGAGCTACGGGTGCCTTTCTATAGGGGAACACGCTCCTTCATGCATATGGAAAGGCTCGGAGTATGGTATAGCCAACCATGTACCCTAAGGGTTAGCTCCATCTTGCTTGAGAAAAAGGGTTAGCTCCATCTTGGAGTATGGTATAGCCAACCATGTACCCTAAGAACTCGCTTGAGAAAAAGGGGGTCAAACGCGTGCATGAATCCTAAATTATGGGCTACACTAAGGCGAACTCAAGCATCACTTAGTAAAGTAATAAAAAACGAAGTCCAACACCACCAAACCACTTTGGTAACTACCATCTAACAAAAACCACAAGATGGGATACTACTTACCATTAACCACAAACCATTGCCCAATTCCATATGGTATTATAGCAACCCATAGTTTTCTCTCAATCGCTTTTTAACCTTAGCCCATGACCCACTGAAATTATTTTGACCCTTGCCCTTATTATATAATATAAGCCTTAGCCTATGTATATTTAAATAATTTTGGTGAGGTTTGCTCAATACCTAAGCCAATGCCCTGGGATCTAGGGTGAATCCTACCTTTCAGATTATTTAAGGACAATGTTAGTTTCCCTGAATTCCCTTGTTTACTAGGTTTTTCAATTCATGTACATTATGTGCACTAGGTTTAAGGATCTCTTTCAAAGAGATCCTTCATCATCAGAGTTTCTCATTATTTTTTTTATAGATCTATGACCAAGTCAACTTATTTGCATAATTTACTAATTATGGTATGCATGCACATAGTACAATTCTTACGTTTGTATTTCTAAAATCAATATTAGGGCCAAACTAAAATTTCCTAATGTTCTAACAAAATATGCCTCAAAATTTCCCACGACTTTTTCTTTTGTACTGTGGGGGTCTTGGTGCAAAACGAGAAATACTTTGATCACTTTCTCTACTAAAGAATTACTAGTTGAAATTTATTGCACATAAACTTTATTACAGGTTAGGAGGGATCTTACATAAGATCACAGAGGTAATAGCATTTGAGAGACACTCAAGTAAAAAGACATGGAAATACATGTGAATAAAGTGGCAGCATTAGCTTATTTGTAGTTGGTTTTATGTAAGGAGTGATGATAGGGCACTCAAGTACTTTCTCTTGTAGCCCAATTGTCCTCCAAAGCAAAGAAGATGGTTACGTACTTTGCCGAATTGTGGTTTTGAGATTGCATATACAACAAAGGAAAGGACAATGTGGTTTGTAGATTCGTTATCTACTAGGATATGTGAATATGTGTTCATTGGCAAGAGATTAATAGGGATTGGATTATGGATATCTAGGAGGAGTATTTGCTTGTTGAGCCTCGAGGGGGCAGCCAATGTGGCTTAGAAATTATAGCAAGGGGGCTACTTTAGTACAAGGATAGAAAGTATATTCTGCCTACTTTAGCATTCAATCTAAAAGTATTGGGAAGAGATGCATTGTTCTCTAAAGGCCTAACTCCATTGTGCTTGAGAAAAAGGGGGTCAAACGCGTGCATGAATCTTAATTTGTGGGATAGACTAAGGTGAACTCAAGCATCACTTTAGTAAAGTAATAGAATAAGGAGCACGACACCACTAAACCACTTTGGTAACTACCATCTAACCAAAACCACAAGCTAGAATACTACTTACCATTTTTCACAAACCATTGCCCAAGTCCATATGCCCAAGTCCATACGGTATTATAGCAACCCATAGTTTTCTCTCAACCCCTTTTTAACCTTAGACCACGACCCACTAAATTTATTTTGACCCTTGCCCTTATTATAGAATATAAGCCTTAGCCTAGGTATATTTAAATAATTTTAGTGAGGTCTGTTCCAACACCTAAGCCAATGCCCTGTGATCTGGGGTAAATCCTACCTTTCAGATTATTTAGGGACAATGTTAGTTTCCTTAAATTCCCTTGTTTACTAGGTTTTTCAATTCATGTACATTACATGCACTAGGTTTAAGGATCTCTTTCCAAGAGATCCTTGATTATCAGAGTTTCTCAATATTTTATAGATCTTTGACCAAGTCAGCTTATATGCATAATTTACTAATTATGGTATACATGCACATTGTACAATTCTTAAGTTTGTACTTCTAAAATCAATATTAAGGCCAAACTAAAATTTCCTAATGTTGCAGCCAAATATGCCTCAAAATTTCCCACGGCTTTTTCTTTTTTACTGTGGGGGTCTCGGTGCAAAACGAAAAATACTCTGATCACTTTCTCTCCTAAAAAATCATAGTCTAGTTGGAATTTTTTGCACATAAACTTTATTACAGGTTAGGAGGGATCTTACTTAAGCTCAGAGAGGTAATAGCATTTGAGAGACACTCAGGTAAAAAGACATGGAAATACATGTGAATAAAGTGGGAGCATTAGCTTATTTGTAGTTAGTTTTTTGTAAGGAGTGATGATAGGGCACTCAAGTACTTTCTCTCATAGCCCAATTTTCCTCGAAAGCAAAGAAGATGGTTACTTACTTTGCCGAATTGTGGTTTTGAGATTGCATGCAACAAAGTAAAGGACAATGTGGTTTGTAGATTCGATATCTACTAGGATATGTGAAAATGTGTTCATTGTGGCAAGAGATTAATAGGGATTGGATTATGGATATCCAGGAGGAGTATTTGCTTGTTGAACCTTGAGGAGGCAGCCCATGTGGCTCAAAAATTATAGCAAGGGGGCTACTTCACTACAAGGATAGAGTGTATATTCTGCCTACTTTAGCAATCAATCGAAAAATATTGGTAGAGATGCATTGTCTCCAAAGGCATAGCTCGCATTTGGGTCTTTTCAGCCCTTTGGTATAGCGAGGAAAAGGAAACACTAAGAATGAATGGAGAAAGATGTACCTAGGTATCTAAATGCATGCCATTTCAACCCAACAAAGATCCCACACACATAAGCCCGATGGGTTTCTTTAACCCGTTAGCAAATTTGGAATGAAGATAGACTCACATTACTATAAGCCTTCAAAGTATGAAAAGAGGACTTCCTACCATATTCTAGGAATTATCATCCTAGATAAACTGATTGATTCTCATTGTAATCATAGAAATATTGATTTTTAGGTTTATGCAAAATTAATGAATTTTTAGATTAATTTATTTATCTATGAGAAATAATTAAATGTTTAAAGAGGAACTCCCATTACATTTGGAATTCCATGATTGGATGGGAAAAGAGAATTTCCTATCATATTGAAATTATGGGATAATTAATTTAATTTCAAAAATAAATTTTTAGATAAATTTATTTATCTACGAGAAATAATTAAATATTAAAAGAGGAATTCCCATTACATTTGGAATTCCATGATTGGATGAGAAAAGAGAATTTTCTATCATATTGGAATCATGGGATAATTCATTTAATTTCAAAAATAATTTTTTAGATAAATTTATTTATCTATGAGAAATAATTAAATGCTAAAAGAGGAATTCCCATTACATTTAGAATTCCATGATTGGATGGGAAAAGAGAATTTCCTATCATAATGGAATTATGGGATAATTCATTTAATTTCGATGTATAATGTGGATGTGGATGTGGATGTGGATGTGGATGTGGATGTAAAAATGGATGTATGGATCTATGGATGTAGATGTGGATGTGGATGTGTGGATGTGGATGTGTGAATGTGGATGTGGAAATGGATGTATAGATGTAGATGTGGATGTGGATGTGGATGTATGGATGTGGATGTGGATGTATGAATGTGGATGTGAAAATGGATGTATGGATGTGGATGTGGAAATGGATGTATGGATGTGGATGTGGATGTGGATGTGGATGTATGAATGTGGATGTGGATGTATGAATGCGGATGCGGATGTGGATGTGGATGTGGATGTACGAATGTGGATGTGTAGGTGGAATACTGAATGTGAATGGGGATGTGAAAGGATGTGACGTTGATATGAGTGAATGGATGAGATGTGATGACATGGGAATCAGGACGTGAATGAATGATATTGGATGTGAATGAATCTGATGTGATGAGATGGAAAATGATGTGTTTGGATGAGAATGGGTACACATATGAATTGAATGTGGAACAAGTAATGTGGACTGATGAGGGATAATGTGGAAAGACGAGAGTTCATTAAAGAAACTGTATTTCTGACCTGTTTGTAAATGACTATTTTATTTCAAGAATGCTGGGGAAGCATTTTGACCATCTTGTGAATAAGGTCGTGGACATAAAGTTGTAATAGCTGACAGAGAGTCAACGGAGGACGTCTCCCATAGCAAGGTCGGCCGAGGTCTTGACCAGCCTCGGTTCGATTTAAATGGTGAGCTTCCGGTACGGTGGGTGAGGGACCAAGGAAGCGGCCTATGAGAGAAGCGCTAGGTGACCTGTGAAGGATCCTAGAGGATGCTTACCATATGATGCTCAGGCTCTAGGTCACCGAAGATGGATTGGAACAAGGAGTAAGAGTTGTTTTCTTAGACCGGGCATGCACCCGCCGATTGATTGATCTTGCTGGTCCTCAGTGGATGAGTCCATGGCTCTTTTATATGGATCTGTTGGTTGATCTTGCTGATCTTCAACAGAGAGTCCATCTTGAATTTTGGGATTAGTCTCGTGTCCGAATATCTATGGGCGAGGCACTGAGTGAGAGGGGTGCACCGCGCAAGGAGTGCTACTTCCACTGCTAGCAACCCCAAATCCGTTACGCGGAGGGGGCATGGATCTTTCATCATCGGGTTCCCCTCTACATTCAGAGCGCAAGTGGCATTGAATTCAAGCAGCACAAAATCATACCTATCTACAAGCCCAATTACTGGTGTAAGTGGTCTAATATTCTCTTTTTCAAAATTTTAAAGTACCCTTCCATACAAGAACTTTTACCTTTTAAGCTTCAGAGAATGAATAATTTGACATTGCTATCACTCACAATTTTCAGCCGCATTCCATGCGACTTGAGCAAACTTTCCATGAGTTCAATTGCCATCAATGATGTCATATAAGTCACCTTTGAATTTGGTGTGAACTTGGTGCCCATACTTTCAAAAAGTGATCTCCAAAATATACTTAAAAAATTTAACATCTATATCACTCATCACAAGTTTTGTGGCATCCCATGCACAACTTGAACACACTTTCCATCAATTCAAATGCCATTATTAATGTTTTATACTTCATGTTTGAAGGCATAAATTGGGATATCTTTGGCAACCTATCCATCAACACATAAACGATATCCCATCCCCTTCTCACATCAATGCTTTCCCATCCCCTCCTTGTACGAGGAAGGCCCATAGTAATGTGAGTCTATCTTCCTTTCAAATTTGGTATGGGCTAAAGAAACTCATCGGGCTTATGTGTGGGATCTTTGTTGAGTTGAAAAGGCATGCATTTAGATACCCGAGTACATCTTTCCACATTCATTTTTATTGTTTCCTTTTCGTTGCTATACCAAAGGGCTAAAAAGACCCAAATGCACCTATGCCTTTGGAGAACAATGCATCTCTTCCAATACTTTTTAATGAAATGCTAAAATAGGCACAGGATACACTCTATTCTTGTAGTAAAGTAGCCATCTTGCTATAATTTCTGACATGGGCTGCCTCCTCAAGGCTCAACAAACAAATACTCCTCCTTGATATCCATAATCGAATCGCTATTAATCTCTTGTCACAATGAACACATATACACATATCCTAGTAGATAACGAATCTACAAACCACATCGTTCTTTCCTTTGTTCTCTGCAATCTCAAAATCACAATTTGGCAAAGTAAGTAACCATCTTCTTTGCTTTGGAGGAAAATTGGGCTATGAGAGAAAGTACTTGAGTTCCCTATTATCACTCCTTACATAAAACCAACTACAAATAAGCTAATGCTGCCACTTTATTCACATGTATTTTCATGTCTTTTTACCTGAGTGTCTCTCAAATGCTATTACCTCTGTGAGCTTATGTAAGATCCCTCCTAACCTGTAATAAAGTTTATGTGCAATAAATTCCAACTAGTAATTTCTTAGTAGAGAAAATGATCAAAGTATTTTTCGTTTTGCACCAAGACCCCCACAGTAAAAAAGAAAAAGCCGTGGAAAATTTTGAGGCATATTTTGTTGGAACATTAGGAAATTTTAGTTTGGCCTTAATATTGATTTTAGAAATACAAACTTAAGAATTGTACGATGTGCATGCATACCATAATCAGTAAATTATGCAGATAAGTTGACTTGGTCAAAGATATATAAAATAATGAGAAACTCTGATGATCAAGGATCTCGTGGAAAGAGAGATCCTTAATTCTAGATCACGTAATGTACATGAATTAAAAAACCTTGTAAACAAGGGAATTCAAGGAAACTAACATTGTCCTTAAATAATCTGAAAGGTAGGATTTACCCGAGATCCCAAGGCATTGGCTTAGGTATTGGAACAAACCTCACCAAAATTATTTAAATATACGTAGGCTAGGGCTTATATAATATAATAAGGGCAAGGGTCAAAATAAATTCAGTGGGTCATGGGCTAAGGTTAAAAAGCAGTTGAGAGAAAACGATGAGTTCCTATAATACCATATGGAATTAAGCAATGGTTTGTGAAAAATGGTAAGTAGTATTCCATCTTATGGTTTTGGTTAGATGGTAGTTACCAAAGTGGTTTGGTGGTGTCGGGCTCCTTATTCTATTACTTTACTAAGTGATGCTTGAGTTCGACTTAGTGTAGCCCACAATTTAAGATTCATGCACGCGTTTGACCCCCTTTTTCTCAAGCGAGATGGAGCTAACCCTTAGGGTACATGGTTGGCTATAGCATACTCTGAGCCTTCCCATGCATGAAGGAGCTTGTTCCCCTATAGAAAGGCACCCGTAGCTCTTCATTTTTCCATGGCCTTTATGAGGCAAAAATCCAAGCTTGTATTTTGTGCAATGAAGGCCTTACAGCAATACCCTGTAACTCCTACATGTCATAGTACCCCACAAGCTTTGTCTATATCATCTGTAAGATTCCTCCCCCCTAGTTTTGGAGGTATACAGGAGTAAGAATATTCCTTTATGATCTTATAATTATTCCCCTCTCTGAAATAAAAGAAAGATTCTGTTTTACCTTGTTTTACCCTGTTTTGACCTAGAGAGAGAAAATGTCTAGAGGGAGGTAGTCCAAAATTGAGATATTTTTGGATATAAAAATTCTCCTAGTGTCTAAAATGGGTTCCCCTGAAACAGAAGTTCAAAAAGAACTTTCGAATGTGCAATTGGAATATACTTCATGTTTGAAGGCATAAATTGGGATATCTTCGGCAACCTATCCATCAACACATAAACGATATCCCATCCCCTTCTCACATCAATGCTTTCCCATCCCCTCCTTGTACGAGGAAGGCCCATAGTAATGTGAGTCTATCTTCCTTCCAAATTTGGTATAGGCTAAAGAAACCCATCGGGCTTATGTGTGGGATCATTGTTGAGTTGAAATGGCGTGCATTTAGATACCTAGGTACATCTTTCCACATTCGTTTTTAGTGTTTTCTAATCCTCGCTATACCAAAGGGCTAAAAAGACCCAAATGCCAGCTATGCCTTTGGAGTCTCTTCCAATACTTTTCGATCGAATGCTGAAGTAGGCAGAGGATACACTATATCCTTGTAGTAAAGTAGCTCCCATGCTATAATTTCTAAGCCACATGGGCTGCCCCCTCGAGGCTCAACAAGCCAATACTCCTCCTAGATATCCATAATCCAATCCCTATTAATCTCTTGCCACAATGAACACATATTCACATATCCTAGATAACGAATCTACAAACCACATTGTCCTTTCCTTTGTTGTATGCAATCTCAAAACCATAATTCGGCAAAGAAAGTAATCATCTTCTTTGCTTTGGAGGGAAATTGGGCTATGAGAGAAGGTACTTGAGTGCCCTATCATCACTCCTTACAATTCGGCAAAGAAAGTAATCATCTTCTTTGCTTTGGAGGGAAATTGGGCTATGAGAGAAGGTACTTGAGTGCCCTATCATCACTCCTTACATAAAACCAACTACAAATAAGCTAATGCTGCCACTTTATTCATATGTAATTCCATGTGTTTTTACCTGAGTGTCTCTCAAATGCTATCACCTCTGTGATCTTATGTCACATCCCTCCTAACCTATAATAACGTTTATGAGAAATAAATTCCAACTAGTAGTTTTTTAGGAGAGAAAGTGATCAGAGTATTTTTTGTTTCGCACCTAGACCCCCACAGTAAAAAAGAAAAAGCCATAAGGAATTTTAAGGCATATTTTGCTGGAACATTAAGAAATTTTAGCTTGGCCCTAATATTGATTTTAGAAATACAAACGAACAATTGTACTATGTGCATGTATACCATAATTAGTACATTATACAGATAAGTTGACTTGGTCAAAGATCTATAAAATAATGAGAAACTCTGATGATCAAGTGGTTTGGTGGTGTCGGGCTCCTTATTCTATTACTTTACTAAGTGATGCTTGAGTTCGCCTTAGTCTAGCCCACAAATTAAGATTCATGCATGCGTTTGACCCCCTTTTTCTCAAGCAAGATGGAGTTATTGGGTTAATGATCCAATTAGGGATCATTCTAATCATTCTCTTAATGATAAGCTTTATTTTTTAAAAAAATAATTGAGATTTATCAGTCATAGCAGCGGAGCTATGGCAAAATTTTTGTAAAAATTACACAAAATAAATTCATTCAAAGCATGAAAAGAGGACTTCCTACCATATTCTAGGAATTATCATCCTAGACTAATTAAAAGAATTTTATTATAATCATGGAGAAATTGATTTTTATGTTATGCATAATTGATTATTATTTTAATATAAAAGTGTTACTTTTATCATATTTGATTTTCATGCATAGAGGTATGCATAAAAGATTATTATTTTAATGTAAAATTGTTACTCTTATCATAATTGGATTTCATGCATAAAGGCTTATTATTATATTATAAAAGTGTTACTTTTATCATAATTGGATTTCATGCATAGAGGTATGCATAAAAAGATTATTATTTTAATGTAAAAGTGTTACTTTTATCATAATTGGATTTCATGCATAGAGGTATGCATAAAAGATTATTATTTTATTATAAAAGTATTACTTTTATCATATTTGAATTTCATGCATAGAGGTATGCATAAAAGATGATTATTTTATTAAAAAAGTGTTACTTTTATCATAATTGGATTTCATGCATAGAGGTATGCATAAAAGATTATTATTTTAATGTAAAAATGTTACTTTTATCATAATTGGATTTCATGCATAGAGGTATGCATAAAAGATTATTCTTTTAATGTAAAAGTGTTACTTTTATCATAATTGGATTTCATGCATAGAGGTATGCATAAAAGATTATTATTTTAATGTAAAAGTGTTACTTTTATCATAATTGAATTTCATGCATAGAGGTATGCACAAAAGATGATTATTTTATTATAAAAGTGTTACTTTTATCATAATTGATTTTCATGCATAGAGGTATGCATAAAAGATGATTATTTTATTGAAAAAGTGTAACTTTTATCATATTTGAATTTCATGCATAGAGGTATGCATAAAAGATTATTATTTTAATGTAAAAGTGTTACTTTTATCATAATTGGATTTCATGCATAGAGGTATGTATAAAAGATTATTATTTTAATGTAAAAGTGTTACTTTTATCATAATTGGATTTCATGCATAGAGGTATGTATAAAAGATTATTATTTTAATGTAAAAGTGTTACTTTTATCATAATTGGATTTCATGCATAGAGGTATGCATAAAAGATTATTATTTTATTATAAAAGTGTTACTTTTATCATATTTGATTTTCATGCATAGAGGTTTGCATAAAAGATGATTATTTTATTGAAAAAGTGCTACTTTTATCATATTTGAATTTCATGCATGGAGGTATGCATAAAAGATTATTATTTTATTATAAAAGTGTTACTTTTATCATATTTGAATTTCATGCATAGAGGTATGCCTAAAAGATGATTATTTTATTGTAAAAGTGTTACTTTTATCATAATTGGATTTCATGCATAGAGGTATGCATAAAAGATTATTATTTTAATGTAAAAGTGTTACTTTTATCATAATTGGATTTCATGCATAGAGGTATGCATAAAAGATTATTATTTTAATGTAAAAGTGTTACTTTTATCATATTTGGATTTCATGCATAAAGGTATGCATAAAAGATTATTATTTTAATATAAAAGTGTTACTTTTATCATAATTGAATTTCATACATAGAGGTATGCATAAAAGATTATTATTTTATTATAAAAGTGTTACTTTTATCATAATTGATTTTCATGCATAGAGGTATGCATAAAAGATGATTATTTTATTGAAAAAGTGTTACTTTTATCATATTTGAATTTCATGCATAGAGGTATGCATAAAAGATTATTATTTTAATGTAAAAGTGTTACTTTTATCATAATTGGATTTCATGCATAGAGGTATGCATAAAAGATTATTATTTTAATGTAAAAGTGTTACTTTTATCATAATTGGATTTCATGCATAGAGGTATGCATAAAAGATTATTATTTTATTATAAAAGTGTTACTTTTATCATATTTCATTTTCATGCATAGAGGTATGCATAAAAGATGATTATTTTATTGAAAAAGTGTTACTTTTATCATATTTTAATTTCATGCATAGAGGTATGTATAAAAGATGATTATTTTATTGTAAAAGTGTTACTTTTATCATAATTGGATTTCATGCATAGAGGTATGCATAAAAGATTATTATTTTAATGTAAAAGTGTTACTTTTATCATAATTGGATTTCATGCATAGAGGTATGCATAAAAGATTATTATTTTAATGTAATAGTGTGATTTTTATCATAAATGGATTTCATGCATAAATTAGATGCATAAGAGAAATTCTTTTATTCTAAAAGTATAATTCCTACTTAATTGGATTTATGCATGGAAAGATGCATAAAGAATTTATTTTAATTCAAAAGTGTCATTCTCATGTAAAATGAATTTATGCATAGGAAGATGCATAAAAGATTGATTTTTATTTCGAAAGTGTTAGTCTCCTTAAATGGAATTTATGCATAAATAGATGCGTAAAGAAATCTTATATCAAATATAAGAATTCTCTTGTATTCTATAAATAGATATGGGAAGTGATAAGATGCATATGAGATGTGATAAGATGTGTATGAGATGTGATAGGATGTGATAAGAGGTGTATGAGATGTGATAAGATGTGATAAGATGCGTATGGTAAGTGATAGGATGTGATAAGAGGTGTATGAGATGTGATAAGATGTGATAAGATGCGTATGAGAAGTGATAGGATGTGATAAGAGGTGTATGAGCTGTGATAGGATGTGATAAGATGTGTATGAGATGTGATAGGATATGATAAGAGATGTATGAGATGTGCTAGGATGTGCTAAGATGAGTTAGGATGTGATAAGATGTGTATGGGATGAGGTAAGAAGTGTATCTGATGGGATAAGATGTATATGGGTTGTGATAGGGCGAGAATGGATGTGATGTGGATGTATGAATGTAGATATAGATGTGAATGTGAATGTGGATGTATGTATGTATGTGGATGTGGATGTATGAATGAGGATGTGAAAATGGATGTATGCATGTAGATGGGGATGTATGGATGTGAATGTGAATGTGGATGTGGATGGGGATGTATGGATGTAGATACGGATGTGGATGTATGTATGTGAATGTGGATGTATGAATGAGGATGTGAAAATGGATGTATGCATGTAGATGTGGATGTATGGATGTGGATGTGGATGTGGATGTGGATGTGGATGTGGATATGGATGTGTATGTATGAATGCGGATATGGGATTGGATGTATGATGTGGATGTATGAACATGGATATGTATGTAGAATAATGTGTATGTGAAATAATGTGTCGTCGATATGAGTGAATGGATGAGAATGAGTACACATTGAATGGAATGTGGAATAAGTAACGTGGACTGAGGAGGGATAATGTGGAAAGACGAGAGTTCGATATAGAAACTGTATTTTGTGACTGTTTGTAAATGACTGTTTTATGTCAAGAATGCTGGGGAAGCATTTGGTCGTCTTATGGATTAAGATCATGGATACCTAACTGATAAAGTTGCAACTGTTGACGGAGAGTCAATGGAGGACGTCTCGCGTAGCACAAGGGACCGAGGTCTTGACCAGCCTCGGTTCGATTTAAATGGCGAGCTTCCAGTACAGTGGATGAGGGACCAAGGAAGCGCCCTATGAGTGAAGCGCTAGGTCACCTGCGAAGGATCCTAGAGAGTGCTGACCATACGATGCTCGGGCTCTGGGTCGCCGAAGATACCCACACGTGCGTCGTGGAAGATATTGGAACAAGGAGTAAGAGTTGTTTTTTGAAACCGGGCATGGATCTGGTTGATTGACCTTGCTGGTCCTCAATGGATGAGTCCATGGCTCTCTTATATGGATCTGTTGATTGATCTTGCTGATCTTCAACGAGGATTCCATCTTGATTTTTTTATGTTAAAATATTGCCGGGTACTATGAGCTAGGAACTATTGAAAGCCCGTGAGTGAACAGGTGGTGAGCATTTTGGTTGCCAATGATGCCATAAGTACACTGATGAATGAATGATTGGAAATATGGATTCAACTAGAGATTTCGAGGATTGTCATCAGTGACATAATAGTTTCATTAAAGGATTGTTTTAAAGTTAGCTGATGCTGAGAAAAAGGCAATTTCATATTGGGTGTGTAAGTGGTGTGACTAGTTTTATGTTTGCATGAACTTCCGACTAGGGGGCCTGGGAACTCTTTTCCCTGGTACCCACGACAAAACCTAACCAAAAATCTAAAATTGGATCCCATCACTATAGTGGTTGGGTGGTTGGCTAACCCATGGGATTGGATGGGGTTGGGCTGGATTGATGGATTCGTAAATCGAGACTCAATTTCTGTTATTACGATAGATGAAGTAAATCCCGAATAGTAATTGTTCTATGGATAGGAATCAACGGTTGTGCCTCTTGATGGGGAAAAAAGCGTTGATCTCAATGATCCAAGTGCAAGTTTCTTCCTTTTTTTCTGACCGAGTATCTTTATAGGAGCATTCGGATCAACTTGATCAGTAATGGTCTTGACTACGTTAGAGTAAAAAGTTATCCTAGTGGAATCGCCCGTGCTTTTCGGGTAAAGGAAGTTTTTTCGGGTTCGGTTTTGGAAAAACCGACGGATTAGTCTCTTGTCCGGATATCCATGGGTGAGGCCCCGTGTGTGGGACCCTATCCCACGCAAGATGTGCTACTTCCGCTGCTAGCACCCGAATCCGTTGCGCGGTGGGGACAGGGATCTCGCAGGAAAGCATTGATGGTGAGAAGGGGATGGGATATCGTTTATGTGTTGATGGATAGGTTGCCAAAGATATTCCAATTTATGCCTTCAAACATGAAGTATACAACA
The DNA here is from genome assembly GCF_041138505.1 of Cibotium barometz. NCBI lineage: Eukaryota > Viridiplantae > Streptophyta > Polypodiopsida > Cyatheales > Cibotiaceae > Cibotium > Cibotium barometz. The sequence goes on along the minus strand of NC_141066.1, from coordinate 5,117,670 downwards.
TCAATAATGGCATTTGAATTGATGGAAAGTGTGTTCAAGCTGTGCATGGGATGCCACCACTACTACATGGTAGCCTAATACCGACGCTTATACCGACGTCATTGAACGGTGTCTAAAAAGGCCCGTCATCAGTATAAACGCCGGTATATGCGCCGGAACGATGACATCGGTATAAGCGTCGGGGAACAATACCGACGCCTATACCGGTGTCTATACCGACGTTACACCGGTGCCTATACCGACGAGTATACCGGCGTTTATACTGGCTATATACCGGCACTTATACCGGGGTCTATACCTGTGCCTATACCGACGTTTCACCAGCGTCTGTACCGACGACAATATCGGCATGTATACCGGCATATATACCAGCACATATATCGATGAGTATACCGGCATCTATACCGGGGAATATACCGACGCTGTAGCAGAAATTTTTTTTAGTGTTACCTAGCTGTTGCCTGGCTGCCTGCAATGAACAGGATCAACAACAACAAACAGACAGCACCATTCTGTCTAAAATAGAGCACAAAAACAACCATGCTTGTTTTTTTATTTTTCAGATCGATAAACAAGAAATTAAATTAAACATTAATACTCAAGAATCTTTTGATCATATACCATTAGTTTGAAGGTCATCTTACATCATGGTAATGCCTCCCAATTGACGGTCTCTCCTTCTTCTTCAAGCATCTCAAATAAGGCCACAAGGCCATGTTTGTGAGCGTACTTCTCCTCTCGCCTACTTGGTTTGGGCGATTCATGGCCAACTCCTACACAAATGATTAACAATTATAACTTTTAGAAATCAACATTTAGCCCACATACATACATTTACATAAATAAAATTGCTACAAATACTTACAAATTCATGGCGCATGGTTTTGTAACCACCACTCCCAAGATGAGAAGCCCCTACTGTTTGGAGTCTTGCCCTTGCCGCCTCTCTTTGTTGTTGAAACCTCTCTGGTGTCTCTGTGAGCTCCTGAGCAATGGCTTCCCACTCCCTGTCATCTAGCCAAACAGGTTTCTCTTTTCCCTCTCTAAATGCATCCCTCGCCTCTGACCTACGATGCCCCATCAAAATGCGAGCTGTATACTGTATCCACTCATTAGAGACAACATTCATAGGGTCAGATGGCTGAAACTCTTGCTTTATCTTTGTATTTATATAATTTTTCTTCTCCTTATCTTGCTGATCCCATTTAGTCATGACAGAGTTGTGAAACTGTATAGTGCACAATTGTCGAATGCGTGTCTTCATTGCCTTCCCTGCACTATTCATTATTGGTGCCCCATCCCTCATTGTGTATATCTTTCTGTTGTCATGGTCATGTGCACCCCAGGGAGTGGAAGGTGAACCTATGGGTGTGCTATCAACAGATGAGAGCAAAGGACGACGCTCACATGGTGGTGGTGTCACAGCATCTATGGCACTACCACCACAACAACCTCCCCCTGAAGACCTACTACGTGAGCGACGTCTATGTGAAGAGGTGGTAGATCGAGCTGTAAGAGGAGTGGAAGGCTATGTGGTATGAGGTGTGGGAGCTTCTATCGTACCTACGGGTGTGGGAACTGGCGTCGGGAAGCCAGATGGTGAGGCAGATGTCCCTACTCCAGAACCCCAATAACTCTGAGCCATGGCTCTCTGCTCTGGAGTCATGGACGAAAGAAAACCATATAACTGCTGGGGACTCATGCCCTGCGGTGTAGGATTAAATGAGAAATCAGGACTGTAGTCGAGCGGCGGTGAGTCATCACCCATGGCCTGTTAGACAAAAAACCATATGACAAACTTGTGTGAAATGAAAATTACACGATAAACAATGAAAGAACCATATGACAAACATTAACAATGATAAACAACAATGGTAAAACTATATCAACTTGCACCTGCAGTAGTGATTATGATAATAAACATTAACAATGCTAAACAATGAAAGGACCATATGACAAGCATTAACTTTCCTAAACAACAATGGTAAACCATATCACTTTGCACCTTCAATGTCATAAAATCATTACAAATATGTCATAACTATTTGCATAATCATTAAGATACATCATTTTAAAAATCATTATCTATTCTATCATCCTCATTAAGATCAGTAGCCCCAAAGAGATCTATGTCTATGTATATTTCAGCATCCTCATCATTAAAAGTCCCTTGATGAAGGATGTCCTCATCATCTATGTCTTCTTCCTCAACATGTTTTTCAGCTTCATTGGTTTGCACCTCTTCATTTGGATCTTGCTCTAGTTGCTCCTCTTCATTTGCTTACTCCTCTTCATTGTTGATATCGGCTTGTTCTTGCTGCTCTCCACCACCCTGTGAATCCACATCACCCTGTTGTAGCTCAAATTCTTCAAAAATTTGCTTACTATGGGGGGCGACTTGAACCACAAATAGCCAGCATGGATCTTTTGGATCTGCTTTAAAGACAACCTCACAATGCTCTGGGCGCACAAAAGTATCTTGATGATCGGTCCATACCTTTGTGGAGTCCACTTGGATGAGGCCACTCTTGTCTCTACGTACAGTTGCATGTGGCCCATTCGTGATTACCTTGAACCACTTCACATCAAAGATAAAAAACTCAAAACTTCTGAAGCCAACCTTTAATATATCTTGAATGGTTCCAAAGTAATCAAGCATTCCAGTAATTGTGTTATCATCACTTGCACTTGCACTTGCACGACTTTCTTGAACAAACTGTGCTGTGACACCACAATCAAAGGTTGCTCTTCTTTGGTCTATTTGTTCTACTAAAAAATGACGTCCATGTGACCAAAACGCCCCATATTTGTGATACTACAAATAGCACATAAAGATTGTTGATGGAGAAACAAACACTGAGACATGTAGAGGAAAAAAAGAGAGACATGTAGAACTTAAACACTTACATGCCAATCGCATCCTTTTGTAAGCTCCTCCTCCTCCTCTGTTATAGTTAAACCAGCACGTTTGGCTTCTAAAATTGTAGCTTCTAGCCATCTACCTGTGGGAAAGTCCGGAAGAGTTTGCACACCTTCTGGATATGGGAGATTTCTTGTAGTGCGATTCCTTCTGAAACTTAAACGATCTTGTACTCGCTGTCGCTTGAGAGCTTCATATGTCTCAATCCACTTCTCCATTACATGAGAGTTCAAGATGCAAAATTTGTTGATTTTTTCCCTTAAATTGTTATCCATCTTTCTCTTAATGCCTTGGCCTTGACTCTTGAGACCATAGTCAAGGTATCTCTGGATCTGAAAAACTTAAATATTCAGTGATGTAAACAAGGGACTCTTGTATCAGCCACCCTTCTGACATACTACCCTCTGGGTGAGCCATTTGGCAAACAAATTCCTTTAATGTCTTCATAAACCTCTCCAAAAAGAACATCCAGGGCTTCTTTTCCCCAGCCGTTGAGGGAGACTTTAAAAATATTAAAAAAAGCGTCAAACGGGCTTCTTTTCCCTAGCCGTTGAGGGAGATTTTAAAAATAACTTATACATTAGCTTATATTCTCTCCATACAAAATTAAGAAGGTAATTAGAATAAGGATGGAGAGAGAGGATATCTCTATTCATAAATAGCTATTTATAAAGGCCTTATGCAAAAATCTATATGCATAGATTCTGTAAATAGAGCCTACACATTGAGCTCTATGCATAGAAGCCTACACCTAAAGCTGAATGCATAGAGCCTTATGCATAAAGCCTATGCATAATGATCTATACATAAGCTTATGTGTAATGCTTTATACGTAAGTCTTATGCAAGCTTTATGAATAAGGTTTATGCAATCATATGCATAGTAAGGCTTGCAAGCCTCAAGTATAAGCTTGCATAATAAGGCTGCAAGACTTATGCATAAGCTCTATGCATAAGCCATATGCATAAGTCTTATGCATAAGCTCTATGCTATAAGCCTTATGCACTATGCTAACCCTTAATCCCATCACCCAATGGTGTAATAAACATGATCTTGTCTTACATGGATAAGAGATCTTTCCTTGATAACATATATAAACTCTATGACTAAAGAGAATACCTTATGCATAGAAAAACAGAGCATAAGAAATATATGTTATATGTATAAGAGAGTATAAACATTCAAAAAGCTTATGCTCTCCATCCATGCAAGGCACTCTACATCAAAAAAAGCTTTATGCATAAAAACATAACGCATGTGAAGCCTTATGCATAAAGCTCATCCATAAGATTTATACATAAAACATTATGTATTAAGCTTTATGCATAGATCTTAATTCATGCATTCAGCTAGATTCATATAGCTCTATGCATAAACTCTATGTATAGATCTTGCATAAGCTTACAAGCCCTATGTATAGAGCTTTCATAATCTTACAACCTCTATGTATAAAGCCTATACATAGAGCTTATGCAGCTTACAAGAAGACTATGCATAGAGCTTTCAACAAGAAGGCTATGCAAGCTCTATGTACAATGTCCATGCAAGCTTTCAAGAAACCTATGCATAGAGATTTTATAAGCTTGCAATCTCTATGCATAGCCTTCTTGCAAGCTTTATGCATAAGCTCTATTCATAGAGCTTGCGAGCTTGTAAAATCTCTATGCATAAGCTCTATGCATAGGCTTATGCATAAAGCTTGCAAGAAGGCTATGCATAGAGATTGCAAGCTTATGATAGGTTTTATGCATAGACCTTGCAATAATCCTATGTATAAGCTTGCAAGAACCCTAAACTAACCCTAAACCATAAAACAAGGGTGCAATAATACGTAGAAAAAAGCATAAACAAGGAAAATCGAAAGAGGGACTACCTCTTTTTTGCGAAGCTGAAGGAGAGGATTGGTGAAAGATTGGTGAAAGAGCTGCAAAACAAAATATTAAACAAAGTAATTAAACATAAGAATAAGAACTAATACAAAGTAATACAAAACCCTAAAATCTCTATGCATACATTAGGAGATCTATGCATACATAGAGAGCTCTCAACATGCATAGAGAGCCAAAAAAACACAAAACCCTAAACTAACCCTAAACCATAAAACAGGGGTGCAATAATACATAGAAAAAAGCATAGACAAGGAAAATCGAAAGAGGGACTACCTCTTTTTTGCGAAGTTGAAGGAGAGGATTGGTGAAAGAGCCGCAAAACAAAATATTAAACAAAGTAATTAGTAAATTAAACATAAGAATAAGAACTAATACAATGTAATACAAAACCCTAAAATCTCTATGCATGCATTAGAAGATCTATGCATACATAGAGAGCTCTCAACATGCATAGAGAGCCAAAAAAAACACAAAACCCTAAACGTCCTATATCCTAAAAAGCAAAAGCAAGAGCATATTAGTAAAAGCAAGAGCATATAAGTTAAAGTGGAGAAGGAGAAGAGGAGAAAAGAGGAAAGCTTGAGAGTATTGAAATGCATACCTTCTCTGGAACACTGCGAAAAACAGAGAACAATAGGTTCTCGGCTGTAAAAAACTTACAAGCGTCGGTATGTGCATCGGTATACGCGCTGGTATATACCTCGGTATATGCATCGGTATATGCAACGGTATATGCAACGGTAAAAGCGTCGGTATACCCGTCAGTATACGCGTCGGTATACAAAATTTTGAAAATAGCCCGCCCGACTTGTCTCCTCCAAGATTACGACGGGCATACCGACGTTCGACATTTGCGTCGACCGGTATTTTAACGTCGGTATGCCCTAAACCTCCTAGTAGTGCACCAAACTTTTGATGAGTGATATAGATGTTAAAATTTTTAAGTGTATTTTGGAGATCACTTTTTGAAAGTATGGGCCCCAAGTTTACATCAAGTTTAAAGGTGACTTATATGACATCAATGATGGCAATTGAACTCATGGAAAGTATGCTCAAGTTGCACCAAATGGGGCTGAGAATTGTGAGGGATAGCAATGTCAAATTATTCATTCTCTGAAGCTGAAAAGGCAAAAATTCTTGTATGGAAGGGTACTTTAAAATTTTGAAAAAGAGAATATTGGACCACTTACACAAGTAATTGGGCTTGTAGATAGGTATGATTTTGTGCTGTAGGAAGTGAGAGAAGCCTCCAAGATCCCTATTTCTCCGCACCCATTTCTTCTTGAATTCAATGCCACTTACGCTTTGAATGTAGAGTGTAACCTAATGATATGGACAAGCTTGTTGGTACTATGACATGTAGGAGTTAAAGGGTATTGTGTAAGGACTTAATTGCACAAAATACAAGCTTGCAATTTTGCCTCATGAAGCCCATGGGAAAATGAAGAGCTACGGGTGCCTTTCTATAGGGGAACACGCTCCTTCATGCATGGGAAGGTCGGAGTATGGTATAGCAAACCATGTACCCTAAGGGTTAACTCCATCTCGCTTGAGAAAAAAAAGGTCAAACATGTGCATGAATCTTAATTTGTTGGCTAGACTAAGGCAAACTCAAGCACCACTTAGTAAAGTAATGGAATAAGGAGCCCGACACGACCAAACCACTTTGGTAACTACCATCTAACCAAAACCACAAGCTGGAATACTACTTTTACCATTTTTCACAAAAACCATTGCTCAATTCCATATGGTATTATAGCAACCCATAGTTTTCTCTCAACCCCTTTTTTAACCTTAGCCCACGACCGTTTTCTCTTAACCCCTTTTTGACCTTAGCCCATTGAAATTTTTTTACCCATGCCCTTATTATGTAATATAATCCTTAGCCTAGTTATATTTAAATAATTTTGGTGAGGTTTGTTCCAATACCTAAGCCAATGCCCTGGGATCTAGGGTAAATTCTACCTTTCAGATTATTTAAGAACAATGTTAGTTTTCCTAAATTCCCTTGTTTATTAGGTTTTTCAATTCATCAGAGTTTCTCATTATTTTATTTATCTTTGACCAAGTCAACTTATTTGCATAATTTACTAATTATGGTATACATGCACATAGTACAATTCTTATGTATGTATTTCTAAAATCAATATAAGAGCCAAACTAAAATTTCCTAATGTTCCAACAAAATATGCCTCAAAATTCCCCACGGCTTTTTCTTTTTTACTGTGGGGTCTTGGTGCAGAACAAAAAATACTTTGATCACTTTCTCTCCTAATAAAGTACTAGTTGGAATTTATTGCACAGGGATCACAGAGGTAATAGCATCTGAGAGACACTCAAGTAAAAACACATGGAATACATGTGAATAAAGTGGCATCATTAGCTTATTTGTAGTGGGTTTTAAACTTGTGATGAGTGATATAGACGTTAAAATTTTTAAGTGTATTTTGGAGATCACTTTTTGAAATTATGGGCGCCCCAAGTCCATCAAGTTCAAAGGTGACTTATATGACATCAATGATGGCAATTGAACTCATGGAAAGTGTGCTCAAGTCGCGTGCAATGCGGCTGAAAATTGTGAGCGATAGCAATGTCCAATTATTCATTCTCTGAAGCAAAAAAGGTAAAAATTCTTGTATAGAAGGGTACTTTAAAATTTTGAAAAAGAGAATATTGGACCACTTACACCAGTAATTGGGCTTGTAGATAGGTATGATTTTGTGCTGTAGGAAGTGAGAGAAGCCTCCAAGCTCCTAATTTCTTCACAACCACTTCTTCTTGAATTCAATGCCACTTGCACTTTGAATGTAGAGGGGAACCTGATGATATGGACAAGCTTGTGGGGTACTATGACATGTAGGAGTTACAGGGTATTGTTGTAAGGCCTTAATTGCACAAAATACAAGCTTGCATTTTTGCCTCATGAAGCCCATGGGAAAATGAAGATCTACGGGTGCCTTTCTATAGGGGAACACGCTCCTTCATGCATGGGAAGGCTTGGAGTATGGTATAGCCAACCATGTATCCTAAGGGTTAACTCCATCTCGCTTGAGAAAAAGGGGGTCAAACGTGTGCATGAATCTTAATTTGTGCGCTAGACTAAGGTGAACTCAAGCATCACTTAGTAAAGTAATATAATAAGGAGCCCGACACCACCAAAGCGCTTGATCATCAGAGTTTCTCAAAATTTTATAGATCTTTGACCAAGTCAACTTATCTGTATAATGTACTAATTATGGTATACATGCACATAGTTCAATTCTTACGTTTGTATTTCAAAAATCAATATTAGGGCCAAACTAAAATTTCCTAATGTTCTAATAAAATATGCCTTAAAATTCCCCATGGCTTTTTCTTTTTTACTGTGGGGGTCTAGGTGCAAAATGAAAAATACTTTGATCACTTTCTCTACTAAAAAATTACTAGTTGGAATTTATTGCACATAAACTTTATTACAGGTTAGGAGGGATCTTACATAAGATCATAGAGGTAATAGCATTTTAGAGACACTTAGGTAAAAACACATGGAAATACATGTGAATAAAGTGGCAGCATTAGCTTATTTGTAGTTGGTTTTATGTAAGGAGTGATGATAGGGCACTCAAGTACCTTCTCTCATAGCCCAATTTCCCTCCAAAGCAAAGACGATGGTTACTTACTTTGCCGAATTGTGGTTTTGAGATTGCATACAACAAAGGAAAGGACAATGTGGTTTGTAGATTCGTTATCTAGGATATGTGAATATGTGTTCATTGTGGCAAGAGATTAATAGGGATTGGATTATGGATATCTAGGAGGAGTATTTGGTTGTTGAGCCTCGAGGAGGCAGCCCATGTGGCTCAGAAATTATAGCAAGGGGGCTACTTTACTACAAGGATAGAGTGTCTCCTTTGCCTACTTTAGCATTCGATTGAAAAGTATTGGAAGGGATGCATTGTTCTCCAAAGGCATAGCTGGCATTTGGGTCTTTTCAGCCCTTTGGTATAGCGAGAAAAAGGAAACACTAATAACGAATGTGGAAAGATGTAGCTAGGTATCTAAATGCACGGCATTTCAACTTAACAAAAATCCCACACATAAGCCCGCCTAGTGTCTTTAGCCTGTACCAATTTCAGGAGGAAGATAGACTCACATTACTATGGGCCTTCCTCATACAAGGAGGGTATAAGAAATCATTGATGTGAGAAGGGGATGGGATATTGTTTATGCGTTGATGGATAGGTTGCCAAAGATATCCCAATTTATGCCTTCAAACATGAAGTATACAACATCAATAATGGCATTTGAATTGATGGAAAGTGTGTTCAAGCTGTGCATGGGATGCCACAAAACTTGTGATGAGTGATATAGATGTTAAAATTTTAATGTATATTCTGGAGATCACTTTTTGAAAGTATGGGCACCCAGTTCAAATGTGACTTATATGACATCAATGATGGCAATTGAACTCATGGAAAGTGTGCTCAAGTCACATGGAATGCGGCTGAAATTTGTGAGCAATAGCAATGTCAAATTATTCATTCTCTGAAGCCAAAAAGGTAAAAATTCTTGTATGGAAGGGTACTTTAAAATTTTGAAAAAGATAATATTGGACCACTTACACCAATATTAATTGGGCTTCTAGATAGGTATGATTTTGTGCTATAGGAAGTGAGAGAAGCCTTCAAGCTCCCAATTCCTCCGCACCCACTTCTTCTTGAATTCAATGCCACTTGCGCTTTGAATGTTGAGGGGAACCCGATGATATGGACAAGCTTGTGGGGTACTATGACATGTAGGAGTTATAGGGTATTGTTGTAAGGCCTTAATTGCACAAATTACAAGCTTCCATTTTTACCTCATGAAGCCCATGGGAAAATGAAGAGCTACGGGTGCCTTTCTATAGGGGAACACGCTCCTTCATGCATGGGAAGGCTCGGAGGATGGTATAGCCAACCAAGTACTCTAAGGTTTAAATCCATCTCGTTTGAGGAAAAGGGGGTCAAACGCGTGCATGAATCTTTATTTGTGGGCTAGTAGACTAGGGCGAACTCAAGCATCACTTAGTAAAGTAACAGAATAAGGAGCCCAACATGACCAAACCACTTTGGTAACTACCATCTAACCAAAACCACAAGCTGGAATAAACCATTGCCCAATTCCATATGGTATTATAGCAACCCACAGTTTTCTCTCAACCCCTTTTTAACCTTAGCCCACGACCCACTGAATTTATTTTGACCCTTGCCCTTATTATATAATATAGGCCTTAGCCTAGGTATATTTAAAAAATTTTGGTGAGGTTCTTTCCAATACCTTCTAAGCCAATGCCCTGGGATCTAGGGTAAATCCTACCTTTTAGATTATTTAAGGACAATGTTAGTTTCCCTGAATTCCCTTGTTTACTAGGTTTTTGAATTCATGTACATTACGTGCACTAGGTTTAAGGATCTCTTTCCAAGAGATCCTTGATCATCACAATTTCTCATAATTTTATTTATCTTTGACCAAGTCAACTTATCTCCATAATTTACTAATTATGGTATACATGCACATAGTACAATACTTACGTTTGTATTTTTAAAATCAATATTACAGCCAAACTAAAATTTCCTAATGTTCCAACAAAATATGCCTCAAAATTCCCCACGGCTTTTTCTTTTTTACTGTGGGGGTCTTGGTGCAAAACGAAAAATACTTTGATCACTTTCTCTCCTTAAAAATTACTAGTTGGAATTTATTGCACATGAACTTTATTAAAGGTTAGGAGGGATCTTACAACAGGTCACAGAGGTAAGAGACACTCAGGTAAAAAGACATGGAAATACATGTGAATAAAGTGGCATCATTAGCTTATTTGTAGTTGGTTTTATGTAAGGAGTGATGATAGGGCACTCAAGTACTTTCTCTCATGGCCCAATTTTTCTCCAAAGCAAAGAAGATGGTTACTTACTTTGCCGAGTTGTGGTTTTGAGATTGCATACAACAAAGGAAAGGACAATGTGGTTTGTAGATTCGTTATCTACTAGGATATGTAAATATGTGTTCATTGTGGCAAGACATTGATAGGGATTGGATTATGGATATCTAGGAGGAGTATTTGCTTGTTGAGCCTCGAGGGGGTAGCCCATGTGTCTCAAAAATTATAGCAAGGGGGTTACTTTACTACAAGGATGGTGTATCCTCTGCCTACTTTAGCATTCAATTGAAAAGTATTGGAAGAGATGCATTGTTCTTCAAAGGCATAGCTGGCATTTGGGTCTTTGACATCAATGATGGCAATTAAACTCATGGAAAGTGTGCTCAAGTCGCATGGAATGCGGCTGAAAATTGTGAGTGATAGTAATGTCAAATTATTCATTCTCTGAAGCCGAAAAGGCAAAAATTCTTGTATGGAAGGGTACTTTAAAATTTTGAAAAAGAGAATATTGGACCACTTATGTTGAGATATTGAGCTCTAGTGAGACGGTGGACACTGATGACCCGCCTGGGGGATAGGCCCCGCACTTACACCACTGGCATGGTTGGTGAGATCTTGGGTGATATGCGGCCAGTGGGATGACAGGCTGTGTGACAGCCACTCTAGAGACTGGCATAGTTATAGCGCCAGCTCATTTAGTCGGGTTCACACTATAGAGAACCCGTGTATGTATTTGGTTGAGTACCTTTCATATTGTGTGTACTCTTATTCTTGTATATGGTGTGTTGAGTGTTGAGTAGAGAAGAAGAAGATTTTCAGCCTCTCACCTTGTGTGTTCTCTATTAGGGTTTTGTGAGTGTGTGTGTGTGCTTGCAAGAGCTCAAGCTCTCTTCCCCCCTGCATCTTTTCATGGTATCAGAGCCTGGTTCGTGCTAAGGGCTGAGCTGCAAGCAAGAGAACCACAGGAAGCGGTACAAGGGTAAGAGCTTCAACTACTCTTCCCTATTGTGTTGGTGACTACACCCTTGTCGGGAGCTCTACGGGAGGCACCGGCAAACGATCTCCGATTGAGGAGCTTTCTTCGCGGGAGTGAAGCTACAGGGCAACTATACAGTCCTACGGACTACAATTTTCGGGCCGAAAACGCGTTTCGGGCGCGTCTGGACCTCCGTTTTTCAGAAAGCAGGCGATTTCGAGCACTGCGGGTAAGTCATCGATTCTCTGCAGAACTCTGTTTTAAGAACTGCAGGAAGACAGATTGACTGTGCGGACACTGTGGGTGCTGCAAAGAGGTCTACAGTTGCCATTGGATGTATGTATGCACATTGAAGTCACTGTTGGTGACATTTGAGAGTACTACAGTACCGTTGTGCAGAAAATACAGCAGTTGTGCAGAAAAACCAGAGTGCAGTTTCTGGTAAAATTGTGTGTTTGGCAAGATGTCTAATGATGGCATAACACAGATTGTGGCTGAGAAGCTGGACAAGAATAACTTCCATGCTTGCAGGTTCAGGTTGACGAATTTCCTGATGGGAAAAGGCTATTGGGACTACATAGAAGGTGAACATGAAGAGGCACCAGAGATACCGGATATAAATCCGACTGCCTACAGATGTGAAAGAGTTTAAAGACTGGAACCAAGGAGCCAGGAAGGTTATGTATTGGCTTTCCATTAGTATACAGGACACCATGATTGGGCACATTCAGGATGCCAAGTCCCCCAAGGAGGCGTGGGACACCTTGGTAAAGCTTTATGAAACCAACACCAAGGCACGTAAGATACAGTTGAAGAATGAACTTCATACTGTGGAGAAAAAGGGAATGTCTGTGAATGACTATGCGTTGAAGATAAAGGGCATTGTCGAATCCCTTGCATCTATTGGTGTGTCAGTAGATGATGATGACAAGGTGGAAGTCTGTCTACGTGGTCTCGGGCCACAATACAAGGCGTTTAAGACGTCTATTCAGACTCGGGAAAACATTCCCAACTTTACAGATTTGGTGTCAATGCTGATTATCGAAGAGAAGAGCTTGGGTGAAGACCAACAGACTTCACAAAGCAAAAATAGTTCAGAGCAACAGGCCTTCTACACAAGTTCAGGAAGAGGACGAGGTAGAGGAGGCCATGGACACGGTCAAGGAGGTGGCCGAACAGGTAATCAGAATTATGGCCAGCAACAGCAGCAACAACAACAGTCCCAGAATCAACAACAACAACAACAACACACAGGTGGAAGAGGCAAATTCAGAGGCAGGGGGAGTCAAAGAGGCCGTGGAAATTGGCAAAGGCAATATAATGATGCACGTGAATGCTACTATTGTGGTAAGCCAGGACATGTGCAGTCAGAATGTTATAAGAAGCAGGCTGACATGCAAAATGGGAAAGTGCAGCAAAACAACTATGCATCCTCAAGCAGAAATAATGAGGACAATGAAAGGTTGTTTGTTATGCAGCATGTTGTGAATGCCATGTCTGAAAATGTTGATGCAGCACAAAAAGATAATGTATGGTATGTGGATTCAGGCGCTTCGAACCACATGACGAGTCATGGGGAGTGGTTCAAGGAGATGAAGAACCCGGAAAGACCAGGTTTTGTGGAAACAGGGGATGACACTGCTCATCCAATTGCCCACGTTGGAGATGTGCCATTATCTATGCAGGATGGCAAAGTGAAGTACCTTGCAGATGTACTTCATGTACCGAACATAACAAAGAATCTGGTTTCAGTTGGCCAGATGATTGAGCAGGGTTTGCAGGTTCGGTTTAACCCTGATGGATGTTATGTTGAAGATTTTAAAGACAAGTGCAGGTTGGTTGCAAAAGGCAACAGAGTGGGCAGAATGTTTACTTTGGATGTAGACATGCCTGAAATGAGTGCTGCAATGTTTGCAAATGGTTCAGGAGTTGTTGCAGACACAGACATATGGCATAAAAGGATTGGTCATGTGAATGTGCAGAGATTGAAGTCTATGCAGACAAAAGGAATTGTGACAGGGCTGCCAAAATTTAAAGTGGAAGGTATGCAGAAAATCTGTGAAGCATGCCAATTTGGGAAGCAAACAAAGCATGTGTTTCCACGTAACAGATATGTGAGCAGAAATGCACTAGATGTTGTGCATTCAGATGTATGGGGTCCTACGAAGACCGTGTCTATGGGAGGCTGCAGGTACTATGTCACTTTCATTGATGACCACACAAGGAAAGTGTGGGTATATTTCATGAAGGAGAAGAGTGAGGTGTTCACTCACTTTCAAAATTTCAGAGTTTTGGTTGAAAAGCAAACAGGGAAATATGTAAAGTGCCTAAGGTCAGATGGAGGGGGAGAGTACTTCTCCAATGAGTTCTCTGAATTCTTGAAGAAGAATGGTATTCGGAGACAGTTCACATGCAGATATACTCCGCAGCAAAATGGAGTTGCTGAGCGGAAAAACAGGCACATTGCAGAGATTGCGCGAGCATTGATGGAAGAGAAGAATATGCCGCATTGCTATTGGGCTGAGGCTGTTTCTACAGCAGTATACATCATGAACAGGACTCCAACTACAGCCATACATGATGTAACTCCAGAAGAGAGGTTTACTGGCAGAAAACCAGATTTGTCTCATCTGAAAGTCTTTGGATGCATTGCATATGTGCATGTGCCAGATGAGCTGAGAACTAAGCTGGACCCAAAAGCTGAAAAATGTGTGTTTATTGGATACTCCCTTGAGCAAAAGGGATACAGGTGTTATAACCCTACTACACGTGAGTTGAGGGTAAGCAGGGATGTTGTCTTTGATGAGATGAGCAGCTGGTATGCTGCTGAAAAAGAAGCTGTTGGGGCTGATGTGAGTGGAAGTGTGGTTGCACAGAATGCAGGTCAGCAATCACAGTCTTTGAGTGGACCAGGAGAGTCCTCATCTAGTGGGTCTGTTGATAGACCATGGAGTGGCAGACTGCGTCATAATACCAGTCCTGCAAATGTGATTAGTACATCACGTAAAGGAAAAGAGAAAGTGGTTGAGCCCCTTGGTATGCCTGACATTTCTACAGGGCATTCTCATGTTGATGGAGAGTCTAGTGGCTCAGATATGAGCCTTGATGAGGAGCTTGGGATCCCAGCTATGAGAACACCTGGTGTAAAGAAGGCTATGGAAGCCATGAATGAAAAGCTGCGAAGATCAGGGAGAGTGAAGAACCCTGTGCAGAGATTTACATATGATGGTTATGTGGCACATCACTATGCATATATGGCAAAGGTTGTGCAGGTTGTAGAGCCCACATGCATTGATGAGGCTGTTGGAAATGTGTGTTGGGAGAAAGCTATGGACGAGGAGATGGATGCACTATATGGAAATGAGACTTGGGATTTAGTGCAATTGCCAGAAGGCAAGAAAGCCATTGGATGCAAGTGGGTGTACAAAGTTAAACATAACAGTGATGGAAGCATAAACAGGTACAAGGCTAGATTGGTAGCCAAAGGATATGCGCAGACATATGGGATTGATTATGAGGAAACTTTCAGCCCAGTTGCCAAGATGGCAACGGTGAGAGTTGTGATAGCAGTGGCTGCGTCAAAGCAATGGTCTTTACATCAGATGGATGTAAAGAATGCATTCTTGCATGGGGATTTGCAAGAAGAGGTGTATATGTTGCAGCCACCTGGTTATGAGGATGTGGGTCACCCCGAGCATGTTTGCAGGTTGAAGAAAGCCTTGTATGGCTTAAAGCAAGCACCAAGAGCATGGTCTGACAAGATTTCTGAATATCTTGTCACTATTGGCTTTCATGTAGCCAATGCAGATTTCTCATTGTATGTGAGACATGGTGATAGAGGAGTTGTGCTTGTTGTCATCTATGTAGATGACTTGATCATTACGGGGGACCATGATGCAGAGATCTTTGACGTAAAGATCCTGCTTAGACAGAAGTTCGAGATGAAGGATCTGGGGGAGCTCAGATATTTCTTGGGCATTGAGGTGATTAGGTCACCACATGGTATTGGATTACTGCAGAGACAGTATGGCTTGGACATGTTGTCCAAGTATGGTATGACAGGCTGTAAGCCTATTTCTGTGCCATTGGATCAGAATGGCAAGTTGAGTGCAGATTCAGGAGAGATCTTGGAGGATCCTACTATGTACAGACGCATAGTAGGAAGTTTGATCTACATGACGATCACCAGACCAGATTTGAGCTATGCTGTTGGGTTGGTGAGTCAGTTTATGCAGGTTCCACGGAAACCGCATTTGGATGCTGTGAGACGCATACTGAGGTATGTGAAGTCTACTTTGCATTGTGGACTATTCTATGAGACTGGGATAGAGATATGTGTACATGGGTACACAGATGCTGATTGGGCTGGTAGTATCTCAGATAGAAGATCTACCAGTGGATTCATGTTTTCTTTGGGGAGTGCTACTGTGACTTGGAGCAGCAAGAAGCAGCCTACGGTTGCTCTATCGAGTACAGAGGCCGAGTACAGAGGAGCTGCTATGGCAGCATGTGAGGTAGCTTGGTTGAGGAAGCTACTTGCAGATTTGGGTCTATCAGTGGATAGACAAGTTGTCATTTTCTGTGACAACCTTAGCAGTATACAGTTGGCCAGGAACCCAGTCTTTCATGCTCGTACGAAGCACATAGAGGTCCACTACCACTTCGTCAGAGAGAAGGTCTTGGCAGGAGACCTTGACCTTGTTTATGTCAGCACAGAGGATCAGGTAGCTGACATCTTCACCAAAGCATTGGGTAGAGAGAAGCTCCGCAGATTCAGGGCTTCCCTTGGTGTACATGAGATGGAGTTGAGCTCGAGGGGGAGTGTTGAGATATCGAGCTCTAGTGAGGCGGTGGACACTGATGACCCGCCTGGGGGATAGGCCCCGCACTTACACCACTGGCATGGTTGGTGAGATCTTGGGTGATATGCGGCCAGTGGGATGACAGGCTGTGTGACAGCCACTCTAGAGACTGGCATAGTTATAGCGCCAGCTCATTTAGTCGGGTTCACACTATAGAGAACCCGTGTATGTATTTGGTTGAGTACCTTTCATATTGTGTGTACTCTTATTCTTGTATATGGTGTGTTGAGTGTTGAGTAGAGAAGAAGAAGATTTTCAGCCTCTCACCTTGTGTGTTCTCTATTAGGGTTTTGTGAGTGTGTGTGTGTGCTTGCAAGAGCTCAAGCTCTCTTCCCCCCTGCATCTTTTCAACTTACACAAGTAATTGGGTAAGTGGATAGGTATGATTTTGTGCTGTAGGAAGTGAGAGAAGCCTTAAGCTCCCAATTCCTCCGCACCCACTTCTTCTTGAATTCAATGCCACTTACGCTTTTAATGTCGAGGGGAACTTGATGATATAGACAAGCTTGTGGGGTACTATGACATGTAGGAGTTACAACGTATTGTTGTATGGCCTTAATTGCACAAAATACAAGCTTGCAATTTTGCCTTATGAAGCCCATGGGAAAATTAAGAGCTACAGGTGCCTTTCTATAGGGAAACACGCTCCTTCATGCATGGGAAGGCTCGGAGTATGGTATAGCCAACCATGTACCCTAAGGGTTAACTTCATCTTGTTTGAGAAAAAAGGGGTCAAACGCGTGCATGAATCTTACTTTGCCAGCTAGGCTAAGGCAAACTCAAGCATCACTTATTAAAGTAATAGAATAAGGAGCCCGACACCACCAAACCACTTTGGTAACTACCATCTAATAAAAACCACAAGTTGGAATACTACTTACCATTTCTCACAAACCATTGCCCAATTCCATATGGTCTTATAGCAATCCATAGTTTTCTCTCAACCCCTTTTTTAGCCTTAGCCCACTGAATTTATTTTGACCCTTGCCCTTATTATATAATATAAGCCTTAGCCTAGTTATATTTAAATAATTTTGGTGAGGTTTGTTACAATACCTAAGCCAATGCCCTAGGATCTAGGGTAAATCCTACCTAAGCCAATGCCCTGGGATCTAGGGTAACTCCTACCTTTCAGATTATTTAAGGACAATGTTAGTTTCCCTAAATTCCCTTGTTTACTAGGTTTTTCAATTCATGTACATTACGTGCACTAGGTTTAAGGATTCTTGATCATCAGAGTTTCTCATTATTTTATTTATCTTTGACCAAGTCAACTTATGTGCATAATTTACTACTTATGGTATACATGCACATAGTACAATTCTTATGTTTGTATTTCTAAAATCAATATTAGAGCCAAATTAAAATTTCCTAATGTTCCAACAAAATATGTCTCAAAATTCCCCACGGCTTTTTCTTTTTTACTGTGGGAGTCTTGGTGCAAAACGAAAAATACTTTGATCACTTTCTCTCCTAAAAAATTACTAGTTGGAATTTATTGCACATAAACTTTACTACAGGTTAGGAGGGATGTGACATAAGATCACAGAGGTAATAGCATCTGAGAGAGACACTCAGGTAAAAACACATGGAAATACATGTGAATACAGTGACAACATTAGCTTATTTGTAGTTGGTTTTATGTAAGGAGTGATGATGATAGGGCACTCAAGCACTTTCTCTCATAGCCCAATTTTCCTCCACCAAAGCAAAGAAGATGGTTACTTACTTTGCCGAATTGTGGTTTTGAGATTGCATACAACAAAGGAAAGGACAATGTGGTTTGATATGTGAATATGTGTTCATTGTGGTGGCAAGAGATTTATAGGGATTGGATTATGGATATCTAGGAGGAGTATTTGCTTGTTGAGCCTCAAGGGGGCAGCCCATGTGGCTTAGAAATTATAGCAAGGGAGCTACTTTTCTACAAGGACAGAGTGTATCCATCCTCTACCTACTTTAGCACTCGATTGAAAAGTATTGGAAGAGATGCATTGTTCTCCAAAGGCATAGCTGGCATTTGGGTGTTTTAAGCCCTTTGGTATAGCGAGGAAAAGAAAACACTAAAAACAAATGCGAAAGATGTACCTAGGTATCTAAATGCACGACATAAGCCCGATGGTTTCTTTAGCCTGTGTACCAAACTTGGAATAAAGATAGACTCACATTACTATGGGCCTTCCTCGTACAAGGAGGGGATGGTAAAGCATTGATGTGAGAAGGCGATGAGATATCGTTTATGTGTTGATGGATAGGTTGCCGAAGATATCCCAATTTATGCCTTCAGACATGGAGTATACAACATCAATAATGGTATTTGAATTGATGGAAAGTGTGTTCAAGCTGGGCATGGGATGCCACAAAACTTGTGATGAGTGATATAGACGTTAAAATTTTTAAGTGTATTTTGGAGATCACTTTTTGAAAGTATGGGCCGCCCCAGGTTCACACCAAGTTCAAAGGTGACATATAACATCAATGATGGCAATTGAACTCATGGAAAGGGTGCTCAAGTTGCATGGAATGTGGCTGAAAATTGTGAGCGCGATAGCAATGCCAAATTATTCATTCTCTGAAGCCGAAAAGGTAAAAACTCTTGTATGGTAGGGTACTTTAAAATTTTGAAAAATATAATATTGGACCACTTACAGCAGTAATATGGCTTGTAGATAGGTATGATTTTGTGCTCTAGGAAGTGAGAGAAGCCTCCAAGCTCCCAATTTCTCCACACCCACTTCTTCTTGAATTCAATGCCACTTGCACTTTGAATGTAGAGGGGAACCCGATGATATGGACAAGCTTGTGGGGTACTATGACATGTAGGAGTTGCAGGGTATTGTTATAAGGCCTTAATTGCACAAAATACAAGCTTGCATTTTTGCCTCATGAAGCCCATGGGAAAATGAAGAGCTACGGGTGCCTTTCTATAGGGGAACACACTCCTTCATGCATGGGAAGGCTCGGAGTATGGTAAAGCCAACCATGTACCCTAAGATTGAATCATCAATATTCATGAAATACATAAACTAAAAGCATAGAAAAAAGCCATTAATTTGACCTCAAGCATAGATTAATCTTGGATTAAGGAAAAGCTTTATGAAAAGCTTCATTTGGATTGAGAATAGGTCATGAGTATGACCATTTCTTGAGTGAGAGAGAGAAATTACATAAAAACCATTAGAATTAAGCATAAATAAAAATTTATGTAATTCTTTACTATCTTTAATCAATTAACTTCAATAGCATTCATCAAATTATGTAATTCTTCACTACCATTCATCAATTAACTTTAATAGCATTCAAAAACCATTCCAATTAAGCTTCTCAATTAACTTCAATAGCATTCAAAAACCATTCCAATTAGGCTTCTCAAGCTTGAGAGGGATTGAGAAGAGAGAAACATTGAGAAATTATAGAAAAGATTGAAATTCACCATTTACCTTACAAATTGCTTGATTCTTTGTTCACAGTAGAGGCCCCCAACCAATCAATTGTTTTAGTATGTTGATGGAGCCACCAATGGTGATTGAAGAAAGAGGGAAGCTCCAATTTCTCCAATTTGGAGAGAATTTTAGAGAATAGTAAAAATTAGCATTATTTCAGTATAATTCTAATATAGTAAAATTCTCCTATTTTTTTTCAAAGGATTCATGTTCTATTTATAGGAGAGGGAAGCTCTAACCAAAGCTAACTGATTTTTAGAATTTTCTAGAATTCAGTTTGGTTGAATTTGGACTAGATCTGGACCTAGTTTGGTCCCTTTTTTATTCGGTTTGGTTCCTTTTTGATTTGGTTTGGTTCAAAAGATAGGAGAGGTAAAAATATCACATTATTTTTGAGTTTAAAACTCATTCAAGCATGTGAAGTATGCACCTCCTTGAAGGGACTCCCCTTCCTTACATATGCGTCAAAATGGAATGATTATACCCAAAATATTTCATTTTTTTAGTAATACTCATAGTTTCTTACTAATAAACCTTGTACATATTCAACTCTTCATCTTATATGAGCATTTACTCATTTTTGGATACCCAAAATATCTCATATTTTTGATATTACTCATAGTTTCTTACTAATAAACCTTGTACATATTCAACTCTTCATCTTATGTGAGCATTTACTCATTTCTGGATACCCAAAATATCTCATATTTTTGATATTACTCATTGTTTCTTACTAATAAACCTTGTACATAGTCAACTCTTCATCTTATGTGAGCATTTACTCATTTTTGGATAATTTCTTTTACAAATTAGATTTATTGCTAGCTATGTCTTTGGAGAACAATGCATCTTTTCCAATACTCTTTGATTGAATGCTTAAGTAGGCAGAGGATACAGTATCCTTACTATAATTTCAGAGCCACATGGGCTGCCCCCTTGAGGCTCAACAAGGAAATACTCCTCCTAGATATCCATAATCTAATCCCCATTAATGTCTTGCCACCACAATGAACACATATTCACATATCCTAGTAGATAACGAATCTACAAACCACATTGTCCTTTCCTTTGTTGTATGCAATCGCAAAACCACAATCCCGCAAAGTAAGTAACCATCTTCTTTGCTTTGGAGGAAAATTGGGCTATGAGAGAAAGTACTTGAGTGTTCTATCATCACTCCTTACATAAAACCAACTACGAATAAGCTAATGCTGCCACTTTATTCGCATGTATTTCCATGTCTTTTTACTTGAGTGTCTCTTAAATGCTCTTACCTCTGTGATCTTATGTAAGATCTCTCCTAACATATAATAAAGTTAATGAGTGCAATAAATTCCAATTAGTAATTTTTTAGGAGAGAAAGTGAGCAAAGTATTTTTTCTTTTGCACCAAGACCCCCACAGTAAAAAAGAAAAAGCCGTGGGGAATTCGGAGGCATATTTTGTTGGAACATTAGAAAATTTTAGTTTGGCCCTAATATTGATTTTAGAAATTATACAAACATAAGAATTGTACTATGTGCATGTATACCATAATTAGTAAATTACGCAGATAAGTTGACTTGGTCAAAGATTAATAAAATAATGAGAAACTCTGATGATCAAGAATCTCTTGGAAAGAGAGATCCTTAAACCTAGTATTGCACGTAATGTACATGAATTGAAAAACCTAGTAAACAAGGGAATTTAGGGAAACTAACATTGTCCTTAAATAATCTGAAAGGTAGGATTTACCCTAGATCCCAAGGCATTGGCTTAGCTAAGTATTGGAACAAACCTCACCAAAATTATTTAAATATAACTAGGCTAAGGATTATATTATATAATAAGGGCATGGGTCAAAATGAATTCAGTGGGCTAAGGTTAAAAAGGGGTTGAGAGAAAACTATGGGTTGCCATAATACCATATGGAATTGAGCAATGGTTTTTGTGAAAAATGGTAAAAGTAGTATTCCAGCTTGTGGTTTTGGTTAGATGGTAGTTGTGGTTTAGTTGTGTCGGGCTACTTATTCCATTACTTTACTAAGTGATGCTTGAGTTCGCCCTAGTCTACCAGCCCACAAATAAAGATTCATGCACGCGTTTGAAAACAAAAATTTTACCTGCTATTACTGATAAATCTCAATTTATTCTAAAAGAATGAACTTTAACATTATGGATATGATTATAATGATCCCTAATTGGATCGGGCGGGGAGAAATTGGGAGCTTGGAGGCTTCTCTCACTTCCTACAGCACAAAATCATACCTATCTACAAGCACAATTTTCAGCCGCATTCCATGCGACTTGAGCACACTTTCCCCATTATGGATTGAATCATAAATTTTCATGAAATAACTAACTTAAAAGCATAAAAAAGCCATTAATTTGGCCTCCAATTAAACAAGCATAGAATTTATTCTTGGATTAGAGAAAAGATTCATGAGAGAATCTTCATTTAGATTGAGAATAGGTCATGGGAATGACCATTCTTTGAGTGAGAGAGAAATTACATAAAAACCATTAAAATTAAGCATAAATAGAAATTTATGTATTTCCTTACTACCATTCGTCAATTAACTTCAATAGCATTTAAAAACCATTCCAATTAAGCTTCTTAAGCTTAATAGAAATTTATGTATTTCCTTACTACCATTCGTCAATTAACTTCAATAGCATTAAAAAACCATTCCAATTAAGCTTCTTAAGCTTGAGGGTGGTTGAGAAGAGAGAAACATTGAGAAATTTTAGAAAAAGATCAAAATTCACTCTTTACCTTACAAATTACTTGATTCTTTGATCACAGTAGAGGCCCCCAACCAATCACTTGGTTTGGTATGTTGATGGAGCCACCAATGGAGATTGAAGAAAGAGGGAAGCTCTAATTTCTTCAATTTGGAGAGAATTCTAGGGAATAGTAAAAATTATCATTATTTCAGCATAATACTGGCATAGTATATTTCTCATATTTTTTTACAAAGGGCTAAGGATCTATTTATAGAAGAGGAAGTCCTCTAACCAAGTCCAACTAATTTCTAGAATTTTCTCGGTTTAGTTTGGTTGAATTTGGACAAGATTTGGACCTAGTTTGGTTCCCTTTTGATTTGGTTTGATCCAAGAGAGAGGAGAGATAAAAATATCACATTATTTTTCAGTTTAAAACTCATTCAAGCATGTGAAGCCTTGTACATAGTCAACTCTTCATCTTATGTGGGCATTCACTCATTTTTGGGTATCTTCTTTTACAAATTGGATTTATCTGCTCTCCCCACACATGAATTGATCCTATTGGCTCATACGGAACCTTAATTGGACCATGATCCAAAAATTTCTGAAAATCTAGACCCTTAGGCTAAGGTCCTTTATACCTATTTCCAATTAATTCCAATTGCACATTCGAAAGCTCTTTTGAATTTTTGTTTCAAGGGAACCCATTTTAGACACTAGGAGGATTTTTATATCCAAAAATATCTCAATTTTAGACTATCTCTCTCTAGACATTTTCTCTCTCTAGGTCAAAATAGGGTAAAATAGAATCTTTCTTTCGATTCAGAGAGGGGAATAATTATAAGATCAGAAAGGGAGATTCTTACTCCTGTATACCTCAAAAGCTAGGGAGGGAGGAATCTTACAGATGATATGGACAAAGCTTATGGGGTACTATGACATGTAGGAGTTACAGGGTATTGCCTGTAAGGCCTTCATTGCACAAAATACAAGCTTGCATTTTTGCCTCATGAAGGCCATGGGAAAATTAAGAGCTACGGGTGCGTTTCTATAGGAGAACAAGCTCCTTCATGCATGGGAAGGCTCGGAGTATGGTATAGCCAACCATGTATCCTAAGGGTTGGCTCCATCTCGCTTGAGAAAAAGGGGGTCAAATGCGTGCATGAATCTTAAATTGTGGGCTACACTAAGGCAAACTCAAGCATCACTTAGTAAAGTAATAGAATAAGGAGCCCGACACCACCAAACCACTTTGGTAACTACCATCTAACCAAAACCATAAGATGGAATACTACTTACCATTTTTCAAAAACCATTGCTTAATTCCATATGGTATTATAGCAACTCATAATTTTCTCTCAACCGCTTTTTAACCTTAGCCCATGACCCACTGAATTTATTTTGACCCTTGCCCTTATTATATTATTTAAGTCCTAGCCTACGTATATTTAAATAATTTTGGTGAGGTTTGTTCCAATACCTAAGCCAAATCCTTGGGATCTCGGGTAAATCCTACTTTTCAGATTATTTAAGGACAATGTTAGTTTCCCTGAATTCCCTTGTTTACTAGGTTTTTCAATTCATGTACATTACGTGCACTAGAATTAAGGATCTCTCTTTCCACGAGATCCTTGATCATCAGAGTTTCTCATTATTTTATATATCTTTGACCAAGTCAACTTATTTGCATAATTTACTGATTATGGTATGCATGCACATCGTACAATTCTTACGTTTGTATTTCTAAAATCAATATTAGGGCCAAACTAAAATTTCCTAATGTTTCAACAAAATATGCCTCAAAATTTCCCACGGCTTTTTCTTTTTTTACTGTGGGGGTCTTGGTGCAAAATGAAAAATACTTTGATCATTTTCTTTGCTAAGAAATTACTAGTTGAAATTTAGTGCACATAAACTTTATTACAGGTTAGGAGGGATCTTACATAAGCTTAGAGAGGTAATAGCATTTGAGAGACACTCAGGTAAAAAGACATGGAAATACATGTGAATAAAGTGGCAGCATTAGCTTATTTGTAGTTGGTTTTATGTAAGGAGTGATGATAGGGTACTCAAGTACTTTCTCTCATAGCCCAATTTTCCTCCAAAGCAAAGAAGATGGTTACTTACTTTGCCGAATTGTGATTTTGATATTGCATACAACAAAGGAAAGAACAATGTAGTTTGTAGGTTCATTATCTACTTGGATATGTGAATATGTGTTCAGTGTGGGCAAGAGATTAATAGGGATTCGATTATGGATATCTTGGAGGAGTATTTTCTTGTTGAGCCTCGAGGGGGCAGCCCATGTGGCTCAGAATTTATAGCAAGGTGGCTACTTTACTACAAGGATAGAGTGTATCCTGTGCCTACTTTAGCATTCCATCGAAAAGTATTGGAAGAGATGCATTGTTCTCCAAAGGCATAGGTGCATTTGGGTCTTTTCAACCCTTTGGTATAGCAATGAAAAGGAAACACTAAAAATGAATGTGGAAAGATGTACCTAGGTATCTAAATCCATGCCTTTTCAACTCAACAAAGATCCCACACATAAGCCCGATGGGTTTCTTTAGCCCGTACCAAATTTGGAAGTAGGATACACTCAAAGTAATGGGCCTTCCTCGTACAAGGAGGGGATGGGAAAGCATTGATGTGAGAAGGGGATGGGATATCGTTTATGTGTTGATGGATAGGTTACTAAAGATATCCCAATTTATGCCTTCAAACATGAAGTATAAAACATCAATAATGGCTTTTGAAATGATGGAAAGTGTGTTCAAGCTGTGCATGGGATGCCACAAAACTTGTGATGAGTGATATAGATGTTATTTTGGAGATCACAAGTTTACACCAAATTCAAAGGTGACTTATATGACATCAATGATGGCAATTGAACTCATGGAAAGTGTGCTCAAGTCGCATGGAATGCGGTTGAAAATTGTGAGCGATAGCAATGTCAAATTATTTAATCTCTCAAGCTGAAAAGGCAAAAACTCTTGTATGGAAGGGTACTTTAAATTTTGAAAAAGAGAATATTGGACCACTTACACCAGTAATTGGGCTTGTAGATAGGTATGATTTTGTGCTGTAGGAAGTGAGAGAAGTCTCCAAGCTCCCAATTTCTCCGTGCCCACTTCTTCTTGAATTCAATGCCACTTGCGCTTTGAATGTAGAGGGGAACCCGATGATGAATGATCCCTGCCCCCTCCACGCAACGGATTCAGGGTTGCTAGCAGCGGAAGTAGCACTCCTTGCGCGGTGCAGGGTCCTCTCACTCGGGGGCTCACCCACCACGGATAACCGGACACGAGACTAATCCCTCAGTTCTTCCAAAACCCAACCCGGAAAAACTTCCCTTGCCTGAAAAGCTCGAGCGATTCCTCAAGGATAAGTTTACTCTAACGTAGTCAAGGTCATTACTGACCAAACTGCCTAAAGTCACTTGGTTAGATCAAGGAAGAAACTTGCACTTAGATCATAGAGATCAATGCTTTTTTCCCCATCGAGAGGCACAGCCGTTGATTCCTTTTTCCATAGACCAATTATTATCTGGGATTTACTTCATCTAGCATACTACAATAGAAATTGAGTCTCATTTTACGGATCCATTAGTCTAGCCTACAGTCCCATGGGTTAGCCAACCGCCCAACCACTGTAGTGATGGGATCCAATTAAGAATTTGGTTAGGTTTTGTCTCGGGTACCATGGAAAAGAGTTCCCAGGCCCCCTAGCCAGATATTCATACAAATTTAACACCAATCATGCCACTTACACACCCAATATGAAATTGTCTTTTTCATAGATTCAACCATCTTTAAAACAATCATTCAATGTAACCATAGTATCACTGATCACAATCCTCCAAAATATCCGGTTGAATCTTAATTTCAAATCATTCCTTGATCGGAGTATCTATGGCATCATTGGCAACTAGAACGCTCACCACCTGTCCACTCAGGGGTCTTTTCGATAGTTCCTAGCTCACAGTACCCGAAAGGATCTCTCTTTCCAAGAGATCCTTGATCATCAAAGTTTCTCATTATTTTATTTATCTTTGACCAAGTCAACTTATCTACATAATTTACTAATTATGGTATACATGCACATAGTACAATTCTTAGGTTTGTATTTCTAAAATCAATATTAGGGCCAAACTAAAATTTCCTAATGTTCCAACAAAATATGCCTCAAAATTTCCACGGCTTTTTCTTTTTTACTGTGGGGGTCTTGGTGCGAAACGAAAAATACTTTGATCACTTTCTCTCTTAAAAAATTACTAGTTGGAATTTATTGCACATAAAATTTATTAAAGGTTAGGAGGGATCTTACATAAGATCACAGAAGTAAGAGCATTTAAGAGACACTCAGGTAAAACGACATGGAAATACATGTGAATAAAGTAGCAGCATTAACTTATTTGTAGTTGGTTTTATGTAAGGAGTTATGATAGGACACTCAAGTACTTTCTCTCATAGCCCAATTTTCCTCCAAAGCAAAGAAGATGGTTACTTACTTTGTCGAATTGTGGTTTTGAGATTGCATACAACAAAGGAAAGGACAATGTGGTTTTGTAGATTCGTTATCTACTAGGATATGTGTATTTGTTCATTGTGTCAAGAGATTAATAGGGATTGGATTATGGATATCTAGGAGGAGTATTTGCTTCTTGAGCCTCCAGGGGGCAGCCCATGTGGCTCAGAAATTATAGCAAGGGGGCTACTTTACTACAAGGATAGAGTGTATATTCTGCCTACTTTAGCATTCAATCGAAAAGTATTGGAAGAGATGCATTGTTCTCCAAAGGCAAAGCTGGCATTTGGGTGTTTCAGCCCTTTGGTAGAGCGAGGAAAAGGAAACACTAAAAATGAATGTGAAAAGAAATACCTAAGTATCTAAATGCACGGCATTTCAACTCAACAAACATCCCACACATAAGCCCGATGGGTTTCTTTAGCCTATACCAAATTTGGAAAGAAGATAGACTCACATTACTATGGGCCTTCCTCGTACAAGGAGGGGATGGGAAAGCATTGATGTGAGAAGGGGATGAGATATCGTTTATGTGTTGATGGATAGGTTACCGAAGATATCCAATTTAAGCCTTCAAACATGGAGTATACAACATCAATAATGGCATTTGAATTGATGGAAAGTGTGTTCAAGCTGTGCATGGGATGCCACAAAACTTGTGATGAGTGATATAGATGTTAAAATTTTTAAGTGTATTTTGGAGATCACTTTTTGAAAGTATGGGCCGCAAGTTCACACCAAGTTCAAAGGTGACTTATATAACATCAATGATGGCAATTGAAGTCATGGAAAGTGTGCTCAAGTCGCATGCAATGCGGCTGAAAATTGTGAGCGATAGGAATGTTAAATTATTCATTCTCTGAAGCCGAAAAGGTAAAAATTCTTGTATGGAAGGGTACTTTAAAATTTTGGAAAAGAGAATACTGGACCACTTACACCAGTAATTGGGCTTGTAGATAGGTATGATTTTGTGCTTCAGGAAGTGAGAGAAGCCTCCAAGCTCCCAATTTCTCCGCACCCACTTCTTCATGAATTCAATGCCACTTACGCTTTGAATCTAGAGGGGAACCCGATGATATGGACAAGCTTGTGGTATGACATCATTGATGGCAATTGAACTCATGAAAATTGTGCTCAAGTCGCATGGAATGTGGCTGAAAATTGTGAGCGATAGCAATGTGAAATTATTCATTCTCTGAACCCGAAAAGGCAAAAATTCTTGTATGGAAGGGTACTTTAAAATTTAAAAAAATAGAATATTGGACCACTTACACAAGTAATTGGGCTTGTAGAATCTTAATTTGTCGGCTAGACTAAGGCAAACTCAAGCATCACTTAGTAAAGTAATAGAATAAGGAGCTTGACACCACCAAACCACTTTGGTAACTACCATCTAACCAAAACCACAAGCTGGAATACTACTTACCATTTTTCACAAACCATTGCCCAATTCCATATGGTATTATAGCAACCCATAGTTTTCTTTCAACCCCTTTTTAACCTTAGCCCACGACTGTTTTCTCTCAACCCCTTTTTAATCTTAGCCCACTGAATTTATTTTGACCCTTGCCCTTATTATATAATATAAGTCTTAGCCTAGTTATATTTAAATAATTTTAGTGAGGTTTGTTCCAATACCTAAGCCAATGCCCTGGGATCTAGGGTAAATGTCAAATTATTCATTCTCTAAAGTCAAAAAGGCAAAAATTCTTGTATGGAAGGGTACTTTAAAATTTTGAAAAAGAGAATATTGGACCACTTACACCAGTAATTAGTCTTGTAGATATGTTTAATTTTGTGCTATGGGAAGTGAGAGAAGCCTCCAAGCTCCGAATTTCTCTGCACCCACTTCTTCTTGAATTCAATGCCACTTCCGCTTTGAATGTCAAAGGAAACCCGATGATATAGACAAGCTTGTGGGGTACTATGACATGTAGGAGTTACAGGGTATTATTGTAAGGCCTTAATTGCACAAAATACAAGCATGCATTTTTGCCTTATGAAGCCCATGGGAAAATAAAGAGCGACCAAACCACTTTGGTAACTACCTTCTAACCAAAACCACAAGCTGGAATACTACTTACCATTTTTCACAAACCATTGCCCAATTCCATATGGTATTATAGCAACCCATAGTTTTCTCTCAACCCCGTTTTAACCTTAGCCCACGACCCACTGAATTTATTTTGACCTTTTCCCTTATTATATAATATAAGCCTTTGCCTAGGTATATTTAAATAATTTTGGTGAGGTTTGTTCCAATACCTTCTAAGCCAATGCCCAGGGATCTAGGGTAAATCCTACCCTTTAGATTATTTAAGGACAATGTTAGTTTCCCTGAATTCCTTTGAGTACTAGGTTTTTCCATTCATGTACATTACATGCCCTAGGTTTAAGGATCTCTTTCCAAGAGATCCTTGATCATCAGAGTTTCTCATTATTTTATTTATCTTTGACCAAGTCAACTTATCTGCATAATTTACTAATTATGGTATACATGCACATAGTACAATTGTTATGTTTGTATTTCTAAAATCAATATTAGGGCCAAACTAAAATTTGCTAATGTTCCAACAAAATATGCCTCAAAATTCCCCACAGCTTTTTATTTTTTACAGTGGGGGTCTTGGTGCAAAACGAAAAATACTTTGATCACTTTCTCTCCTAAAAAATTACTAGTTGGAATTTATTGCACATTAACCTTTTTATAGGTTAGGAGGGATCTTACATAAGAATATAGAGGTAATAGCATTTGAGAGACACTCAGGTAAAAACACATGGAAATACATGTAAATAAAGTGGCAGCATTAGCTTATTTGTAGTTGGTTTTATGTAAGGAGTGATGATAGGGCACTCAAGTACTTTCTCCTATAGCCCAATTTTCCTCCAAAGCAAATAAGATGGTTACTTACTTTCTCGAATAATGGTTTTGAGATTGCATACAACAAAGGAAAGGACAATATGGTTTGTTGATTTGTTATCTACTGTAGGAGATGTGAATATGTGGTCATTGTGGCAAGAGATTTATAGGGATTGGATTATGGATATCTAGGAGGAGTATTTGCTTGTTGAGCCTCGAGGGGGCAGCCCATGTGGCTCAGAAATTATAGCAAGGGGGCTACTTTACTACAAGGATGGAGTGTATCCTCTACCTACTTTAGCATTCGATCCAAAAAGTATTTGAAGAGATGCATTGTTCTCCAAATGCATAGCAGCTAGCATTTGGGTGTTTTCAGCCCTTTGGTATAGCGAGGAAAGGAAACACTAAAAACGAATGTGGAAAGATATAGCCAGGTATGTAAATGCACACCATTTCAACTCAACAAAGATCCCACACATAAGCCCGATGGGTTTCTTTAGCTTGTACCAAATTTGGAAGGAAGATAGACTCACATTACTATGGGCAATCCTCGTACAAGAAGGGGATGGGAAAGCATTGATGTGAAAAGGGGATGGGATATCGTTTATGTGTTGATGGATAGGTTGCCGAGGATATCCTAATTTATACCTTCAAACATGAAGTATACAACATCAACAATGGCATTTGAATTGATGGAAAGTGTGTGCAAGCTGTGCATAGGATGCCTCAAAACTTCTGATGGAGTGATATAGATGTTAAAATTTTTAAGTATATTTTGGAGATCACTTTCTGAAAGTATGGGCACCAAGTTCACACTAACTTCAAAGGTGACTTATATGACAACAATGATGGCAATTGATGTCATGGAAAGTGTGATAGAGCTGCATGGAATGCGGCTGAAAAATTGTGAGTGATAGCAATGTCAAATTATTCATTCTCTGAAGTCGAAAAGGTAAAAATTCTTGTATGGTAGGGTACTTTAAAACTTTGAAAAAGAGAATATTGGGCCACTCACACTAGTAATTGGGCTTGTAGATAGGTATGATTTTGTGCTATGGTTCATACAACATATGTGGTTTGGGTTCTTTGAATGTGTGTATTCTTTTAATGATATATTTCACTTGTTTCAACTGTGCTTTATTTCATAGCAAACCAATAGTAGCAAGTGTACTCACACTATAATTCACAGCATTGAACGCATGTAAGAAAACAGGTACAAATAATTACTAAAACTCAAACTGGACACTATTACATCAATCTGATTTGGTTTTTGGTACATACAGATGCACACTTATATGCCAGCTACAAATTGCGAGAACGATCTAGAATCCTAGTTACAACATTTACGTGTCGGCACATGTATAGACTACTCGAGGGAACATTTACATGTCGGCACATGCATAGACTACTCGAGGGAACATCTACATGTCGGCACATACAACATTTACATGTCGGCACATGCATAGACTACTCGAGGGAACATAACACACAAGTAGTCGCACAACCTAGTCATGAACCCCCTGCAGGTCCAGTTACTCCATAAGCGTGGAGCAGCCTACCTTCCCTCAGGTTGATTTTGTCAAAAATGAATGATTACTTCAAAATATCTCATTTTTTTAATTAATACTTCATATTTTTTAACTAATAAACCTAGTACTTAGTCAACTCTTCATCTTATGTGGGCATTTACTCATTTTTGGGTATTTTCTTTCATCCTTTGGATTTATGTTGTCCTCCCAACACTTGGATTAATCTTATTGGTCCATAGGAACCTTAATTGGACCATAATTTAAAAAAAATAAAAATCTTGACCCTTGTACTAAGGTCTTCTAAATCAATTTTTATTAATTCCAATTGCACCTTGGAAAATCTATTTTGATTTTCTGTTTCAAGGAAACATTTTTTTGATATCTATAGAGTTTATTTATCCAAAAATAAATTCTACAAAAATAAATTTTGATTGAATGAGAATGGGAAATGATGCGATTGAATGAGAATGGGAATTTATATAAAATGAATGTGGATTAAGTAATGTTGATTATTGTGGAAAGATGAAAGTTTGTTATAGAAACTGTATTTATGGCCTGTTTTTAATTGATTGTTTTATGTTAAGAATGTTGGGAAAGCATTTTGACCATCTTGTGATTAAGGTCAAGGATACCTAACTGATAAAGTTGCAACAGCAGCTGACGGAGAGTCAATGGAGGACGTCTCGCGTAGAGCAAGGTCAGCCGAGGTCTTGACCAGCCTCAGTTCGATTAAAATGGTGAGCTTCCGGTATGGTGGATGAGGGACCAAGGAAGCGGCCTATGAGTGAAGCGCTAGGTCACCTGCAAAGGATCCTAGAGGGTGCTGACCATACGGTGCTCAGGCTCTAGGTTGCCCGACGATACCTACACGTGCATCGTGGAAGATATTAGAACAAGGAGTAAGAGTTGTTTTCTGAATTCGGGCCTGGATCTGGTTGATTGACCTTGCTGGTCCTCAACGGATGAGTCCATGGCCCTTTTATATGGATCCGTTGGTTGATCTTGTTGATTCTCAACGGAGTTTCCATTTTGATATGTGAATATATTGCCGATTACTACTATGAGCTAGGAACTATCAAAAAGGCCCCTAAGTGGTCAGGTTGCCAATGATGCCATAGATACACCAATGAAAGGAATGATTGGAAATAAGGATTCAACCAGAGATTTTGAGGATTATGATCAGTGAGACAATGGTTTCATTAGCTGATTGTTTTTAAAGATAGATGATGCTGAGAAAAAGGCAATTTCATATTGGGTGTGTAAGTAGTGCGACTAGCTTTAAGTTTGCATAAATATCTAGCTAGGGGGCCTGGGAACTCTTTTCCCTGGTGCCCGAGACAAAACCTAACCAAATTCTTAATTGGATCCCATCACTATAGTGGTTGGGCGGTTGGCTGGGTGGTTGGCTAACCCATGGGACTTAGGCTGGACTGATGGATCCCTAAATTGAGACTCAACTCTATTATGGTACGATAGATGAAGTGAATCCTAGACAAAAATTGTTCTATGGAAAAGAATCAACGGTTGTGCCTCTCAATGAGAGGAAAAAAGCGTTGGTCTCTATGATCCAAGTGCAATCTTTTCCCTGATCTGATTATGGGACTTATGGGTTCGGTCAAATCACTTCTCTTAGATAAGGCTTTTGACTACGTTAGAGAAAAGTTATCCTAGAGGAATCGCCCGTGCTTTCCGGGCAAGGGAAGTTTTTTCGGGTCCGATTTTGGATGAACCGATTGATTAGTCTCATGTCCGGATATCCGTGGGTGAGGCTTCGAGTGTGGGACCCGGCTTGCATGCAAGAAGTGCTACTTCTGCTGCTGCTGCTAGCACCTTAAATTCGTTGCGCGGTGGGGCTGGTATCAGAGCAAATTGGCTAAAGTGGATCAATCGAGAAGCCAAAAATGTCATAAATTCATGAAGTAGCAGTAAAAGGTTGGAATTGTGTGATGAAACTCATACAAATTGATATTCAGAATGAAATTCTTAATTTGATAATTAGGTCTTCATATGGAAGTAGTGCAATTGTATGGAATCCTTGACTTGCTTGAGGCCTAGACATAGTTCCAAGGAACGTGACTACTTATATATACCGAGGGTATAACTACAGCTCTTTACTGGCAATATACACGAGTAAATCTAAGATCTTGAAATTATAAGCTAAAATGCTATCAGATTATGAATTCGAATGTGGTTGATATGATTTTAAAATTTTGATTGAGAACTGATGAGTTGAATTGGATTCTGATTGAAAAATGATGATTCCTGAATTTTTGATTGAAAAGCGATAAACTGAGCAAAACCATAATGAGGATGAATGGGATGAGTCCGTGTGTTGATGTTCGTAACTAGAATGATGATAATAATGACTTCAGCAAATCACTATGAGATTAGTGGATTATGCTGACAGATTGCTACTGTTAACTCTTGACCCAGTGGATCAAGTTAAGGGAAGACAAATTAAAAATCTATAAAATTGAAATCCCCCATGGAGTACTGTTCAGATCAAAATTTTGGTCTAATAGACTATTATTGTGTTAAAGATATGAATGATATGTTCTGAATGAATTGTTATTTGATAATGTGAGTATCTTTATCCCACGATTCTGTGAACCCCAGAATCAGATGAATCAAAAATCGGATTTGAATCATAAATAAAGGGACTTAACAAGTTTTTTCGTATTGATAGGAACATGGATCCAGGTTGTCGTGGCAGAAATGATAACCCCCAACTCGATGAGGAAGAGCTCGACTTGGATGTTTGTAAAACTCTTCATAGTTCACAGCCTGGACCTTTCAAGGGTGAAGGGGAAAACTTGGGTGTGAGGCTGTGGAAAAGTGGATCGAAGCAATGTAAGAGTACTTTGATGTCACAGGGTACAATGAGAAGAGCGAAATTGCTCTAGGCTGAAGATAGTAGAAATGGCTAGAGTGGTGTGGACAAACCACTGCAAGACAAACCGTCTCGATCAAAATACCCAAACATGAAATGATCTCAAAATTTACCTAAGGACGAGCTTCTATCCTCCTGGCTTTTTGGAAAAAAGATGAACGAATTCTTAGAGTTAACCCAGGGGAGCAGAACTATTGAAGTATATCACCAAGCGTTCGCTCTCCTTCTCAAATACTCACCACTACTGAATGAAGAACAGCTGATGGCCAGGTTTATTCGGGGACTGAACGAACCTTTGAATATTTTGGTGAAGAACGCCAAGCCAGTTTCCATGGCCGAAGCAGTGTAGATGGCGAAGGATTTCTCCAAGGCCTTTGATGTCAAGGTCCTACCAAAGCCAGCACCATCACCTTTCAAAAGGTTTTTAGTTCGAGAAGGTGATTCCAACATTTCACCGCGCCTAAGAGATATCAGGGTCAACAAGCCCAGGATATGGGAAGTTTCAGAATGGAAGAAATGTCCTTTTCCCAAAACTCAATCCCCTGGAATTCAACTTCAGAAGTTCCACCCTTGAACAAGGGAGTGAAATGCTATAACTGTAAAGGATTTGGACATCGCAGTATGGATTGCCCAACTCCTCTTGGATCAAGGTTTTATTTTGCATAAGGGAATTTATTTTTATTTCAAAAGAGTTATTCTCATTAATTTTGATTTTAAGCATATAGAAAGATGCATAAGGAAATTTATGTTTATTTCAAAAGAGTTATTCTCATTAATTTTGATTTTATGCATAGAAAGATGCATAAAAGAATTTATTTTTATTTCAAAAGAGTTATTCTCATTAATTTTGATTTTATGCATAGAAAGATGCATAAGGGAATTTATTTTAATTTCAAAAGTGTTAATTTCATTAAAATTGATTTTATGCATAGAGAGATGCATAAAGGATTTATTTTTATTTTAAAAGTGTTATTTTTCTTAAAATTAAATTTATGCATAAATAGATGCATAAAAGGATTTTGTTAAAAGTCTTATTCCCACAGTGAAGTTGATTTTATGCATAATTAGATGCGTAAAGAATCTTTATATCAAAAATGAGAAATTCTCTTAAATTCGATGTTTAAACGAATGTGATGAGAATTAGATAGATGTGAATGAATGAATGAATGGATGGATGGATCTGATATGAATAGAAGTGATGAGAATGTGATGTGGATAGATGTGATGTCATGTGAATCAGAATGTAAATGAATGATATGGGATATGCGTGAATGTATGTGATGATAATGGATGTGAATGTGTACGAGAAGAATAGACGTGGATGTATGTGAAAGAACGGATATAGATGTGTATGTGAAAGAATATATATGGATGTGAATGTGATGGATATGAATGGATGGAGGTGATGTGATGGATATGAATTGAATGTGATTTGATGGATGTGAATGGATGGAGGTGATGTGATGTAAAATGGATAGATGTGAAGAATGGATGTGATGTCATGTGAATCAGGATGTGAATGAATGATATGGGATTTGAATGGAAGTGATGTCATGTGAATCGGGATGTGAATGAATGATATGGGATGTGAATGGATGAGATGTCATGTGAATTGGGATGTGAATGAATGATATGGGATGAGAATGGATGTGATGTCATGTGAATCGAGATGTGATGTGATGCGAATCGGGTAAATATGAATGGATGAGATGTGAATGAATATGATGTGATGAGATGTGGATATGGGTAAATGCGAGTGGATGAGGTCTGATGAGGATATTTGAGAAAAG
This sequence comes from Cibotium barometz, assembly GCF_041138505.1. Classification (NCBI taxonomy): domain Eukaryota; kingdom Viridiplantae; phylum Streptophyta; class Polypodiopsida; order Cyatheales; family Cibotiaceae; genus Cibotium; species Cibotium barometz. The sequence goes on along the minus strand of NC_141066.1, from coordinate 5,081,380 downwards.
AAGTGATGAGATGGAAAATGATGCGATTGAATGAGAATGGGAATTTATATGAAATGTAAATGATGCGATTGAATGAGAATGGGAATTTATATGAAATGAAAATGATGCGATTGAATGAGAATGGGAATTTATATGAAATGAATGTGGATTAAGTAATGTTGATTATTGTGGAAAGACGAGAGTTTGTTATAGAAACTGTATTTATGGCCTGTTTTTAAATGACTATTCTATGTCAAGAATGCTAGGAAAGTGACCGTCTGTGATTAAGGTCAAGGAGACCTAGCTAATAAAGTTGCAACAGCTGATGGAGAGTCAACGGAGGATGTCTTGCATAACAAGCAAGGTCAGCCGAGGTCTTGACCAGCCTCAGTTGCCAATGATGCCATAGATACACCGATGAAAGGAATGATTGAAAATAAGGATTCAACCGGAGATTTTGAGGATTATGATCAGTGAGACAATGGTTTCATTAAATGACTGTTTTGAAAGATAGATGATGCTAAGAAAAAGGCAATTTCATATTGGGTGTGTAAGTAGTGTGACTAGTTTTAAGTTTGCATAAATATCTGGCTAGGGGGCCTGGGAACTCTTTTCCCTAGTACCCGGAACAAAACCTAACCAAATTCTTAATTGGATCCCATCACTACAGTGGTTGGGCGGTTGGCTAACCCATGGGACTAGGCTGGACTGATGGATCCCTAAATCGAGACTCAATTCTGTTATGGTATGATAGATGAAGTAAATCCCGGACAAAAATTATTCTATAGAAAAGAATCAATGGCTGTGCCTCTCAATGAGGAAAAAAGCGTTGGTCTCTATGATTCAAGTGTAATCTTTTCCCTGATCTGATTATAGGACTTATGGGTTTGGTCAAATCAGTTCTGCTAGATAAGGCTTTTGACTACGTTAGAGAAACGTTATCCTGGAGGAATCGCGCGTGCTTTCTGGGCAAGGGAAGCTTTTTCGGGTTCGATGGATTAGTCTCATGTCCGGATATCCATGGGTGAGGCTCCGAGTGTGGGACCCGGCCCACGCGCAAGAAGTGCTACTTCCGCTGCTAGCACCCCTGATTTCATAAAATAATCAACTTTTATGCATACCTCTATGCATGAATTTCAAATATGATAAAAGTAACACTTTTATAATAAAATAATCAACTTTTATACATACTTCTATGCATGAAATTCAATTGTGATAAAAGTAACACTTTTATAATAAAATAATCAACTTTTATGCATACCTCTATGCATGAAATTCAAATATGATAAAAGTAACACTTTTATAATAAAATAATGAACTTTTATGCATACCTCTATGCATGAAATTCAAATATGATAAAAGTAACACTTTTATAATAAAATAATCATCTTTTATGCATACCTCTATGCATGAATTTCAAATATGATAAAAGTAACACTTTTATAATAAAATAATCAACTTTTATGCATACTTTTATGCATGAAATTCAAATATGATAAAAGTAACACTTTAATAATAAAATAATCATCTTTTATGCATACCTCTATGCATGAAATTGAAATATAATAAAAATAACACTTTTATAATAACATAATCATCTTTGATGCATACATCTATGAATGAAATTCAATTATGCTAAAAGTAACACTTTTGTAAGAAATTAATCATCTTTTATGCATACCTCTATGCATGAAATTCAATTATGCTAAAAGTAACACTTTTTTAATAAAATAATCATCTTTTATGCATACCTTTATGCATGAAATTCAATTATGCTAAAAGTAACACTTTTGTAATAAAATAATCATCTTTTATGCATACCTCTATGCATGAAATTCAATTATGCTAAAAGTAACACTTTTATAATAAAATAATCATTATTAAAAAAACTTAAGATAAATCAATTAACCATTAACATTAATCAATTAACCATTCACCTAGGATAGAGAATGGTTGGTTTTGTTAGAGAAGAGAGGGGAATGCCTTTTGTAATGAGGCCTAAAAATCATTTGAAGCCATAAACATCCATAAAATAAGTACAAGAAAAGAAAAATCACCAACTTACTAATGACTTTGATAGCTTTCCTTTGGCTTGATGGTTTGAGGGTTCAACTCTTGTTTAAACAAGAGTGGCCACCAATCTTTGGAAGAGGGAAATGTCAAAAACTAATGAATTATTAATAAATTCATAGTTCTTGGCTTGGGTGGAGTAGAGTAACAATGCATTAAACATTGTTGAGTTTCAACAAAGGGGAGGCCTCTATTTATAGGAAAAAGTGAGCTCCTAACCAAACAAACTGATTCTAGAATTTTTCAACTCAGTTTGGTCAATTTTTGACCATTTTTAGGTTAGTTGAGCTAACTTTTTGCAACTAGACTTGAATTAGGAGAGAGGAGAGATGAAATATCTCAATTTTTATGAGTTTAAAACTCATTCAAGCATGTGAAATATGCACCTCCTTTAATGGACTCCCCTTCCTTACATATGTGTCAAAATGAAATCATTATACCCAAAATATCTCATATTTTCAATATTGCTCATAGTTTTTTACTAATAAACCTTGTACATTTTCAACTCTTCATCTTATGTGAGCATTTACTCATTTTTGGATACCCAAAATATCTCATATTTTTAATATTGCTCATAGTTTTTTTACTAATAAACCTTGTACATTTTCAACTCTTCATCTTATGTGAGCATTTACTCATTTTTGGATACCCAAAATATCTCATATTTTTGATATTACTCATAGTTTCTTACTAATAAACCTTGTACATAGTCAACTCTTCATCTTATGTGAGCATTTACTCATTTTTGGGTATCTTCTTTTCCAAATTGGATTTATCTCCTCCCTACACATGGATTGATGCTATTGGCCCATAGGAACCTTAATTGGACCATAATCCAAAAATTTCTGAAAATCTAGACCCTTAGGCTAAGGTCCTTTATACCCATTTCCAATAAATTCTAATTACACATTGGAAAGTTCTTTTTGAATTTTTGTTTCAGAGGAATTCATTTTAATAATATGAGAAATTTTTCTATTTAAAAATATTCAAAATCTGAATATTCTCTCTCTAGAATATTTTCTCTCTATGTCAAAATAGGCAGAGACAAGATCTTTTATATTTCTGAAGAGGGGATTGATTACAGGGGAAGATGCTGGAAAGATTCATGCACACGTTTGACCCCCTTTTTCTCAAGCGAGATGGAGTTGACCCTTAGGGTACATGGTTGGCTATACCATACTCTAAGCCTTCCCATGCATGAAGGAGCGTGTTCCCCTACAGAAAGGCACCCGTAGCTCTTCATTTTCCCATGGCCTTCATGAGGCAAAAATGCAAGCTTGTATTTTATGCAATTAAGGCCTACAACAATACCCTGTAACTCCTATATGTAATAGTACCCCACAAGCTTGTCCATATCATCGGGTTCCCCTCTACATTCAAAGTGCAAGTGGCATTGACTTCAAGAAGAAGTGGGTGCGGAGAAATTGGGAGCTTGGAGGCTTCTCTCACTTCCTACAGCACAAAATCATACGTATCTACAAGCCCAATTGCTGGTGTAAGTGGTCCAATATTCTCTTTTTCAAAATTTTAAAGTACCCTTCCATACAATAATTTTTACCTTTTCGGCTTCAGAGAATGAATAATTTGACATTGCTATCGCTCACAATTTTCAGCCGCATTCCATGCAACTTGAGCACACTTTTCATGAGTTCAATTGCCATCATTGATGTCATATAAGTCACGTTTGAACTTAGTGTGAACTTGGCACCCATACTTTCAAAAAGTGATCTCAAAAATATACTTAAAAATTTTAACATCTATATCACTCATCACAAGTTTTGTGGCATCCCATGCAGAGCTTGAACACACTTTCCATCAATTCAAATACCATTATTGATGTTGTATATCTTATGTTTGAAGGCATAAATTGGGATCTCTTCGGCAACCTATCCATCAACACATAAACGATATCCCCTCCCCTTCTCACATCAATGCTTTCCCATCCCCTCCTTGTCCGAGGAAGGCCCATAGTAATGTGAGTCTGTCTTCCTTCCAAATTTGGTACGGGCTAAAGAAACCCATCGGGCTTATGTGTGGGATCTTTGTTGAGTTGAAATGGCTTGAATTTAGATACCTAGGTACAAATTTCCACATTCATTTTTAGTGTTTCCTTTTCCTCGCTATACCAAAGGGCCGCAAAGACACAAATGCCAGCTATGCCTTTGGAGAACAATGCATCTCTTCCAAAACTTTTCGATTGAATGCTTAAGTAGGCAAAATATACACTCTATCCTTGTAGAAAAGTAGCCCCCTTGCTATAATTTTTGAGCCACATGGGCTACCCCCCTCAAGGCTCAACAAGCAAATACTCCTCCTAGATATCCATAATCCAATCCCTATTAATCTCTTGCCAAAATGAACACATAATCACATATCCTAGTAGATAATGAATCTACAAACCACATTGTCCTTTCCTTTGTTGTATGCAATTTCAAAACCACAATTTGGCAAAGTAAGTAACCATCTTCTTTGCTTTGGAGGAAAATTCGGCTATGAGATAAAGTACTTGAGTGCCCTATCATCACTCCTTACATAAAACCAACTACAAATAAGCTAATGCTGCCACTTTATTCACATCATGTATTTCCATGTCTTTTTACCTGAGTGTCTCTCAAATGCTATTACCTCTATGATCTTATGTAAGATCCCTCCTAATCTGTAATAAAGTTTATGTGCAATAAATTCCAGCCTAGTAATTTTTTAGCAGAGAAACTGATCAAAGTATTTTTTGTTTTGCACCAAGACCCCCACAGTAAAAAAGAAAAAGCCGTGGGGAATTTTGAGGCATATTTTGTTGGAACATTAGGAAATTTTAGTTTGGCCCGAATATTGATTTTAGAAATACAAACGTAATAATTATACTATGTGCATGTATACCATAATTAGTAAATTATGCAGATAAGTTTACTTGATCAAAGATAAATAAAATAATGAGAAACTCCAATGATCAAGGATATCATGGAAAGAGATCCTTAAACCTAGTGCATGTTATGTACATGAATTGAAAAACCTAGTAAACAAGGGAATTCAGGGAAACTAACATTGTGCTTAAATAATCTGAAAGGTAGGATTTACCCCAGATCCCAGGGCATTGTCTTAGGTATTGGAACAAACCTCACCAAAATTATTTAAATATACCTAGGCTAATGCTTATATTATAGAATAAGGGCAAGGTTCAAAATAAATTCAGTGGGTCATGGGATAAGGTGAAAATGCGGTTGAGAGAAAACTATGGGTTGCTATAATACCATATGGAATTGGGCAATGGTTTGTGAAAAATGGTAAGTAGTATTCCAGCTTGTGGTTTTGGTTAGATGGTAGTTACCAAAGTGGTTTGGTGGTGTCAGGCTCCTTATTCTATTACTTTACTAAAGTGATGCTTGAGTTTGCCTTAGTGTAGCCCACAATTTACGATTCATGCACGTGTTTGATCCCCTTTCTCTCAAGTGAGATGGAGCTAACCCTTAGGGTACATGGTTGGCTATACCATACTCCGAGCCTTCCCATGCACGAAGGAGCTAACCCTTAGGGTACATGGTTGGCTATACCATACTCTGAGCCTTCCCATGCATGAAGGAGCATGTTCCCCTATAGAAAGGCACCCGTAGCTCTTCATTTTCCCATGGCCTTCACGAGGCAAAAGTGCAAGCTTGTATTTTGTGCAAATAAGGCCTTACAACAATACCCTGTAAATCCTACATGTCATAGTACCCCACAAGCTTGTCCATATCATCGGGTTCCCCTTTACATTCAAAGCGCAAGTGGCATTGAATTCAAGAAGAAGTGGGCACGGAGAAATTGGGAGCTTGGAGGCTTCTCTCACTTCCTACAACACAAAATCATACCTAGCTTGGTGAAAGTGGTCTAATATTCTCTATTTCAAAATTTTAAAGTACCCTTCCATACAAGAATTTTTGCCTTTTCGGCTTCAGAGAATGAATAATTTGACATTGCTATTGCTCACAATTTGACATTGCTATTGCTCACAATTTTCAGCTACATTCCACTGACTTGAGCACACTTTCCATGAGTTAAATTGCAATCATTGATGACATATGAGTCACCTTTGAACTTGGTGTGAACTTGGGGCCCATAATTTCAAAAAGTGATCTCCCAAATACACTTAAAACTTTTAACATCTATATCACTCATCACAAGTTTTGTGGCATCCCATGCATAGCTTGAACACACTTTCCATCAATTCAAATGCCATTATTGATGTTGTATACTCCATGTTTGAAGGCATAAATTGGGATATCTTTGGCAACCTATCCATCAACACATAAAGGATATCTCATCCCCTTCTCACATCAATGCTTTCCCATCCCCTCCTTGTACGAGGAAGGCCCATAGTAATGTTAGTCTATCTTTGTTCCAAATTTGGTATGGGCTAAAGAAACCCATCGGGCTTTTGTGTGGGATCTTTGTTGAGTTGAAATGGCGTGCATTTAGATACCTGGGTACATCTTTCCACATTCATTCTTAGTGTTTCCTTTTCCTCACTATAGCAAAGGGCTAAAAAGACCCAAATGCCAGCTATGCCTTTGGAGAACAATGCATCTCTTCCAATACTTTTCGATTGAATGCTAAAGTAGGCAGAATATACACTCTATCCTTGTAGTAAAGTATCCCCCTTGCTATAATTTGTCAGCCACACATGGGCTGTCCCCTCGAGGCTCAACAAGCAAATACTCCTCCTAGATATCCATAATCCAATCCCTATTAATCTCTTGCCACAATGAACACATATTCACATATCCTAGTAGATAATGAATCTACAAAACACATTGTCCTTTCCTTTGTTGTATACAATCTCAAAACCACAATTCGGCAAAGTAAGTAACCATCGTCTTTGCTTTGGAGGTAAATGAAAGAAAGTACTTGAGTGCCCTATCATCACTCCTTACATAAAACCAACTACTTTTTTCACATGTATTTCCATGTCTTTTTACCTGAGTGTCTCTCAAATGCTATTACCTCTGAGCTTATGTAAGATCCATCCTAACCTGTAATAAAGTTCATGTGCAAAAAATTCCAACTAGTAATTTTTTAGGAGAGAAAGTGATCAAAGTATTTCTCGTTTTGCACCGAGACCCCCACAGTAAAAAAGCAAAAGCTGTGGGAAATTTTGAGGCATATTTTGTTGGAACATTAGAAAATTTTAGTTTGGCCCTAATATTGATTTTAGAAATACAAACGTAAAAATTGTACTACGTGCATGTATGCCATAATTAGTAAATTATGCAGATCAGTTGACTTGGTCAAAGATCTATAAAATAATGAGAAACTCTGATGATCAAGGATCTCTTGGAAAGAGATCCTTAAACCTAGTGCACGTAATGTACATGAATTGAAAAACCTAGTAAACAAGGGAATTTAGGGAAACTAACATTGTCCTTAAATAATCTGAAAGGTAGGATTTACACTAGATCACAGGGCATTGGCTTAGGTATTGGAACAAACCTCACCAAAATTATTTAAATATACCTAGGCTAAGGCTTATATTATATAATAAGGGCAAGGGTCAAAATAAATTGAGTGGGTCACGGGCTAAGGTTAAAAAGGGGTTGAGAGAAAACTATGGGTTGCTATAATACCATGTATGGAATTGGGCAATGGTTTGTGTAAAATGGTAAGTAGTATTCCAGCTTGTGGATTTGGTTAGATGATAGTTACCAAAGTGGTTTGGTGGTGTTGCGCTCCTTATTCTATTACTTTACTAAGTGATGCTTGAGTTTGCCTTAGTCTATAGCCCACAAATTAAGATTCATGCACGCATTTGACCTCCTTTTTCTCAAGCGAGATGGAGTTAACCCTTATGGTACATGGTTGGCTATACCATACTCCAAGCCTTTCCATGCATCAAGGAGCGTGTTCCCCTATAGAAAGGCACCCTAGCTCTTCATTTTCCCATGGGCTTCATGAGGTGAAAATGCAAGCTTGTATTTTGTGATATCTCATCCCCTTCTCACATCAATGCTTTCCTATGCATGAAGGAGCGTGTTCCCCTATAGAAAGGCACCCGTAGCTCTTCATTTTCCCATGGGCTTCATGAGGTGAAAATGCAAGCTTGTATTTTGTGATATCTCATCCCCTTTTCCTCCTTGTACGAGGAAAAGGCGCATAGTAATGTGAGTCTATCTTCGTTCTAAATTTGGTATGGGCTATAAAGAAACCCATCCGGCTTATGTGTGGGATCTTTGTTGAGTTGAAATGGCGTGCATTTAGATACCTAGGTACATCGTTCCGCATTCATTTTTAGTGTTTCCATTTCCTCGCTATACCAAAGGGCTGAAAACACCCAATTGCTAGCTATGCCTTTGGAGAACAATGCATCTCTTCCAATACTTTTCGATTGAATGCTAAGGTAGGCAGAATATACACTCTATCCTTGTAGTAAAGTAGCCCCCTTGCTATAAGTTCTGAGCCACATGGGCTGCCCCCTCCTCGAGGCTCAATAAAAAAATACTCCTCGTAGATATCCATAATCCAATCCCTATTAATCTCTTGCCACAATGAACACATATTCACATATCCTAGTAGATAACGAATCTACAAACCACATTGTCCTTTCCTTTGTTGTATGCAATCTCAAAACCACAATTCGGCAAAGTAACCATCTTCTTTGCTTTGGAGGAAAATTGGGCTATGAGAGAAAGTACTAAAGTGCCCCATCATCACTCCTTACATAAAACCAACTACAAATAAGGTAATGCTGCCACTTTATTCACATGTATTTCCATGTGTTTTTACCTGAGTGTCTCTCAAATGCTATTACCTCTGTGATCTTATGTAAGATCCCTCCTAACCTGTAATAAAGTTTATGTGCAATAAATTCCAACTAGTAATTTTTTAGTAGAGAAAGTGATCAAAGTATTTTTTGTTTTGCACCAAGACCCCCACAATAAAAAAGAAAAAGCTGTGGAAAGTTTTGAGGCATATTTTGTTGGAACATTAGGAAATTTTAGTTTGGCCCTAATATTGATTTTAGAAATACAAATGTAAGAGTCGTACTATGTGCATGCATACCTTAATTAGTAAATTATGCAGATAAGTTGACTTGGTCAAAGATCTTTAAAATAATGAGAAACTTTGATGATCAAGGATCTCTTGGAAAGAGAAAAACCTAGTGCAAGTAATGTAGATGAATTGAAAAACCTAGTAAACAAGGGAATTCAGGGAAACTTACATTGTCCTTAAATAATCTAAAAGGTAGGATTTACCCCAGATCCTAGGGCATTGGCTTAGGTATTGAAACAAACCTCACCAAAATTATTTAAATATACGTAGGCTAAGGCTTATATTTTAAAATATGGGCAAGGGTCAAAATAAATTCAGTGCGTCATGGGCTAAGGTTAAAAAGCGATTGAGAGAAAACTATGAGTTGCTATAATACCATATAGAATGAAGCAATGGTTTGTGAAAAATGGTAAGTAGTATTCCATCTTGTGGTTTTGGTTAGATGGTAGTTACCAAAGTGGTTTGGTGGTGTTGGGCTCCTTAGTCTATTACTTTACTGAGTTGTGAGATCCATGTCCCCACTGCACAACGAATTCAAGGGTGCTAGCAGCGGAAGTAGCACTTCTTGCACGGGGTAGGGTCCCTGTAAGATTCCTCCCCAGCCTCTCAAAATGTCCAGCATATTTCCCTGTAATCAATTCCCTCTTCAAAAATATAAGAGATCTTGTCTCTGCCTGTTTTGGCATAGAGAGAGAAAATATTCTAGAGAGAGAATATTCAGATTTTGAATATTTTTGGATAGAAAAATATCTCATCTTATTAAAATGAATTCCCTTGAAACAGAAATTCAGAAAGAATTTTCCAATGTGCAATTGGAATTAATTAGAAATGGGTATAAAGGACCTTAGCCTAAGGGTCTAGATTTTCAGAAATTTTAGATTATGGTCCAATTAAGGTTCCTTTGGACCAATAGCATCAATCCATGTGTAGGGAGGAGATAAATCCAATTTGTAAAAGAAGATACCCAAAAATGAGTAAATGCTCACATAAGATGAAGAGTTGACTATGTACAAGGTTTATTAGTAAGAAACTATGAGTAATATAAAAAATATGAGATATTTTGGGTATCCAAAAATGAGTAAATGCTCACATAAGATGAAGAGTTGACAATGTAAAAGGTTTATTAGTAAGAAACTATGAGTAATATAAAAAATATGAGATATTTTGGGTATCCAAAAATGAGTAAATGCTCACATAAGATGAAGAGTTGAAAATGTACAAGTTTTATTAGTAAAAAACTATGAGCAATATTAAAAATATGAGATATTTTGGGTATAATAATTCTATTTTGACACATATGTAAGGAAGGGGAGTCCATTAAAGGAGGTGCATATTTCACATGCTTGAATGAGTTTTAAACTCAAAATTAATGTGATATTTTTATCTCTCCTCTCTCTTGAATCAAACCAAATCAAAATGGAACCAAACCGAATAAAAAAGGAACCAAACTAGATCCAAATCTAGTCCAAATTCAACCAAACTAAATTTGGAAAATTCTAGAATTCAGTTAGCTTTGGTTAGAGCTTCCCTCTCCTATAAATAGAACATGAGTCCTTTGAAAAAAATAGAAGAATTTTATTATACTAGAGTTATGCTGAAATAATGCTAATTTCTACTATTCTCTAAAATTCTCTCCAAATTGAAGAAATTGGAGCTTCCCTCTTTCTTCAATCCCCATTGGTGGCTCCATCAACATACTTAACCAATTGATTGGTTGGGGGCCTCTACCGTGAATAAAGAATCAAGCAATTTGTAAGGTAATTAGTGAATTTTGATCATTTTCTATAATTTCTCAATGTTTCTCTCTTCTCAACTCCTCTCAAGCTTGAGAAGCTTAATTGGAATCATTTTTGAATGCTATTGAAGTTAATTGATGAATGGTAGTGAAGAGTTACATAATTTGATGAATGTTATTGAAGTTAATTGATTAATGATAGTTAAGAATTACATAAATTTCTATTTATGCTTAATTCTAATGGTTTTTATGTAATTTCTCTCTCTCACTCAAGAAATGGTCATACTCATGACCCATTCTCAATCCAAATGAAGCTTTTCATAAAGCTTTTCCTTAATCCAAGATTAATCTATGCTTGAGGTCAAATTAATGGCTTTTTTCTATGCTTTTAGTTTATGTATTTCATGAATATTGATGATTCAACCCATTATTGGGTTAATGATCCAATTAGGGATCATTCTAATCATTTTCTTGATTTTTATGTTATGCATAATTTATGATTATTTTATTGTAAAAGTGTTACTTTTATCATATTTGGATTTCATGCATAGAGGTATGCATAAAAGAATTATTATTTTAATATAAAAGTGTTTCTTTTATCATATTTGGATTTCATGCATAGAGGTATGCATAAAAGAATTATTATTTTAATATAAAAGTGTTTCTTTTATCATATTTGAATTTCATGCATAGAGGTATGCATAAAAGTTGATTATTTTATTATAAAAGTGTTTCTTTTATCATATTCGGATTTCATGCATAGAGGTATGCATAAAAGTTGATTATTTTATTATAAAAGTGTTACTTTTATCATATTCGGATTTCATGCAGAGGTATGCATAAAAATTGATTATTTTATTATAAAAGTGTGACTTTTATCATATTTGGATTTCATGCATAGAGGTATGCATAAAAGTTGATTATTTTATTATAAAAGTATGACTTTTATCATATTTGGATTTCATGCATAGAGGTATGCATAAAAGTTGATTATTTTATTATAAAAGTGTGACTTTTATCATATTTGGATTTCCTGCATAAAGGTATGCATAAAAGTTGATTATTTTATTATAAAAGTGTGACTTTCATCATATTTGGATTTCATGCATAGAGGTATGCATAAAAGTTGATTGTTTTATTATAAAAGTGTGACTTTTATCATATTTGGATTTCATGCATAGAGGTATGCATAAAAGTTAATTATTTTATTATAAAAGTGTGACTTTTATCATATTTGGATTTCATGCATAGAGGTATGCATAAAAGTTGATTATTTTATTGTAAAAGTGTGACTTTCATCATATTGGATTTCATGTATAGAGGTATGCATAAAAGATCTTCTTTTTATACTAAAAGTGTGATTTTCATCATAAATGGATTTTATGCATATCTTAGATGCATAAGAGAAATTCTTTCATTCTAAAAGTGTAATTCCTACCAAATTGAATTTATGCATAAGAAGATGCATAAAAGATTGATTTTTAAATTCAAAGTATCATTCTCATCTAAATTGAATTTATGCATAGGAAGATGCATAAAAGAATGGAATTTTAATTCAAAAGTGTTATTCTCATCCAAATTGAATTTATGCATAGGAAGATGCATAAAAGATGGATTTTTAATTTAAAAGTGTCAATTCTTATCTAAATTGAGTTTATGCATAGGAAGATGCATAAGAGATGGAATTTTAATTCAAAAGTGTCATTTTCATTTAAAATGAATTTATGCATAGGAAGATGCATAAAAGATTGATTTTTAAATGAGATGTAATAATATGTGATAAGATGCATATGGGAAGTGATAGGATGTGAGAAGAGGTGTATGAGATGTGATAAGATGTGTATGGAAAGTGATAGGATGTGATAAGAGGTGTATGAGATGTGAAAAGATGTGATAAGATGTGTATGAGATGTGATAGGATATGATAAGAGGTGTATGAGATGTGATAAGATGTGATAAGATGCGTATGGGAAGTGATAGGATGTGATAAGAGGTGTATGAGATGTGAAAAGATGTGTATGAGATGTGATAGGATATGATAAGAGGTGTATGAGATGTGATAGAATGTGTTAAGATGAGTTAGGATGTGTTAAGATGTGGATGTGGATGTATGGATGTAGATTCGGATGTAGATGTATGTATGTGAATGTGGATGTATGAATGAGATGCGAAAATAGATGTATGCATGTAGATGCGTATGTATGAATGGAAAATTGGATGTATGTATAATGTGGATGTATGAATGAGGATGTGAAAATAGATGTATGCATGTAGATGCGTATGTATGAATGTGAAATTGGATGTATGATGTGGACGTACGAACATGGATATGTATGTAGAATAATGAATGTGAATGTGTATGTGAAATAATGTGTAGTCTATATGAGTGAATGGATGAGAATAAGTACACATTGAGTGGAATAGGGAATAAGTAATGTGGTCCGAGAGTGGATAATGTGGAAAGACGAGAGTTTGTTATAGAAACTGTATTTTGTGACTGTTTGTAAATGACTGTTTTATGTCAAGAATGCTGGGGAAGCATTTTGACCGTCTTGAGGATTAAGGTCATGAAGACCGAACTGATAAAGTTGCAACTGCTGACGGAGAGTCAATGGAGGACGTCTCGCGTAGCAAGGTCAATCGAGGTCTTGACCCCGATTTAAATGGTGAGCTTCCGGTACGGTGGATGAGGGACCAAGGAAGCGGCCTATGAGTGAAGCACTAGGTCACCTGCGAAGGATCCTAGAGGGTGCTGAGACCATACGGTGCTCGGGCTCTGGGTCGCCGAAGATACCCACACGTGCGTCGTGGAAGATATTGGAACAAGGAGTAAGAGTTGTTTTCTAAAACCGGGCATGGATCTGGTTGATTGACCTTGCTGGTCCTCAACGGATGAGTCCATGGCTCTTTTATATGGATCTATGGGTTGATCTTGCTGATCTTCCACGGAGATTCCATTCTATTATATGAATATATTGCCGGTTACTATGAGCTAGGAACTATGGAAAAGGCCCCTGAGTGAACAGGTGGTGAGCGTTTTGGTTGCCAATGATGCCATAAGTACATCGATGAATGAATGATGGGAAATAAAGATTCAACCAGAGACTTTGAGGATTGTCATCAGTGACATAATGGTTTCATTAAAGGATCGTTTGAAAGATAATTGATGCTGAGAAAAAGGCAATTTCATATTGGGTGTGTAAGTGGTGTAACTAGTTTTATGTTTGTATGAACTTCCGGCTAGGTGGCCTAGGAACTCTTTTCCCTGGTACCCGGGACAAAACCTAACCAAATTCCTAATTGGATCCCATCACTACAGTGGTTTGGGAGGTTGGCTAACCCATGGGACTGGATGAGGTTAGGCTGGACTGATGGATCCGTAAATCGAGACTCAATTTCTGTTACTATGATAGATAAAGTAAATCCCGGATAGTAATTGTTCTATGGATAGGAATCAACGGCTGTGCCTCTTGATGGGGAAAAAAGCGTTGATCCCAATGATCCAAGTGCAAGTTTCTTCCTTGATCTGACCAAGTATCTTTATAGATGTAGTCGGATCAGCTTGATCAGAAATGGTCTTGACTACGTTAGAGTAAAAGTTATCCTGGTGGAATCGCCTGTGCTATCCGATAAAAGGAAGTTTTTTCGGGTTTGGTTTTGGATAAACCAACGGATTAGTCTCTTGTCCGGATATCCGTGGGCGAGGCCCCGAGTGTGGGAACCTACCCCTCGCAAGATGTGCTACTTCCGCTGCTAGCACCCCGAATCCATTGCGCGGTGGGGACAGGGATCTCACAGCTGGTATCAGAGCGAATTGGCTAATAAAGATCAACTGAAAAGCCAAATATGTCAAAAATTTATCAAGTAGCACAAAAAGGTTATAATTGTGTGATATAATTCATACAAATTGATATTCAAACTAATTTTGTAAATTAGTAATTGGGTCTTCAAATAGAAGTACCGTAATTATATGGAACCTTGACTTGCTTGAGGGTTAGACATGATAGTATTTACCTTATAATTCCAAGTATCATGACTAACCGTATATATCAAGGGTATAACTGCAGCTCTTTACCAGCAGTATATACGAGTAAATCTAAGACTTAAAATTATAATCATTAATGCTATCTAGTTGATGAATTCGAATGTGGTTGATATGATTTTTAATTCTGTTTGGGAACTGATGAATTGATTTGGATTCTGATTAAAAAATGATGATCCCTGAAAATGGGTTGAAATGTAATAAGCTGAGCGAAACCACAATGTGGATGATTGGGACGAGTCCCTATAATGATAAATGATCAAAATGATTTCAGCAAATCACTATGAGATTAGTGGATTGTGCTGTCAAATTGCTACTGTTAATACTTGAGACGGTAGATCAAGTTAAGGGATGACAACTTGAGAACTTGCTTAACTAAAATTCCCGTGGAGGAATGTTCAGAAGGAAATTTTTCGGTCTAATGGACCATTATCGTGTTAAAGATATTAATGATATGATTTGAATGAATTGTTATTTAATGATGAGTTCTATATAAGGGATATTTATCCCCATATTCTGTTGGGTTGATCGGAATATAAGGAACCCCAGAATAAATTGGATCTTAAGCAAAAGAGTTGTCCTCTACTTGCGAGATGAGGACATCTTGCACTTTTTAAGTGGGGTAGAATGTAAGATTCCTCCCCCAGCCTTAGAGGTATACAAGAGTAAGAATCTCCTTTTTTGATCTAATAATTATTCCTTCTCTAAATAAAAGAAAGATTCTGTTTAAAAAGGGAAGACACTTTCCCAGAATACCTTCTCAGGAGCCCACCTGTTTTAAGGATTCAGAACGATGAGTTCAGAAGTGAGAACCGGTATTTTGGATGCCAAGGTTTTGGTCATCAGTTAAAAGACTGCCCGACTCCTACCATGATAAGGGCACAGGGAAGTCTAGAACCCAAATTCAGAGACCAATTCCTTCATACCAATCTAATCAGGGTCCGTCTCTCGGACAAGATTGCTTAACTCCATTAACCAGGTCCGAACCATTGATTAGGGTCGAGATGACCAGTCAAATGCTTAGCGACATAGAGCAACAAATGCAGGCAATTCATAAAGATCGCTCACATAAGATGAAGAGTTGACTATGTACAAGGTTTATTAGTAAGAAACTATGAGTAATATAAAAAATATGAGATATTTTGGGTATCCAAAAATGAGTAAATGCTTACATAAGATGAAGAGTTGAAAATGTACAAGGTTTATTAGTAAGAAACTATGAGTAATATCAAAAATATGAGATATTTTGGGTATCCAAAAATGAGTAAATGCTCACATAAGATGAAGAGTTGAAAATGTACGAGTTTAATTAGTAAAAAACTATGAGCAATATTAAAAATATGAGATATTTTGGGTATAATATCCATCCACATCAAGGGCCACACATCAATCCAAATCATTCAAATATCCATGCACATCAATCCACTTTATCCACACACATAAATCCACCTCATCCATACATCCATCCACATCAATCCACATCATTCACTCATCATACACACACCAATCCACATTATCCACATCAATTCACATTATCCACACATCCATCCATATCATCCATACATCCATCCACATCAATCCACATCATTCAAACATCCATGCACATCATTCCACTTTATCCACACATCAATCCACCTCATCCATACATCCATCCACATCATTCACTCATCATACACACACCAATCCCACACGTCAATCCACATCATTCAAATATCCATGCACATCAATCCACCTCATTTCATAAGCATTCCCATTCTCATCTAATCACATATTTTTCTATCTCATCACTTATTTCCTCATTTTTTCTCATCAGATCTCACCCACTTGCATCTACCCGTATATCTCATTACTTCACATGCATCAACATCTATCCAGTTTATATCGCATCTTATCACATTCATTTCACATCACATCTCATTCATTCACATCCTGATTTCACATCACATCTCATTCATTCACATCCTGATTCACATGCTAACACATTCATTCATGTCCCTTATTGTTCATTCACATTTCAATTCACATCACATCACATCCATTCACATCCCTTATCATTCATTTACATCCCGATTCACATCACTCACATCCATTCACATGCTAACACATTCATTCATGTCCCTTATCGTTCATTCACATTTCAATTCACATCACATCACATCCATTCACATCCCTTATCATTCATTTACATCCCGATTCACATCACTTACATCCATTCACATCCCTTATCATTCATTCACATCCTATATCATTCATTCACATCCCGATTCACATCACTCACATCCATTCTCATTCCTTATCATTCATTCACATCCTATATCATTCATTCACATACCTTATCATTCATATCTATCCAATTTACTTCACATCTCATCGTTTCAATTCTCGTTCATATCCATCACATTTACATCCAGATATATTCTCCCATATACATCCACATCCATACTTATCACATACACATCCACATCTATCCTTTTACATCTCATTCATTCACATGCTAACACATTCATTCATGTCCCTTATCGTTCATTCACATTCCAATTCACATCACATCACATCCGTTCACATCCCTTATCATTCATTCACATCCCGATTCGCATCACTCACATCCATTCACATCCCTTATCATTCATATCTATCAAATCTACTTCACATCTCATCGCTTTAATTCTCGTTCATATCCATCACATTTACATCCACATATATTCTCCCACATACATACACATCCATACTTATCACATACATATCCACATCTATCCTTTCACATACACTCATCCACATCCATTCTTTAATATACATCCACTTCTATTCTTCACATACATCCACATCCATACTTATCACATACACATCCACATTGATCCTTTCACATACATCCATATCCATAGTTATCACATACATATCCACATCTATCCTTTCACATGCATCCACATCCATACTTATCACATACACATCCACATCTATCCCTTCACATACACTCATCCACATCCATTCTTTAACATACATCCACTTTTATTCTTCACATACATCCTCATTCTCATCTATCTGATTCACATCCCATCTCATCACATCTATTTACCTCTCATTCTCATCACATCTATCCATCCTTTCATTCTCATCTATTTGATTCATATCAGATATCATCACATCTATCTACCTCCCATTCTCGTTACTTCAATTTTCATCGCATCTATTCTCTATTCATTCTCATCTATCTAATTCACATCCATTCTTAGAATGCAAGAGAATCCTTATTTTTTTAATATAAAGATTCTTTATACATTTATGCATAATTTTAATTTTAAGGAGAATAACACTTTTGAAATAAAAATAAATCTTTTATGCATCTTTCTATGCATAAATTCAATTTTAATGAGAATGACTCTTTTGAAATAATTTTTTTTCTTTATGCATAAAATCAAAATTGATGAGAATAACTCTTTTGAAAAAAAAATCTTTATGCACCTATTTATGCATAAAATTAAAATTGATGAGAATAATTCTTTTGAAATAAAAATAAATTTCTTTATGCATCTTTCTATGCATAAAATGAAAATTGATGAAAATAACTCTTTTGAAATAAAAATAATTTTCTTTATGCACCTTTCTATGCATAAAATCAAAATTGATAAGAATAACTCTTTTGAAATAAAAATAAATTTCTTTATGAATCTTCTACGCATAAAATGAAAATTGATGAGAATAACTCTTTTGGAATAAAAATAAATTTCTTTATGCATTGCTGAGAATAACTCTTTTGGAATAAAAATAAAATTCTTTTTGCATCTTTCTATGCTAAAATGCAAATTGATGAGAATAACTCTTTTGAAATAAAAAGAAATTTCTTTATGCATCTTTCTATGCATAAAATGAGAATTGATGAGAATAACTCTTTTGGAATAAAAATAAATTTCTTTATGCATCTTTCTATGCATAAAATGAAAATTGATGAAAATAACTCTTTTGAAATAAAAATAAATTTCTTTGTGCATCTTTCTACGCATAAAATGAAAATTGATGAGAATAACTCTTTTGGAATAAAAATAAATTTCTTTATGCATCTTTCTGTGCATAAAATCAAAATTGCACTTTTAGTGGGGATTACTCTTTTTGGATGATAAAAGATAAAACTTATTTCAACAAACTTTACAAAAAATTTTCCATAACCTCCTTTGTATGGCTGATCATTTTTTAATTTTTCCTAATTTAAAATTGCTTAAAAATAATCTCCAGTTGGTTTTAAGCACTCTAAGCTAGTCAAATTCACTTTAAAAAGAGAAACAATATGAAAAGTTTAATTCCCACTATTAGATCACTTAACTAGAATAAAGAAGGGATGATTTTTAGAATGAGAGAGGGGGAAAGCCTTTCCAGCAAGGCATAGCATCATAGTTTTCAATTTAAACAAAACAAGATTAGAAAAACCATTAAAAGAATAAAGAAAAGGCAAAATTACTAATTTACAAGAATTCTGGGAGCTTCCCTTTGGCTTGATGGTTTGAGGGATCTACTCTTGTTTGCAACAAGAGTGGGCACCAATTCTTTAGAAGAGGGAATGCTCAAAACTTAATGAATTATTAAGAAATTCATAGTTCTTGACTCTAGGGTGGAGTAGAGTAACAGTGCATAAAACACTATTAAGCTTCAACAAAGGGGGAGGCTTCTATTTGTAGGGAAAAGTGAGCTCCTAACCAAGCAAAATGATTCTAGAATTTTCCAAATCAGTTTGGTCAATTTTTGACCATTTTTAGGTCAGTTTAGCTTACTTTTTGGAACTAGACTTGAATTAGGAGAGAGGAGAGAGGAGAGATGAAATATCTCAATTTTTGATGATTTAAAACTCCATTACACATGTGAAGTAGGCGCGTCATTCATGAGGGGGGGGAATTCCCATTTTGAGGTGTCAAATCTATTTTTTTAGAATTCCTTTGGTCCTTAGTCCACTCTTCATCTTATATGAGTATTTACTCATTTTTGGGGGGATTTTCTTTATTTATTCTATTTATCTTCTCCACACATTTGGATGAATCTGATTGGTCCCTCAAAACCTTTATTTAAAAATTTTCAAAAATCTGGACTCTTAAGATAAGGCCTCTTGAACAGATTATACTTGATTTCTAATGCACCTTCTAAAAATCTTTTTGAACTTCTGTTTCGGGGAAACTTATTTTAATAAGAAGATATTTTTTTCCATCCACAAAATCTAAATAATCTCTCTCTAGAACATTTTCTCTCTCTAGGCCAAAACAGGCAGAAACAATCTGATCTTTTATATTTCTGAAGAGGGGATTGATTACAGGGGAAGGTACAGGACATCCTGAGAGACTGGGGAGGAATCTTACATTCTACCCCACTTAAAAAATGCGAGATGTCCTCATCTCGCTAAACTAGAGGAGAATTTTTTTCCTAAAGATCGAACTGGTTCTGGGTTCTTTATAGTCTGGAGAACCCAACAAAATCTTGGGATAAAGATCCCATCAAATAAAAATTCACTCAGATTGTAACATTCAATCCTTATCACAATAATGGTCCATTAGACCAAGATTTCTATCTGAATTGTCCGCCATAGAAATTTTCAATTTTAGAGAGTTGTAATTTGACACTCCTTAACTTGATCCATTGGGTCAAGTGTTAACAGCAACAATCTGCCAGCATAATCCACTTCTCATAGTGATTTTCTGAAGTCATTAACGTCATTCCAGCTACGAACATTATCACAGGGACTCGTCCCATTCATCCTTATTGTGGTTTTGCTTAGTTATTACAATTCAACCAAAATTGAGAAATCTTTATTTTTCAATTAGAATCCAAATCAATTCATAAGTTCTCAATCAGAATTTGAAATCATATCAACCACATTCGAATTCATCATCTAGATAGTGTTAATGCTTACAATTTCAACTCTTAGATTTACTCGTATATACTGCCAGTAAAGAGCTACAGTTATACCCTCGGTATATACCGGTATTCATGGTCCTTGGAACTATAAGGTAAATACCATCATGTCTGCACTTCTTGCATGGGGTATGGTCCCACACTCGGGGCCTCCCCCAACCACGGATATCCAGACAAGAGACTAATCCATCGGTTCTTCCAAAACCGAACACGGAAAAACTTCCCTTGCCCGAAAAGCACGAGCGATGCCTCCAGGATAACTTTTCTCTAACGTAGTCAAAAGCCTTAACAAACTAAACTCATCTTATCGAACCCGGAAGTCCCATAGTTAGATCAGGGAAAAAGACTGTACTTGGATCATAGAGACCAATGCTTTTTTCCTCATTGAGAGACACAGCTTGTTGATTCTTTTCCATAGAACAATTTTTATCCAAGATTTACCTCATCTATCGTACTATACAGAAATTGAGTCTTGATTTACGGATCCATCAGTCCAGCCTAACCCCATCCAGTCCCATGGGTTAGCCAACCGCCCACCAACCACTGTAGTGATGGGATCCAATTAGGAATTTTGGTTAGGTTTTGTCCTGGGTACCAGGGAAAAGAGTTCCCAGGCCCCCTAGCCAGATATTCATGCAAACATAAAACTAGTCACACCACTTACACACCCAATATAAACTTGCCTTTTTCATAGATTCAACAAATCTTTAAAATAATGATTTAATGAAACCATAGTGTGACTCATCATAATCCTCTAATTATCCAATTGAATCCTAACTTCCAATTTCTTCCTTCATCCGGTGTACCTATGGCATCATTGGCAACCAGAACGCTCACCACTTGTTTACTTAGGGGCCTTTTCAATAGTTCCTAACTCATAGTACCCGACAATATAATCACATAAAAATATCCAGATGGAATCTTCGTTGAAGATCAGCAAGATCAACCAACACATCCATATAAAAAATCCATGGACTCATCCATTGAGGACCAGCAAAGGTCAATCAACCATATCCATACCCAAATTCAGAAAAACAACTCTTACTCCTTGTTCCAATATCTTCCCCGACGTACTCGTGGGTATCTTCGGCAACCCAAAGCCCGAGCACCATATGGTCAGCACCCTCTAGGATCCTTTGCAGGTCACCTAGCACTTCACTCAAAGGCCGCTTCCTTGGTCCCTCATCCACTGTACCGGAAGCTCACCATTTAATCAAACCGAGGCTAGTCAAGACCTCGGCCGACCTTGCTATGCGAGACGTCCTCTACGTCAGCAGTTGCAACTTTTACAGATAGGTCTCCACGACCTTATTCACAAGATGGTTAAAATGCTTCCACAGCATTCTTGACATTAAACAGTTATTTAAAAACATATTTCACAAACAAATACAGTTCCAACAATATTTCCATCTTTTCTCATTACTCCGCATCCTTTCACATTGGACCCCATCTTTTTTTTTTTCATCTTACCACAATTTTATTTTCATCATCGACCCGTATCACATCACTTCATTCCTACATCAAATCAAATCCAATCGCATCATCCACACATCAATCCACATCATCCATACATCCATCCACATCAATCCACACGTCAATCCACATCATTCAAACATCCATGCACATCAATCCATTTTATCCGCACATCAATCCACCTCATCCATACATCCATCCACATCATTCACTCATCATACACACACCAATCCACATCAATCCACATTATCCACACATCCATCCATATCTTCCGTACATCCATCCACATCAATTCACACATCAATCCACATCATATTCAAATATCCATGCACATCAATCCACCTCATTTCATAAGCATTCCCATTCTCACCTAATCATATCTTTTTCTATCTCATCAATTATTTCCTCATTTTTCCTCATCAGATCTCACCCACTTGCATCTACCCATATATCTCATTACTTCACATACATTGACATCTATCCAGTCTACATTGCATCTTATCACATTCATTTCACATCACATCTCATTTATTCACATCCTGATTCACGTGTTAACACATTCATTCATGTCCCTTATCGTTCATTCACATCCTGATTCACATGCTAACACATTCATTCATCTCATTCATTCACATCCTGATTCACATGCTAACACATTCATTTATGTCCCTTATCGTTCATTCACATTCTAATTCACATCACATTACATCCATTCACATCCCTTATCATTCATTCACATCCTGATTCACATCATATCATATCCATTCACATCCCTTATCATTCATTCACATCCAATATCATTCATTCACATCCCTTATCATTCATATCCATCCAATTTACTTCACATCTCATCGCTTCAATTCTCATTCATATCCATCACACTTACATCCACATTTATTCTCCCACATACATCCACATCCATACTTATCACATACACATCCACATCTATCCTTTCACATACACTCATCCACATCCATTCTTTAACATACATCCACTTCTATTCTTCACATACATCCACATCCATACTTATCACATACACATCCACATCTATCCTTTCACATACATCCACATCCATACTTATCACATACACATCCACATTTATCCTTTCACATACATCCACATCCATACTTATCACATACACATCCACATCTATCCTTTCACATACACTCATCCACATCCATTCTTTAACATACATCCACTTCTATTCTTCACATACATCCTCATTCATCCATCCATTCATTCCCATCTATCTGATTCGCATCCCATCTCATCATATCTATTTACCTTTCATTCTCATCACATATATCCATCCTTTCATTCTCATCTATTTGATTCATATCACATATCATCACATCTTTCTACTTCTCATTCTCTTTACTTCAATTTTCATCACATCTATTCTCTATTCATTCTCATCTATCTAATTTACATCCCATCTGATCACATCCATTCTTAGAATGCAAGAGAATCCTTATTTTTTTAATATAAATATTCTTTACACATATATTTATGCATAATTTTAATTTTAAGGAGAATAACAATTTTGAAATAAAAATAAATCTTTTATGCATCTTTCTATGCATAAATTTAATTTTAATAAGAATGACTCTTTTGAAATAAAAATAAATTTCTTTATGCATCCTTCTATGCATAAAATCAAAATTGATGAGAATAACTCTTTTGAAATAAAAATGAATTCTTTATGCACCTATTTATGCATAAAATAAAAATTAATGAGAATAATTCTTTTAAAATAAAAAAAAATTCTGTATGCATCTTTCCATGCATAAAATGAAAATTGATGAGAATAACTCTTTTGAAATAAAAATAATTTTCTTTATGCACCTTTCCATGCATAAAATGAAAATTGCTAAGAATAACTCTTTTGAAATAAAGAAAATTCTTTATGCATCTTCGATGCATAAAATTAATATTGATGAGAATAACTCTTTTGGAATAAAAATAAATTTCTTTATGCATCTTTCTATGCATAAAATGAAAAATGATGAGAATAACTCCTTTGGAATAAAAATAAATTTCTTTATGCATCTTTCCATGCATAAAATTAAAATTAATGAGAATAACTCTTTTGGAATAAAAATAAATTTCTTTATGCATTTGTCTATGCATAAAATCAAAATTACACTTTTAGAATACACGAGTGGTGGGGATTACTCTTTTTGGATGATATAAGATAAAGCTTCTTCCACCAAACTTTATAAAATTTTTGCCATAATCTCCTTTGTATGGCTGACCATTTTTTAATTTTTCCTAATTTAAATTACTTAAAAAATATCTCCTGTTGGTTTTAAGGACTCCAAGCTAATCAAATTCACTTTTAAAAAAGAAACAATATGAAAAGTTTAATTCCCACTATTAGATCACTTAACTAGGATAAAGAAGGGCTGATTTTAAAAATGAGAGAGGGGGAAAGCCTTTCCAGCAAGGCATAGCATCCGAGTTTTCAATTTAAACAAAACAAGATTAGAAAAACCATTAAAAGAATAAAGAAAAGGCAAAATTACTAATTTACAAGAATTCTGGGAGCTTTCCTTTGGCTTGATGGTTTGAGGGATCTACTCTTGTTTGCAACAAGAGTGGGCACCAATTCTTTAGAAGAGGGAATGGTCAAAACTTAATGAATTATTAAGAAATTCATAGTTCTTGACTCTAGGGTGGAGTAGAGTAATAGTGCATAAAACACTATTAAGCTTCAACAAAGGGGGAGGCTTCTATTTGTAGGAAAAAGTGAGCTCCTAACCAAGCAAAATGATTCTAGAATTTTTCGGATCAGTTTGGTCAACTGTTGACCATTTTTAGGTCAGTTTAGCTTACTTTTTGGAACTAGACTTGAATTAGGAGAGAGGAGAGAGGAGAGATGAAATATCTCAATTTTTGATGATTTAAAACTCCATTACACATGTGAAGTAGGCGCCTCATTCATGAGGGGGGGAATTCCCATTTTGAGGTGTCAAAAATCCATTTTTTTAGAATTCCTTTGGTCCTTAGACCACTCTTCATCTTATATGAGTATTTACTCATTTTTGGGGGGGGGGATTTTCTTTATTTCTTCTATTTATCTTCTCCACACATTTGGATGAATCTGATTGGCCCCTCAAAACCTTAATTTAAAAAATTTCAAAAATCTGGACCCCTAGGATAAGGCCTCTTGAACAGATTATACCTGATTTCTAATGCACATTCTGAAAATCTTTTTGAACTTCTATTTCGGGGGAATCTATTTTAATAAGAAGAGATATTTTTCCATCCAAAATGATTCTAGAATTTTCGAGATCAATTTGGTCAATTTTTGACCATTTTTAGATCAGTTTAGCTTACTTTTTGGAACTAGACTTGAATTAGGAGAGAGGAGAGAGGAGAGATGAAATATCTCAATTTTTGATGATTTAAAACTCCATTATACATGTGAAGTAGGCGCCTCATTCATGAGGGGGGGAATTCCCATTTTGAGGTGTCAAAAATCCATTTTTTTAGAATTCCTTTGGTCCTTAGTCCACTCTTCATCTTATATGAGTATTTACTCATTTTTGGGGGGGATTTTCTTTATTTCTTCTATTTATCTTCTCCACACATTTGGCTGAATCCGATTGGCCCCTCAAAACCTTTATTTATAAATTTTTAAAAATCTGGGGACCCCTAGGATAAGGCCTCTTGAACAGATTATACCTGATTTCTAATGCACCTTCTGAAAATCTTTATGAACTTCTATTTTGGGGGAGCTTATTTTAATAAGAAGAGATATTTTTCCATCCAAAAATATTCAAAATCTGAATAATCTCTCTCTAGAACATTTTCTCTCTCTAGACCAAAATAGGCAAAAACAAGATCTTTTATATTTCTGAAGAGGGGATTGATTACAGGGGAAGATACTGGACATCCTCAGAGGTTGGGGAGGAATCTTACATAAGTGATGCTTGAGTTCACCTTAGTGTAGCCCACAATTTAAGATTCATGCATGCGTTTGACCCTCTCAAGCCTGATGGAGTTAACCCTTAGGGTACATGGTTGGCTATAAGCCTTCCCATGCGTGAAGGAGCGTGTTCCCCTATAGAAAGGCACCCGCAGCTCTTCATTTTCCGATGGGCTCCATGAGGCAAGAAAGCAAGCTTGTATTTTGTGCAATTAAGGCCTTACAACAATACCCTGTAACTCATACATGTCATAGTACCCCACAAGCTTTGTCCATATCATCGGGTTCCCCTCTACGCGCAAGTGGCATTGAATTAAAGAAGAAGTGGGCGTGGAGAAATTGGGAGCTTGGAGGCTTCTCTCACTTCCTACAGCACAAAATCATACCTATCTTACAAGCCCAATTAATGCTATAAGTGGACCAATATTCTCTTTTTCAAAATTTTAAAGTACCCTTCCATACAAGAATTTTAAAGTACCCTTCCATACAAGAATTTTTGCCTTTTCAGCTTCAGAGAGAATGAATAATTTGACATTGCTATCGCTCACAATTTTCAGCCACATTCCATGCGACTTGAGCACACTTTCCATGAGTTCAATTGCCATCATTGATGTCATATACGTCACCTTTGAACTTGGTGTGAACTTGGTGCCCATACTTTTGAAAAGTGATCTCCAAAATACACTTTAAAATTTTAACATCTATATCACTCATCACAAGTTTTGTGGCATCCCATGCACAGCTTGAACACACTTTCCGTCAATTCAAATGCCATTATTGATGTTTTATACTTCATGTTTGAAGGCATAAATTGGGATATCTTCGGTAACCTATCCATCAACACATAAACGATATCCCATCCCCTTCTCACATCAATGCTTTCCCATCCCCTCCTTGTACGAGGAAGGCCCATAGTAATGTGAGTCTATCTTCGTTCCAAGTTTTGTACAGGCTAAAGAAACCCATCGGGCTTATGTCTAGGATCTTTGTTGAGTTGAAAAGGCATGCATTTAGATACCTAGGTACATCTTTCCACATTCATTTTTAGTGTTTCCTTTTCCTCGCTATACCAAAGGGCTTAAAAGACCCAAATGCCAGCTATGCCTTTGGAGAACAATGCATCTCTTTCAATACTTTTCGATGGAATGCTAAAGTAGGCACAGGATACATTCTATCCTTGTAGTAAAGTAGCCCCCTTGCTATAATTTTTGAGCCACATGGGCTGCCCCCTCGAGGCTCAACAAGCAAATACTCCTCCTACATATCCATATTCCAATCCTTATTAATCTCTTGCCACAATGAACACATATTCACATATCCTAGTAGATAACGAATCTACAAACCACATTGTCCTTTCCTTTGTTGTATGGAATCTCAAAACCACAATTCAGCAAAGTAAGTAACCATCTTCTTTGCTTTGGAGGAAAATTGGGCTACGAGAGAAAGTACTTGAGTGCCCTATCATCACTCCTTACATAAAACCAACTACAAATAAGCTAATGATGCCACTTTATTCACATGTATTTCCATGTCTTTTTACCTGAGTGTATCTCAAATGCTATTACCTCTGTGAGCTTATGTAAGATCTCTCCTAACCTGTAATAAAGTTTATGTGCAATAAATTCCAACTAGTAGTATTCCAGCTTGTGGTTTTGGTTAGATAGTAGTTACGAAAGTGGTTTGGTGGTGTCGCGCTCCTTATTCTATTACTTTACTAAGTGATGCTTGAGCTCGAGTCTAGCCTGCAAATTAAGATTCATGCATGCGTTTGACCCCCTTTTTCTTAAGTGAGATGGAGTTAACCCTTTTGGTACCATACTTCGAGTCTTTCCATGCACGAAGGAGCATGTTCCCCTATAGAAAGGCACCCGTAGCTCTTCATTTTCCTGTGGGCTTCATGAGGTGGAAAATGCAAGCTTGTATTTTGTGCAATTAAGGCCTTACAACAGTACCCTCTAACTCCTACATGTCATAGTACCCCACAAGCTTGTCCATATCATCGGGTTTCCCTCTACATTCAAAATGCAAGTGGCATTGGATTTAAGAAGAAGTGGGTGCCGAGAAATTGGGAGTTTGGCAAATTCTCTCACTTCTTATAGCACAAAATCATACCTATCTACAAGCCCAATTTTTGCTCTAAGTGGTCCAATATTCTCTTTTTCAAAATTTTAAAGTACTCTTCCATACAAGAATTTTTGCCTTTTCGGCTTCAGAGAATGAATAATTTGACATTGCTATCGCTCACAATTTTCAGCCTCATTCCATGCGACTTGAGCACACTTTCCATGAGTTCAATTGCCATCATTGATGTCATATAAGTCACCTTTGAACTTGGGGACCATACTTTCAAAAAGTGATCTCCAAAATACACTTAAAAATTTGAGCATCTATATCACTCATCACAAGTTTTGTGGCATCCCATGCACAGCTTGAACACACTTTCCTTCAATTCAAATGCCATTATTGATGTTGTATACTTCATGTTTGAAGGCATAAATTGAGATATCTTCGGCAACCTATCCATCAACACATAAACGATATCTCATCCCCTTCTCACATCAATGCTTTCCCATCCCCTCCTTGTACGAGAAAGGCCCATAGTAATGTGAGTCTATCTTCGTTCCAAATTTGGTACGAGCTAAAGAAACCCATCGGGCTTATGTGTGGGATCTTTGTTGAGTTGAAATGGCATGCATTTAGATACCTAGGTACATCTTTTCACATTCATTTTTAATGTTTCCTTTTCCTCGCTATACCAAAGGGCTGAAAGACCCAAATGCGAGCTATGCCCTTGGAGAACAATGCATCTCTTCCAATACTTTTCAATTGAATGTGGTGAAGTAGGTAGAATATACACTCTATCCTTGTAGTAAAGTGGCCCCCTTGCTATAATTTTTGAGCCACATGGGCTGCCCCCTCGAGGCTCAACAAGCAAATACTCCTCCTAGATATCCATAATCCAATCCCTATTAATCTCTTGCCACAATGAACACATATTCACATATCCTAGTAGATAACAAATCTACAAACCACATTGTCCTTTCCTTTGTTGTATGCAATCTCAAAACCACAATTCGGCAAAGTAAGTAACCATCTTCTTTGCTTTGGAGGAAAATTGGGCTATGAAAGAAAGTACTTGAGTGCCCTATTATCACTCCTTACATAAAACCAACTAAAAATAAGCTAATGCTGCCACTTTATTGACATGTATTTCCATGTCTTTTTACCAGAGTGTCTCTCAAATGCTATTACCTCTGTGATCTTATGTAAGATCCCTCAATAAAATTTATGTGCAAAAAATTCCAACTAGTAATTTTTTAGTAGAGAAACTGATCAAAGTATTTTTCGTTTTGCACCAAGACCCCCATAGTAAAAAAGAAAAAGGCGTGGAAAATTTTGAGGCATATTTTGTTGGAACATTAGGAAATTTTAATTTGGCCCTAATATTGATTTTAAAAATACAAACGTAAGAATTGTACTATGTGCATGTATACCAGAATT
Source organism: Cibotium barometz (assembly GCF_041138505.1). Lineage (NCBI taxonomy): Eukaryota > Viridiplantae > Streptophyta > Polypodiopsida > Cyatheales > Cibotiaceae > Cibotium > Cibotium barometz. Next base: position 5,051,740 of record NC_141066.1, on the reverse strand, counting down.
AGTAAATTATGGAGATAAGTTGACTTGGTCAAAGATTTATAAAATAATGAGAAACTCTCATGATCAAGGATCTCTTGGAAAGATATCCTTAAACCTAGTGCACGTAATGTACATGAATTGAAAAACCTAGTAAACATGGGAATTTAGGGAAACTAACATTGTCCTTAAATAATCTAAAAGGTAGGATTTACCCTAGATCCTAGGGCATTGGCTTAGGTATTGGAACAAACCTCACCAAAATTATTTAAATATATGTAGGATAAGGCTTATATTATGTAATAAGGGCAAGGGTCAAAACAAATTCAGTGGGTCATGGGCTAAGGCTAAAAAGCGGTTGAGAGAAAACTATGGGTTGCTATAATACCATATGGAATTGGGCAATGGTTTGTGAAAAATGGTAAGTAGTATTCCATCTTATGGTTTTGGTTAGGTGGTAGTTACCAAAGTGGTTTGGTGGTGTGGGCTCCTTTTTCTATTACTTTACTACATGTGATGCTTGAGTTCGCCTTAGTGTAGCCCACAATTTAAGATTCATGCAGGCATTTGACCCCCTTTTTCTCAAGCAATATGGAGCTAACCCTTAGGGTACATGGTTGGCTATACCATACTCCAAGCCTTCCCATGCTTGAAGGGAGCGTGTTCCCCTATAGAAAGGCACCCATAGCTCTTCATTTTCCCATGGGCTTTATGAGGCAAAAATGCAAGCTTGTTTTTTGTGCAATTAAGGCCTTACAACAATACCCTGTAACTCCTACATGTCATAGTACCCCACAAGCTTGTCCATATCATTGGATTCCACTCTACATTCAAAGCGCAAGTGGCATTGAATTCAAAAAGAAGTGGGCGCGGAGAAATTGGGAGCTTGGAGCCTTCTCTCACTCACAAAATCATGCCTATCTACAAGCCCAATTACTGGTGTAAGTGGTCCAATATTCTCCTTTTCAAAATTTTAAAGTACCCTTCCATACAAGAATTTTTAACTTTTCAGCTTCAAAGAATGAATAATTTGACATTGCTATCGCTCACAATTTTCAGCCGCATTCCATGCAACTTGAGCACACTTTCCATGAGTTCAATTGCCATCAATGATGTCATATAAGTCACCTTTGAACTTGGTGTGAACTTGGTGCCCATACTTTCAAAAAGTGATCTCCAAAATACACTTAAAAATTTTAACATCTATATCACTCATCACAAAATTTGTGGCATCCCCCCATGCACAGCTTGAACACACTTTCCATCAATTCAAATGCCATTATTGATGTTGTATACTTCATGTTTGAAGGCTAAATTGGGATATCTTTGGCAACCTATCCATCAACACATAAACGATATCCCATCCCCTTCTCACATCAATGCTTTCCCATCCCCTCCTTGTACGAGGAAGGCCCATAGTAATGTGAGTCTATCTTCCTTCCAAATTTGGTAATTCCAAATTTGGTACGGGCTAAAGAAACCCATGGGGCTTATGTGTGGGATCTTTGTTGAGTTGAAACGGCATGCATTTAGATACCTAGGTACATCTTTTCGCATTCATTTTTAGTGTTTCCATTTCCTCCTATACCAAAGGGCTGAAAAGACACAAATGCCACCTATGCCTTTAGAGAACAATGCATCTATTCCAATACTTTTTGATTGAATGCTAAAGTAGGCAGAGGATACACTCTATCTTTGTATAGTAAAGTAACCCCTTTGCTATAATTTATGAGCCACATGGGCTGCCCCCTCGAGGCTCAACAAGCAAATACTCCTCCTAGATATCCATAATCCAATCCCTATTAATCTCTTGCCACAATGAACACATATTCACATATCCTAGTAGATAATGAATCTACAAACCACATTTTCCTTTCCTTTGTTGTATGCAATCTCAAAACCACAATTTGGCAAAGTAAGTAACCATCTTCTTTGCTTTGGAGGAAAATTGGGCTATGAGAGAAAGTACTTGGGTGCCCTAATATCACTCCTTACAAAAAACCAACTACAAATAAGCTAATGCTGCCACTTTATTCACATGTATTTCCATGTCTTTTTACGTGAGTGTCTTTCAAATGCTATTACATCTATGGGCTTATGTAAGATCCCTCCTAACCTGTAATAAAGTTTATGTGCAAAAAATTCCAACTAGTAATTTTTTAGGAAAGAAAGTGATCAAAGTATTTTTCGTTTTGCAGCGAGACCCCCACATTAAAAAAGAAAAAGCTGTGGGAAATTTTGAGGCATATTTTCCTGGAACATTAGGAAATTTTAGTTTGGCCCTAATATTGATTTTAGAAATACAAACGTAAGAATTATACTATGTGCACGTATACCATAACTAGTAAATTATGCTAATAAGTTGACTTGGTCAAAGATCTATAAAATAATGAGAAACTCTGAGGATCAAGGATCTCTTCTAAAAGAGATCCTTATATTGATTTTAGAAATACAAATGTAAGAATTGTACTATGTGCACGTATACCATAATTAGTAAATTATGCAAATAAGTTGACTTGGTCAAAGATCTATAAAATAATGAGAAACTCTAATGATCAAGGATCTCTTCTAAAGAGATCCTTAAACCTAGTGCACGTAATGTACATGAACTGAAAAACCTAGTAAACAAGGGAATTTAGGGAAACTAACATTGTCCTTAAATAATCTAAAAGGTAGGATTTACCCCAGATCCCAGGCCATTGGCTTAGGTATTGGAACAAACCTCACCAAAATTATTTAAATATACCTAGGCTAAGGCATATATTATATAATAAGAGCAAGGGTCAAAATAAATTTGCTGGGTCATGGGCTAAGGTTAAAAAGGGGTTGAGAGAGAACTATGGGTTGCTATAATACCATATGGAATTGGGCAATGGTTTGTGAAAAATGGAAAGTAGTATTCAAGCTTGTGGTTTTGGTTAGATGGTAGTTACCAAAGTGGTTTGGTGGTGTCGTGCTCCTTATTCTATTACTTTACTAAGTGATGCTTGAGTTCGCCTTAGTCTAGCCCACAAATTAAGATTCACGCACACGTTTGACCCCCTTTTCCCCTTTCCTTTAGAAAGGCACCCGTAGCTCTTCATTTTCCCATGGGCTTCATGAGGTTGAAAATGCAAGCTTGTACTTTGTGCAATTAAGGCCTTACAACAATACCCTGTAACTCCTACATGTCATAGTACCCCACAAGCTTGTCCATATCATCGGGTTCCCCTCTACATTCATAGCGCAAGTGGCATTGAATCCAAAAAGAAGGTGCAAAGAAATTGGGAGCTTGGAGGCTTCTCTCACTTCCTATAGCACAAAATCATACCTATCTACAAGCCCAATTACTTGGTGTAAGGGGTCCAATATTCTCTTTTTCAAAATTTTAAAGTACCCTTCCATACAAGAATTTTTACCTTTTTGGCCTCACAGAATGAATAATTTGGCATTGCTATCACTCACAATTTTTAGCCACATTCCATGCGACTTGAGCACACTTTCCATGAGTTCAATTGCCATCATTGATGTCATATAAGTCACCTTTGAACTTTGTGTGAACTTGGGGCCCATACTTTCAAAAAGTGATCTCCAAAATACACTTAAAAATTTTAACATCTATATCACTGATCACAAGTTTTGTGGCATCCCATCATGCACAGCTTGAACACACTTTCCATCAATTCAAATGCCATTATATATGTTGTATACTTCATGTTTGAAGGCATAAATTGGGATATCTTCGGCAACCTATACATCAACACATAAACGATATCTCATCCCCTTCTCACATCAATGCTTTCCCATCCCATCCTTGTACAAGGAAGGCCCATAGTAATGTGAGTCTATCTTCGTTCCAAATTTGGTACGGGCTAAAGAAACCCATCCGAATTATGTGTGGGATCTTTGTTGAGTTGAAATGGCGTGCATTTAGATACCTAGGTACATCTTTCCACGTTCATTTAGATACCTAGGTACATCTTTCCACATTCATTTTTAGTGTTTCCTTTTCCTTACTATACCAACAAAGGGCTGAAAAGACCAAAATGCCAGCTATGCCTTTGGAGAACAACGCATCTCTTCCAATACTTTTCGATTGATGCTAAAGGAGGCAAAATATACACTCTATCCTTGTGGTAAAGTAGCCCCCTTGATATAATTTGTAAGCCACATGGGCTGCCCCGTCAAGGCTCAACAAGCAAATACTCCTCCTAGATATCTATAATCCAATCCCTATTAATCTCTTGCCACAATGAACACATATTCACATATCCTAGTAGATAACGAATCTACAAACCACATTGTCCTTTCCTTTGTTGTATACAATCTCGAAACCACAATTCGGCAAAGTAAGTAACCATCTTCTTTGCTTTGGAGAAAAATTGGGCTATGAGAGAAAGTACTTGAGTGCCCTATCATCACTCCTTACATAAAACTAACTACAAATAAGCTAATGCTACCACTTTATTCACATGTATTTCCATTTATTTTTACCTGAGTGTCTCTCAAATGCTATTACCTCTGTGATCTTATGTAAGATCCCTCCTAACCTGTACCTCTTCAGTGTTATCTAGAACACATAACCCAATGGAAATTGGATTGTTGAGGTGGCGCTTCAAGTAGTAACTCCCATCGAATGGAAGACTCACAGCATAAATACACCAAGGAAGATCCAAGGACAAGGTTGAACTTTCTTTGCTAAGGTTGATATTCCACTCCACATATTGCCTTGCTTCTACTGGAAAATCAATCTTCTTTGATCCAACCTGTAGCTTTGACTTTATATACACATCACATAACTTCAAAAGAACTGAGTATACAACCTCATTGATGCTATAGGTGATAGTCAATTCTGACCAATCTTGACATTGTTTGTCCTTGTTCAGAGTGTTGAACTCTACAAGCAATGCATCTTGAATAATTTTATCTCGCTTGAGTTGCTTGATACGCTCTAGCATGTCAATTACATCTACATCCTTAGTACCCTTTGAAAGAACAATTTTTCCAGACCTGATTTCTGATTATATTTGTTTGACTTCTTGTTCATCTAGCCCAGCAAGACATCTGAAAACTATGGCAGTTGGTTTCTTGTTTTGCTTCTCCATGATTTCAAGCCAGTCTTTGAAAACTTCATCAGAGTAAATCACCATGTGAGACTGCTTTGAAATGAAGGATGCTCCCACCGTAATTCTAGCCATTCGCAAAATTTTTTGCAAAGAAATAAAAGAAAAAAAGATTAAAATCAAGTATTTTTTTCAAAACATATAATTATAAGAGAGCAAGGGATATGGACATACATCCCAGTCTACACGAGATGATGAGTCCTCTGTTACTCCAGATGCTGGCCTTGATGGAGAATTATTGAAGATCCACTGACTCCTCAAGTGCTGCAAGACATCATAGTATGGTTGTTTGACATATAATGATTGGGCCTCTTCATTAGCTATAACAGATATGGCCGTCGCAACTTGTGGCTCTGGATCTACAACACTTGTATCAGGTCTTGAGCACGACCATCTTTTTCCATTTCTTGATACCGTAAGAATTTTACAGCATAGATGGAATGTTGGCCATCAATAATCCAATATGAATACTCTGTGAGTTTCTCCTCTGTTATCTCACTTAGTTTCATTGGAATTCCTTGCCAGCATTCTTTACAGGCATCAACAAGTATGCACATGCTCCTAGCCTGTTTGCACTTGCACCAAAAAATAACATGCATTCATCCACACGGTGAGGTTCTATTTGATGGGAGTTATAGTGATCAGGAGCTAGCTAGCATTGATCTAGAGGGATCTCATACTCTTTGTACTTGAATGGAAAATACTTAGAGTATTTTTCCATACCCCCTGTATCACTCTTTAGTGCCTTTTGCACCTCATTTTCCAAAACTTTGGGATCCACAAATCTTATTTTTGTTGAATTTTCCAAGCCTGTTTTCTCTACTGTAGATTTAAGAACTGCTTCATCTACATCCAGAATACCTGTATTGCTTTTTGCCTTTTTTGAACTAGATTTTTAGAGGGAATTTTCTCTTTTTTTTGTTTGCCTTTCACACAATAAGCAACGGAAGCTTGCAACTCTTCAAGAGTTATTTCTTGACTTGCACAATCTAACTTCCACCCTCAAGAGAACATAGTATCGTGTTTATCTCTTACTATTCGTTCAATAATGAATGCCTTGGGATCTAGTTGATACTCATGGATTCCAGGTACCCCAATATTTATGCATTCAATATCAGGATGAGAATCAACTACAGAAATATAAGATAGAGTCATTGGTCCTAGATCCTCAAAAGTATCCATGCCCACATCACTAGCAACAAATAGATGAATTTTGTTAAATTGTGAACCCTGAAGACCCCAAATATCTAAGTGCCACTGTCGTCGTTGATCAGTAGAGGCAAAGTCAACACTGACCAAAACTTCCACCACTTTTCTTTTCTGAGACATCTTTCACCTGCAACAAAAAAACCACAATTGTTAATTATAGTTATTGTATTCTTACACTTTAAAAAAAAACTTAAAATATCATATTCAAAAATCACAATATATATCCATGAAAACACTGTGGAGGAGATGAAGAGTATTTCCATCTTGGAGCTCTCAATACATTTGTTAGTCTTGATCTACCACATGGTAGAGCTAGATAAATGCATTCTAGCTGGACTTCAAAGTATTCTAGTGCTGGTTTTTCAATGGATATTATCTCTACCGGGTGGCAGAGCAAGACTAATAAATGTATTGACCGGAATGCTTTAAAATCTAGCTCTACCGGTGGAGCTATAATGCATTCTTCAAGCTCTACCATGTGGTAGAGCTAGACTTCAATGAATGTAACCGACTGAGGTTGAATGAAACTGTGGTAGAGATGTATTCTACCTAAACCACATTGTAGAGATAGAATGCTTTGAGGTCTAGCTCTACCATGTGGTGGAGCTAGAATTGCATTTGAGATCTAGCTCTACCATGTGGTGGAGTTAGAATCGTAGAGGTAGAAAGCTTTGAGGTCTCAAATGCAATTCTAGCTCCACCACATGGTAGAGCTAGACCTCAAAGCATTCTATCTCAATTACTCCATCTTGGAGCTCTCAATACATTTATTAGTCTTGCTCTACATGGTAGAGCTAGATAAATGCATTCTAGCTGGACTTTAAAGTATTCTAGTGTTGCTAGTTTTTCAATGGATATTATCTCTACCAGGTGGCAGAGCAAGATTAATAAATGTATTGACCAGAATGCTTTAAAATCTAGCTCTACCATGTGGTGGAGCTAGAATGCATTCTTCTAGCTCTACCATGTGGTAGAGCTAGACTTCAATGAATGTAATCGGCTGAGGTTGAATGTAATTGTGGTAGAGCTGTATTATACCTAAACCACATTGTAGAGATAGAATGCTTAGAGGTCTAGCTCTACCATGTGGTGGAGCTAGAATTGCATTTGAGGTCTAGCTTTACCATGTGGTGGAGCTAGAGTCATAGAGGTAGAAAGCTTTGAGGTCTAGCTCTACCATGTGGTAGAGCAAGAATGCATCAATCTAGCTGTGTTCCATACACATCAACAAAACCAATTACTCCAAGAAGAGACCTACTTCACAACATGACAATAACTAAGGAGCTAGAATTGCATTTGATCTAGCTCTACCATGTGGTAGATTTGTATTCTACCTAGACCACATCGTAGAGCTAGAATGCTTTGAGGTCTAGCTCTACCATGTGGTGGAGCTAGAATTGCATTCTTCTAGCTCTACCATGTGGTAGAGCTAGACTTCAACGAATGTAACCGGCTGAGGTTGAATGTAATTGTGGTAGAGCTGTATTCTACCTAAACCACATTGTAGAGATAGAATGCTTTAAGGTCTAGCTCTACCATGTGGTGGAGCTAGAATTGCATTTGAGGTCTAGCTCTACCATGTGGTGGAGCTAGAATCGTAGAGGTAAAAAGATTTGACGTCTAGCTCTACCATGTGGTAGAGCAAGAATGCATCGATCTAGCTGTGTTCCATACACATCAACAAAACCATTTACTCCAAGAAGAGATCTACTTCACATGACAAGAACCAAGGAGCTAGAATTGCATTTAATCTAGCTCTACCACGTGGTAGAGCGTTGTATTCTACCTAGACCACATCGTAGAGCTAGAATGCTTTGAGGTCCAACTCCACCATGTGGTGGAGCTAGAATGCATTCTTCTAGCTCTACCATGTGGTAGAGCTAGACTTCAATGAATGTAACCGACTGAGGTTGAATGTAACTGTGGTAGAGCTGTATTCTACCTAAACCACATTGTAGAGATAGAATGCTTTGAGGTCTAGCTCTACCATGTGGTGGAGCTAGAGTCGTAGAGGTAGAAAGCTTTGAGGTCTAGCTCTACCATGTGGTAGAGCAAGAATGCATCAATCTAGCTGTGTTCCATACACATCAACAAAACCAATTACTCCAAGAAGAGACCTACTTCACATGACAAGAACCAAGTAGCTAGAATTGCATTTGATCTAGCTCTACCACGTGGTAGAGCTGTATTCGACCTAGACCACATCGTGGAGCTAGAATGCTTTGAGGTCCAGCTCCACCATGTGGTGGAGCTAGAATGCATGCTTCTAGCTCTACCATGTGGTAGAGCTAGACTTCAATGAATGTAATGAATGTAATTGTGGTAGAGCTGTATTCTACCTAAACCACATTGTAGAGATAGGATGCTTTAGAGGTAGAAAGCTTTGAGGTCTAGCTCTACCATGTGGTAGAGCAAGAATGCATCGATCTAGCTGTGTTCCATACACATCAACAAAAGCAATTACTCCAAGAAGAGACCTACTTCACATGACAAGAACCAAGGAGCTAGAATTGCATTTGATCTAGCTCTACCACGTGGTAGAGCTGTATTCTACCTAGACCACATCGTAGAGCTAGAATGCTTTGAGGTCCAACTCTACCATGTGGTGGAGCTAGAATTGCATTTGAGGTCTAGCTCTACCATGTGGTAGAGCTGTATTCTATCTAGACCACATCGTAGAGCTAGAAAGCTTTGAGGTTGAGCTCTACCAAGTGGTGGAGCTAGAGTGCATTCTTCTAGCTCTACCATGTGGTAGAGCTAGACTTCAATGAATGTAACCGGCTGAGGTTGAATGTAACTGTGGTGGAGCTAGAGTCCTAGAGGTAGAAAGCTTTGAGGTCTAGCTCTACCATGTGGTGGAGCTAAAATTGCATTTCATGTCTAGCTCTACCATGTGGTGGAGCTAGAGTCGTAGAGGTAGAAAGCTTTGAAGTCTAGCTCTACCACATGGTAGAGCTAGAAGAATGCATTCTAGCTCCACCACATGGTAGAGCTGGACCTCAAAGCTTTCTACCTCTACTTTTCTAGCTCCACCACATGGTAGAGCTAGACCTGAAATGCAATTCTAGCTCCACCACATGGTACAGCTAGACCTCAAAGCATTCTAGCTAGACTTCAAAGTATTCTAGAATTGGTTTTCAATGGATATTATCTCTACCAGGTGGTAGAGCAAGATTAATAAATGTATTGACCAGAATGCTTTGAAATCTTGCTCTACCATACATGTGGTGGAGCTAGAATGCATTCTTCTAGCTCTACCATGTGGTAGAGCTAGACTTCAATAATTGTAACCAACTAAGGTTGAATGTAACTATGGTAGAGCTGTATTCTACCTAAACCACATTGTAGAGATAGAATGCTTTGAGGTCTAGCTCTACCATGTGTGGTAGAGCTAGAATTGCATTTCAGGTCTAGCTCTACCATGTGGTGGAGCTAGAGTCATAGAGGTAGAAAGCTTTGAGGTCCAGCTCTACCATGTGGTGGAGCTAGAATGCATTCTTCTAGCTCGACCATGTGGTAGAGCTAGACTTTAATGAATGTAACCGGCTGAGGTTGAATGTAACTATGGTAGAGCTGGACCTCACAGCTTTCTACCTTTATGATTCTAGCTCCACCACATGGTAGAGCTAGACCTCAAACGAAATTCTAGCTCCACCACATGGTAGAGCTAGACCTCAAAGCATTCTATCTCAATTACTCCATCTTGGAGCTCTCAATACATTTATAAGTTTTGCTCGACCACATGGTAGAGCTAGATAAATGCATTCTAGCTAGACTTCATAGTATTCTAGTGCTGGTTTTCAATGGATATTATCTCTACCAGGTGGTAGAGCAAGATTAATAAATGTAATAACCAGAATGCTTTGAAATCTAGCTCTACCATGTGGTGGAGCTAGAATGCATTCTTCTAGCTCTACCATGTGGTAGAGCTAGACTTCAATGAATATGTAAGCGACTGAGGTTGAATGTAACTATGGTAGAGCTGTATTCTACCTAAACCACATTGTAGAGATAGAATGCTTTGAGGTCTAGCTCTACCATGTGGTGGAGCTAGAATTGCATTTCAGGTCTAGCTCTACCATGTGGTGGAGCTAGAGTCGTAGAGATAGAAAGCTTTGAGGTCTAGCTCTACCATGTGGTAGAGCAAGAATTGCTTTTGAGGTCTAGCTCTACCATGTGGTAGAGCTGTATTCTATCTAGACCACATCATAGAGCTAGAAAGCTTTGAGGTCCAGCTCTACCATGTGGTGGAGCTAGAATGCATTCTTCTAGCTCTACCATGTGGTATAGCTAGACTTCAACGAATGTAACCGGCTGAGGTTGAATGTAACTTTGGTAGAGCTGTATTCTACCTAAACCACATTGTAGAGATAGAATGCTTTGAGGTCTAGCTCTACCATGTGGTGGAGCTAGAATTGCATTTGAGGTCTAGCTCTACCATGTGGTGGAGCTAGAGTGGTAGAGGTAGAAAGCTTTGAGGTCTAGCTCTACCACATGTGGTAGAGTAAGAGTTGCATTTAAGGTCTAGCTCTACCATGTGGTACAGCTGTATTCTATCTAGACCACATCGTAGAGTTAGAAAGCTTTGAGGTCCAGCTCTACCATGTGGTGGAGCTAGAATGCATTCTTCTAGCTCTACCATGTGGTAGAGCTAGACTTCAACGAATGTAACCGGCTGAGGTTGAATGTAACTATGGTAGAGCTGTATTCTACCTAAACCACATTGTAGAGATAGAATGCTTTGAGGTCTAGCTCTACCATGTGGTGGAGCTAGAATTGCATTTGAGATCTAGCTCTACCATGTGGTGGAGTAAGAATCGTAGAGGTAGAAAGCTTTGAGGTCTAGCACTACCCTGTGTTGTAGAGCAAGAATGCATCCATCTAGCTGTGTTCCATACACATCAACAAAACCAATTACTCCAAGAAGAGACCTACTTCACATGACAAGAACCAAGGAGCTAGAATTGCATTTGATCTAGCTCTACCATGTGGTAGAGCTATATTCTACCTAGACCACATCGTAGAGCTGGAATGCTTTGAGGGCCAACTCCACCATGTGATGGAGCTAGAATGCATTCTTCTAGCTCTACCATAGAGCTAGACTTCAATGAATGTAACCGAGGTTGAATGTAACTGTGGTAGAGCTCTATTCTACCTAAACCACATTGTAGAGATAGAATGCTTTGAGGTCTAGCTCTACCATGTGGTGGAGCTAGAGTTGCATTTGAGGTCTAGCTCTACCATGTGGTGGAGCTAGAATCGTAGAGGTAGAAAGCTTTGAGGTCTAGTTCTACCATGTGGTAGAGCAAGAATGCATCGATCTAGCTATGTTCCATACACATCAACAAAACCAATTACTCCAAGAAGAGACCTACTTCACATGAGAAGAACCAAGGAGCTAGAACTGCATTTGATCTAGCTCTACAACGTGGTAGAGCTGTATTCTACCTAGACCACATCGTACAACTAGAATGCTTTGAGGTCCAGCTCTACCATGTGGTGGATCTAGAATTGCATTTGAGGTCTAGCTCTACCATGTGGTGGAGCTAGAATTGCATTTTATCTAACGTGGTAGAGATGTATCCAACCTAGACCACATCGTAGAGCTAGAATGCTTTGAGGTCTAGCTCTACCGTGTGGTGGATCTAGAATTGCATTTGAGGTTTAGCTCTACCATGTGGTAGAGCTAGAATGCATTGATCTAGCTGTGTACCATGCAAATCAACAAAACCAATTACTCCAAGAAGAGACCATGACGAGAACCAAGGAGCTAGAATTACATTTGATCTAGCTCTACCATGCGGTAGAGCTTTATTCAACCTAGACCACATTTTAGAGCAAGAATGCTTTGAGGTCTAGCTCTACCATGTGGTGGAGCTAGAATTAATTTGAGGTCTAGCTCTATCATGTGGTGAAGCTAGAATGCATCGATCTAGAGCAACTTTCCTAGAACAAGTCCGTGTGGTCCGTTCTCTGACGGGACCCGGATCCTCAACTTTTAACTGTCCGAATCCGAGTTCTCGAAAAAGATGCACGAGCGTGCCAAATGGCAGAAATTTCCAACCGTGGCCCAAAGGGTGCCGAAGAGGCATGAAATTCGAATCATGCATGGACAAATGTGTGGCAAGCAACCCGGATCTTTCTTGTTGTGTTCAGATGCGATTCGGACTCATTTCGGACCCGAATTTCTGTTATGGCGATTTTGCACTATCTTCGCCGCCGGGACCCAACTTTGACGCACTAGGAGAACTGATTGCGATGCCCAAATCCATGCATGGAGTGATGTGGACATAGAGCAACTTCCCTAGCACAAGTCCATGTGGTCCGTTCTCTCATGGGGTCCCAGATCCTCAACTTCTAACTGTCCGAATCTGGGTTCTCAACGAAAAAGATGCACGTCGAGCGTGCCAAATGGCAAAAATTTCCAATCGTGGACCAAACGGTGTTGAAGAGGCATGAAAATCAAATCATGCATGGACAAATTTGTGGCAACCAACTCGGATCTTTCTTGTTGTGTTCAGATGCGATTCGGACTCATTTCGGATCCAAAACTCTGTTATGGCGATTTTGCACTATCTTCATCGGGACCCAACTTTGACGCGTGTGGGAGAAAGTATTGCGATGCCCAAATCCGTGCACAGAGTGATGTGGACATAGAGCAACTTCCCTAGCACAAGTCCGTGTGGTTCGTTCTTTGATGGGGTCCCAAATCCTCAACTTCTAAGTGTCCAAATTCGGGTTCTCGAAAAAGATGCACGAGCGTGCCAAATGGTGGAAATTTTCAACCGTGGCCCAAACGGCGCCGAAGAGGCATGAAAATCGAATCATGCATGGACAAATGTGAGGCAAGCAACCCGAATCTTTCTTGTTGTGTTTAAATGTGATTCAGACTCATTTCGGATCCGAAACTCTGTTATGGTGATTTTGCACTATCTTCGTCGGGACCCAACTTTGACGCGCCAGGAGAAGTGATTGCGATGCCCAAATCCATGCACGGAGTGATGTGGACATAGAGCAACTTCCCTAGCACAAGTCTGTGTGTCTGTTCTCTGATGGGGTCCTGGATCCTCAACTTCTAACTATCCGAATCCGGGTTCTCGAAAAAGATGCACAAGTGTACCAAATGGCAAAAATTTCCAACCGTGGTCCAAACGACGCCGAAGAGGCAATCATGCATGGACAAATGTGTGGCAAGCAACCTGGATCTTTCTTGTTGTGTTCAGATGCGATTCAGACTCATTTCGGATCCGAAACTCTATAATGGCGAATTTGCACTATCTTCACCGGGACCCAACTTTGATGCGCTGGGAGAATTGAGCGATGCCCAAATCCATGCACGGAGTGATGTGGACATAGAGCAACTTCCCTAGCACAAGTACGTGTGGTCCGTTCTCTCATGGGGTCCCAAATCCTCAACTTCTAACTGTCCAAATCCGGGTTCTCGAAAAAGATGCACTTGCATGCCAAATAGCAAAAATTTCCAGTCGTGGCCCAAACGGCGTCGAAGATGCATGAAAATCAAATCATGCATGGAAAATATGTGGCAACCAACCCGGATCTTTCTTGTTGTGTTCAAATGCGATTTGACTCATTTTCGATCCAAAACTCTGTTATGGCGATTTTGCACTATCTTTGCAGGACCCAACTTTGACGCACTGGGAGAAGTGATTGCGATGCCCAAATCCGTGCACGGAGTGATGTGGACATAGAGCAACTTCCCTAGCACAAGTCCGTGTGGTCCGTTCTCTGATGAGGTCCCGGATCCTCAACTTCTAACTGTCCAAATCTGGGTTCTTGAAAAAGATGCACGAGCGTGCCAAATGGCGGAAATTTCCAACCGTGGCCCAAACGGCACCGAAGAGGCATGAAAATCGAATCATGCATGGACAAATGTGAGGCAAGCAACCCGGATCTTTCTTGTTGTGCTTAAATGTGATTCGGACTCATTTTGGATCCGAAACTCTGTTATGGGGATTTTGAACTGTCTTCATCGGGACCTAACTTTGACACACCGAGAAAAGTGATTGCGATGCCCAAATCCATGCACGGAGTGATGTGGACATAGAGCAACTTTCCTAGCACAAGTCCGTGTGGTCTGTTCTCTGATGGGGTCCCGGATCCTCAACTTCTAACTGTCCAAATCCTGGTTCTCAAAAAAGATGCACACGAGCGTGCCAAATGGTGGAAATTTCCAACAGGGGCCCAAACGGCGCCGAAGAGGCATGAAATTCGAATCATGTAAGGAAAAATGTGTGGCAACAAGCAACCCGGATCTTTGTTGTTTTGTTCAGATGCGATTCGGACTCATTTCGGATCCGAAACTCTCTTATGGCAATTTTGGCAGCATCTTTGCCGGGACCCAACGTTGATGCACTAGGAGAATTGATTGTGATGTCCAAATCCATGCACCGAGTGATATGGACATAGAGAAACTTCCGTAGCACAAGTCCGTGTGGTCTGTTCTCTGATGGGGTCCCGGATCCTCAACTTCTAACTGTCCGAATCTGGGTTCTCGAAAAAGATGCACGAGCGTGCCAAATGGCAGAAATTTCCAACCGTGGCCCAAACCGTGCCGAAGAGGCATAAAATTCGAATCATGCATGGACAAATGTGTGGCAAGCAACCCGGATCTTTCTTGTTGTGTTCAGATGCAATTCGGACTCATTTCGGATCCGAAACTCTGTAATGGCAATTTTGCACTATCTTCGTCTCGGGACCCAACTTTGACGCGCCGAGAGAAGTGATTGCGATGTCCAAATCCATGCACGGAGTGATGTGGACATAGAGCAACTTCCCTAGTACAAGTCTGTGTGGTCCGTTTTCTGATGGGGTCCTGGATCGTCAACTTCTAACTGTCCGAATCCGTGTTCTCGAAAAAGATCCACGAGCATGCCAAATAGCGGAAATTTCCAACCGTGGCACAAATTGCACCGAAGAGGCATGAAATTCGAATCATGCATGGACAAATGTGTGGCAAACAACCCGGATCTTTCTTGTTGTGTTCAGATGCGATTCAAACTCATTTCGGATCCGAAACTCCGTTATGTCAATTTTGCACTATCTTGGCCCGGACCCAACTTTGACGTGCAGGAAAAACTGATTGCGATGCCCAAATCCATGCACGAAGTGATGTGGACATAGAGCAACTTCCCTAGCACAAGTCCGTGTGGTCCGTTCTCTGATGGGGTTCCAGATCCTCAATTTCTAACTGTCCAAATCCTGGTTCTCGAAAAAGATGCACACGAGCGTGCCAAATGGTGAAATTTTCAACAGGGGCACAAACGGCGTCGAAGAGACATGAAATTCAAATCATGCAAGGACAAATGTGTGGCAAGGAACCCGGATCTTTCTTGTTGTGTTCAGATGCGATTCAGACTCATTTCGGATCCGAAACTCTATTATGGCGATTTTGGCAGCATCTTCGTCGGGACCCAACTTTGATGCGGTGGGAGAATTGATTGTGACGTCCAAATCCATGCACGGAGTGATGTGGACATAGAGAAACTTCCCTAGCACAAGTCCGTGTGGTCCGTTCTCTGATGGGCTCTCGAATCCTCAACTTCTAACTGTCCAAATCCGGGTTCTTGAAAAAGATGCACGAGCGTGCCAAATGGCAGAAATTTCCAACCGTGGCCCAAACCGTGCCGAAGAGGCATGAAATTCGAATCATGCATGGACAAATGTGTGGCAAGCAACTCGGATCATTCTTGTTGTGTTCAGATGCGATTCAAGCTCATTTCGGATCCGAAACTCTATTATGTCGATTTTGCTTCGCTGCTGCTGGGATGCAACTTTGACGCGCTGGGAGAATTGATTGTGATGTCCAAATCCATCCACTGAGTGATGTGGACATAGAGCAAACTTCCCTAGAACAAGTCCGTGTGATTCGTTCTTTAATGGGGTCCCGGATCCTCAACTTCTAACTGTCCAAATTCGGATGCCCAAATCCATGCACGGAGTGATGTGGACATGGAGCAACTTCCCTAGCACAAGTCCGTGTGGTCTGTTCTCTGATGGGGTCCCGGATCCTCAACTTCTAACTGTCCGAATTCGGGTTCTCGAAAAAGATGCACGAGCATACCAAATGGCAAAAATTTTCAACCATGGTCCAAAAAGCGCCGAAGAGGCATGAAAATCAAATCATGCATAGACAAATTGTGGCAACAAGCAACCCGGATTTTTCTTGTTGTGTTCAGATGCGATTCGGACTCATTTCGGATCCGAAACTCTGTTATGTCAATTTTGCACTATCTTCGCTGGGACCCAAATATGACGCACTGGGAGAATTGATTGTGATGTCCAAATCCATGCACAGAGTGATATGGACATAGAGAAACTTCCCTAACACAAGTCCGTGTGGTCCGTTCTCTAATGGGGTCCCGGATCCTCAACTTCTAACTGTCCGAATCCGGGTTCTCGAAAAAGATGCACGAGCGTGCCAAATGGCAGAAATTTCCAATCCTGGCCCAAACGACACCGAAGAGGCATGAAATTCAAATCATGCATGGACAAATGTGTGGCAAACCCGGATCTTTCTTGTTGTGTTCAGATGCGATTCGGACTCATTTCGGATCCGAAACTCTGTAATGGTGATTTTGCACTATCTTCGTCGGGACCAAACTTTGACGCGCCGAGAGAAGTGATTGCGATACCCAAATCCATGCACGGAGTGATGTGGATATAGAGAAACTTCCCTAGCACAAGTCCGTGTGGTCTGTTCTCTGATGGGGTCCCGGATCCTCAACTTCTAACTGTCCGAATCCGGGTTCTCGAAAAAGATGCACGAGCATACCAAATGGTGAAAATTTCCAACCATGGCCCAAACGACGCCGAAGAGGAGGCATGAAAATCAAATCATGCATGGACAAATGTGTGGCAAAGCAACCCGGATCTTTCTTTTTGTGTTCAGATGCGATTCGGACTCATTTCGGATCCGAAACTCTGTAATGGCGATTTTGCACTATCTTCGTCCGGGACCCAACTTTGAAGCGTTGGGAGAAGTGATTGCGATGCCCAAATCCATGCACGGAGTGATGTGGACATAGAGCAACTTCCCTAGCACAAGTTCATGTGGTCGGTTCTCTGATGGGGTCCTGGATCCTGAACTTCTAACTATTCAAATCCGGGTTCTCGAAAAATATAAAGGAGCATGCCAAATGGCGGAAATTTCCAACCGTGGCCCAAACGGCCCCGAAGAGCCTGCATGAAATTTGAATCATGCATGGAAAAATGTGTGGCAAGCAACCCGGATGTAGTTGTGTACCATGTAGATCAACAAAACCAATTACTCTAAGAAAAAACCTACTTCACATGACGAGAACCAAGGAGCTACAATTGCATCCGATCTAGCTCTACCATGTGGTGGAGCTAGAATGCATCGATCTAGCTGTGTACCATGGAGATCAACAAAATCAATTACTCCAAGAAGAGATCTACTTCACAAGACAAGAAACAAGAAGCTAGAATTGCATTTGATCTAGCTCTACCACGTGGTAGAGCTGTATCCGGCCTAGACCACATCGTAGAGCTAGACTGCTTTGAGGTCTAGCTCTACCATGTGGTGGAGCTAGAATTGCATTTGAGGTCTAGCTCTACCATGTGGTAGAGCTAGAATGCATTGATCTAGCTGTGTACCATGCAAATCAACAAAACAAATTACTCCAAGAAGAGACCATGACGAGAACCAAGGAGATAAACAAGTGTGTTGAATGGTGCTGGGACCCAACTTTGACGTGCTGGGAGAACTGATTGCGATGCCCAAATTTGTGCACGGAAAGATGTGGACATTGACAACCGGCACCCTTCACCTACCTTGGGCCATCATCTCATCATAGCAGGAATCCTACCCACTGGGAACATTCTGGCAGAGCTCATCTTGCTCAATGTCTTTTCTCACCGATGAGGAGGTGCTACACCAGTGCTTGACCACCTCACATGCTCGTGAATCGGCTACGTCTGCAAAGCCTTCCCGACCAACGAGTAAGCACCACTTCTCAATCCTGGATCACCCAAGGTCAACCATACCAAGGGCAAAGTTCGTTGATGCTATCTATAAACCATATGATAGGAAAAGTTTCAAAGATGATGTGGCTGCCACGTTCAAATTCACTTGAGAAAATATTTTCCTTGAGAGTATTAAGGCTTTGAGAGACATAGCCTAGCCTTTTTCATCAAGTGCCAGCCTCTATTCATGCCTCTTCATTGAAAACTCATGATGTTCCAGATGCATTCCTTCACAAGGACTAAGCATACCACGCAAGACCTGATCCTCACAAATCTTCTTGAAGCATAGAAGGATGTTCTAATCAGCAATTGGATTAACCAGCACAAGGAGTGTCCCATCAAAACTATTTTCATCTGCTTCCGTTTGCAAGGCCGTTCATTTGGCATTATGAGGAGTTCATCATAGCACGAATCCTACCACTGGGAACATTTTGGCAGAGCTCATCTTGCTCAATGTCTTTTCTCGCCAATGAGGAGGTGCTACACCAGTGCTTGACCACCTCACATGCTCATGAATCGGCTACGTCTGCAAAGCCTTCCCGACCAATGAGTAAGTACCACTTCTCAATCCCAGATCACCCAAGGTCAACCATACCAAGGGCAAAGTTTGTTGATGCTATTTACAAACCATATGATAAGAAAAGTTTCAAAGATGATGTGGTTGCCACGTTCAGATTTACTTGAGAAAATCTTTTCCTTGAGAGTATTAAGGCTTTGAGAGACATAGCCTAGCCTTTTTCATCAAGTGCCAGCCTCTATTCATGCCTCTTCATTGAAAACTCATGATGTTCCAGATACATTCCTTCACAAGGACTAAGCATACCATGCAAGACCTGATCCTCACAAATCTTCTTGAAGCATAGAAGGATGTTCTAATCGGCAATTGGATTAACCAGCACAAGGAGTGTCCCATCAGAACTATTTTCATCCGCTTCCATTGCAAGACCGTTCATTTGGCACTATGAGGAGTTCATCATAGCAGGAATCCTACCACTCGGAACATTCTGGCAGAGCTCATCTTGCTCAATGTCTTTTCTCGGAAGGCATGAGATCCTTTGTTTCCCTTTTGTGCCTGAGAAAGTTTGGTCCCCTTTTCCTCTAGCCCTAACCTCACAAGGTTTGTAGCCTAGCCTTGCCATGATCTAGCCTTTCTTGAATGGCTAAAACAAAGAAAAAGGAGTGTGCTATTTGTTTGCACCATGGTCATTCCACCAGAGATTGCCCATACCTGTGTGACCCATGTTCCAAGAAAGTGTAAGATCCTTGTTCCCACCGAGCAACAGATTCGGGATACTAGCAGCGGAAGTAGCACTTCTCGCGCAGGACAGGGGTCCCACATTCGGGGCCTCACCCACGGATATCCGGATAAGAGACTAATCCGTCGGTTGTTCCAAAACCGAACCCGAAAAAACTTCCTTTACCAGAAAGCACGGGCGATTCCACCAGGATAACTTTTTACTCTAACGTAGTCAAGATCATTTCTGATCGAGCTGATCCAATTACATCTATAAGATACTTGGTCAGATCAAGGGAGAAACTTGCACTTGGATCATTGGGATCAACGCTTTTTTCCCCATTCAAGAGGCATAGCCGTTGATTCCTATCCATAGAACAGTTACTGTTCGGGATTTATTTTATCTATCGTAAAAACAAAAGTTTGAGTCTCGATTCACGGATCCATCAGTCCAGCCTAACTCCATCCAGTCCCATGGGTTAGCCAACCGCCCAACCACTGTAGTGATGGGATCCAATTAAGAATTTGGTTAGGTTTTGTCCCGAGTACCAAGGAAAAGAGTTCCAAGGCCCCCTAGCCGCGGATGTTCATGCAAAGATAAAACTAGTCACACCACTCACACACCCAATATGAAATTGCCTTTTCACAGATTCAACCAGTTCAAAACAATCCTTTAATAAAACCATAGTATCATTGATCACCATCTTCCAATTTATCCAATTGATTTCTTAATTTCCCATCATTCCTTCATCAGAGTATCTATGGCATCATTAACAACTAGAACGCTTAGGGGCCGTTTCGATAGTTCCTAGCCCATAATACTCGGTAATATAAACACTTATCAAGATGGACTCTCGTTGAAGATCAGCAAGATCAACCAATAGATCCATATAAAGAGCCATGGACTTATCCATTGAAGACCAGCAAGGTCAATCAACCAGATCCATGCCCGATTTCAGAAAACAACTCCTACTCTTGTTCCAATATCTTCCTCGACGCACGCGTGGGTATCCTAGGCGACCCAGAGCCCGAGCACCATATGGTCAGCACCCTCTAGGATCCTTCACAGGTGACCTAGCGCTTCACTCATAGGCGGCTTCCTTGGCCCCTCATCCACCGTACCGGAAGCTCACCATTTTAATCGCACCGAGGCTGGTCAAGACCTCGGCCGACCTTGCTACGCAAGACGTCCTTCATTGACTCTCCATCAACAGTTGCAACTTTATCAGTTAGGTCTCCACGACCTTAATCACAAGATGGTCAAAATGCTCCCCCAACATTCTTGACATAAAACAGTCATTTACAAACAGTTTACAATACAATTTCTATTTTAACTTTCATTTTTCTACATTATCCCTCATCAATCTACATTACTTATTCCATATTCTATTTATATGTATACTCATCCCATCACATCATTTTCCATCTCATCACTTCAGGTTCCTTCACATCACATATCATATATTCACATCCATACATCCATATCTACATCCATACATCTATTTTCACATCCACATCTACATGCACATTCATGCATCCACATCCATACATCCGCATCTACATGCACATTCACATCCATACATCCACATCTATATGCATACATTCACATCTACATGCATACATCCACATCTCTATGCATACACCCACATCCACATTCACATTCACCTCCATATATCTACATCTACATGCATACATCCACCTCCACATTCACATCCACATCTATACATCTACATCTACATGCATACATCCACCTCCACATCTACATCTACATGCATACATCCACCTCCACATCCACATCTACATCTATACATCTACATCTACATGCATACATCCACATCTCCATTCACATCTACATCTATACATCTACATCTACATGCATACATCCACATCTCCATTTACATCCTCATCTATACATCTATTTCTACATGCATACATCCACATCTCCATGCATACATTCACCTCCACATTCACATCCACATCTATACATCTACATCTACATGCATACATCCACCTCCACATCTACATCCACATCTACATCTACATGCATACATCCACCTCCACATCCACATCCACATCTACATCTACATGCATACATCCACCTCCACATCCACATCTACATCTATACATCTGCATCTACATGCATTCATCCACCTCCACATCCACATCTACATCTATACATCTACATCTACATGCATACATCCACATCTCCATTCACATCTACATCTATATATCTACATCTACATGCATCCATCCACATCTCCATTTATATCCTCATCTATACATCTACTTCTACATGCATACATCCACATCTCCATGCATACATCCACCTCCACATTCACACTCACATCCATACATCTACATCTACATGCAAACATCCACATCTCCATGCATAAAAGAATTCTTTTAATTAATCTAGGATGATAGTTCCTAGAATATGGTAGGAAGTCCTCTTTTTATGCTTTGAATGAAATTATTTTATGCGTAATTTCTATAAAAATTTTGCCATAGCTCTGCTACTATGACTGATAAATCTTAATTTTTTCTAAGGGATAAGGCTTATCATTAGAGAAATAATTAGAATGGTCTCTAATTGGATCATCAATCCATAATGGGTTGAATCATCGATATACATAAACTAAAAGCATAGAAAAAAGCCATTAATTTGGCCTCAAGCATAGCTTATTCTTGGATTAAGGAAAAGCCTTATGAAAAGCTTCATTTGGATTGAAAAGGGTCATGAGTATGACCATTTCTTAAGTAAGAGAGAGAAAGACCATTAGAATTAAATATAAATAGAATTTTATGTAATTTTTTACTATCATTAATTAATTAACTTCAATAGCATTTCAAAAACCATATCAATTAAGCTTCTCAAGCTTGAGAGGGGCTGAGAAGAGAGAATCATTGAGAAATTATAGAAAAGATCAAAATTCACTATACTTATCTTATAATTTGCTTGATTCTTTGATCACGGTAGAGGCCCCCAGCCAATCAATTGGTTTAGTATGTTGATGGAGCCACCAATGGGGATTGAAGAAAGACAGAAGTATCAAAAACTAGTGAATTATTAAAGAATTCACAGTTCTTGGCTTAGGTAGAGTAGAGTAACAATGCATAAGACACTATATCTTTTTCAACAAGGGAAGGCTTCTATTTATAGGAAAAATTGAGCTCCTAACCAAACAAACTGATTCTAGAATTTTTCAAGTCAGTTTGGTTGAATTTGGACTAGATTTGGACCTAGTTTGGTTACTTTTTGATTCGATTTGGTTCCATTTTGATTTGGTTTGGTTTAAGAGATATGAGAGATAAAAATATCACATTATTTTTGAGTTTAAAACTCATTCAAGCATGTGAAATATGCACCTCCTTTAAAGAACTCCCCTTCCTTACATATGTGTCAAAATTCTATTGCTCATAGTTTTTTTACTAATAAACCTTGTACATTTTCAACTCTTCATCTTATGTGAAATATGCACCTTCTTTAAAGAACTCCCCTTCCTTACATATGTGTCAAAATTTTATTGCTCATAGTTTTTTACTAATAAACCTTGTACATTTTCAACTCTTCATCTTATGTGAAATATGCACCTTCTTTAAAGAACTCTCCTTCCTTACATATGTGTCAAAATTTTATTGTTCATAGTTTTTTACTAATAAACCTTGTACATTTTCAACTCTTCATCTTATGTGAGCATTTACTCATTTTTGGATACCCAAAATATCTCATATTTTTAATATTGCTCATAGTTTTTTACTAATAAACCTTGTACATTTTCAACTCTTCATCTTATGTGAGCATTTACTCATTTTTGGGTATCTTCTTTTACAATTTGGATTTATCTCCTCCCTACACATGGATTGATGCTATTGGTCCATAGGAACCTTAATTGGACCATAATCCAAAAATTTATGAAAATCTAGACCCTTAGACTAAGGTTCTTTATACCTATTTCCAATTAATTCCAATTGCACATTGGAAAATTCTTTTTGAATTTCTGTTTCAGGGAAACTTATTTTAATAAGATGAGTTATTTTTCTATCCAAAAATATTCATAATCTGAATATTCTCTCTCTAGAACAATTTTCTCTCTCTAGGCTAAAACAGTTAGAAACAAGGTCTTTATATTTCTGAAGAGGGATTGATTATAGGGGAAGATACTAGACATCAAAAAGGGTTGGGGGAGGAATCTTACATTCTACCCCACTTAAAAAATGCGAGATGTCCTCATCTCGCAAACTGGGATGATTTCGCAAGATGCACGAATATGAGACTTAGAGAAAAATTTTAATCAAGATTAACCACCAAGAAAAGTCTTAAAGAAAGCAAGATAAGAACAAGATTTAAACTTTTTTCATTCTCGGAACTTATACAGTAAAGATAGAAGAACTCTTTACACTTCCATAAGCCCGTCCATCATATGGTCACAAAAGCAGCACTCACAAGCTGCACAAGTATAGGGTAACTCATCTATGGGAATGATTCTGCTGGTTATTGCCGTACCTATCTCAGTGGTATGAGGTGATCTAACAAAAGGACCTCTGAGAGGCAAGCCAAAAATGGGATAAAGGCATATCTTCTCATGAGGAAGAAAACACGCCAGTAAGAAGACCCGCTCAGAAAACCCAAGATGCCTTGATCTCATGATGCAGTAGTATCGGGGACCCAAACCCAAAGCTTCAATAACCATGGCCAAGCGGACATTGTTACGAAAGTGCTGCTGACCCCAGGGTATTACCCTAGTTATGTTTTGATAGGTCCGCCATTTGGTCTGCGCTACAGAAGTTCCTAGGTGAGGAAAAAGTGAGCACTCATACTGTTCTATAAAGTCTTTCTTCACAGACTCTCTTGCGTCTTGAAGGTGAGAAATCATCATGGATAAAACTAGTTCTTGTTGCCAAGCCATGAAGGAGATTAAGAAAGAAAGGAGATTGATGGGAGTAAGATTACTGTGAGCGATAAGTAAAAGTTACGACTTATATAAAGGAAGGAGCTAGCGTAACCTAGAAGCCAACGGTAACTTGCCACTGAAGTTTTACCGTCTTTCCATGTTTTGTGTTTGACACATTTTTCTATAGAAGGTATTAAGAACTTTGAGATGAGGAGATAAAAGAAACTTGTAGGCTAAGTCACCTATTTTCATTGAATTCAGATATAAGGGTCACAATATCTGGGGGATAACTTCTTATACTCCCCAAGAGATAAAGAACTCCTTTTGGGTCGTATTTAAATGAAAACCAAAACCTTGGTATCCAAAACACCGATTTTCACTTCTGAACTCATTGTTCTGAATCCTTAAAACAGGTGGGACTCCTGAGAAGTATTCTAGGGAAAGGGTCTTCCTTTTTTTAAACAGAAACTTTCTTTTATTTTAGAGAGAGAATAATTATAAGATCAGAAAGGGAGATTCTTACTCCTGTATACCTCGAAGGCTGGGGAGAATCTTACATTCTACCCACTTAAAAAGTGCGAGATGTCCTCATCTCGTAAGGTAGAGGACAGCTCTTTTTCTTAAGATCCAATTTTATTCTGGGGTTCCTTATATTCTGGTCAACCCAACAGAACACTGGGATAAATATCCCTTATATAGAACTCATCATTAAATAACAATTCATTCAGGTCATATCATTCATATCTTTAACATGATAATGGTCTATTAGACCGAAAAGTTTCCTTCGGAACATTCCTCCACGGAAACTTCAGTCAAGCAAGTTCTCAATTTGACATCCCTTAACTTGATCTACCGGTCAAGTATTAACAGTAGCAATCTAACAGCACAACCCACTAACCTCATAGTGATTTGCTGAATTCATTATCATCATTCTAGTTATGAATATCATCACAGGGACTCGTCCCATTCCCCCTCATTGTGGTTTCATTATATTTCAACTAATTTTTAAAAATCAACATTTTTCAATCAGAATCCAAATCAATTCATCAATTCTCAAACAGAATTAAAAATCATATCAATCACATTCGAAATCATCATCTAGATAGCATTAACGCTTATAATTTCAAGTCTTAGATTTACTCGTATATACTGTCAGTAAAGAGCTGCAGTATACTCTCGGTATATACGGGTAGTCACGGCCCTTGGAACTATAAGGTAAATACTATCATGTCTAGGCTTCAAGCAAGTCAGGGATTCTATATAATTGCGGTACTTCCATCTGAAGAACCAAATACCAAATTATGAATTTCAGTTTGAATATCAAATTGTATGAATTATATCACACAATTATAACTTTTTTGTGTTTCTTGATAAATTTTTGACATATTTGTCTTCTCAGTTGATCTTTATTAACCAAACGCTCTGATACCAATTGTAAGATCCATGTTCCCACCGAGCAACAGATTCGGGATACTAGCAGCGGAAGTAGCACTTCTCGCGCGGGACAGGGGTCCCACATTCGGGGCCTCACCCACGGATATCCGGATAAGAGACTAATCCGTCGGTTATTCCAAAACCGAACCCGGAAAAACTTCCTTTAGCATCACCCCAACCAACTGAGTTTTGAGAGAGAGAGGGAGAGAGAGAGAGAGAGAGAGAGAGAGTCGCCCTAAGAGTGGGCTTGATAACAGTACACCCTTGGCTCTATGGAATGGAGATCACATAGAGCTTTTTTGTGTGCAAGGATGTAGGCTAGATCCCTACCATATCCGCTAGGATTCTTGGCAAATTACATACCCATATCCATGGGCTAATCCAGTTCATTCTCACTTTCATCAAACTCAAATTCATGTTTATACTTGTCACTCAAGGCATCCACTACTTCTTGAAACGTTCGAATGCAACATACGAATGTTGGAGCAGGATTTGTTGCTTTTACCATCATGATCTACATGCCAATGCTCTGCCTTATCGAGAAAATCTGAAAATTCTTCCAACTCCTCATGTACTTCCTCTATTTCGTCATAGTCGGATGCATTCTCAAAGTTCTTCACAATCTAGTACAACTTCTTGCATAAATCTGGCCTGCAAAATTTGATGCATGTTTCTTTCTGTAAGATTCCTCCCCCAACCCTTTTTGATGTCTAGTATCTTCCCCTATAATCAATCCCTCTTCAGAAATATAAAGACCTTGTTTCTAACTATTTTAGCCTAGAGAGAGAAAATTATTCTAGAGAGAGAATATTCAGATTATGAATATTTTTGGATAGAAAAATAACTCATCTTATTAAAATAAGTTTCCTTGAAACAGAAATTCAAAAAGAATTTTCCAATGTGCAATTGGAATTAATTGGAAATAGGTATAAAGAACCTTAGTCTAAGGGTCTAGATTTTCATAAATTTTTGGATTATGGTCCAATTAAGGTTCCTATGGGCCAATAGCATCAATCCATGTGTAGGGAGGAGATAAATCCAAATTGTAAAAGAAGATACCCAAAAATGAGTAAATGCTCACATAAGATGAAGAGTTGAAAATGTACAAGGTTTATTAGTAAAAAACTATGAGCAATATTAAAAATATGAGATATTTTGGGTATCCAAAAATGAGTAAATGCTCACATAAGATGAAGAGTTGAAAATGTACAAGGTTTATTAGTAAAAAACTATGAACAATAAAATTTTGACACATATGTAAGGAAGGAGAGTTCTTTAAAGAAGGTGCATATTTCACATAAGATGAAGAGTTGAAAATGTACAAGGTTTATTAGTAAAAAACTATGAGCAATAAAATTTTGACACATATGTAAGGAAGGGGAGTTCTTTAAAGAAGGTGCATATTTCACATAAGATGAAGAGTTGAAAATGTACAAGGTTTATTAGTAAAAAAACTATGAGCAATAGAATTTTGACACATATGTAAGGAAGGGGAGTTCTTTAAAGGAGGTGCATATTTCACATGCTTGAATGAGTTTTAAACTAAAAAATAATGTGATATTTTTATCTCTCATATCTCTTAAACCAAACCAAATCAAAATGGAACCAAATCGAATCAAAAAGTAACCAAACTAGGTCCAAATCTAGTCCAAATTCAACCAAACTGACTTGGAAAATTCTAGAATCAGTTTGTTTGGTTAGGAGCTCAATTTTTCCTATAAATAGAAGCCTTCCCTTGTTGAAAAAGATATAATGTCTTATGCATTGTTACTCTACTCTACCTAAGCCAAGAACTGTGAATTCTTTAATAATTCACTAGTTTTTGATACTTCTGTCTTTCTTCAATCCCCATTGGTGGCTCCATCAACATACTAAACCAATTGATTGGCTGGGGGCCTCTACCGTGATCAAAGAATCAAGCAAATTATAAGATAAGTATAGTGAATTTTGATCTTTTCTATAATTTCTCAATGATTCTCTCTTCTCAACCCCTCTCAAGCTTGAGAAGCTTAATTGATATGGTTTTTGAAATGCTATTGAAGTTAATTAATTAATGATAGTAAAAAATTACATAAAATTCTATTTATATTTAATTCTAATGGTCTTTCTCTCTCTTACTTAAGAAATGGTCATACTCATGACCCTTTTCAATCCAAATGAAGCTTTTCATAAGGCTTTTCCTTAATCCAAGAATAAGCTATGCTTGAGGCCAAATTAATGGCTTTTTTCTATGCTTTTAGTTTATGTATATCGATGATTCAACCCATTATGGATTCATGATCCAATTAGAGACCATTCTAATTATTTCCTTAATGATAAGCCTTATCCCTTAGAAAAAATTGAGATTTATTAGTCATAGTAGCGGATCTATGGCAAAATTTTTATAGAAATTACGCATAAAATAATTTCATTCAAAGCAAAAAAAAAAAAGAGGACTTCCTACCATATTCTAGGAACTATCATCCTAGATTAATTAAAAGAATTCTTTTATGCATGGAGATGATGTGGATGTTTGCATGTAGATGTAGATGTATGGATGTGAGTGTGAATGTGGAGGTGGATGTATGCATGGAGATGTGGATGTATGCATGTAGAAGTAGATGTATAGATGAGGATATAAATGGAGATGTGGATGGATGCATGTAGATGTAGATGTATAGATGTAGATGTGGATGTATGCATGTAGATGTAGATGTATAGATGTAGATGTGGATGTGGAGGTGGATGGATGCATGTAGATGTAGATGTTTAGATGTAGATGTGGATGTGGAGGTGGATGTATGCATGTAGATGTAGATGTAGATGTGGATGTGGATGTGGAGGTGGATGTATGCATGTAGATGTAGATGTGGATGTAGATGTGGAGGTGGATGTATGCATGTAGATGTAGATGTATAGATGTGGATGTGAATGTGGAGGTGGATGTATGCATGGAGATGTGGATGTATGCATGTAGAAATAGATGTATAGATGAGGATGTAAATGGAGATATGGATGTATGCATGTAGATGTAGATGTATAGATGTAGATGTGAATGGAGATGTGGATGTATGCATGTAGATGTAGATGTATAGATGTAGATGTGGATGTGGAGGTGGATGTATGCATGTAGATGTAGATGTGGAGGTGGATGTATAGATGTAGATGTAGATGTGGAGGTGGATGTGGATGTATGTATGTAGATGTAGATGTATAGATGTGGATGTGAATGTGGAGGTGGATGTATGCATGTAGATGTAGATATATGGACGTGAATGTGAATGTGGATGTGGGTGTATGCATAGAGATGTGGATGTATGCATGTAGATGTGAATGTATGCATATAGATGTGGATGTATGGATGTGAATGTGCATGTAGATGCGGATGTATGGATGTGGATGCATGAATGTGCATGTAGATGTGGATGTGAAAATAGATGTATGGATGTATGGATGTGAATATATGATATGTGATGTGAAGGAATCTGAAGTGATGAGATGGAAAATGATGTGATGGGATGAGTATACATATAAATAGAATATGGAATAAGTAATGTAGATTGATGAGGGATAGTGTAGAAAAATGAAAGTTAAAATAGAAATTGTATTGTAAACTATTTGTAAATGCTGTTTGTAAATGACTGTTTTATGTCAAGAATGTTGGGGGAGCATTTTGACCATCTTGTGATTAAGGTCGTGGAGACCTAACTGATAAAGTTGCAACTGCTGACGGAGAGTCAATGAAGGACGTCTCGCGTAGCAAGGTCGGCCGAGGTCTTGACCAGCCTCGGTGCGATTAAAATGGTGAGCTTCCAGTACGGTGGATGAGGGGCCAAGATGAGGGGCCAAGGAAGCGGCCTATGAGTGAAGCGCTAGGTCACCTGCAAAGGATCCTAGAGGGTGCTGACCATACGGTGCTCGGGCTCTGGGTCGCCTAGGATATGTTGGAATTAGGGTTGCAGGAATGCACACACAACTTCAAGAAGATGAGGAAGCTTGAGCACAACACAGTAGTGTATTATGAGTGCCAAAAATTAAAGATAACAAGCCCTAGAAGATAATGGGCGTATATACAATGCACGGGGGAAAAAACCTCCTAGTGAGGGAAAAAGTGCCCCGGCGGTCCTAAGTGTGTTCACACACATCACTACTATAATATGGTAACAAATCCCCCCTGGAGTGATGCGGTGAACAAGAGCTAGCACTCATGTATAGGGAAGTGTCTAGCTATGTGGACGAATCCACAAAAGGGAGTAAGCCCAAAGCTTTGCGAAAAGCTTCGAACTTCTCACGAGGCAGAGCCTTTGTGAAAAGGTCTGCAAGGTTATCCTGTGTTGGCACATAAGCCAAACTGATCTCTCCTGCAGAGAGTCTCTCCCTGACATAATGGTAGTGCACCTCAATGTGCTTCGTACGAGCATGGAACACTGGGTTCCGCGCAACTGCCAATGCGCTCTGACTGTCAGTGAAGATGGTGGTGGCAGATGGCTGCCCAACACCCAAATCAGCCATAAGGCGTCTGAGCCACACACACTCAACCGTAGCTGTGAAAGCTGCCCTGTACTCAGCTTCACAACTAGAAGTGGCCACAGTAGGCTGCTTCTTGCTCAACCATGATATGCATGAGCTTCCAAGCATGAAGCAAAAACCACTTGTGGACACGCGTGTGTCATAACAACCAGCCCAGTCAGAATCTGAAAAAGCATGTAAATCTGGCGGCAATGATCCCCCCTTGGGATAAAACAACCCAAGATGCCGAGTACCACTCAAATAGCGAAAGATACGCTTCACTGCCTGCCAATGCTTAATGCCTGGGCTATGCATAAATCTGCTCACCTGTGAGACTGCAAACTGAATGTCTGGCCTCGTAATGCATACATAAATGAGGCAACCAACAGCTGTCTGATAGAGTGTGACATCAAAGTGATCTCCAGCATCATGAAGACTCAACTTCAAACCTGTCTCCATTGGAGTAGCAATAGGCTTGCAGTCTTCAAGGCCAAATCTCCGCAACAATGTTTCAATATACTTTGTCTGACACAAAGCAATACCTCCATCACACTGCTTAAATTGTATCCCCAAATAATGATGCAAATGCCCCAAATCTGACATCTCAAAAGAGGCATTCAAATCAGCCTTAAAATCAGCAATATGACTCTTATTTGGTCCTGTGAGCAGCATGTCATCGACATAGAGAGCAATGATTAGATGTACACCATCCACACGTTTAACATACAAAGTGCTTTCTGTTGGACTATTCTGAAACCCATGTGCAGTCAAATATGCATGTATTTTTTCATACCAAGCTCGTGGAGCTTGCTTTAAACCATATAAAGCCTTTTTTAACCTGCACACTTTGTTTTCCTGCCCTCTTTGAACAAAACCACGAGGCTGCGATACATACACCTCCTCATGCAAATCTCCATTTAAGAACGCAGTCTTTATGTCCAGCTGATGTACATTCCAACCATTATGAGCTGCTAATGCACAGATGCTACGAACAGTGGTCATACGACATGTGGGAGCAAAAGTCTCATCAAAATCAATGCCCTTCTCTTGAGCATAACCTTTTGCAACAAGCCTAGCCTTATGGCGATCCACTGTGCCATCAGGCTTACGCTTCAATTTGTATACCCACTTAGTGCCAATGGCCTTCTTGCCAGGGGGCAAGTCACATAAAGACCATGTACCATTCTTCATAATAGCATCGTATTCTGCTTGCATAGCAGCCATCCAATTTTCTGAACTTTGTGCCTCATCAAATGAAACAGGCTCACTTTCATCGCACATACTAGAAACAGCCAATGCATAACAATCTGACGCATAAGAGGCACCATGAGAGCCAGAACGAGTGCGACTAGACAAAGGGGCATCCAACTTGCTGTCACGCAAAGTCTGCACCAGCCATCTAGGCATATTCCTAGAGCCCTCAATCTCTTGTCTCTCATCCTCAAGTGCATCATGCACATCTGCATCAGATATAGGCTGATCTGTGCCATAATTTAAAACCTGCATAGGCTGAAAAACTGCCTCATGAGGTATTGCACTTGACTGTGCACCACTGAAAAGAGGCAACAATGTATCATAGACATCAAGTGAGCTGATATCTGTCTCCTTAGTACATGAAACCAAGGGCTGAACTGCATCTTCCACAAATACAACATCACGGCTAACCAAAATGCGCTTTGTCTGTGGATGATACAAACGATAGCCTTTGCTCTCAGCACTATATCCAACAAAAATACATTTGACAGCTTTGTCATCCAATTTTCTGCGATGTTGCACAGGCACTAATGCATATGCCAGGCAACCAAAAACACGTAAATGGCCAACAGATGGCTTGCGGCCATGCCAAGCCTCATATGGAGTGACAACCTGTAATGCTTTGGTGGGACACCTGTTTAGTACATAAGTGGCACACATGACAGCCTCAAGCCAAAAACCATGTGGTAGACTTTGACTCTTAACCATACATCTTGCCATTTCCATGAGAGACCTGTTTTTTCTCTCAGCCACACCATTTTGCTGTGGTGTATATGGCACTGTACATTGGTGTTTTATCCCACGCTCAGCCAGAAATGCATTAAATTCTGAAGACATATACTCCCCCCCTCGATCTGAACGGAGGGTGCCCATCTTACTTTCTGACACATTTTCAGCCATAACCAAAAACTGTTTGAAGCACAAAAACACTTCGGACTTTGCCTTCAAAGGATATACCCATGCATGCCTGGTAAAATCATCAATGAAAGTCACGAAGTAAAGGTAGTTTCCAAATGATGGAGTTTGCATGGGACCACAAACATCACTGTGAACAAGCTGCAATCTGCGTTCAGCTCTCACTGATCCATCTTTGGGAAAGGAAGCACGCTGCATTTTACCCAATATGCAGCCCTCACAAACATGCTTGACAGGTGCCTCAAGCTTAGGCAAAGAAGACACCATTTCAGATTTCTGCAGGCGCAGCAAACTTGCAAAATTCAGATGACCAAAACGTGCATGCCACAGTTTTGCATTTGAAATAGCCTGCGTATCCATAATAGCACATGCTGAATCCTCTACACATTTGCCATCCATATTGAGCTTATACAGCCCTCGACATAGTGAACCAGATGCTACAATGATGTCACCACAAGAGAGATCATGAACAGTACATCTGTCATCCACAAATTTTACAACCAAACCTGTTTTGGCAAATGCGGAGACTGACAGCAGATTCTTTTTGATCCCTGGCACATACAATGCATCAAAAAGTGTAAAGGTGTTGCCATTTGCAACATTCAGCACAATCTGTCCAACTCCTTTAACGGGATAAGAGGAGTTATTGGCACAAGTGACAGTATTCCCTGTGGGAGCAGACTCAAGGAAAGTGAATAAACTGCGCTGCGAGGTGATATGCTTAGTGGCACCACTGTCAAAGTACCATACATCTGAATCTACTGCAGACATACATGTGTCATGCAAAGATGGGTCATAACTGCACTGCGCATTGAATGCCCATTTTGTATCTAGCACAACATTAGCAGATTCATTGTTAGAAGGAGAGGCATCTGCAACAGCCATACCAGCCTCTTTCTTCTTAGCCTCTTTCGCAGCCAGCTTAGGACACGCTTTGATGACATGATCATTTCCCTTACAGTACTTGCAAAATGTCTTCTGTTTGTCACCCTTCTTCTCATCTTTGTCTTCCTTCTTTGGTTGCGCAGCATTTGCAGATTTCTGCTTACTAGAAGAAAAGCCAGCTTTACCTTTCCCGCTTCTCTGACTAGCAACGAAAGCTTGATCTGCGACACGCATAATATTCCTGTTTTGCCTTGACTGGTCTTCTTGCAGCAAAACAGAAACTAACTCCTCAAATGATAAGGCATTGGGATTGCCTTTCATCATCAAGCGAAGAGTGGAAGCAAAACCCTGATAAGAATCTGGTAGACCATTCAAAACAGTCTGCACAAGTGAACTGTCTGACAGGATTTCATCTGCAGAAATGAGCTGCTCTTTGAAATCCTTGATCTTTGTCAAAAAGCTATCCATAGAATCACCTTCGTTCATATGCTCATTCTCCAACTGTTTTCGGAGATAAGCAACACGAGCCTCATTTCTTGCCTGATACAATGTGGCAAGTACATCCCAAGCATCCTTAGAAGTCCTGCAGGAGCGAATATGTGGGATAATGGTACGTTTGACAGACAGCGCAATCAAGGCATGAGCCTGCGCATCTCTACCATCCCAACGAATCTGCTCTGCTGAAAGTGGTGGTTCTCGAACAGCTGCTACAGCACTTGTGCCTGCACCATCATCAACAGTACCTGTTTCTGATGTGTTTGCAGCATTCCCAGCCACAATAGGACGTGCATCAATACCCTGCACAATATTCCATAACCCCTTTGCTACCAATACATGTCGCATCATATATGCCCACAATGGATAGTTGGTGCCATCCAACTTATCCTCAGCAGCCAACATGCGGAATACATCATTGTTGTCAGCCATGGCCAATGACTGTACTACTAGATGTAAATGCTATCTGCAAGAGGTAAACCTGTATAAAATCGACCTGTGCTATATAGCACAGCCCAAAACAGACGAATGGGCACCTGTCCTGCAGATTTTAATCTTGACAGAAAATCTGCACAGTAGGACGATTTTGCCTGCGCAGTACTTGGAATGCAAAAACGGAGGGCGAAATGACTTCAGATCAAAATTCTGAAACGACCAAGCCCTGCGGGCTATTCCACGGCATATACTAACCTGCAGACGCTCGTGAAACCTCGTTGCAATCGGAGGAGATGAAGCGGCAGGTGCCGGTGATGCTGCCCGGGAGGAGGAAGCCTGCTCTGATACCAATTGTTGGAATTAGGGTTGCAG
Source organism: Cibotium barometz (assembly GCF_041138505.1). NCBI lineage: Eukaryota > Viridiplantae > Streptophyta > Polypodiopsida > Cyatheales > Cibotiaceae > Cibotium > Cibotium barometz. Next base: position 5,017,046 of record NC_141066.1, on the reverse strand, counting down.
GAATGCACACACAACTTCAAGAAGATGAGGAAGCTTGAGCACAACACAGTAGTGTATTATGAGTGCCAAAAATTAAAGATAACAAGCCCTAGAAGATAATGGGCGTATATACAATGCACGGGGGAAAAAACCTCCTAGTGAGGGAAAAAGTGCCCCGGCGGTCCTAAGTGTGTTCACACACATCACTACTATAATATGGTAACAGGATACCCACGCGTGCGTCGAGGAAGATATTGGAACAAGAGTAGGAGTTGTTTTCTGAAATCGGGCATGGATCTGGTTGATTGACCTTGCTAGTCTTCAATGGATGAGTCCATGGCTCTTTATATGGATCTATTAGTTGATCTTGCTGATCTTCAACGAGAGTCCATCTTGATAAGTGTTTATATTGCCGAGTATTATGGGCTAGGAACTATCGAAACGGCCCCTGAGCGTTCTAGTTGCCAATGATGCCATAGATACTCTGATGAAGGAATGATGGGAAATTAAGAATCAATTGGATAAATTGGAAGATGGTGATCAATGATACTATGGTTTTATTAAAGGATTGTTTTAAACTAGTTGAATCTGTGAAAAGGCAATTTCATATTGGGTGTGTGAGTGGTTTGACTAGTTTTATCTTTGCATGAACATCTGGCTAGGGGGCCTTGGAACTCTTTTCCTTGGTACTCGGGACAAAACCTAACCAAATTCTTAATTGGATCCCATCACTACAGTGGTTGGGCGGTTGGCTAACCCATGGGACTGGATGGAGTTAGGCTGGACTGATGGATCCGTGAATCGAGACTCAAACTTTTGTTTTTACGATAGATAAAATAAATCTCGGACAGTAACTGTTCTATGGATAGGAATCAACGGCTGTGCCTCTTGAATGGGGAAAAAAGCGTTGATCCCAATGATCCAAGTGCAAGTTTCTCCCTTGATCTGACCAAGTATCTTATAGATGTAATTGGATCAGCTCGAGGATGCTCGAATAATTGACCTGGAAATGTTGCATCACGCAACCATGGTGAGGTACAAGGTGAGGTAGTGGAGGAGTTGTGTGGCCGAGGGATCCCGGGAATGCCCTCCCATGTGCACAACCCTCCGATAGGTATGCCGGAGAGCATGGTGGATGATGTCTCAGATGCTGAGATACATGACAAGAGTAGTCAGGTTGTGGAGGAGCAGTGTGGATGCAAGAGCCCACAGAATGTCACAGATGATCCAAATAGTATTTTTAGCCATGATGATGGGATGGTTGGGATGAGGGATGAGGGAGCACAAAGGCCGGAAGAGCGAGGTGATGCCCTAGGATGCCTCTAGCACTTCATCGGGGATTTCCCTCATGGGGTAGACAGTCAGGATGATCTGGTATCAACTGATGAGAAGTTTCTCCGCAGATGTGGGTTCCTTGCAGCAACACAAGATGGGGGTGATAAACTATTAGTATGGAATGTAGTTCCCCAGAATGCTCAGATCCTTAGATATGTTGATTGAAGGGCTTAACAAGGCAACATTAAATTGCTTGAAACAAGTACAAAGTGAGAGAATGCATCTAAACACGGACACGATTTGTTGCACTCTACCAACTTGTGGTAACATAGGAGCTCTAACTAGGGGCAAGCAAGTGCATGCAAGGATTGTCAAAGAGGACCTATAACAAGATCCTATCATGGACAATGTTTTGCTCGATATGTTTCCCAAGTGGGCATGGCTTGCCAAGAGTGTTTGACACACTGCCAGTTCATTGTGTCGTCTCATGGACTAAACTTATTATTGGGTATGCTGATTACAATCAGGGTGACAAAGCACTGATTTGTTTGAACATGATGCTGTCGGATGGCATGCTTTGGGATGTAGTCATGGTTGCTTGCAGCTTGAAAGCTTGTGGGTAGCATTGGAGCTATTGACAGAGGCCATCAAATACCCGGATCTAGCTGTGTACCATGCAGATCAACACAAATGTGTGGCAAGCAACCCGGATGTAGCTGTGTACCATGTAGATCAACAAAACCAATTACTCTAAGAAAAAACCTACTTCACATAACGAGAACCAAGGAGCTACAATTGCATCCAATCAAGCTCTACCATGTGGTGGAGCTAGAATGCATCGATCTAGCTGTGTACCATGGAGATCAACAAAATCAATTACTCCAAGAAGAGATCCATTTCACGTGACAAGAACCAAGAAGCTCGAATTGCATTTGATCTAGCTCTACCATGTGGTAGAGCTATATCCAACCTAGACCACCACATCATAGAACTAGACTGCTTTGAGGCCGTCTCGCTCTACCATGTGGTGGAGCTAGAATTGCATTTGAGGTCTAGCTCTACCATGTAGTAGAGCTAGAATGCATTGATCTAGCTATGTACCATGCAAATCAACAAAAGCAATTACTCCAAGAAGAGACCATGACGAGAACCAAGGAGATAAACAAGTGTGTTGAATGGCGCTGGGACCCAACTTTGACGTGAGAGCTCTCATGCATATAGATCTAGGATATATCTACGCAAGGTGTGAGAGCTCTCATGCATAGAGAGTTTTCATGCATTGTGAGAGATCTTACATAAAGCTCTCAAGCGTGGATCTCTTCCATGAGAGATCCATGCATATAGATCTCATAAATATAGAGCTATCATTGTGTGTGATTCATTGTGAGAGCTCCCATGCATATAGATCGCAAATCTCATGCATAGAGAGCTCTCGTGCATATAGATCAACAGCTGTTATCAAGTGCGAGTCATTGTGAGAGCTCCTATGCATAGAGGGCTGTCATGCATATATATCTCATGCATGAGAGCTCTTATGCATATCGATGAGCTCTCATGCATATAGAGTTATCATACATGAGATCTTATGCATGGAGCTCTCTTGTATTCTAAGAGATCCCTCTTGCATTGTAAGAGCTCTCATGCATTAATAGCTCTCATATGCATAGATCTCTCATATCATTCATGAGAGCTATAGAGATCTTGGTCTTGCGCTATAGCTCTCATGCAAAGAGCTAGGTCTTACATTAAGAGCTCCCATGCGCTAGAGCTTGGTCTTGCATTAGAGCGCTCATTCATAGAGCTAGGTCTTACATTAAGATCTCTCATACATAGAGCTCGCATGCATAGAGCTATATCTTACATTATTATAAGAGTTCCCATGGATAGATCTCATGTATAGAGTGAAAGAGCTCTCATGCATAGAGCTAGGTCTTGCATTCAAAGCTCTCATACATAGATCTCACATGCATAGAGTTAGATCTTGCATTATTATGAGAGCTCTCTTACATACATCTCATGCATAGAGCTATATCTTGCATTATTATAAGAGCTCCCATGGATAGATCTCATGTATAGAGTGAAAGAGCTCTCATGCATAGAGCTAAGTCTTCCATTAAGAGCTCTCATACATAGAGATCGCACGCATAGAGTTAGATCTTGCATTAATTATTATAAGAGCTCTCATACATAGAGCTATATCTTGCATTATTATAAGAGCTCCCATGGATAGATCTCATGTAAAAAGTGAAAGAGCTCTCATGCATAGAGCTAGGTCTTGCATTAGGAGCTCTCATACGTAGAGCTCACATGCATAGAGTTACATCTTGCATTATTATGAGAGCTCTCTTGCATAGATCTCATGCATAGAGTGTAAGAGCAAGAAAGTACAATTTCAAGCAAGGAGAGAGGGGAGAAGCTCTGCTATGAAGAAGGTGGAGAGGGGTCTTTTGTGCATGCTCTAGGACAAGGGAGCTTCCATAGCCGGCTTAGCAATGTTCTTGGCTACCATTGGGACACAAGTAGTGCTTATTTGAAGACACCCATACAAAGATGGATGGTTTGTCATTTCAAGTCGTCTTGCACTAGTTTAAGTCACTTCAACTCGAGCTCTACCATGTAATGCATTTCTCTAGCTCTAGCATGTGGTAGAGCATTCAAATTATCTCGCCCAATTTTAAATTCAAATTATCCCGCCCTGTAAGAATTTAAAATGGTCTTGCTCTTTTTCAAATTTTCCTTGACATCCATGTCGCTTATGTAGTAATACAACCCTACTTTCCCATCTTGTCATTGACAACTAGCACTTCGACATCACCGCATCCATTATCAAATTCAACGATACCACAAGGTACACATATTTTTGTCTCATGTTAAATCATTATCTATGATTAGATTTAAAGTTTTGAACATGTCAATTAAAATTCAGATCATACACATTGACATAGAGTACAAAATAAAAGTATGCAAGAATTCAAAAAATTAGGAATGGTTGAAGAGAAAAAACCTGATACTTCGCCAAGTGCATGGAGCTGCAGTGCATGCCTTGGTTGTCAAGCGTCCATCTCACTCTTTCAGAGTAGAGGCTAGCAGTGCCAAGAAGATCCAGACCAAGACCCACCAAGGAGGAGCTGTGTCTAAGAGTTCTTCAAGTGCATGCTTTGTCAAGAGAAGAATGCATGAGAATCAATTCTAAACTATCCTTCACCTGAATAAACCAGATAGAAGGAAACTATCACACTGATATAATTTGATCATCTAAGTAAATTTTAACGCTTTTTTCCTGATCAAGATCAGGCACAGCCGTTGATCCACTCAATTGAGAAAATTATCAGGGAATTTAACTAGCTAATCGAAACTTAGCGTAATCCTAAGATTTTTCAATTTGATTATTAAAACTCCATGATTCCAGCCTAACCCCATCCAGTCCATGGGTTAGCCACCACCCTACCACTAGAATCGGTGGAACCAAACAAGTACTCACCCACCCATAATTGAAATGCCTTTCTTAACTTTAGCTTTAGAAAACAGATACGCACACACTCCTCTTTAAAACTCAAAAAAAAAATAATCCATTGACAAAACAATTTACTGGTTACACATGTCATACTTCAAAATTTCCATTGAGTCTTTGTTTCTCACAAAATAGTATCACTCTGGACTCTCCGTTGAGACCAGCGAGTCAACAACGAGATCCAGTGATAGATTACAATAACATTGGTCTATCATACAATATCTTCCTCGACATACGAATGGGTGTCCTCGGCACCGCGAGCCTGTGCATCCCCTAGTCAGAACCCTCCAGTGTTGAAAAATACAAGTGAATAGGGTGTGTGTGGGAACAAGCTCTTGGATAGAGGCTGTAAAAGAGAAGATGTAATTGTGAAAGAACCTATGAAAAGGTGAGAAGAATCTACTGGGAGAGAATAAAGGGTAGCATGAGAGAATGTAGGAGTATGGAGATATTCTGGGAGATATTCAGGGAAAAGAGAAGAGGTGGAGAGAATCAGGCAAAAGGTGGAGATATTCAGGGAGTGAATCATGGAGAAATCAATGGGATTTGATGCTTGATGTAAACACTATAAATTGAGGCATAGCCCTAATGAGAATTTGCTGATTTTTGAGTATCCATGCCTACATTAATCTATTTGCTAATTATTCACTAATTACGTCTTAATCATTTGCTAATCACTTTGTTAATGATGTTGATTCTAGTGTATGATGCACCATAGCTCATCATTATGCTCAAATTTCAACATGGTATCAGAGCCATGCCTAGAATCAACCAGATTTATGAGCCCATTAGTGAATTAATTAGGATTAGTAAAATAATTAGCAAAAAATCAAATTTTTAGTAAGCTTTCACTTCTCCCCTTCACCCCCAGCCAGTGGAGGACTCCATTCTCTTTGCACATATAGTATTAGGCTAAGCCCTTTTAGGCACTTATAGTAGACTCATAGGGCTATACTCAACCTAATTCTTGTGGGCCAATTCAGTGCAAAAACGCAGATTTTCGCAGAATGAAGGGCGCCATTTTTCTGAGGTATTTTTGCCATTGCTACTTGCTCCAATCAAATTACTTCAATTCCTCCTAGCCCAAGGGGTAATAAAGCATGCTCTACAAGCTGGTGAAGACAGAAATCAATTTCATCAAGTCTACATTGAGATCAAAGCTCTTCATCAAATCTGCAGGTGACTTTGGTAAAACAGAGATTAAGCTTTCATTATTTGGTCAAATCTTGTGTTTCTTGGCTTAATCCTCTACTAGACTCATTGCTATTGATGCCTTTGAAAGCATTTGAGCTCATTTGAAGTGGAAGGCACCAGATCTGGGCTCCCCGCATACTCTGTTTTTTGCACACAAACCAGAGTATTAATTTGCTAATCAGTGATTAATCAATGCTAATCACTGTACTTTGGTGCAATTGAGGGTTCAAATTAACCATTAGGTATCTGATACAGATCCCTATAACTTCAGATTTCAAATCGGAGTTGGTTTGATATCCCAACCATCCCGTACAAATTGGTTACCCTTAATTTAGTGTAATTTCTGGAAAAATTGTGCTGATAAAATTGTGAAAATCATCATTTTGCATTTAACTCTTGGTTAATGCCTGTAAATCTCACTCAAATTCAAGATTATTCACAGCCAGAGTTGCATTTGGAATGTGCATGAAGAATGAATGCTATACGCATTATGTATTGGGCACATTTTATCAGTGTAAAAATGGGAACAGACACTGCCCTTGTCCAGAATAAGGCAAGAGGTAAGACCTCCCGCATAGATTTGGGTTTGCATTGCATAATGACAAAAGATAAACATAAAAAGCCCAAAGGAACTGTCAGCAAAACATTGAAACATGTTGCTCATATGGAGCAAAATGACCTGACGGACGAGCTCATGGCCCCAGCCATGAAAGAAGAAGAATATCTCTTCCCAAGAAGAGGATCCATACCGAGAAGAAGACCTGAAGGAAGACATGGACACAAGAAGAGAAGCTGCCCCGAGAAGACTGGAAGAAGAGACGGACGCGTGGAGAGATGCTGCCACGAGAAGAAGACTGAAGAAAAGAGAAGATGTGAGGCTCCAAAGAGTGAGGAGCCATGTGAAAATCTCTGAGAGAGAGAGAGAGAGAGACCCCACAACCCAATGTAACCTGCCCCAATAAAGTAAAACCACCTCTGAGCCACCGATGATGTAGGCCACGTGGTAGATGTATGTGTGAGCACTTTAGTCAAGGTCGCGGGCACTTATAGTAGCCTTGGACACATAGAGAGAGAGAGTGTCAAGGACTATGGAGTTTAGGGACTTGAGGCACTGGTCGCGGACTGTCAAGTAAGAGAGAAACTTGATACAGGGTCCAGGTGTGCTGAGATAACTTGAGGGGAGGAGTAGACACTGGTCGCGGACTGCCAAGTAAGGGGAGGCAAACTTGGTATAGGGTCTAGGTGTTCTAGGAGTATTCACTTGAGGGGAGGTGTTGAAAAATACAAGTGAATAGGGTGTGTGTGGGAACAAGCTCTTGGATAGAGGCTGTAAAAGAGAAGATGTAATTGTGAAAGAACCTGTGAAAAGGTGAGAAGAATCTACTGGGAGAGAATAAAGGGTAGCATGAGAGAATGTAGGAGTGTGGAGATATTCTGGGAGATATTCAGGGAAAAGAGAAGAGGTGGAGAGAATCAGGCAAAAGGTGGAGATATTCAGGGAGTGAATCATGGAGAAATCAATGGGATTTGATGCTTGATGTAAACACTATAAATTGAGGCATAGCCCTAATGAGAATTTGCTGGTTTTTGAGTATCCATGCCTACATTAATCTATTTGCTAATTATTCACTAATTACGTCTTAATCATTTGCTAATCACTTTGTTAATGATGTTGATTCTAGTGTATGATCCACCATAGCTCATCATTATGCTCAAATTTCAACATCCAGGATCCTCCTTAGGTGTCCTGGCACTTCACTCAGGGGTCGCTTCGTCGGCCCTCGTCCATCGTACCGGAAGCGCACCATTTTAACCATACCGAGGTTGGTCAAGGCCTCGGCAGGCTTTGCCGCCTGAGCTGTCCCTCGAACACTCTCCACCAACTGTTGCAACTGAACTTCCCTTAGATGAACATATATGCCAAATGCTCCCTCCAACATTCTGGCGTAAGATTGTCTTTTAAGAAAACAGGGTTTCTATGCAAGTTTTGTTTTGATTTTTGTTTGAAAACCATGAATAATCTTAAATTCGTATCCCAATACTTATAGATCCAGGTCTGAATTCCAAACAAAATTCCTCAAATTCTGTTAACTTGATCCTCAAATCAAAATCAAAAGTCTTAACTAGTTTCAGATTCGGTGGGTGTTTTGAGTGCATTTTTCTTGCTGATCACATCGTCATTGAGTGACGAAGGGATTAGGTCTTGGTCAATAGTCTGAATCAGAGTTTGGGTGGTCTAGAAAGGTTCTTCCTAAACTATCTTTCTTGAAACGTACTATTTCAATTTCTCTTTTTCTAAGTTTCGTTCGACGAATATTTGCTTTTACAGATTTCTAAAACATGGATTTCTTAAAAGGAATAAAATAATCATTTATCTCAATCTTCGACTTCAATAGTTTAATTGAATTTTCTCATTACCATCTTAGTGAATATGAAACGGTAGCATTTCTTCTCACAGATTATCTACTTATATATTTTTCTACTTTTTACGAAAATTAAATAGAGGATTAAGGAGAATCCTTATTTAATTATAAAGATTATATATGCATCTAATTATGCATAAAATCTGATTCTGATGAAAGTCACACTTTTATCATCATAAAAATCATTTATGATGAAAATCACTCTTTTAATAATAAAAAAATACCTTTTATGCATCCATTTATGCATAAAAACCATTTATATGAGAATCGCACTTTTAATATAAAAAATATCTTTTATGCAATCATTTATGCATAAAAATCATTTATGATGAAAATCACACTTTTAATATAAAAAATATCTTTTATGCAACCATTTATGCATAAAAATCATTTAAGATGAAAATCACACTTTTAATATAAAACAAATATCTTTTATGCATACTTTTATGCATTAAATTCAAATATGATAAAAGTAACACTTTTATAATAAAAAATTAATCTTTTATGCATACTTTTATGCATAAAAATCAAATATGATAAAAGTAACACTTTTATAATAATAAAAAATAATCTTTTATGCATAAAAATCAAATATGATAAAAGTAACACTTTTATAATAAAAACATAATCTTTTATGCATACTTTTATGCATAAAAATCAAATATGGTAAAAGTAACACTTTTATAATAAAAAAATAATCTTTTATGCATAAAAATCAATTTTGATGAAAATAACACTTTCATAAGAACATTATTCCTTTGTGCATAAAAATCTATTTTGATGAAAGTAACACTTTCATAATAAAAGAAAAATTATTCTCTTATGCATAAAAATAATAATAATCAATATGCATCTTTTATGCATGAAAATGACACTTTTAGAGTATAGAATTGATAGGAATTACTCTTTTAACATAATAAAAGATAATTCTTCTTTCCAAAAATTTTGCCATAACCTCCTTTGTATGGCTAACCATTTTTCAATTTTTCCTACTTGATTTTGTCATAAAAATTAACTCTAATTGATTTAAAGTAATCTATACTAATCAAAATTCACTTATAAAAGAGAAAACGTTATAAAAAGTTCAATTCCATCAATTATCACTTAGCTAGGATAAAAAAGGGTTGATTTACTAGAGAAGAGAGGGGAATGCCTTTTACAATGAGGCATAACATCATTTGCAAGATAGGGAAGACAAAAATCATAAAAAAACCATGAATTGAATGAAAAAGAGAAGAATCTCCAACTTACTAATGAATCTGAGAGCTTTCCTTTGGCTTGATTGTTTGAGGGTTCAACTCTTGTTTGAGACAAGAGTGGCCACCAATCTTTTTGGAAGAGGGAAGGTCAAAAACTAATGAATTATGAATTTAATTCACTGTTTTTGGCACTTGGGAGAGGCAGGGTAACAGTGCATAACACTATTAAGTTTCAACAAAGGGGAGGGCTTCTATTTATAGGAAAAAGTGAGCTTCTAACCAAGCCAACTGATTCTAGAATTTTCCAGATCAGTTTGGTCAAATTTTGACCATTTTTGGGTCAGTTTTGGTCACTTTTTGGATCTAACTGAAACAGGAGAGAGGAGAGACAAAAATATCCCATTATTTGGTTTAAAACTCATTCAAGCATGTGAAATAGGTGCCTCCTTCATGAGCGGAATTTCCCCATGCAGAGGTGTCAAAAATGCATCATTTCACCTAAATATCTCTCTTTTTTAACTATTAACCTTGTCCTTAGTCAACTCTTCATCTTATGTGAGTATTTACTCGTTTTTGGGGATTTTTCTTTTATTCATCTATTTATCTCCTCCCTACATTTGGATGAATCTTATTGGTCCATAGGAACCTTAATTTAAAATTTCGAAAAAATCTTCACCCCCTGGATAATGCCTCTTGAACAGATCATACTCAATTTCTAATGCACCTTCTGAAAATCTTTTTGAACTTCTGTTTCGAGGGAACTTATTTTAATAAGATGAGAAATTTTTCTATCCAAAAATATTTAATATCTGAATATTATCTCTCTAGAATATTTTCTCTCTCTAGGCCAAACCTCTGGTAGAAACAAAATCTTTTATATTTCTGAAGAGGGATTTGATTACAGGGGAAGATGCTGGACATCTTGAGGGCCTGGGGAGGAATCTTACTTTCTCTCCCACTTGAAAAACACGAGATGCCCTCATCTTGGAAACTGGGGGTAATCCCACAACAGATCGGCTTCATTCTCCCAGGTGGCATCTTCAAAAGGATAGAACTTCCATTTTACCAATAATTCTCTCAGAATTCTGTTCCTAAGAATCTTTTCTCGAACGTCAAGAATTTCTTCAGGTTGGAGTTCCATCTGCCCTTGGGTTGAAGAGGTTAAGATTTCATCATCAAGCAGATGATTTGGGCTTGGCATATATTTCTTTAGAAGGCTTACATTAAATACATTATGAACTTTGAGATGAGGAGTGAGAAGAAGCTCGTAGGCTAAGTCACCTACTTTCTTTGTAATCAGATATGGCCCACAATATCTGGGGGATAACTTCTTGTACTTTCCAAGAGATAAAGAACTTCTTTTGGGCCGTACTCGAATGAAGACCATATCTGCTTCTTTGAATTCTCTGTCTGTCCTCTTCTTATCTGCATACTGCTTCTGTCGATCCTGGGCAGCTTTAATATCTTTACAAATTGCTCATGCGTTCTCTGTTTTTGGGATTCATAAGTTCTTTCACCAACCTGGAAGCTTTTACTAAACTGAAGGTTTGGGGATCCGGAAACTCCAGTTCCTTGAACTTTGTTCCCGTGAAGGTCATGGAAGGAAATGGTTCCATTGTGACAGTGTATGTCAGCTTGATTTTTGTGGAGCCAATCCATTCCAATGATCCCGTCAAAAACTCCCAGAGGTAAGACTTTAAACTGACAATCGGTTACATTACCATCTAGATTGAACTGGATAAGATTTGTCTCATGGTGAGTGAAAAGAGTCTTCCCACTGGCCAATTCAACTTGCATAGGTTTCCTTGATTTCTGTTCTAAGACTAGCTTACGCAAGCATCCAGAAGAAATGAATGAATGAGAACTGCCAGAATCAATCAAAAGCTTAAAAGGCTTACCCTGATACTTTGCTGGAGTATGGATGACTGAAAAGGCTTACCCTGATACTTTGCTGGAGTATGGATAACTGAAAACTGCAGATTAGGCCCTTGATTTTCAATTGTAGCATAGATCTGCCCTTTTTTCTCTTCTACTACATCTCAAATTGTGACTACTCTCGCTGCCGCAGTCTGAGGCGGAACTCTTTCTCTTTGGTTGCCCCAGTTCTGGGAAGGAGTTCTGAGATTACTCTAGACAGAGGCAGATGGCTGAGCTAGAGTTCTTCTGGGGTTTCCCTGGCTTGGGCGAGATGGACCCTGATTAAACTGGTACGAAGGGGTTGGTCTTTGAATTCGGGGTCCTTGACTTCCCTATCCCCTTGACATGGTAGGAGTCGGACAGTCTTTTAACTGGTGACCAAAACCCTGGCATCCAAAACATCGATTTTCAGTTCTGAGCTCATCCCTCTGATTTCTTGAAAGAGGTGGGGCTCTTGGGAAAGTATTCTGGGGGAAGGGTCTTCCTTCACTTCTGAATCTTCTTGCATCCTGATTCTGATTCGGGCCTTGCTGCCTCTTTGGGGGTGGAAAGTTAGAAGTACTTCCCTGGGCTTGGAATCTTTTAAAGTTAGAGGGTGTAGGCTTTGGCGGGACCTTTACTACAAAGGCTTTGGCAAAATCCTTTGCCATTCTTACTGCTTCAGCCATGGACACTGGCTTGGCATTTTTGACCAGTGTGTCCAAGGGTTTGTTCATTCCCCGAATGAACCTGGCCATGAGTTTCTCTTCATCTAGAGGTGGTGAATATTTGAGTAGAAGAGCAAAGGCCTGGTGATATTCCTCGATGGTTTTGCTCTCTTGATTTAGCTCTAAGAATTCATTCATTTTGGTTTCCAAAAATCCAGGAGGACAAAATCTCTTTCTTAGATAGGTTTTTAGATCATTCCAGGACTGAGTATTTCTGTCCAGAGACGGTTGGTGTCACAGTGGCTCCTCCATGCTACCCTGGTTGTTTCCACTATTTTCAGCCGGACAAGAGCCATTTTGCTCCGCTCATTGTAGCCTGTGACATCGAAATACTCTTCCGTGGCTTCCACCCATTTCTCCACAACCTCGCCCAGGTTCTCCCCTTCTCCTTTGAAGGGTCCTAGCTGAGTCCTATGAAGAGCCTTGGGAACATCAGGGTCAAGCTCATCATCTTCAGAGACAGGGTCTGGTACCATGGTACACATGATTCATTTCACAAAGAGGTGCTGTAATTCTATTTCTCGGGATAAAGCGGCTAAGAAGTCTAAAAAACCGGCATGAAGTTGTGAAGTTCCTGGGTGAATGATCACAGAGTAGAACGTGCTGAACAAGCCCTAGTCTTATCAGAATCATGGCCAAGGAAATATTTCGCCTGAGCCTCTGACGCTGACTGGTACTGACATTAATGCACCTTCCTCCATTGAATATACCAACGTCAATCAAGAGAAATAGGAAAGTAAAGACTCTCAAAATGGCGAGCGAGTCTCACTCTGCTCATTCGGGTCGTAGCAGAGTTGATGAGGTGATCAAATGCAAAAGCTATCATGTCTTGACATTGAGAGAGTCCAGGAATTCCGGATAGGTTCGGGGTGTCCATCTATAAATTTCCAATTCAATTTTTAAGTTTTCAATTTTTGAAGTTCATTCATGTAGTATTAACAAGTGAAAAACATTTCTTTCCCAGATTTCCATTAAGATTTAGGTAATTTCTGCTCTAATACCAACTGTGAGATCCCTCTGCCTCCTCCGCGCATCGGACTCCCGGTAGTAATAGCTGACAAAGCGGAAGCAGCCCCCTCGTGCGTGGGGCAAGGTTTCTCACTCGCGGCCTCTCCCTCGAATGTCCGGGTACGAGACTAGGCTGGTGGTCACTCCGAAAATCGAAACCGGGAAAATTTCCCATGCCCGGAAAGCGGGGACGATTCCACCTTTTTGATTTTTTCTTAACGAGTTTTCTAACGAGATCAATTCTAAACTATCATTCACCTGAATAAACCAGATAGAAGGAAACTATCACTGGTATAATTTGATCATCTGAGTAAATTTCAACGCTTTTTTCCTGATCAAGATCAGGCACAGCCGTTGATCCACTCAATTGAGAAAATTATCAGGGAATTTAACTAGCTAATTAAAACTTAGCGTAATCCTAAGATTTTTCAATTTGATTATTAAAACTCCATGATTCCAGCCTAACCCCATCCGGCCCATGGGTTAGCCACCACCCTACCACTGGAATCGGTGGAACCAAACATATACTCACCCACCCATAATTGAAATGCCTTTCTTAACTTTAGCTTTAGAAAATAGATACGCACACACTCCTCTTTAAAACTTAAAAAAAAAACAATCTATTAACAAAACAATTTAGTGGTTACACATGTCATACTTCAAAATTTCCATTGAGTCTTTGTTTCTCACAAAACAGTATCACTCTGGACTCTCTGTTGAGACTAGCGAGTCAACAACGAGATCCAGTGATAGATTACAATAACATTGGTTTGTCATACAATATCTTTCTCGACATACGAATGGGTATCCTCGGCACCGCGAGCCCGTGCATCGCCTGGTCAGAACCCTCCAAGATCCTCCTTAGGTGTCGTGGCACTTCACTCAGGGACCACTTCGTCGGCCCTCGTCCATCGTACCTGCTTTGTCGCGTGAGCTGTCCCTCGAACACTCCCCGCCAGCTGTTGCAACCAAACTTCCCTTAGATAAACATATATGCCAAATGCTCCCTCCCAGCATTCTGGCGTAAGACAGTCTTTTAAGAAAACAGGGTTTCTATGCAAGTTTTGTTTTGATTTTTGTTTGAAAACCATGAATAATCTTAAATGCATATCCCAATACTTCTAGATCCAGGTCTGAATTCTAAACAGATCTCCTCGAATTCTGTTAACTTGATCCTCAAAGTCTTAACTAGTTTCAGATTCGGTGGGTGTTTTGAGTGCATTTTTCCTGAACTGATCACATCGTCATTGACGAAGGGATTAGGTCTTGGTCAATAGTCTGAATCAGAGTTTGGGTGGTCTAGAAAGGTTCTTCCTAAACTATCTTTCTTGAAAGGTACTATTTCAATTTCTCTTTTTCTAAGTTTCGTTCGACGAATATTTGCTTTTACAGATTTCTAAAACATGGATTTCTTAAAAGGAATAAAATAATCATTTATCTCAATCTTCGACTTCGATAGTTTAATTGAATTTTCTCATTACCATCTTAGTGAATATGAAACGGTAGCATTTCTTCTCACAGATTATCTACTTATATATTTTTCTAATTTTTACGAAAATTAAATAGAGGATTAAGGAGAACCCTTATTTAATTATAAAGATTATATATGCATCTAATTATGCATAAAATCCGATTCTGATGAAAGTCACACTTTTATCATCATAAAAATCATTTATGATGAAAATCACTCTTTTAATAATAAAAAAATACCTTTTATGCATCCATTTATGCATAAAAACCATTTATATGAGAATCGCACTTTTAATATAAAAAATATCTTTTATGCAATCATTTATGCATAAAAATCATTTATGATGAAAATCACACTTTTAATATAAAAAATATCTTTTATGCAACCATTTATGCATAAAAATCATTTAAGATGAAAATCACACTTTTAATATAAAACAAATATCTTTTATGCATACTTTTGTGCATGAAATTCAAATATGATAAAAGTAACGCTTTTATAATAAAAAAATAATCTTTTATGCATAAAAAACAAATATGATAAAAGTAACACTTTTATAATAAAAACATAATCTTTTATGCATACTTTTATGCATAAAAATCAATAGGAATTACTCTTTTAACATAATAAAAGATAATTCTTCTTTCCAAAAATTTTGCCATAACCTCCTTTGTATGGCTAACCATTTTTCAATTTTCCCTACTTGATTTTGTCATAAAAATTAACTCTAATTGATTTAAAGTAATCTATACTAATCAAAATTCACTTATAAAAGAGAAAACATTATAAAAAGTTCAATTCCATCAATTATCACTTAGCTAGGATAAAAAAGGGTTGATTTACTAGAGAAGAGAGGGGAATGCCTTTTACAATGAGGCATAACATCATTTGCAAGATAGGGAAGACAAAAACCATTAAAAAATCATTAAAAAACCATGAATTAAATGAAAAAGAGAAGAATCTCCAACTTACTAATGAATATGAGAGCTTTCCTTTGGCTTGATGGTTTGAGGGTTCAACTCTTGTTTGAGACAAGAGTGGCCACCAATCTTTTTGGAAGAGGGAAGGCCAAAAACTAATGAATTATGAATTTAATTCACTGTTTTTGGCACTTGGGAGAGGCAGGGTAACAGTGCATAACACTATTAAGTTTCAACAAAGGGGAGGGCTTCTATTTATAGGAAAAAGTGAGCTTCTAACCAAGCCAACTGATTCTAGAATTTTCCAGATCAGTTTGGTCAATTTTTGATCATTTTTGGGTCACTTTTTGGATCTAACTGAAACAGGAGAGAGGAGAGATAAAAATATCCCATTATCTGGGAGTTTAAAACTCATTCAAGCATGTGAAATAGGCGCCTCCTTCATGAGGGGAATTCCCCCATGTAGAGGTGTCAAAAATGCATCATTTCACCTAAATATCTCTCTTTTTTAACTATTAACCTTGTCCTTAGTCAACTCTTCATCTTATGTGAGTATTTACTCATTTTTGGGGGATTTTTCTTTTATTCATCTATTTATCTCCTCTCTACATTTGGATGAATCTCATTGGTCCATAGGAACCCTAATTTAAAATTTTGAAAAAAATTTCACCCCCAAGATAATGCCTATTGAACAGATTATACCGAATTTCTAATGCACCTTCTGAAAATCTTTATGAACTTCTGTTTTAGGGGAACTTATTCAATTTCCATGCCAAAAACCATCCTACAAGTATGCATGCGGCAACGAGCAGGAAAGCCACCAGGAAACACAGGGGTAGCAGCAGCACAGACCCCATCATGGCCTCCCGAAGTAAAGATTTTGTTGTTCGTTAGGTCTTTTTTAATTGTAATGTGAAAAGACCCTACTTTAGTGTTTGTGGAAGTGGCACGTAGGAAGGGCCCCTTGACTGGAGGGAGGGAAATTCAAATTTGAAATTTGAATGAAGGAGCCTAGCTATGGTGGTGGAAGATGGAGCAGAGAGAGAGAGAGATTGCCATGTGTGCGCACAGGGGCAGAATCGCGAGGGAGAGAGAGGTGAGCGGTGGGCATGGCTGGCCCAAATAGCCTGCAGAGCAGCCCGGATGGGAGAGAGAGAGGCGAGCGATGGGCTATGAAGCGATTATTTAAATAGGATTAAAGCTATATTTAAATATTCTTATAGGTTTAATAGGTTAACTATAGTAACTTAAAGCATGTTTATAGTTTACAATTATACTTTACTTATTTATAGACTTTATATAGCTATATAAATCAAACCTATTTATATATAAACCCATATAATTTAAGTTTTAAATTATAAATAACCTATAGTTTATAAATAAACCTTTATAAATAGGTAATATAAAGTTAAAATGTAGCTTTTATAGTTATATATATAGGCTTAAAGTTTGTAATTAATAGGCTTATAGGTTTGTTTATATAAATAGGCTTAAAGATATATATAAATAGGCTTATAGGTTTAATAGGTTGACTATAGTAACTTAAAGATATATAAATAGGCTTATAGGTTTAATAGATTAACTATAGTAACTATAGGTTTGATTATATAAATAGACTTAAAGATATATATAAATAGGCTTTTAGGTTTAATAGGTTCACTATAGTAACTCAAAGTCTATTTATAGTTTATAATTATACTTTATATATCTTATTTATAAACTTTCTATAGCTATATAGATCAAACCTATTTATATATAAACCTATATAATTTAAAGTCTATAAATAACCTATAGTGACTTAAATTATATACATTAACCTATATATTAACCTACAACTATAACTATATAACTTATAGTAACTTAAATTATATATTTATAACTATATAGCTTATAGTAACTTATAGTTAATAAAATCTTATTTTAATGCTACTATATTATAGCTTATTTAATAAATATAACTGTAAGCTTATAAGTTTGATTATAGCTTTTATTATAGGTTAAAGTATATGTATAGATTCAAGGGGATTTTGGTACAAAGATAGGGCAAGGAAATGTATCCATACTAGTGGAGGAATGTTTGAAAGATGTGGTCCTACCTTTTCCTAGAATGGATACTTCATCTCTCCAAGACTCATTATGGAGTGCCGTTCGATGGCCAAAGATTATTTTGTAATCTACTATCATGAATGGCAACTTAATTTGATCAAACGAAAGCTATAGCGGTGATGAAGAAGGGGACCATTCTGATCCTCCAATTACAGATGCAATTCCTATAACAAGCCCAGAATTTGAAACATTGATTCCTACCATAGATTGTTAGGTATCAAGGACTAGGGAAGATCAATTCACACACAAACCATGATTACATAAACACTTCTATTGCATTGAATGAGAGACTACAAGTTTATATAGATTTTTAGGACTAATAGAGTCTGACCTTTTTTCTAGATCCTTGGTTCTCATCATGTGAAGGTCTCTTCTTAGCGTAATTGGTTTTATTGATTTGCATTAGCTCCACCACATGGTAGAGCTAGACCTCAAATAATTCTAGCTCTATGATGTGGTCTAGGTAGAATACAGCTCTACCACGTGGTAGAGCAAGATCAAATGCAATTCTAGCTCCTTGGTTCTTGTCATGTGAAGTAGGACTCTTCTTGGAGTAATTGGTTTTGTTGATCTGCATGATACACAGTTAGATCGATGCATTCTAGCTTCACCACATGGTAGAGCTAGACCTTAAATGCAATTCTAGCTCCACCACATGGTAGAGCTAGACCTCAAAGTATTTGATCTAGCTCTACCGTAGAGCTGTATTCTACCTAGACCACATCGTAGAACTTTAAGGTCTAGCTCTACCATGTGGTGGAGTTAGAATGCATCAATCTAGCTGTACCATAAACCACGTTGTAGATTTAGAATGCCTAGAGGTCTAGCTCTACCATGTGGTGGAGCTAGAATATATTGAACTAGCTCTACTATCTAGTAACTATATCATGTGGTGGAGCTAGAATGCATCAATGTAACTATATCATGTAACGGAGCTAGAATTCATTGATCTAGCTCTACCACGTGGTAGAGCTATATCAAAATAATCTATCTGGACACCATGGTATCGCTAGAATGCTTTAAATTCTAACTCCACCGCATAGTAGAGATAGTCTTCAATGGGTTCTATCTCTACCATATGATAGAGCTAGTTCTAGCTCGGCCACATGGTAGAGCTATAATTCATGGTAGAGTCTGATGTAGGTTCCAATCTAAAGAAAATTGCTTGCTTCAAGTGGTTTGGTAAAGATATCCGTAACCTTCTCTTTAGTTGTC
Source organism: Cibotium barometz (assembly GCF_041138505.1). Lineage (NCBI taxonomy): Eukaryota > Viridiplantae > Streptophyta > Polypodiopsida > Cyatheales > Cibotiaceae > Cibotium > Cibotium barometz. Next base: position 4,998,121 of record NC_141066.1, on the reverse strand, counting down.
ACATATGTCAAATCTATCTGACCATTCAATAGTTTCTCCTTGATGATGAAATGATAATGAACCTCTGTGTCTAATCCACCCTTGGTGCTCTATGGTTGTATGAATTTGGCCTTTTTCTTCTTCTTCCCTTGCTCGAAAATTGGCTCCCTCACATGCATGAAATCCACCAAATATGGTATGTAGGAATTCCAACCACCATCATGCACTCCACATCTACTAAGTTAAATTTAAAAAAAGGGGATAGACTAAGGCTTAATAAAGCATGAGCACACCATCCACTAACACAACTCAAGTTGAAGGAGCCCGTCACCTCACATGCATCAAACCACGCCAAAACCCATGATCTAAACCACCTACCCTAAAACCTCTAGCCAAAACCCATGGTCTAAACCACCTACCCTAAAACCTCTAGCAAAGACCATGTGTCTTCGATTCACTTACCATTTCCCACTGACTTCAAATCCACCTAGTTTCATTAAACCATATTTTTGCCCAAGCCTTAGAACCTTAGACTATCTAATTAATTTATCCAAGGGTACACACACTTAGGCTAAACTAATTTAATTTAATTTTTCAACGTACTAATAATATTTTTACCCATGCTCTTGGTCCTAGGGTAAACCCGACATTATAGATTTAAATATGGAGTCAGAGTTTTCAAGTTCTCTTGGGATCTAGGTGCTTACACATACACACACACACACACACACACACACATGTGCATATGTGCCTAAGGGCTCCCATATTTCATTTATAATTTCCCAAGGCATGTGAACCTTAGTATAATTTCCCAAGTCCTAATAACTCCACAAAAAGCTCTACGATAACTTGATTAACCCTTTTATTTTGGACCATCGGTCTCTAGATGATAAGCTGTGCTAAAGAGAAGTCAATTGCTTTGACGAATGATGTCCATAATCGAGAAGTAAACTTTGCATCTCTGTCTCTCACAATTTTGAGGTAATCCATGTAAACAAAAGATATCTCACCAAGCATAGCCTAGCATAAGGCAGTGAAGGTCTTCTTTACTGGGATAATATGTGCAACCTTAGCGATTCTATCAACCATGACAAGTATGGAATCATATCTAAAACTAGAAGGCAATCTGGTAATAAAACCCATACTAATGCACTCCTATTTCATCATTAAAATATCCAAAGGATGCAACTTCCTAAGTAATTTGACACTTTTAGCTTTAATCTTTTGACAAATAAGGCATTAGGTGAGCAAATCAGCCGTGTGAGCTCTCACACTATCCTCTTTGATGAAACTCATATCAAACTCTTGATGAAGAGCCACAATTCACCTTTGCACTTTTGGGTTATCACCTGGGTATCTCATGAATGTTGGATAGGTGTCATCTCCAGATGTATGGTGTCACACTATTGGCACGCTCTTTAGCCTCCATCTCCAAATGGTGTCATGCTATTGGCACACTCTTTAGCCTCTAGAGGCTAAAGAGTGTGCCAATAGCATGACACCATCTGGAGATGACACCTATCCAACATTCATGAGATACCCAAAAGTGCAAAGGTGGATTGTGGCTCTTCATCAAGAGTTTAAAATGAGTTTCATCAAAGAGGTTAGTGTGAGAGCTCACACGGCTAATTTGCTCACCTAATGCCTTATTTGTCAAAAGATTAAAGCTAAAAGTGTCAAATTACATAGGAAGTTGCATCCTTTGGATATTTTGATGATGAAATAGGAGTGCATTAGTATGGGTTTTATTACCAGATTGCCTTCTAGTTTTAGATATGATTCCATACTTGTAATGGTTGATAGAATCGCTAAGGTTGCACATATTATCCCAGTAAAGAAGACCTTCACTGCCTTATGCTAGGCTATGCTTGGTGAGATATCTCTTGTTTACATGGATTACCTCAAAATTGTGAGAGACAGAGATGCAAAGTTTACTTCTCGATTATGGACATCATTCGTCAAAGCAATTGACTTCTCTTTATCTTAGCACAGCTTATCATCTAGAGAAGACCGATGGTCCAAAATAAAAGGGTTAATCAAGTTATCGTAGAGCTTTTTGTGGAGTTAGGACTTGGGAACTTATACTAAGGTTCACATGCCTTGGGTAATTATAAATGAAATATGGGAGCCCTTAGGCACATATGCACGTGTGTGTGTGTGTGCGTGTGTGTGTGTATGTGTAAGCACCTAGATCCCAAGAGAACTTGAAAACTCTGAGTCCATATTTAAATCTATAATGCCTGAAAATTCCCCATGGCTTTTTCTTTTTTACTGTGGAGGTCTAGGTGCAAAACGAAAAATACTTTGATCACTTTCTCTCCTAAAAAATTACTAGCTGGAATTTATTGCACATAAACTTTATTACAGGTTAGGAGGGATCTTACATAAGATCACAGAGGTAATAGCATTTGAGAGACACTCAAGTAAAAACACATGGAAATACATGTTAATAAAGTGGCAGCATTAGCTTATTTGTAGTAGGTTTTATGTAGGAGTGATGATAGGGCACTGAAGTACTTTCTCTCATAGCCCAAGTTCCCTCCAAAGCAAAGAAGATGGTTACTTACTTTGCCGAATTGTGGTTTTGAGATTGCATACAACAAAGGAAAACACAATGTGGTTTGTAGATTCATTATCTAGGATATGTGAATATGTGTTCATTGTGGCAAGAGATTAATAGGGATTGGATTATGGATATCTAGGAGGAGTATTTGCTTGTTGAGCCTTGAGGGGGCAGCCCATGTGGGGCTCAGAAGTTATAGCAAGGGGGCTACTTTACTACAAGGATAGAGTATATCCTCTGCCTACTTTAGCATTCGATCAAAAAGTATTGGAAGAGATGATGCATTGTTCTCCAAAGGCATAGCTTGCATTTGGGTTTTTTTAGCCCTTTGGTATAGCGACGAAAAGGAAACACTAAAAACGAATGTGGAAAGATGTAGCTAGGTATCTAAATGCATGCCATTTCAACTCAACAAAGATCCCACACATAAGCCCGATGGGTTTCTTTAGCCTGTACCAAATTTGGAAGGAAGATAGACTTTTTACTATGGGCCTTCCTTGTACAAGGAGGGGATGGGAAAGCATTGATTTGAGAAGGGGATGGGATATCATTTATGTGTTGATGGATAGGTTGCCGAAGATATCCCAATTTACGCCTCGAAACATAAAGTATACAACATCAATAATGGCATTGATGGAAAGTGTGTTCAAGCTATGCATGCAATGCCACAAAACTTGTGATGAGTGATATAGATGTTAAAATTTTTAAGTATATCTTGGAGATCACTTTTTGAAAGTATGGGCATCAAGTTCACACCAAGTTCAAAGGTGACTTATATGACATCAATGATGGCAATTGAACTCATAGAAAGTGTGCTCAAGTTGCATGGAATGCGGCTTAAAATTGTGAGCGATAGTAATGTCAAATTATTCATTCTCTAAAGTCGAAAGGTAAAAATTCTTGTATGGAAGGGTACTTTAAAATTTTGAAAAAGAGAATACTGGACCACTTACACCAGTAATTGGTCTTGTAGATATGTATGATTTTGTGCTGTGGGAAGTGAGAGAAGCCTCCAAGCTCCCGATTTCTCCGCACCGACTTCTTCTTGAATTCAATGCCACTTTCACTTTGAATTGTGGAGGGGAACCCGACGATATGGATCCAAATCATATGGGTATCCATTCTTAACCAGATACATCATTTTTTATCCCATCACATTAGACTCATTCACTTCACATAACATCCAGTCCTATCTTTCTTAAATTACATTACGTCTCATAACATCCATTTCTCATTACATCTCATTCATTCACATCTTATATCATTCATTCACATTCTGATTCACATGACATCTCATCTCATCCATTCGCTCATATCGATGCCATATCCATTCACATACATATTCGCATTCATTATTCCACATACACATTTACATTCATATATCCACATCCACATCTACATCCATACATCCATTTTCACATCCACATCCGCATCCACATCCGCATCTACATCCATACATCCATTTTCACATCCACATTCATACATTCACATCCACATCCACATCCATACATCCACATCCACATCCATTTTCACATCCACATTCACATTCATACATCCACATCCACATCCACATCTACATCCATACATCCACATCCACATCCATTTTCACATCCACATCCACATCCACATCCACATCCACATCCACATCCATACATCCACATCCACATCCACATCCATACATCCACATTCACATCTACATTCATACATCCATTTCCACATTCACATCTACATCCATACATCTATTTCCACATCCGCATTCATACATCCACATCCACATCCACATTCATACATCCACATCCATACATCCACATTCATACATCCACATCCACATCCACGTTCACATCTACATCCATACATCCATTTCCACATTCACATCTACATCCATACATCTATTTCCACAACCACATTCATACATCCACATCCACATCCACATCCATACATCCACATCCACATCCACATTCATACATCCACGTTCATACATCCACATCCACATCCACATCCATTTTCACATCCACATCCACATCCACATTCACACATCCACATCCATACTTATCACATACACATACATCTTTCCTTTCACATACATACCTTTCACATACATACATCTGCATCCATTCTTTTACATCCATTCTTTCACATACATATATCCACATCAATTCTTTCACATACATACATCTCCATCCTACTTCGTTCATTTTCATCTATCTGATTCATTTCACATCCTCATATCTATTTATAGAATACAAGAGAATTCTTATTTTTGATAAAATATTTCTTTACGCATTTATTTATGCATAAATTCCATTTTAAGGAGAATAACACTTTCGAAATAAAAATCAATCTTTTATGTATCTTCCTATGCATAAATGCATTTTAAATGAGAATGACACTTTTGAATTAAAATTCAATCTTTTTTTGCATCTTCTCATGCATAAAATCAAAATTGATGAAAATAACTCTTTTGTACTAAAAATAGATTTCTTTATGCATCTTTCTATGCATAAAATCAAAATTGATGAGAATAACACTTTTGGGTTAAAATAAATTCTTTATGCATCTTTCCATGCATAAATCCAATTTAGTAGGAATTACACTTTTAGAATAAAAGAATTTCTCTTATGCATCTAATTTATGCATAAAATCCATTTATGCTAAAAATCTCACTTTTAATATAAAAAAATTATCTTTTATGCATATGTTTATGCAAATAAATCATTTGTGATGAAAATCACTCTTTTAATATAACAAAATTACTTTTATGTATCTAATTTATGCATAAAATCATTTATGATGAAAATCACACTTTTAATATATAAAAAAATATCTTTTATGCATATGTTTATGCATACAAATCATTTGTGATGAAAATCACTCTTTTAATATAACAGAATTTCTTTTATGCATCTAATTTATGCATAAAATCATTTATGATAAAAATCACACTTTTAATATATAAAAATTTATCTTTTATGCATACAAATTATTTATGATGAAAATAACTCTTTTAATATAGAAGAATTTCTTTTATGCATCTAATTTATGCATGAAATCATTTATGATGAAAATCACACTTTTATAATCAGAATAACAATTTCAATATACTTCCTTTTATGCATAGAACTTAATTCTAAAAAAAGTAACACTTTTTCAATAAAATATTTTTAGTATGTATTTTCTTATACCTAGGATGAAAATTAACACTTTAAGAATACATATACAATGGGAATTACTCTTTTTGATTAAAAAAATAAAACTTATTTTACACAATTTTAGAAAATCTCGCCATAACCTCCTTTGTATGACTGACCATTTTCTAATTTCTAACTCTCTAAAATCAACTAGAATTTCACCAAGAGTATTTAAATCATTCTAATGTAAACAATTTCTACTTATTTAAGAAAACATTATGAAAAATTTGATTCTATCCATTAATCATTCATCTAGGATAAATAATGGTTGGATTTACTAAAGAAGAGAGGGAAATGCCTTTTTTCAATGAGGCATAACATCATAATCATTTTAGAGAAGATAAAAATCATAAAAGCCATTAAAATTAAGCATAAATGAAAATTTATGTATTTCCTTACTACCATTCATCAATTAACTTCAATATCATTAAAAAGCCATTCCAATTAAGCTTCTCAAGCTTGAGAGGGGTTGAGAAGAGAGAAACATTGAGAATTTATGAAAAATGATCAAAACTCACACTTTACCTTACAAATTGCTTGATTCTTTGATCACGGTGGAGGCCCCCAACCAATCAATTGGTTTGGTATGTTGATGGAGCCACCAACGGATATTGAAGAAGGAGGGAAGCTCCAATTTCTTCAATTTGGAGAGAATTTTAGAGAATAGTAAAAATTATCATTATTTCAGCATAATTCTGGCATAGTATAATTCTCCTATTTTTTTACAAAGGACTCAGGTTCTATTTATAGGAGAGGGAGGATCTAACCAAGACCAAGTCATTTCTATAATTTTCCAGATTCAGTTTGGTTGAGTTTGGACTAGATTTGGACCTAGTTTGGTTCCTTTTTTATTTGGTTTGATCCAAGAGAGAGGAGAGATAAAAATATCACATTATTTTTTAGTTTAAAACTCATTCAAGCATGTGAAGTAGGCTCCTCCTTGAAGGGACTCCCCTTCCTTACACATGTGTCAAAATGGAATCATTATACCCAAAATATCTCATTTTAGTAATACTCAGAGTTTTTTACTATAATAACTCTTGTACATAGTCAACTCTTCATCTTATGTGAGCATTTACTCATTTTTGGGTATTTTTCTTTTAAAAATTGGATTTATCTCCTCCCCACACATGGATTGATCTTATTGGCCCATAGGAACCTTAATTTAAAATTTCAAAAAAAAATCTTGACCCTCAAGATAAGGCCTCTTGAACAAATTATACTTGATTTCTAATGCACCTTCTGAAAATCTTTTTGAACTTCTCTTTCACGGGAACTTATTCTAATAAGAAGAGATATTTTTCCATCCAAAAATATTTAAAAACCGAATTGCCACTCTCTAGAAGATTTTCGCTCTCTAGACCAAAACTGATAGAAACAAGATCTTTTATATTTCTGAAGAGGGATTTGACTACAGGGGAAGATACTGGACATCCTGAGAGGCTGGGGAGGAATCTTACACATGCACATAGTACAATTATTATGTTTGTATTTCTAAAATCAATATTAGGACCAAACTAAAATTTCCTAATGTTCCAAAAAAAATGGCTCAAAATTCCTCACGGCTTTTTCTTTTTTACTGTGGAGGTCTTGGTGCAAAACGAAAAATACTTTGATCACTTTCTCTCCTAAAAAATTACTAGTTGGAGTTTATTGCACATAAACTTTATTACAGGTTAGGAGGGATCTTACATAAGATCACAGAGGTAAGAGCATTTAAGAGACACTCAGGTAAAAAGACATGGAAATACATGTGAGTAAAGTGACAGCATTAGCTTTATGTAAGGAGTGATGATAGGGCACTCAAGTACTTTCTCTCATAGCCCAATTTTTCTCCAAAGCAAAGAAGATGGTTACTTACTTTGCCAAATCGTGGTTTTGAGATTGCATACAACAAAGGAAAGGACAATGTGGTTTATAGATTCTTTATCTACTAGGATATGTGAATATGTGTTCAATGTGGCAAGACATTAATAGGGATTGTATTGTGGATATCTAGGAGAAGTATTTACTTGTTGAGCCTCGAGGGGGTAGACCATGTGGCTCAGAAATTATAGCAAGGGGGTTACTTTACTACAAGGATAGTGTATCCTCTGCCTACTTTAGCATTTAATCAAAAAATATTGGAAGAGATGCATTGTTCTCCAAAGGCATAGCTGGCAGCTGGGTCTTTTCAGCCCTTTGGTATAGCGAGGAAAAGGAAACACTAAAAATGAATGTGGAAAGATGTACCTAGGTATCTAAATGCATGCCATTTCAACTCAACAAAGATCCCACACATAAGCCCGATGGGTTTCTTTAGCCTGTATCAAATTTGGAAGGAAGATAGACTCACATTACTATGGGCCTTCCTCGTACAAGGAGGGGATGGGAAAGCATTGATGTGAGAAGGGGATGGGATATCGTTTATGTGTTGATGGATAGGTTGCCGAAGATATCCCAATTTATTCCTTCAAACACGAAGTATATAGCATCAATAATGGCATTTGAATTGATGGAAAGTGTGTTTAAGCTATGCATGCGATGCCACAAAACTTGTGATGAGTGATATAGATGTTAAAATTTTTAAGTGTATTTTGGAGATCACTTTTTGAAAGTATGGGCACCAAGTTTACACCAAGTTTAAAGGTGACTTATATGACATCAATGATGGTAATTGAACTCATGGAAAGTATGCTCAAGTCGCATGGAATGCGGTTGAAAATTGTGAGTGATAGCAATGTCAAATTATTCATTCTTTGAAGCCAAAAATGCAAAAATTCTTGTATTTGATGGGACTTTAAATTTTGAAAAAGAGAATATTGGACCACTTAGACTAGTAATTGGGCTTGTAGATAGGTATGACTTTGTGCTATAGGAAGTGAGAGAAGCCTCCAAGCTCCCAATTCCTTCTTCTTGAATTCAATGCCACTTACGCTTTGAATGTAGAGGGAAACCTGATGATATGGACAAGCTTGTGGGGTACTATGACATGTAGGAGTTACAGGGTATTATTGTAAGGCCTTAATTGCACAAAATACAAGCTTGCATTTTTGCCTCATGAAACCCATGGGAAAATGAAGAGCTAACGGTGCCTTTCGATAGGGGAACATGCTCCTTCATGCATGGGAAGGCTCCGAGTATGGTATAGCCAACCATGTACCCTAAGGGTTAACTCCATCTCGCTCAAGCAAAAAGGGGTCAAACGCGTGCATGAATCTTAATTTGTCAGCTAGAGACTAAGGAAAACTCAAGCATCACTTAGTAAAGTAATAGAATAAGGAGCCTGACACCACCAAACAACTTTGGTAACTATCATCTAATCAAAACCACAAGCTGGCATACTACTTACCATTTTTCACAAACCATTGCCCAATTTCATATGGTATTATAGCAACCCATAGTTTTCTCGCAACCCCTTTTTAACCTTAGCCCACGACCGTTTTCTCTTAACCCCTTTTTAAACTTAGCCCACTGAATTTATTTTAACCCTTGCCCTTATTAGCCTATATTTAAATAATTTTGGTGAGGTTTGTTCCAATACCTAAGCCAATGCCCTGTGATCTAGGGTAAATCCTACCTTTCAGATTATTTAAGGACAATGTTAGTTTTCCTAAATTTCCTTGTTTACTAGGTTTTTCAATTCATGTACATTACGTGCACTAGGTTTAAGGATCTCTCTTTCCAAGAGATTCTTGATCATCAGAATTTCTCATTATTTTATTTATCTTTGACCAAGTCAACTTATCTCCATAATTTACTAATTATGGTATACATGCACATAGTACAATTCTTATGTTTGTATTTCTAAAATCAATATTAGGGCCAAACTAAAATTTCCTAATGTTCCAACAAAATATGCCTCAAAATTCCCCACGGCTTTTTCTTTTTTACTATGGGGGTCTTGGTGCAAAACGAAAAGTACTTTGATCACTTTCTCTCCTAAAAAATTACTAGTTTGAATTTATTGCACATAAACTTTATTATAGGTTAGGAGGGATCTTACATAAGAATACAGAGGTAATAGCATTTGAGAGACACTCAGGTAAAAAGACATGGAAATACAGGTGAATAAAGTGGTAGCATTAGCTTATTTGTAGTTTATTTTGTGTAAGGAGTGATGATAGGGGACTTAAGTACTTTCTCTCATAGCCCAATTTTCCTCCACCCCAAAGCAAAGAAGATGGTTACTTACTTTGCCGACTTTGTGGTTTTGAGATTGCATACAACAAAGGAAAGGACAATGTGGTTTGTAGATTCATTATCTACTAGGATATGTGAATATGTGCTCATTGTGGCATGAGATTTATAGGGATTGGATTATGGATATCTAGGAGGAGTATTTGCTTGTTGAGCCTCGAGGGGGCAGCCCATGTGGCTCAGAAATTATAGCAAGGGGGCTACTTTACTACAAGGATAGAGTGTATATTCTGCCTACTTTAGCATTCAATTGAAAAGTATTGGAAGAGATGCATTGTTCTCCAAAGGCATAGCTAGAATTTGGGTGTTTTCAGCCCTTTGATATAGCGAGGAAAAGGAAACACTAAAAACGAATGCGGAAAGATGTACCTAGGTATCTAAATGCATGACATTTCAACTCAACAAAGATCCCACACATAAGCTCGATGGGTTTCTTTAGCCTGTACCAAATTTGGAAGGAAGATAGACTCACATTACTATGGGCCTTCCTCGTACAAGGAGGGGATGGGAAAGCAATGATGTGAGAAGGGGATGAGATATCATTATGTGTTGATGGATAGGTTGCCGAAGATATCCCAATTTATGCCTTCAAACATGGAGTATACAACATCAGTAATGGCATTTGAATTGATGGAACGTGTGTTCAAGCTATGCATGGGATGCCACAAAACTTGTGATGATGAGTGATATAGATGTTAAATTTTTTAAGTGTATTTTGGAAATCACTTTTTGAAAGTATGGGCCCCAATGTGAGGTCCTCGCCCCGCCCGCTCCGGGGTCCTGCCTCGGCGGTGAAAGCGGCATCGGCCTCCCGCGCGGGGTGGGGGCCCTGCACACTCGAGGCCTCACCCACGGATGTCTGGGATGAGAGACTAGCCCAGGGGCGGTCCCTCCAAGACCAGGCCCCGAAGACTCCCCTCGCCTGGAAGGCATGAGCGATTCCGCCCCAAGAAGGTGAAAAATCTTTTAATTAGGAGATTACTCTAACGAGTCAAGTCTTGACTAAATTAAACTGATCTGACCAAGCCTGAAGTCACATGGTCACATGAAGAAGAGACTTGCACTTGGTCCATGGAATCACTGTTTTTTTCCTCATTTCCGAGGCAAAGCTGATGATCCCTTCCCACAGAACAAGGTCTTCTCAGGATTTAAATTTGTTAACATAACTAATCGTATCTAGTTGTTTCTCAAGAATCCTCTGATCCAGCCTATCCGGCCCATGGGTTAGCCAACCACCCGACCACTGAATTGGTGGGATTCCTTTATAAAGATTTGATTGGGTTTTTGCCCGGGTACCAAGGAAAAGAGTTCCCAGGCCCCCTAGCCAGCAATTCATACAAAAATCAAATAGGCACACCACATACACACCCAATATGAAATTGCCATTTATAACAGATTCGACTGGCTTTAAGACAATCCTTGAATAAAATCATAATATTTTCGATCATCATTTTCCAAAATTCCAAGTCCATTGTATTACAAAAATGCATCATCTGAACTCTCCGTTGAAGACTAGCTGGCCAATCTACGAGATCCAGTATCAAATTTTTGTTCCCAAAACCCTTTCTTTTTTGTCCATCAGATATCTTCCTCGACGTACGCCTGGGTGTTCTAGCAACCGCGAGCCCGTGCATCGCCTGGTCACAACCCTCTAGGATCCTCCTTAGGTGTCCTGGCACTTCACTTAGGGACTTCACTTAGGGACCGCCTCGTCGGCCCTCGCCCATCGTATCGGAAGCACACCATTTTAACCGTACCGAGGCTGGTCAAGACCTCGATAGGCTTTTCCGTGGGGGCGACGTCCCTTGACGACTCCTCGCCAACTATTCCAACGAACCTCCTTTAGAAAAACATAAGCCAAATGCTTCCTCCAGCATTTGGCTTGACGACTCCTCGCCAACTATTCCAACGAACCTCCTTTAGAAAAACATACGCTAGAATGCTTACTCCAGCATTCTGGCGTAAAACAGTCCTTTGAATGAAAAACAGAGTTTCCAATGCAGTGAGATTCCAGTTTGAGATTGGTTCCAAAGACTCTTTTTCCAATAATTCCCAGTTTCATAAATGAGGATCCTTGATCTCTCACGAGGGTAATCTACCCGTCATTTTTTCCATTTATCCAACTAGATTCTTGGTGAGATTGGTCAGGAAAAAACTAGATTAGTTCCGGTAGTCTATTCTTTGGATTTAGTAACTGGAATTGGTGTGACGAAGTTTTTTTCCTGATTTAGTTCCAGAGAAGGACAATTTGGTTTACTGTCCGACCTCACGTAGTCTAACTAAATTCATTCAGTTTAGTTCTACCAGGATTCCTTTCAACTAAACATCTAGTTTTTGGGTAAATATCCATTTAGTGATTTTTCCAATTCAATTATGCAAGATTTTCTTTTTCCCACATAAATTCTCAACCTTAATTCATTAGGTTGAAATATGATGGAAATTCTTTTTTTAACATTAGAATTTAATTCAAATCCATCTTTTCTCAATTATCATGGAAATTCATCTTTTAACTAAAATATGAATACCTAATTTTTTGAATAAACTTGAAATCCTTCTTTTTTTCATTTCAATGAGTGTAATCCAATTTATCATGGGGATTCCTCTTTTCCCTAAATTAAATCTATTAAAATTCTTCTTAAAAATTACTTAAAATAACCATTAATTCCTTTAAGCTAAAAATTCCACTTTTCTCATCTAAACATTTGAATTCCAATATACTAGGAATTCCTCTTTTATCATTTAAACTTATCTATGCAAAAAGATAAATTTAATTAAAATTTTCTCTTAAAATTTAAATAAAAATTTTCGTGAACTCCTTTGCTCTAGGAATTACACTTTCTTCATTTAATTTATTGGATTCCAATATGGTGGGAATTCCTCTTTCATCATAAAAATTTATCCATACAAAAAGATAAATTTAACTGTATTTTCTCTTAAAAATTAAATTAAAAATCTTCTTAAATTCCTTTGCACTCGGAATTATACTTTCCTTATTTAAATATTTGAATTTCAATATGATGGGAATTCCTCTTTCATCATAAAAGTTTATCTATACAAAAAGATAAATTTAACTAAAATCTTTCATAAATTATACATTATTTTAGCATTCCAATTTTATTCTCTAAATCATTGGAATACATGGATTTCCAATATCTTAGGGATTAATCTTTTAAAATTAAAAAAATACCAAAAATTCATCTTTTTTCTAATTTACTAACTATGCATAATCATAAAAAGAATTTCTTCATGAGATTACAACAATGAGAATCATTCAATTAATCTAGGATGATAATTCCTAGAATATGGTAGGAAGTCCTCTTTTCATATTATGAATGAAAATGTTTTATGTGTTTATTTTACAGAAATTTTGCCATAGCTCCGCTATACTATTACTGATAATTCTCATTTAATTGAGAGAATGAAGTTTAATATTATTAGTATGATTAGAAAGACCACTAATTAGATCATTATCCAATTATGGATTGATTCATAATTTCTCTATGAAATAAATATCATAAAAGCATTAAAAAGCCATTATTTTGGCCTCCAATTAAACAAGCATAAAAATTACTTTTGGATTAGAGAAATGCTTCATCGAGAAGCTTCATTTGGATTGAGAATAGGTCATAGGAATGACCTTTCTTTGGGGGGGAGAGAGAGAAATGCTTAAAAACCATTAAAATTAAGCATAAATGAAAATTTATGTGTTTCTTTATTACAATACATTAAAACATTTCAATAATATTCAAAAGCCATTCAAATTAAAGCTTCTTAAGCTTGAGAGGGGTTGAGAAGAAGGAAACATTTAGAAGTTACAGAAAAAAGACCATAATCCACTCTTTACCTCCTAAAATGCTTGATTCTTTAGTCCCTGTAGAGGCCCCCAACCAATCAATTGGTTTGGTATGTCATAGGAGTCACCAAGGAAGATTGAAGAGAGAGAGAGAAGCTCCAATCCCTTCAATTTTATAGAGGTTTTTAGAGGATAATAGAAATTAAGCTTAATTTAGAGTACTGGCATAGTTTAGTTCATAGATAATAATACAAAGGAAAGAAGGTTTATTTATAGGAGAGGGAGGCCACTAACTGAGCCCAACTGAGTTCTAGAATTTTCTAGCTTAAGTTTGGCTGAATTTGGATAAATTTTGGACCAGTTTGGCTCCCTTTTTTATTTGGTTTGATTTAGGAGAGAGGAGAGATAAAAATATCCTATTATTTTTGAGTTTTAAACTCATCCAAGCATGTGAAATAGGCGCCTCCTTGAAGGTCTCCCTTTTCCTTACACATGTATCAAAAATGAATGATTACTCCAAAATATCTCATTTTTTTTATTAATACACCATAATTTTTAACTAATAAACCTAGTACTTGGTTAACTCTTCATCTTATGTGGGCATTTACTCATTTTTGGGTATTTTCTTTTGTTCTTTGGATTTATCTTGTCCCAACACTTGGATTAATCTTATTTGTCCATAGGAACCTTAATTGGACCATAATAAAAAAAAAATTCAAAAATCTGGACCCTTAGGTTAAGGTCTTTTGAATCAATTTTAATTAATTCCAATTGCACCTTGGAAAATCTATTTTGATTTTTGGTTTTAGGAAAATATTTTTTTGATATTTGAAGAATTTATTTATCCAAAAATATCCCAATTTTGATTTACCACTCTCTAGAAATTTTTTATCTCACTAGGCAAAACAAGGAAAAATGATATTTTCTTGTATTCAGAAACATAGAATGATTACAAGGGATTGAAGTAGAGGCTTATTTGATATTCAGGCTGAGGAGGAATCGTACATCCTCTCCCACTTGAAAAACGCGAGATGTCCTCATCTCGCAAAGTGAGGGTAATCCTTTACCAACTCTTCTTCTTTCTCCCAGATGGAATCTTCTAGAGGGAAGAACTTCCACTTTACTAAGAATTCTCTGAGGACTCTGCTCTTGAGAATCTTCTCCCCAACATCAAGGATTTCCTTAGGTTGGAGTACCATCTGGCCTTGAGTCGGAGAGATCAATTGCTCATCATTAAGCACGTGATTCGGGCTAGATACATACTTCTTAAGCAAACTGACATGGAATACATCATGTACCTTGAGATGGGGAGATAGAAGAAGTTTGTAGGCTAGATCGCCCACTTTCTTTATGACAGCATACGGCCCACAATATCTGCGAGATAGCTTCTTGTACATCCCTAAGGATAAGGAACTTCTTTTTGGTCGTTCTCAAATGAAGACCATATCTGATTCTTCAAACTCTCCTCAGATCTCTTTTTATCTGCATAATACTACTTTTTCCTGTCTTGGGCTGCCTTTATATCTTTACGGATTGATTGCATCTGCTGGTCCATGATGTCATTAAGCATTTGTCTATACATTTTGCCTTTGATCAATGGGTTAGACCAAGTCAACGGTGTAAGGTAATCTTGTCCATATACAAAGCTTTGAAAGGACTCATCCCAATGCTCCGATGATAAGAAGCATTGTAAGCAAATTCGACCAGATGCAAATGACAACCACTTCTTGGGTTCCCTGCTGCTGCTGTGCAGCATGACCAAAGGATATCTTCAATTACTTGATTCACCCTTCCATCTGGCCATCTGTTTAGGAGTGGTAGGCTGTGCTGAGATCCAAGAAAGTTCCTACTGCTTCAAAGAATGCAGTCCAGAATTTTGATGTGAATTTGGGATCTCGGTCACTTACTAGCCTCCTAGGTAAACCATGCAATCTGAAGATTTCCTTAAGGAAAACTCTAGCAACATCCACTGCAGAGTCTTTCACTGGAATCAGATAGGCAACTTTGGTTAGCCTATAAACTACCACAAAAATGGACTTGTAACCTGATTGCACTGAAGGTAATCCAGTGACAAAGTCCATAGTGATGCATTCCCACTTCATCTGTGGAATGTCTAGAGGCTGCAATTTCCCTGGCTTCTTGACTCTCTCTGCCTTGACTCTTTGGCACATTAAGCATTTCCTTACATGATCAAGTACATCTTTTTTGAGTCTTGGCTAGAAGAAGCTTTTCTTCACAGTCATATAGGTTTTTACAAACCCTGGATGTCCAGCTATCAAGCTATCATGGGCTTCTCTCAGAATTCTTCCCTTTATTTCTGCATCATTGGGGATACATAGCTGATTATTATAATACATGCATCCTTCATCCAGTTTGTATCCAAGAACTTGACTCATTTCCTGAGGAGTCTTGCTTTCTTGCATCAGAAGGGTAGCAATAGTAGAGGCAAAGAATTTGTCCTGCATGATTTTCTCCTTTGCTTCATTGATCAATGGATTTGACACCACTGTAATTGCAAGCAAGGAGGCTTTTTTGCTGAGCACATTTGCAACCACATTTTCTTTCCCCGACCGATACTTTATTTCAAAATCAAATTCCTGCAGGGTCTGCATCCATCTCCTTTGATGCATGTTGAGATCTCTTTGGGTGAAGATCCACTTGAGACTTTGATGATCTGTCTCATCAAGGTGAATCTTTGTCCCCCAAAAGATAATATCTCCACAACTTCAGAACATACACTATTGAGAGTAACTCCAAGTCATGGAGGATGGCATAATTCCTCTCATGTGTTCTGAGTTTTCTGGATTCATAGGCCACCACATGACCTTCCTACATTAGAGCACCACCTAAGGAAAATCCACTAGCATCAGTAACTACCTCAAAGGGTTTGGTAAAATCTAGCAATTTAAGGACAGGGTTGGTTACTAAGTCTGTCTTCAGCTTGTCGAAGGCACTCTGACACATTGCAGTCCACTGAAAAATTTCTTCTTTTGAAAGAGAACGGGCACACCCTAAGGTGAGACACTAGGTCTGACGAATCCCTGCTCTAACAGTTGTCTTAATTGCTCCTTAAGTTCTATGGCTTCAGGGGGACTGGCCCTTTTGTATGCACGCTACCGGCTGAGCTCCGGGGGCTAATTCGATCTCATGATCTACTTCACGAGACAGAGGCATCTCAGTCAGCTCTTCAGGAAATACATCTGCTTACTCACTTAACCACTCTAGTTCTTTAGCCTTGCATTTTATGTCTACCAGATTGATTTTAACAACATACACATCTTGTCTTTTTTTGAGTCCTTTTAATAATTTGGAAGCCTTGACTAATTGCAGCACTGGGGATCTGAAAATTCCAATTCCTTGAACTTTATTCTCGTGAAGGTCTAGGAAAGAGATGGTTCCTTTGTGACAATGAATGTCAGCCTGATTCTTTTGGAGCCAATCTATTCCAAGGATTCCGTCATATATTCCCAGAGGTATGTCAGCCTAATTCTTTTGGAGCCAATCCATTCCAAGGATTCCGTCATATATTCCCAGAGGTAGGACTCTGAACTGGCACTCTATTACGCTCCCATGTAAGCTAAACTGAATAAGGTCAGTCTCAAGGTGAGTGAAAAGAATCTTCCCACTGGCTAATTCCACTTGCATAGGTTTCCCTGATTTTTTATTTAGGACTAATTTACGCAGACATCCTGTGGCGAAAATAAAAGAATGAGTATTGCCTAAATCAATCAAAAGCTTGAATTTAGGACTAATTTACGCAGACATCCTGTGGCGAAAATAAAAGAATGAGTATTGCCTAAATCAATCAAAAGCTTGAATTTCTTACCATGGTACTCTGTTGGAGTCTGGAGGACTGAGAATTGATGGGGGTTATTCCCCTGATGCTCGATTTTGCTGCATAGATTTATCCTTTCTCTTCCTCCACTTCCTCAGCTATGGTGACTGCTCTGGCTACCTGCAGTCTGAGGAGGTGGAACTCTCTCTCTTTGGTTATTCCAATTCTGGGAGGGAGTTCCGAGAGACTACTTTGCATGGAGGCTGCAAGCTGAGCTAGCACTCTTATGGGTTACCCTGATTTTGTTGCTGGGGATACTGATTGGACTGATATATGAAGGAGTCTGTCTCAGAACTCTGGGACCCTGGCTTCCTTGGCCCACAAAAGGAGATGGGCAATCCTTGAGCTAGTGCCCAAGTCCCTTACATCCAAAGCATTTGTTCTTGCTTCGAAGGTCTTCCCTTTGCATTTTGGAGAGAGCCGGAGTTCCTGAGATTGTACTTCGGGAAGAGAAAGGTCTTCCTTCATTTTTGAAGCTTCCCATCTCCACATTTTGGTTAGGACCTTGGTGTCTCTTTGGAGGTAGAAAGTTGGAAGAACTTCCCGGTGTCTGAAATCTCTTGAAGGATGAGGGAGCTGGCTTTGGTGGGACTTTTATGATGAAGGCTTTGGCAAAGTCCTTTGCCATTTTGACAGCTTTTGCCATGGACATTGGCTTGGCAATTTTGACCAATGTATCCAAGGGTTTGTTCATTCCCCAAATGAACCTGGTCATGAGTTGCTCTTTATCTAGAGGTGGTGAATATTTGAGTAGAAGAGCAAAGGCCTGGTGATATTCCTCGATGGTTTTGCTCCCCTGCTTTAACTCTAAGAATTCGGTTATTTTGGTTTTCGAAAATCCAGGGGGACAAAATCTCTTTCTCAAATAGGTTTTAAGGTCGTTCCAGGAGACTAAGTATTTCTGTCCAGAGACGGTTGGTGTCACAGTGGTTCCTCCATGCCACCCTGTTTCCACTAATTTCAGCCTGGCAAGAGCCATTTTGCTCCGTTCATTGTAGCCTGTGACGTCAAAATATTCTTACATGGCTTCCACCCATTTCTCCACAGCCTCGCCCAGGTTCTCCCCTTCTCCTTTGAAGGGTCCTACCTGAGTCCTATGAAGAGCCTTGCAAACATCAGGGTCAAGCTCATCATCTATAGAGAGAGGGTCTGGCTGATAGCCACAGTTTCCTCGTCTCATAATTCTATAAAAAATTATATATTATTAAATTTTTATTTTGATATCATCCATGAGATTCTAAGACTTAAGAGGTTCGGAAAACAATTTCTTAAACAAGACAATGATCTTATTAGAGATCTATGACATATGTCTGATAACAGATTTTTCTTTAACATTTCATCCATAAACAATCACTTATACATTAGGGAATTTTTCTCTAAAAAACATTTCTTTATTTATATAAAGTTGCAATATATACATAGAGCAGCTTGACTCCAGAATTAAAAATCTCCTCGGGAGACGCATAAGACGATGGTACTAGCCATAGCCATGCCTTGATACAAGTGTTCACTTACTGACAAGGGAGATATTCTCTTCTCCTTTTTAGGAATAAAGCAAATAAGGAGTCTTTAGACTTGGCATGAAAATCTGAAATTTCGAGGCATTGAATGATATAGAATGACACCACGCACTATTTTCAGCTTTAACAGAATCATTGCCAATAAGAGGTTCTGCCTCAGCATTGCATGCCGGTCACAAGAGGCGTGGACATACTGCCCTGCAAACCACTTATGCTATCGTCTCTCTGCTAGGTCAGGAAAATATAAATCCTCGAAATGGTGTGCGAGTCTTGCTCAACTTATTTGAGTTAAAGCAAAAGAGATGAGATGCTCGAAAGCAAACGCAATCATATAGTGAGGTCGGGAATACTAGATAAATAGGGAACTTCCATCTATAAAAACAATTTCTTTGATTAAAAATTCTTCATTAAAGAAGCTTACGGAATGAAAATACATTATGAAAAATGCTTTTTCTCAGTTTTTATTATCAATTTTTAATAAGAATTTGTTTATCCTTATTAGCTTTCAACAATGCTCTGATACCAGCTGCTGAAGCGGCGTCGGCCTCCCACGCAGGGTGGGGGTCCTGCACACTTAGGGCCTCGCCCGGGAATGTCTGGGACAAGAGGCTAGCCTGAGGGGCGGTCCCTTCGAGACTGGGCCTGAAAGACTTCCCTTGCCCGGAAGGCACGAACGATTCTGCCAAGAAGGTGAAAAATCTTTTAACTAGGAGATTACTCTAACGAGTCAAGTCTTGACTAAATTAAACTCATCTGACCCATTAGGAACTCAATGGAGTCTTCTTGGGCCCTTTTATTTGGCAGTTTAAGGGAGTCAAACCTTTTCTCTTAAGAAGAAACGTTTTCTAATTTGAAGCTTCAAAACGGCTACTTTATTCGAATTTAAATTTTGGGGGAAAAATGGAATTTAAAATCTAGCGGATAAAACCATATCATGTAACATATCTATGGAAAGCTCTTGATGCGTAGATCACGGATCTGTAATCTCCGCTCAAATCGGAGCTTGTATGTAGAAGTTATGGAGGTCCGAAAATTGTAAAATTTTCCCCTCCCCTTTTTGGGGGAAAAAGTGCACCCTTTGACCACTCTTACACCTCTCTTACAAACCCATGGTTTTTGCTTACATGGCGGGCTCCTATTTGTCAAAAAGTTAAACATTTCCATAACCTCATGGCAAATTAAAGGGCCCAAAAGACTCCATTGAGTTCCTAATGCAAGCCTGAAGTTACATGGTTAGATCAAGAAGAGACTTGAATCACCACTTTTTTCCTCACATTTCCCGAGGCACAGCCGATGATCCCTTCCCACAGAACAAGGTCTTCTCAGCATTTAGACTGATTAACGTAACTAATCGTATCTAGTTGTTTCTAAGGAATCCTCTGATCCAGCCTCCCATGGGTTAGCCAACCACCTGACCACTGAATTGGTGGGATTCCTTTATAAAGACTTGATTGGGTTTTTGCCCGAGTACCAAGGAAAAGTGTTCCCAGCCCCCCTAGCGGGCGATTCATACAAAAATCAAATAGGCACACCACATACACACCCAATATGAAATTGCCATTTATAACAGATTTGACTGGCTTTAAGACAATCCTTGAATAAAATCAAATAGGCACACCACATACACACCCAATATGAAATTTCTATTTATAACAAATTTGACTGGCTTTAAGACAATCCTTGAATAAAATCATAATATTTTCGATCATCATTTTCCAAAATTCCAAGTCCATTCTATTACAAAAATGCATCATCTGAACTCTCCATTGAAGACCAGCTCGCCAACCAACAAGATCGAGTATCAAATTTTTGTTCCTAAAATCTTTCCTTTTTGTCCATCAGATATCTTCCTCGATGTACACTCAGGGACCGCGTCGTCGGACCTCGCCCATCGTACCAAAAGCGGACCATTTTCACCGTAGTACCGAGGCTGGTCAAGACCTCGACAGGCTTTGCTGCGGGCGACGTCCCCTTGACGACTCCCCCCGCGCGCCTGCTATTCCAATGAACCTCCTTTACAAAAACATAAGCCAAATGCTTCCTCCAACATTCTGGCGTAAAACAGTCCTTTGAATGAAAAATAGAGTTTCCAATGCAAGTGAGATTCCAGTTTGAGTTTGGTTCCAAAGACCCTTTTTCCAATAATTCCCAGTTTCATAATGAGGATCCTTGATCTCTCATAAGGGTAATCTACCCGTCATTTTATCCATTTATCCAACTAGATTCTTGGTGAGATTGGTGAGGGAAAAACTAGATTAGTTCCAGTAGTCTATTCTTTGGATTTAGTAACTGGAATTGGTCAATGAAGTTTTTGTCTGATTTAGTTCAAGAGAAGGACAATTAGGTTTACTGTCCGACCTCATGTAGTCTAACTAAATTCATTCAGTTTAGTTCTACCAGGATTGCTTTCAACTTAACATCTAGTTTTTGGGTAAATATCCATTTAGTGATTTTTCCAATTCAATTATCCAAGAATTTTTTTTTCACACATAAATTCTCAACCTTAATTGTTTAGGTAGAATTATGATAGAAATTCATCTTTTGACATTAGAATTCCTCTTTCATCACATAAAAACTTATCTATACAAAAAGATAAATTAATCTATTTTTTCTCTTTTAAAAAAATCTTCATTAATTTCTTTGCACTAGGAATTATACTTTCCTTATTTAAATATTTGAATTTCAATATGGTGGGAATTCCTCTTTCATCATAAAAGTTTATCTATACAAAAAGATAAATTTAACGTAAATCTTTCATGAATTATACATTATTTTAGCATTCCAATTTTATTCTCTAAATCATTGGAATACATGGATTTCCAATGTCTTGGGGATTACTCTTTTAACATAAAAATAAATTACCAAAAATTCCTCTTTTTCCTAATTTACTAATTTTACATAATCATAAAAAAAAATTCTTCATGTGATTACAATGAGAATCATTCAATTAATCTACGATGATAATTCCTAGAATATGGTAGGAAGTCCTCTTTTCATATTATGAATGGAAATGTTTTATGTGTTTATTTTACAAAAATTTTACAATAGCTCCTCTACTATTACTAATAATTCTCAACTTAATTGGGAGAATGAAGTTTAATATTATTAGTATGATTAGAATGACCACTAATTGGATCATTATCCAATTATGGATTGATTCATAATTTCTCTATGAAATAAATATTATAAAAGCATTAAAAAGCCATTATTTTGGCCTCCAATTAAACAAGCATAAAAATTACTTTTGGATTAGAGAAATGCTTCATGAGAAGCTTCATTTGGATTGAGAATAGGTCATAGGAATGACCTTTCTTTGGGGGGAAGAGAGAGAAATGCTTAAAAACTATTAAAATTAAGCATAAATGGAAATTTATGTGTTTCGTTATTACAATACATTAAAACATTTCAATAATATTCAAAAACCATTCAAATTAAAGCTTCTCAAGCTAATTCTTTACCTCCTAAAATGCTTGATTCTTTAGTCACTGTAAAGCCAATCAATTGGTTTGGTATGTCGTAGGAGTCCCCAAGGAAGATTGAAGAGAGAGAGAAGCTTCAATCTCTTCAACTTTGTAGAGGTTTTTAGAGGATAATAGACATTAAGCTTAGTTTAGAGTAATACCAGCATAGTTTAGTTCACAGATAATAATACAAAGGAATGAGGGTTTATTTATAGAAGAGGGAGGCCACTAACTGAGTCCAATTGAGTTCTAGACTTTTTCAGCTTCAGTTTGGATGAATTTGGACAAGTTTTGGACCAGTTTGGCTCCCTTTTTGATTTGGTTTGATTTAGGAGAGAGGAGAGATAAAAATATCCTATTATTTTTGAGTTTTAGACTCATCCAAGCATGTGAAATAGGCGCCCTTTTCCTTACACATGTGTCAAAAATGAATGATTACTCTAAAATATCTCTTTTTTTTAATACACCATAATTTTTAACTAATAAACCTAGTACTTGGTCAACTCTTCATCTTATGTGGGCATTTACTCATTTTTGGGTATTTTCTTTTTTTCTTTGGATTTATCTTGTCCCAACACTTAGATTAATCTTATTGGTCCATAGGAACCTTAATTGGACCATAATCAAAAAAATTTGATAATCTGGACCCTTAGGCTAAGGTCTTTTGAATCAATTTTATTAATTAATTCCAATTGCACCTTAGAAAATCTATTTTGATTTTCTATTTTTAGGAAAATATTTTTTTGATATTTGAAGAATTTATTTATCGAAAAATATCCGAATTTTGATTTACCACTCTCTAGAATTTTTTTATCTCACTAGGAAAAATGAGAAAAAAATGATATTTTCTTGTATTCAGAAACATAGAATGATTATAAGGGATTGAAGAAGAGGCTTATTTGATATTCACGCTGAGGAGGAATCTTACACCCAAGTTCATACCAAGTTCAAAGGTGACTCATATGACATCAATGATGGCAATTGAACTCATGGAAAGTGTGCTCAAGTCGCATGGAGTGCGGCTGAAAATTGTGAGCGATAGCAATGTCAAATTATTCATTCTCTGAAGCCGAAAAGGTAAAAATTCTTGTATGGAAGGGTACTTTAAAATTTTAAAAAAGAGAATATTGGACCACTTACACCAGTAATTGGGCTTGTAGATAGGTATGAGAATATTGGACCACTTACACCAGTAATTGGGCTTGTAGATAGGTATGATTTTGTGCTGTAGGAAGTGAGAGAAGCCTAAAAGCTCCCAATTTCTCTACACCCACTTCTTCTTGAATTTAATGCCACTCACGCTTTGAATGTAGAGGGGAACCCGGCGGTGATATGGACAAGCTTGTGGGGTACTATGACATGTAGGAGTCCTGGCTAGAACCCTCCAGGATCCTCCTTAGGTGTCCTAGCACTTCACTCAGGGAATGCTTCGTCGGCCCTCGTCCATCGTACAAGAAGCGCACCATTTTAACCATATCGAGGCTGGTCAAGACTTGGGCAGGCTTTGCCGCGTGAGCTATCCTTTGAACACTCCCCGCCAGCTATTGCAACCAAACTTCCCTTAGAAAACATATATACCAAATGCTCCCTCGAGCATTCTAGCGTAAGACAGTCTTTTAAGAAAACAGGGTTTCTATGCAAGTTTTCAGTTTTGATTTTCTTTTGAATACAATGAGTATATCTTAATTCTGTATCCCAAGACTTCTAGATCAGAGTCTGGATTCCCAAGTAAAATTCCTCGAATTTTGAATTCTTAATCCTCAGATCAAAATCAAAGGTCTCAACTTAGTTTAGTTTTCGGTGGGTGATTTGAGTGTAGATTATGGAACTGGTCACGTCGTCATTTCTTGAAACTGACGAAGGAGTTATGTCTTGGTTATTGTCTAATTCAGGTTTTGAGTCTGAAAAGGTTCTTCTTGAACTATCTTTATCAAAGGGAAATATTTCAATTACTACTTTACTGAATTTAAAACTAATCACGAATTCCTATGAGGAATTATTTATCTAAAATTCTGATTTCGATAGCTTCACTGAATTTTCTCATTGTCATCTTAGAGATTATGAAATGGTAGGATTTTCTTTCACAGCGTATTTACTTAATCATTTACCAATATTCATGGGAATTAGATATAGGATTAAAGAGAACTGTAATTTTGATATAAAAATAAAATTCTTTTATGCATCCTTTTATGCATAAAAATCGATATTAGTGAAAGTAACACTTTTACAATTTAAAAAAAATCTTTAATGCATTATTTTATGCATGAAAATCAATAATGATGAAATGAACACTTTTATAATAAAAAAAATTCTTTTATGCATAAAAATCAATAATGATAAAAGTAACACTTTTATAATAAAAGAGTATTCTTTCATGCATACTTTTATGCATAAAAATCAATATGATGAAAGTAACAATTTTATAATTAAAAAAATTATTCTTTTATGCAAAAAAATCCATTTTGATGAAAGTAACACTTTCATAATAAAAAAATTATTATTTTATGCATAAAAATCCATTTTGATGAAAGTAACACTTTCATAATAAAAAAATTATTGTTTTATGCATAAAAATCCATTTTGATGAAAGTAACACTTTCATAATAATAAAAATTATTCTTTTATGCATAAAAATCCATTTTGATGAAAGTAACACTTTCATAATAAAAAATTTATTCTTTTATGCATAAAAATAATATTCATTATGCATCTTCTATGCATGAAAATGACACTTTTAGAATATAGGAACGATAGGGATTACTCTTTTAGAATAATAAGAGATAATACTTATTTCCAATTTTTTGAAAAATTTTGCCATAACCTCCTTTGTATGGCTGACCATTTTTAAAATTTTTCTACTTGATTTTTCTTAAAAATTAATTCTAATTGGTTTAAAGTAATCTAGACTAATGAAAATTTACTTATAAAAGAGAAAACAATATTAAAAGTTTAATTCCAACTATTATCACTTAACTAGGATAAAGAAGGGCTGATTTTAAGAATGAGAGACAGGAAAAGCCTTTGGACCAAGGCATAGCGTCCATTCATCATTTCAAAGAACACAAAAATTAGAAAAGCATAAAAAGAATAATGAAAAATATAAAATTTCTAACTTACAAAAATTTTGGAAGCTTTCCTTTGGCTTGATGGTTTGAGGGTTCTACTCTTGTTTGTAACAAGAGTGGCCACCAAAGCTTTAGAAGAGGGAAAGGTCAAAAAACTAGTGAATTATTAAGAAATTCACAGTTCTTAGCTCTTGGGAGGAGTAGAGTAACAGTGCATAAACACTAAATTTTTTTAACAAAGGGGGAGGCTTCTATTTGTAGGAAGAAGTGAGCTCCTAACCAAGCAAACTGATTCTAGAACTTTCCAAATCAGTTTGGTCAATTTTTAACCATTTTTAGGTCAGTTTAGCTTACTTTTTGGAGCTAGACTTGAAGTAGGAGAGAGGATAGATGAAATATCTCAATTTTTAAAGATTTAAAACTCCACCCCACATGTGAAGTATATTCATGAGGGGGAATCCCCATTGTGAGGTGTCAAAAATCCATTTTTTAACCTTTTCCTTTGGTCCTTAGTCCACTCTTCATCTTATGTGAGTATTTACTCATTTTTTTGGGGGGGATTTTCTTTATTTCTTCTATTTATCTTTTTCATACATTTGGATGAATTTGATTGGCCCTTCAAAACCTTAATTTGAAAATTTTCAAAAATTTGGACCCTTAGGAATAAGGCCTCTTGAACAGATTATACTTGATTTCTAATGCACCTTCTGAAAATCTTTTTG
The DNA here is from genome assembly GCF_041138505.1 of Cibotium barometz. NCBI lineage: Eukaryota > Viridiplantae > Streptophyta > Polypodiopsida > Cyatheales > Cibotiaceae > Cibotium > Cibotium barometz. The sequence continues at coordinate 4,971,816 of NC_141066.1, read as the reverse complement.
AACTTGTGTTTCGAGGGAACTTATTTTAATTAGAAGAGATATTTTTCTATCCAAAAATATTCAAAATCTGAATATTCTCTCTCTAGAACATTTTCTCTCTTCAGTGTCAAAATAGGTAGAAACAAGATCTTTTACATTTTTGAAGAGGGATTTGATTACAGGGGGATGATGCTGGACATCTTGAGAGGTTGGGGAGGAATCTTACATCACAGCTTGAACACACTTGACATTATTGATGTTGTATACTTCATGTTTGAAGGCATAAATTGGGATATCTTTGGTAACCTATCCATCAACACATAAATGATATCCCAGCCCCTTCTCACATCAATGCTTTCCCATCCCCTCCTTATACGAGGAAGGTCCATAGTAATGTGAGTCTATCTTCCTTCCAAATTTGGTACATGCTAAAGAAACCCATCAGGCTTATGTGTGAGATCTTTGTTGAGTTGAAATGGCGTGCATTTAGATACCTAGCTACATCTTTCCACATTTGTTTTAAGTGTTTCCTTTTCCTTGCTATACCAAAGGGCTGAAAAGACCCAAATGCTAGCTATGCCTTTGGAGAACAATGCATCTCTTTCAATACTTTTCGATCGAATGCTAAAGTAGGTAGAGGGTACACTCTATCCTTGTGGTAAAGTAGCCCCCTTGCTATAATTTCTGAGCCACATGGGCTGCCCCCTTGAGGCTCAACAAGCAAATACTCCTCCTAGATATCCATAATCCAATCCCTATTAATCTCTTGCCACAATGAACACATATTCACATATCCTAGATAACGAATCTACAAACCACATTGTCCTTTCCTTGTTGTATGCAATCTCAAAACCACAATTCGACAAAGTAAGTAACCATCTTCTTTGCTTTGGAGGGAAATTGGGCTATGAGAAAAGGTACTTGAGTGCCCTATCATCACTCCTTACAAAAAACCAACTACAAATAAGCTAAGGTTGCCACTTTATTCACATGTATTTCGATGTGTTTTTACCTTAGTGTCTCTCAAATGCTATTACCTCTGTGATCTTATGTCAGATCCCTCTTAACCTCCTGTAATAAAGTTTATGTGCAATAAATTCCAACTAGTAATTTTTTAGGAGAGAAAGTGATCAAAGTATTTTTCGTTTTGCACCTAGACCCCCAGAGTAAAAAAGAAAAAGCCATGGGGAATTTTAAGGCATATTTTGTTTTGGAACATTAAGAAATTTTAGTTTGGCCCTAATATTGATTTTACAAATACAAACGTAAGAATTGTACTATGTGCATGTATACCATAATTAGTACATTATAGAGATATGTTGACTTGGTCAAAGATCTATAAAATAATGAGAAACTCTGATGATCAAGTGGTTTGGTGGTGTTGGGCTCCTTATTCTATTACTTTACTAAGTGATGCTTGAGTTTGCCTTAGTCTAGCCCACAAATTAAGATTCATGTACACGTTTGACGCCCCTTTTCTCAAGCGAGATGGAGTTAACCCTTAGGGTACATGGTTGGCTATACCATACTCCTGGCCTTCCCATGCATGAAGGAGTGTGTTCCCCTATAAAAACGCACCCGTAGCTCTTCATTTTCCCATGGGCTTCATGAGGCAAAAATGCAAGCTTGTATTTTGTGCAATTAAGGCCTTACACAACAATACCCTGTAACTCCTACATGTCATAGTACCCCACAAGCTTGTCCATATCATCGGGTTCCCCTCTACAAGTGGGTGTGGAGAAATTCGGAGCTTGGAGGCTTCTCTCACTTCCTACAGCACAAAATCATATCTATCTACAAGCCCAATTACTGGTGTAAGTGGTCCAATATTCTCTTTTTCAAAATTTTAAAGTACCCTTCCATACAAGAATTTTTACCTTTTCGGCTTCAGAGAATGAATAATTTGACATTCCTATCGCTCACAATTTTCAGCCGTATTGCATGCGAGTTGAGCACACTTTCCATGAGTTCAATTGCCAGCACTGATGTCATATAAGTCATCTTTGAACTTGGTGTGAACTTGCGGCCCATACTTTCAAAAAGTGATCTCCAAAATACACTTAAAAATTTTAACATCTATATCACTCATCACAAGTTTTGTGGCATCCCATGCACAGCTTGAACACACTTTCCATCAATTCAAATGCCATTTTTCATGAGGCAAAATTGCAAGCTTGTATTTTGTGAAATTAAGGCCTTACAATAATACCTTGTAACTCCTACATGTCATAGTACCCCACAAGCTTGTCCATATCACCGGGTTTCGTTCTACATTCAAAGCATAAGTGGCATTGAATTCAAGAAGAAGTGGGTGAAGAGAAATTGGGAGCTTGGAGGCTTCTCTCACTTCCTACAGCACAAAATCATACCTATCTACAAGCACAATTACTTGTGTAAGTGGTCCAATATTTTCTTTTTCAAAATTTTAAAGTACCCTTCCATACAAGAATTTTTACCCTTTCGGCTTCAGAGAATGAATAATTTGACATTGCTATCGCTCACAATTTTCAGCCGCATTCTATGCGATGACTTGAGCACACTTTCCATGAGTTCAATTGCCATCATTGATGTCATATAAGTCACCTTTAAACTTGGTGTATACTTGGGGCCCATACTTTCAAAAAGTGATCTCCAAAATACACTTAAAAATTTTAACATCTATATCACTCATCGCAAGTTTTGTGGCATCCCATGCACATCTTGAACACACTATTGAAGTTCAAATGCCATTATTGATGTTCTATGCTTCATGTTTGAAGGCATAAATTGGGATATCTTTGGGGAAACCTATCCATCAACACATAAACGATATCCCATCCCCTTCTCACATCAATTCTTTCCCATCCCCTCCTTGTACGAGGAAGGCCCATAGTAATGGGAGTCTATCTTCCTTCCAAATTTGGTACGGGCTAAAGAAACCCATCGGGTTTATGTGTGGGATCTTTGTTGAGTTGAAATAGCGTGCATTTAGATACCTAGGTACATCTTTCCACATTCAATTAGCGTACTCCACCCAGAGCCCAAGACCCTTCATCACACGGTGGCCACTCCGGTCGACTTCGTCTGTAGATCACCCGCCAGCCTGCTCCGGGCGGCAACCCTGCCTTTCTCTCAACTCGCCTGTTATCACCAGAGCCCAAGCAAAGGTGGTCCCCCTGCGCATCCAGCTGCGGCTACCACCACAAGGCGGCCTCCTCTGCATATATCTGCAACTGCACCCGAGAACCCAAACCAACAAGGCGACCCTTCACCTTTTTTCTCCTCGCCAGCTTCTCGAAGTTCCATTCACATGCTGGCCAGCTACGTAAACAGCCATGTGTCGTCCAATAAATTGGCCACGTTATTATGTATTATTTTTTATTCAACCCCTCTATCACTGTGTCTCACATACAACAAGAAATCTGCAGTGGCTACATGAAAGCCAATAGTGACAAGATATTCAAAAATCTTGTCAGACCATGCTCTTGGTGCTTGTTTTAAGCCATACAAGGCTTTCTTCAACCTGCAAACATGCTCGGGGTGACTCACATCCTCATAACCAGGTGGCTGCAACAACATATACACCTCTTCTTGCAAATCCCCATGCAAGAATGCATTCTTTACATCCATTTGATGTAAAGACCATTGCTTTGACGCAACCACTGCTATCACAACTCTCACTGTTGCTATCTTGGCAACTGGGCTGAAAGCTTCCTCATAATCAATGCCATATGTCTGCGCATACCCTTTGGCTACCAATCTAGCCTTATACCTGTTTTTGCTTCCATCACTGTTATGTTTAACTTTGTACACCAAAGATAAATAAAATTATGAGAAACTCTGATGATCAAGGTTCTCTTGGAAAGAGATCCTTAAACCTAGTGCATGTAATGTACAGGAATTGAAAAACCTAGTAAACAAGGGAATTCAGGGAAACTAACATTGTCCTTAAATAATCTGAAAGGTAGGATTTACCCTAGATCCTATGGGATTGGCTTAGAAGGTATTGGAACAAACCTCACCAAAATTATTTAAATATACCTAGGCTAAGGCTTATATTATATAATAAGGGCAAGGGTCAAAATAAATTCAGTGGGTCATTCGCTAAGGTTAAAAAGGGGTCGAGAGAAAACTATGGGTTGCTATAATACCATATGGAATTGGGCAATGGTTTGTGAAAAATGGTAAGTAGGATTCTAGCTTGTGGTTTTGGTTAGATGGTAGTTGCCAAAGTGCTTTGGTCATGTCGGATCCTTATTCTATTACTTCACTAAGTGATGCTTGAGTTTGCGCTAGTCTACTAGCCCACAAATACAGATTCATGCACGCATTTTACCCCTTTTTTCTCAAGCAAGATGGAGTTAAACCTTAGGGTACATGGTTGGCTATAGCATACTCCGAGCCTTCCCATGCATGAACGGGCGTGTTCCCCTAGAAGAAAGGCACCTGTAGCTCTTCATTTTTCCATAGGCAAAAATGCAAGCTTGTATTTTGTGCAATTAAGGCCTTACAACAATACCCTGCAACTCCTACATGTCATAGTACCCCACAAGCTTGTCCATATCATCGGATTCCCCTCGACATTCAAAGCACAACTGGCATTGAATTCAAGAAGAAGTGGGTGCCGAGAAATTGGGAGCTTTGAGGCTTCTCTTACTTCCCATAGCACAAAATCATACATATCTACAAGACCAATTACTGGGGTAAGTGGTCCAATATTCTCTTTTTCAAAATTTTAAAGTACCCTTCCATATAAGAATTTTTGCCTTTTGGGCTTCAGAGAATGAATAATTTGAGATTGCTATCGCTCACAATTTTCAGCCACATTCCATGCGACATGAGCACACTTGCCATGAGTTCAATTGCCATCATTGATGTCATATAAAAGTCACCTTTGAACTTGGTGTGAACGTGGTGCCCATACTTTCAAAAAGTGATCTCCAAAATATACTTAAAAATTTTAACATCTATATCACTCATCACAAGTTTTGTGGCATCCCATGCACAGCTTGAACACACTTTCCATCAATTCAAATGCCATTATTGATGTTGTATACTTCATGTTTGAAGGCATAAATTGGGATATCAACACATAAATGATATCCCATCCCCTTTGCACATCAATGCTTTCCCATCCCCTCCTTGTACGAGGAACGCCCATAGTAATGTGACTCTATCTTCCTTCCAAAATTTGGTACTGGCTAAAGAAACCCATCGGGCTTATGTGTGGGATCTTTGTTAAGCTGAAATGGCGTGCATTTAGATACCTAGCTACATCTTTCCACATTTGTTTTTAGTGTTTCCTTTTCCTCGCTATACCAAAGGGCTAAAAAGACCAAAATGCTAGCTATGCCTTGCATCTCTTCGAATACTTTTCGATCGAATGCTAAAGTAGGCAGAGGATACACTCTATCCTTGTAGTAAAGTAGCCCCCTTGCTATAATTTTTTAGCCACATGGGCTGCCCCCTCGGCTCAACAAGCAAATACTCCTCCTAGATATCCATAATCCAATCCCTATTAATCTCTTGCCACAATGAACACATATTCACATATCCTAGATAACGAATCTACAAACCACATTGTTCTTTCCTTTGTTGTATGCAATCTCAAAACCACAATTGGACAAAGTAAGTAACCATCTTCCTTGCTTTGGAGGGAAATTGGGCAATGAGAGAAGGTACTTGAGCACCCTATCATCACTTCTTACATAAAACCAACTACAAATAAGCTAATGCTGCCACTTTATTCACATGTATTTCCATGTGTTTTTACCTGAGTGTCTCTCAAATGCTATTATCTCTGTGATCTTATGTCAGATCCCTCCTAACCTGTAATAAAGTTTATGTGCAATAGATTCCAACTAGTAATTTTTTAGGAGAGAAAGTGATCACAGTATTTTTCGTTTTGCACCTAGACCCCCACAGTAAAAAAGAAAAAGCCATGGGAAATTTTGAGGCATATTTTGTTGGAACATTACGAAATTTTAGTTTGGCCCTAATATTGATTTTAGAAGTACAAACGTAAGAATTATACTATGTGCATGTATACCATAATTAATAAATTATATAGATAAGTTGACTTGGTCAAAGATCTATAAAATAATGAGAAACTCCGATGATTAAGTGGTTTGGTGGTGTCGGGTTCCTTATTCTATTACTTTACTAAGTGATGCTTGAGTTCGCCCTAGTCTACTAGCCCACAAATTAAGATTCATGGACGTGTTTGACCCCCTTTTTCTCAGGCGAGATGAAGTTAACCCTTAGGGTACATGGTTGGCTATACCATACTCCGAGCCTTCCCATGCATGAAGGAGCGTGTTCCCCTATAGAAAGGCACCCGTTGCTCTTAATTTTCCCATGGGCTTCATGAGACAAAAATGGAAGCTTGTATTTTGTGCCTTACAAACAATACCTTGTAACTCCTACATGTCATAGTACCCCACAAGCTTGTCCATATCATCAGGTTCCCCTCTACATTCAAAGCGCAAAGGGCATTGAATTCAAGAAGAAGTGGGTGTGGAGAAATTCGGAGCTTGGAGGCTTCTCTCACTTCCTACAGCACAAAATCATATCTATCTACAAGCCCAATTACTAGTGTAAGTGGTCCAATATTCTCTTTTTCAAAATTTTAAAGTACCCTTCCATACAAGAATTTTTACCTTTTCGGCTTCAGAGAATGAATAATGTAACATTCCTATCGCTCACAATTTTCAGCCGCATTGCATGCGAGTTGAGCACACTTTCCATGAGTTCAATTGCCAGCACTGATGTCATATAAGTCATCTTTGAACTTGGTGTGAACTTGCGGCCCATACTTTTGAGGCATATTTTGTTGGAACATTAGGAAATTTTAGTTTACCCCTAATATTGATTTTAGAAATACAAATGTAAGAATTGTACTATGTGCATGTATAGCATAATTAGTAAATTATGTAGATAAGTTGACTTGGTCAAAGATAAATAAAATAATGAGAAACTCTGATGATCAAGGATCTCTTGGAAAGAGAGATCCTTAAACCTAGTGCACGTAATGTACATGAATTGAAAAACCTAGTAAACAAGGGAATTCGGGGAAACTAACATTGTCCTTAAATAATCTAAAAGGTAGGATTTACCCTAGATCCTAGGGCATTGGCATAGGTATTGGAACAAACCTCACCGAAATTGCTTTTGGTTAGATTGTAGTTACCAAAGTGGTTTGGTGGTGCCGGGCTCCTTATTCTATTACTTTACTAAGTGATGCTTGAGTTTATTGCCCACAATTTAAGATTCATGCACGTGTTTGACCCCCTTTTTCTCAAGCAAGAGGGAGCTAACCCTTAGGGTACATGGTTGGCTATACCATACATACTTTCAACAAGTGATCTCCAAAATACACTTAAAAATTTTAACATCTATATCACTCTCATCACAAGTTTTGTGGCATCCCCTGCACAGCTTGAACACACTTTCCATCAATTCAAATGCCATTGTTGATGTTGTATACTCCATGTTTGAAGGCATTACTTGGGATATCTTCGGCAACCTATCCACCATCAACACATAAACAATATCTCATCCCCTTCTCACATCAATGCTTTCCCATCCCCTCCTTGTACGAGGAAGGCCCATAGTAATGTGAGACTATCTTCATTCCAAATTTGGTATAGGCTAAAGAAACCCATCAGGCTTATGTGTGGGATCTTTGTTGAGTTGAAATGTCGTGCATTTAGATATCTAGGTACATCTTTCCACATTTGTTTTCAGTGTTTCCTTTTCCTCGCTATACCAAAGGGCTGAAAACACCCAAATGCTAGCTATGCCTTTGGAGAACAATGCATCTTTTCCAATACTTTTTGATTTAATGCTAAAGTAGGTAAAATATACACTCTATCCTTGTAGTAAAGTAGCCCCCTTGCTATAATTTCTGAGCCACATGGGCTGCCCCCTCCTCAATGTTGAGATATCGAGCTTGTCTAGTGAGGCGGTGGCCACTGATGACCCGCCTGGGGATAGGCCCCACACTTACACCACTTACATGGTTGGTGAGATCTTGGGTGATATGCGGCCAGTGGGATGATAGGCTGTGTGACAGCCATTCTAGAGACTGGCATAGTTATAGCGCCAACTCATTTAGTCGCGTTCACACTATAGAGAACCCGTGTATGTATTTGGTTGAGTACCTTTCATATTGTGTGTACTCTTATTCTTGTATATGGTGTGTTGAGTGTTGAGTAGAGAAGAAGAAGATTTCAGCCTCTCACCTTGTGTGTTCTCTATTAGGGTTTTGTGAGTGTGTGTGTGTGCTTGCAAGAGCTCAAGCTCTCTTCCCCCCTGCATCTTTTCATGGTATCAGAGCCTGGTTCGTGCTAAGGGCTGAGCTGCAAGCAAGAGAATCACAAGAAGCGGTACGAGGGTAAGAGCTTCAACTACTCTTCCCTATTTGTGTTGGTGACTACACCCTTGTCGGGAGCTCCATGGGAGGCACCGGCAACGATCTTTGATTGAGGAGCTTTCTTCGCGGGAGTAAAGCTATAGGGCAACTATATTGTCCTATATTGTCCTATCGGACAATATAGTTATGAGCCGAAAACGCGTTTCAGGCGCGTCTGGACCTCCGTTTTTCAGAAAGCAGGCGATTTTGAGCACTGCGGGTAAGTCATCGATTCTCTGCTACTGCAGAACTCTGTTTGAAGAACTACAGGAAGACAGATTGACTGTGCAGACACTGTGGGTGCTGCAAAGAGGTCTACAGTTGCCATTGGGTGTATGTATGCACATTGAAGTCACTGGTTGTGACATTTGAGAGTACTACAATATCGCTGCAGAAAATACAGCAGTTGTGCAGGAAAAACCAGAGTGCAGATTTTGGTAAAATTGTGTGTTTGGCAAGATGTCTAATGATGGCATAACACAGATTGTGGCTGAGAAGCTGGATAAGAATAACTTCCATGCTTGGAGGTTTAGGTTAACGAATTTCCTGATGGAAAAAGGCTATTGGGACTACATAGAAGGTGAGCATGAAGAGGCACCGGAGATACCGGATATAAATCCGACTGCTGCAGATGTGAAAGAGTTTAAAGACTGGAACCAAGGAGCCAGGAAGGTTATGTATTGGCTATCCATTAGATACAGGACACCATGATTGGGCGCATTCAGGATGCCAAGTCCCCCAAGGAGGTGTGGGACACCTTGGTAAAGCTTTATGAAACAAATACCAAGGCACGCAAGATACAGTTGAAGAATGAACTTCATACTGTGGAGAAAAAGAGCATGTCTGTGAATGACTATGCACTGAAGATAAAGGGTATTGTGGAATCCCTTGCATCTATTGGTGTGTCAGTAGATGATGATGACAAGGTGAAAGTCTGTCTACGTGGTCTCCGGCCACAATACAAGGCGTTCAAGACGTCTATTCAGACTCGGGAAAACATTCCCAACTTTACAGATTTGGTGTCTATGCTGATTATCGAAGAGAAGAGCTTGGGTGAAGACCAACAGTCTTCACAAAGCAAAAACAGTTCAGAGCAACAGGCCTTCTACACGAGTTCAGGAAGAGGACGAGGTAGAGGAGGCCGTGGACGCGGTCAAGGAGGTGGCCGAACAGGTAATCAGAATTATGGCCAGCAGCAGCAGCAACAACAACAGTCCCAAAATCAACAATAACAACACCAACACGCAGGTGGAAGAGGCAAATTCAGAGGCAGGGGGAGTCAAAGAGGCCGTGAAAATTGGCAAAGGCAGTATAATGATGCACGTGAATGCTATTATTGTGGTAAGCCTGGACATGTGCAGGCAGAATGTTATAAGAAGCAGGCTGACATGCAAAATGGGAAAGTGCAGCAAAACAACTATGCATCCTCAAGCAAAAATAATGAGGATAATGAAAGGTTGTTTGTTATGCAGCATGTCGTGAATGCCATGTCTGAAAATGTTGATGCAGCACAAAAAGATAATGTATGGTATGTGGATTCAGGCGCTTCGAACCACATGACGAGTCATGGGGAGTGGTTCAAGGAGATGAAAAACCCGGAAAGACCAGGTTTTGTGGAAACAGGGGATGACACTGCTCATCCAATTGCCCATGTTGGAGATGTGCCATTGTCTATGCAGGATGGCAAAGTGAAGTACCTTGCAGATGTACTTCATGTACCGAACATAACAAAGAATCTGGTTTCAGTTGGCCAGATAATTGAGCAAGGTTTGCAGGTTCGGTTTAACCCTAATGGGTGTTATGTTGAAGATTTCAAAGACAAATGCAGGTTGGTTGCAAAAGGCAACAGAGTGGGCAGAATGTTTACGTTGAATGTAGACATGCCTGAAATAAGTGTTGCGATGTTTGCAAATGGTTCAGGAATTGTTGCAGACACAGACATTTGGCATAAAAGGATTGGACATGTAAATGTGCAGCGATTGAAGTCTATGTAGACAAAAGGAATTGTGACAGGGCTGCCAAAATTTAAAGTGGAAGGTATGCAGAAAATATGTGAAGCATGCCAATTTGGGAAGCAAACAAAGCATGTGTTTCCACGTAACAGATATGTGAGCAGAAATGCACCAAATGTTATGCATTCAGATGTATGGGGTCCTACGAAGACCATATCTATGGGAGGCTACAGGTATTATGTGACTTTCATCGATGACCACACAAGGAAAGTGTGGGTATGTTTCCTGAAGGAGAAGAGTGAGGTGTTCACTCACTTTCAGAATTTCAGAGTTTTGGTTGAAAAGCAAACAGGGAAATATGTAAAGGGCCTAAGGTCAGATGGAGGGGGAGAGTACTTCTCCAATGAGTTCTCTGAATTTTTGAAGAAGAATGGTATTCAGAGATAGTTTACATGCAGATACACTCCGCAACAAAATGGAGTTGCTGAGTGGAAAAACAGGCACATTACTGAGATTGTGCGAGCATTGATGGAAGAGAAGAATATGCCGCATTGCTATTGGACTGAGGCTATTTTTACAGTAGTATACATCATGAACAGGACTCCAACTGCAGCCATACATGATGTAACTCCAGAGGAGAAGTTTACTGGCAGAAAACCAGATTTGTCTCATCTGAAAGTCTTTGGATGCATTGCATATGTGCATGTGCCAGATGAGCTGAGAACTAAGCTTGATCCGAAAGCTGAAAAATGTGTGTTTATTGGATATTCCCTTGAGCAAAAGGGATACAGGTGTTATAACCCTGCTACACGTGAGTTGAGGGTAAGCAGGGATGTTGTTTTTGATGAGATGAGTAGCTGGTATATTGCTGAAAAAGAAGCTGTTGGGGCTGATGTGAGTGGAAGTGTGGTTGCACAGAATGCAGGTCAGCAATCACAGTCTTTGAGTGGACCAGGAGAGTCCTCATCTAGTGGGTCTATTGATAGACCATGGAGTGGCAGGCTGCATCATAATACCAGCCCTGCAAATGTGATTACTACATCACGTAAAGGAAAAGAGAAAGTGGTTGAGCCCCTTGGTATGCCTGACATTTCTGCAGGGCATTCTCATGTTGATGGAGAGTCTAGTGGTTCAGATATGAGCCTTGATGAGGAGCTTGGGATCCCAGCTATGAGAACACCTGGTGTAAAGAAGGCTATGGAAGCCATGAATGAAAAGCTGCGAAGATCTGGAAGAGTGAAGAACCCTGTGCAGAGGTTTACTTATGATGGTTATGTGGCACATCACTATGCATATATGGCAAAGTTGTGCAGGATGTTAAGCCCACATGCATTGATGAGGCTGTTGGAAATGTGTGTTGGGAGAAAGCTATGGATGAGGAGATGGATGCACTATATGGAAATGAAACTTGGGATTTAGTGCAATTGCCTGAAGGCAAGAAAGCCATTGGATGCAAGTGGGTGTACAAAGTTAAACATAACGTACAAGGCTAGATTGGTAGCCAAAGGATATGCGCAGACATATGGGATTGATTATGAGGAAACTTTCAGCCCAGTTGCCAAGATGGCAACGGTGAGAGTTGTGATAGCAGTGGCTGCGTCAAAGCAATGGTCTTTACATCAGATGGATGTAAAGAATGCATTCTTGCATGGGGATTTGCAAGAAGAGGTGTATATGTTGCAGCCACCTGGTTATGAGGATGTGGGTCACCCCGAGCATGTTTGCAGGTTGAAGAAAGCCTTGTATGGCTTAAAGCAAGCACCAAGAGCATGGTCTGACAAGATTTCTGAATATCTTGTCACTATTGGCTTTCATGTAGCCAAAGCAGATTTCTCGCTGTATGTGAGACATGGTGATAGAGGAGTTGTGCTTGTTGTCATCTATGTAGATGACTTGATCATTACGGGGGACCATGATGCAGAAATCTTTGATGTAAGCTTAGACAGAAGTTCAAGATGAAGGATCTGGGGGAGCTCAGATATTTCTTGGGCATTGAGGTGATTAGGTCACCACATGGTATTGGATTACTGCAGAGACAGTATGGCTTGGACATGTTGTCCAAGTATGGTATGACAGGCTGTAAGCCTATTTCCGTGTGCCATTGGATCAAAATGGTAAGTTGAGTGCAGATTCAGGAGAGATCTTGGAGGATCCTACTATGTACAGACGCATAGTAGGAAGTTTGATATACATGACGATCACTAGACCAGATTTGAGCTATGCTGTTGGGTTGGTGAGTCAGTTTATGCAGGTTCCACGGAAATCGCATTTGGATGCAGTGAGACGCATACTGAGGTATGTGAAGTCTACTTCACATTGTGGACTATTCTATGAGACTGGGATAGAGATATGTGTACATGGGTACACAGATGCTGATTGGGCTGGTAGTATCTCAGATAGGAGATCTACTAGCGGATTCATGTTTTCTTTAGGGAGTGCTGCTGTGACTTGGAGCAGCAAGAAGCAGCCTACGGTTGCTCTATCTAGTACAGAGGCCGAGTACAGAGGAGCTGCTATGGCAGCATGTGAGGTAGCTTGGTTGAGAAAGCTACTTGCAGATTTGGGTCTATCAGTGGATAGACAAGTTGTCATGTGACAACATTAGCAGTATACAGTTGGCCAGGAACCCAGTCTTTCATGCTCGTACGAAGCACATAGAGGTCCACTACCACTTCGTCAGAGAGAAGGTCTTGGCAGGAGATCTTGACCTTGTTTATGTTAGCACAGAGGATCAGGTAGCTGACATCTTCACCAAAGCATTGGGTACAGAGAAGCTCCGCAGATTCAGGGCTTCGCTTGGTGTACATGAGATGGAGTGTTGAGATATCGAGCTCGTCTAGTGAGGCGGTGGCCACTGATGACCCGCTTGGGGGATAGGCCCCACACTTACACCACTGGCATGGTTGGTGAGATCTTGGGTGATATGCGGCTAGTGGGATGACAGGCTATGTGACAGCCATTCTAGAGACTAGCATAGTTATAGCGCCAGCTCATTTAGTCGGGTTCACACTATAGAGAACCCGTGTATGTATTTGGTTGAGTACCTTTCATATTGTGTGTACTCTTATTCTTGTATATGGTGTGTTGAGTGTTGAGTAGAGAAGAAGAAGATTTCAGCCTCTCACCTTGTGTGTTCTCTATTAGGGTTTTGTGAGTGTGTGTGTGCTCTTGCAACAAGAGCTCAAGCTCTCTTCCCCCCTGCATCTTTTCACTCAAGGCTCAACAAGCAAATGCTCCTCCTAGATATCCATAATCCAATCCCTATAAATCTCTTGCCAAAATGAACATATATTCAAATATCCTAGTAGATAACGAATCTACAAACCACATTATCCTTTCCTTTGTTGTATGTAATCTCAAAACCCTAATTGGGCAAAGTAAGTAACCATCTTCTTTGCTTTGGAGGAAAATTCGGCTATGAGAGAAAGTACTTGGGTCCCCTATCATCCCTCCTTACATAAAACCAACTACAAATGTGAGATCCCTATTCCCACCATGCAAGGGATTCGAGGTGCTAGCAGCGGAAGTAGCACATCTTGCACAGGCTAGGGTCCCACACTCGTGGACTCGCCCACGGATATCCAGACAAGAGACTAATCTGTCGATTTATCCAAAACCGAACCCGGAAAAACTTCCTTTACCCAGAAAGCACGGGTGATTCCACCAGGATAACTCTTTACTCTAACATAGTCAAGACCATTACTGAACAAACTGATCCGACTGCACCTATAAGGTACTCAGTCAGATCAAGGAAGAACTTACACTTGAATCATTGGGATCAACGCTTTTTTCCCCATCAAGAGGCACAGCCGTTGAATCCTATCCATAGAACAATTACTATCTGGGATTTACTTCATCTATCATAATAACAGAATTTGAGTCTCGATTTATGGATCCATCAGTCCAGCCTAACCCATCTAGTCCCATGGGTTAGCCAACCACTGTAGTGATGGGATCCAATTAGGAATTTGGTCAGGTTTTGTCTCGGGTACCAGGGAAAAGAGTTCCTAGGCCCCCTAGCCGAAAGTTCATGCAAACATAAAACTAGTCACACCACTTACACACCCAATATGAAATTGCCTTTTTCTCAACATCAACTAACTTTAAAACAATTCTTTAATGAAACCATTATGTCACTGATGACAATCCTCAAAGTCTCTGGTTGAATCCTTATTTCCAGTTATTCATTCATCGGTGTACTTATGGCATCATTGGCAACCAGAACGCTCACCACCTATTCACTCATCAGGGGCCTTTTCCATAGTTCCTAGCTCATAGTAACCGGCAATATATTCATATAGCAGAATGGAATCTCCGTGGAAGATTAGCAAGATCAACCCACAGATCCATATAAAAGAGCCATGGACTCATCCGTTGAGGACCAGCAAGGTCAATCAACTAGATCCATGCCCGGTTTCAGAAAACAACTCTTATTCATTAGGGGAAGGTTGAGGTCTATGGGGGCCCTTTAAGCTGCCATGAGCTTAAGGAGATGATTAGTGTGAAGGCCAATAGGAAAAATACATGTGTACAAAAACGTTGGGTTGATTAAGACCCTAAATCTTGTGGTCAAAGGTAGAATCTTACCTTTTTTAGATCTGCCAGCAAAGAAAATCTTCAATATCTTTTTTTTAATATTTTTTTAAAGGAAAAGTTTCAAAAAGTTACCCCCCTCAATTCCCTCTTCCCTCCAAAAGTAGGGGCGTGTTTCTCTCTCCTCTCTTTTAGACTAACCCACTTTCCCCATCTACCACTCACTACACCCTCACTTGCAGCCCTATCTTCATCTCCAACTTGAGGAAAGCTCTTTGCTACCACCTACTCAGAGAAAGCTCTGTTATCAGCCTCTTTCTCTCTCTAGAGAAAGCTCTGTTTTATCAGACTCTGTCTCTCTCTCTCTCTCTCTCTCTCTCTCTCTCTCTCTCTCTCTCTCTGTGCAAGAAGGCACCTAATGCAATCTCTCATTAGCTTTCTTTTGAGGAAAGCTCTTTGCTACCAGCTACTCAGAGGAAGCTTTGTTATCAACCCTTCTCTCTCTCTCTGGAGGAAGCTCTGTTATCAGACTCTCTCTCTCTCTCTCTCTCTCTCTCTCTCTCTCTCTCTCTCTCTCTCTCTCTCTCTCTGTGCATGTAGGCACCTAATGCAATCTCTCATTTGCTTTCTTTTGAAGGTTTAGCTTTCTGTGTGTGTGTGCATGTGTGTGTGTGTGTGTGTGTGTGTGTGTGTGTGTGTATTGTGTGTGTGTGTGTATGGATTTGCAGCAAACTTCTTTGAAGCTTTAGCTAGCTCTCTCTCTCTCTCTCTCTCTGAGCAGGTATTTTCTCTTTTGCCATATTCTTAACATTCACTTTCTTTTCATTTGGGCCATCTATGGCTCTTCAGTGTGTACGCAGGCCATCATCCACTATCGAGTCCATGGCTATTTCCAAAGTATAGGATGATGAAGGTTATTGGATTCCTACCGTTTTTAAGCGGTTCATGTGGATAACAATGCAGCCCAGTTTGAGGGGTGCACACAAGGTTCCTCGAAGGCACATGGCTTCCACAATCTTAGAATTCAAAGTTTGCAACAAGGATGGAAAGCGGCTTGCAAAGGTGCAACATGTTTACACCTCAAGCCAAATACATCTTGAAGATGAGAACTCACCACGGTTCCCAACTAACTGTAAGTTTCAAAACTTGTTTAATGTTTCTTTGCTTTAGAGAAATGCTTGCATGAAGACTATGTGAATATCAAGAACTCCAATGTATTCTATTGTATGCAGATGTTTTCCCTTCAACATGTGTGGAATGGCAGCCTCTAGAATGTTTTACAGGGACCTTCGAAGCATGTCATGTTGATCTAGGTAGGCTTATGTATGCCGGGGAAACAAGTTCCGAACTTGCAAATAGAGGAGTATTTTTCATTGCTGCAACATATGTTGTGCCACAGAGGGGAAGGTTTGGAGCACTTGAGCCAATTTCTCCTCCTGCACTAAATAGCTTGGAATGGCCCATTCCAGACCCCACCACAATGGAGAGCTTTTAGCGCAGGATTTTCCATGACATTCAGTCAAGCCTAAAGGCTGCATATGGATCCCATAGGATAAGTGTATCTCTTTTCATGCCTTTACATGTGTTTATTGCTATTTTCAAAGCAGGCAAGTTCCATCGCACCCCAACAATGTGGATAAGCAAAGATGGGGCCTTTGAAGCTCTAGATACATTTCTAAAAGGCGATTGGACCACCAAGGTGGCAGAACATCAGGGCAATGTAATAAAGTGCTCAACGGTAATGTCAATGGTAAGATGCAAGTATCAGATAGGCAAGCAAAATCTAACTATGGTGTACCCTATTAGAAGGTGGCATGGTGAATGGGAAGCTTTGGACTCTGATCTCTATGCTAGGGAGGAGATAGAACTTCATATTGAAGTTCACCCAGGAGAGGAGCATACAGTGGTAGTTAATGATGATTGGAGAGGAGCATACAGTGGTAGTTAATGATGATTGGAATTTTGCTCAGTTGAGAGATCGTATTGTCATGTTCTTTAATGTAAGGAACCAATTAAAGTTTGTTGTTTCTAATCGACCCATGCGTCACAGGTCAGAGAAACATACACTCTGTGTGTCATTGGAGCCCCCTAGGGTCCTTAGCTTGAAAGACTGTTAAGTTACAGACTTAGGTAATATTTTGAGTGATTTTGGGCAATAATTTGTAGCGGTATACTTTTGAATACAAAATTATTGATTGCACCATAGCCCCAATGTCCTCTGTATTTCACTGCAATTTGGATTTTAATTTTGTTAATTTTAAAATTTTTAAGTATGTTCTATAAATTTATTAAATGTTATAGTGGAATGCTTTATAAGAATAGGTTTTGCTCTATAAAGCTCATTTCATTCTTAAGATCTTGCAGTTTCTATTTTCCTTCAATATCCCACCATGGCTTCAATCTCTAACTCGCTACGCGCAAAGCTTGAGAAAATTGGGCTCTCAGCAGGTGTGCAGGTGAGAACATCGCCATTTTTGAGGGGGTGATTGATATGCAGAAAACTATAGACCTTCACGCATAGGCTTTTCAAGAGCAGGTCCAGTACATGAATGATGTAGTGGCACAATATGTCATGCAATTGCCTGAATCCACCACTAAATGGGTTCCAGTGGACTTAATCAGGCATCTGTACCATGGTGACAAGTCGTTCCGCGATTCAGGCTCAACCGATTTTTGAAAGGGCTTACATCTAGCAATTACAGGGTCGAAGATGATGACACCGTTTATGAATTGCAGGTTGGTAATGTAGGCACCACCTTCCTTTCATGGGATATGACGTTAGCACTGTTTCTGCAAGAAGCCAGGGATACAGAAAAAAAGAAGGGGAAGGCAGTGAGTAAAGAAGTAGCTCTTGTGAAGGAATCCAAAGGCGAGGTGGAAGAGGTTTTCTCAGAAGAAGCTGAAGCGTCCATGGCCTTGGTGCTTCTCCAACAAGGGTCAACTGAGGATGAAGAGCCTCATCTCATGACCTCGAAGGGGATGAAATTGTGGAAGAGATCCCTGAGTTGGATGTAACCACTTTGAATCCCATCATCATGGATAACAAGGAATTTCTTTTCCTTGATGACATTTGTAAATCCTTGGGGTTAAGGGAGGATGAGGCCCTAAGCATATTAGCAATTGGGTCTGGTTTCTACAAAGAAGACACACTTGAGCAACAGACTGCAGGTGTACAGATTGATTTTGATGACCATGATCTTACCAAAGTGCTAGCATTCCAAGGTTATGATACAGAACGTACAATTGAGGAAACTATTTCCAATGTTCTTGTTGCTATAGAAAATGTAGCAGCAGAGTATGAAAGTGTCCCTCAAGAAGCATTTCAACCACATAAGCGCTTGCATGTAGATACATCAGTTGAGCAGCGTGGAAGCAGTATAGACATATGCAACCCATGCATTAGCCAATGTGATGATGACATTGAGGTGGGGTTAAATCAAAGTCGTGCCTTCATATTTATAAGTGAGTTATTACTAACACCTTATCTTTTTCTCTTGTAGAAAGCTTATATTTTTGACAAGTTTGCTGCACGTGGAGGTGGAGTTCGTGTGCAATCCGATGGACGAGACACCTCCCTGATTCATTACCTCCCTGATTCATTACCTTCCTAGCCTCTCTCCATCATTTATTCGAGTAATCCATTTAGAGTACTCTGAGGAGGCACAAGCAGAGCTCATCAAGTGTAAAGCTCTAAGTGGGGTTCTCACCGAAGATGGGCTAACAAATAATGCAATCAAATGTATACTTATTAGCAGGGAGGCAGCTATGTATACATTTGCAGGCAACTACACCGGCCATGTGCTACATCAATCTCCAAAGGTGTAACCAATCCTATTATTATAGCTAATAGCCTAGGTGAGAAAGCCACACAGAGTGATGAAGCTAAAGAAGATCTCAAAAATCTTCTCAGGAACTTGCAATTTTCTTTCTACGAAATCAATACAAAATGTATACTTTTTTAATTGTAATGTTTCTAAGAATTCTGAACCATTAACATCATTGATGTCATATAAGTCACCTTTGAACTTGGTGTGAACTTGCGGCAATTTTAGAAGCCAAACGTGCTGGGTTAACTATAACAGAGGAGGAGGAGGAGCTTACAAAAGGATGCGATTGGCATGTAAGTGTTTAAGTTCTACATGTCTCTCTTTTTTTTGTCTACATGTCTCAGTGTTTGTTTGTCCATCAAAAATCTTTATGTGCTATTTGTAGTATCACAAATATGGGGCGTTTTGGTCACGTGGACGTCATTTTCGAGTAGAACAAATAGACCAAAGAAGAGCAACCTTTGATTGTGGCGTCACAGCATAGTTTGTTCAAGAAAGTCGTGCAAGTGCAAGTGATGATAACACAATTACTGGAATGCTTGATTACTTTGGAACCATTCAAGATATATTAAAGGTTGGCTTCAGAAGTTTTGAGTTGTTTATATTTGATGTGAAGTGGTTCAAGGTAATCACGAATGGGCCACATGCAACTGTACGTAGAGACAAGAGTGGCCTCATCCAAGTTGACTCCACAAAGGTATGGACCGATCAGCAAGATACTTTTGTGCGCCCAGGGCATTGTGAGCAGGTTGTCTTTAAAGCGGATCCAAAAGATCCACACTGTCTATTTGTGGTTCAAGTCGGCCCCCGCAGAGTAAGCAAATTTTTAAAGAATTTGAGCTACAACAGGGTGATGTGGATTCAGGTGGTGGAGAGCAGCAAGAACAAGCCGATATCAACAATGAGAGGAGCAAGCAAATGAAGAGGAGCAACTAGAGCAAGATCCAAATGAAGAGGTGCAAACCAGTGAAGCTGAAAAACATGTTGAGAGGAAGAAGACATAGATGATGAGGACATCCTTCATCAAGGGACTTTTAATGATGAGGATGCTGAAATGTACATAGACATAGATCTCTTTGGGGCTATTGATCTTAATGAGGATGATAGAATAGATAATGATTTTTAAAATGATGTATCTTAATGATTATGCAAATAGTTATGACAAATTTGTAATGATTTTATGACATTGAAGGTGCAAAGTGATATGGTTTACCATTGTTGTTTAGGAAAGTTAATGCTTGTCATATGGTCCTTTCATTGTTTACCATTGTTAATGTTTACCGTCATAATCACTAGTGCAGGTGCAAGTTGATATGGTTTTACCATTGTTGTTTATCATTGTTAATGTTTGTCATATGGTTCTTTCATTGTTTACCGTGTAATTTTCATTTCGCACAAGTTTGTCATATGGTTTTTTGTCCAACAGGCCATGGGTGATGACTCACCGCGCTCGACTACAGTCTTGATTTCTCATTTAATCCTACACCGCAGGAGGGCATGAGTCCCTAGCAGTTATATGGTTTTCTTTCATCCATGACTCTAGAGCAGAGAGCCATGGCTCAGAGTTATTGGGGTTCTGGAGCAGGGACATCTGTCTCACCATCTGGCTTCCTGACGCCAGTTCCCACACCCGTAGGTATGACAGCAGCTCCCACACCTCATACCACACAGCCTTCCACTCCTCTTATAGCTCGATCTACCACCTCTTCACATAGATGTAGCTCACGTAGTAGGTCTTCAAGGGGAGGTTGTTGTGGTGGTAGTGCCACAGATGCAGTGACACCACCACCACGTGAGCGTCGTCCTTCGCTCTCATCTATTGATAGCACACCCATAGGTTCACCTTCCACTCCCTAGGGTGCACATGACCATGACAACAGCAAGATATACACAATTAGGGATGGGGCACCAATAATGAATAGTGCAGGGAAGGCAATGAAGACACGCATTCGACAATTGTGCACTATACAGTTTCACAACTCTGTCATGACTAAATAGGATCAGCAAGACAAGGAGAAGAAAAATTATATAAATACAAAGATAAAGCAAGAGTTTCAGCCATCTGACCCTATGAATGTCATCTCTAATGAGTGGATATAGTATACAGCTCGCATTTTGATGGGGCATCGTAGGTCAGAGGCGAGGGATGCATTTAGAGAGGGAAAAGAGAAACCTGTTTGGCTAGATGACAGGGAGTGGGAAGCCATTGCTCAGGAGCTCACAGAGACACCAGAGAGGTTTCAACAACAAAGAGAGGCGGCAAGGGCAAGACTCCAAACAGTAGGGGCTTCTCATCTTGGGAGTGGTGGTTACGAAACCATGCGCCATGAATTCGTAAGTATTTGTAGCAATTTTATTTATGTAAATGTATGTATGTGGGCTAAATGTTGATTTCTAAAAGTTATAATTGTTAATCGTTTGTGTAGGAGTAGGCCATGAATCGCCCACCAAGGGAGAGGAGAAGTACGCTCACAAACATGGCCTTGTGGCCTTATTTGAGATGCTTGAAGAAGAAGGACAGACCATCAATTGGGAGGCATTACCATGATGTAAGATGACCTTCAAACTATTGGTATATGATTAAAAGATTCTTGAGTATTAATGTTTAATTTAATTTCTTGTTTATCGATCTGAAAAATAAAAAAACGATCACGGTTATTTTTGTGCTCTATTTTAAACAGAATGGTGCTGTCTGTTTGCTGTTGTTGATCCTGTTCATTGCAGGCAGCCAGGCAACAGCCAGGCAACATTATTCTATCTAAAAAAAATTTCTGCTACAGCGTCGGCATATTCCTCGGTATAGACGCCGGTATAGTCACCGGTATATGTGCTGGTATACATGCCGGTATACATGTCGGTATTGTCGTCGGTATAGACGCCGGTGAAACATCGGTATAGGCATAGGTATAAACCCCGATATAAGTGCCAGTATAGTAGTCGGTATATATGCCGATATACCCGTCGGTATAGGCATCAGTGTAATGTCGGTATAGACACCGGTATAGGTGCCGATATTATTCCCCGATGCTTATACCGACGTCGTCGTTCCGGCGCATATACCGGCATTTATACCGATGACGGGGCTTTTTTAGACCCCGTTCAATGACTTCGGTATAAGCGCTAGTATTAGGCTACCATGTAGTAGTGCCAAAGAAAGTAGGTGACTTAGCCTACGAACTTCTTTTATCTCTTCATCTCAAAGTTCTTAATGCCTTCTATAGAAAAATGTGCCAAACCCAAATCATGGAAAGACGGTAAAACTTCAGTGGCAAGATATCGTTGGCTTCTAAGTTACGCTAGCTCGTTCCTTTATATAAGTCGTAATTTTTACTTGTCGCTCACAGTAATCTTACTTCCATCGATCTCCCATCTTCTTAATCTCCTTCATGGCTTGGCAACAGGAATTAGTTTTATCCATGATGATTTCTCACCTTCAAGACGCAAGTAAGTCTATGAAGAAGGATTTTATAGAACAGTATAAGCGCTCACTTTTTCCTCACTTGGGAACTTCTCTAGCTCAGACCAACAAATGGCGGACCTATCAAGACATAACTAGGGTAACACCCTGGGGTCAGCACTTTCATAACAATGTCCGCTTGGCCATGGTTATTGAAGCCTTGGGTTTGGGTCCCCGATACTACTGCATCATGAGATCAAGACATCTTGGGTTTTCTGAGCGGGTCTTCTTACTAGCGTGTTTTCTTGATCATCAGAAGATATGCCTTTACCCCGTTTTTGGCTTGCCTCTCAGAGGTCCTTTTGTTAGATCACCTCATACCACTAAGATAGGTAACCAACAAAATTATTCCCATAGATGAGTTACCTTATACGTGCGCAGCTTGTGAGTGCTGCTTTTGCGATCATATGATGGATGAGCTTATGGAAGTGTAAAGAGTTCTTCTATCCTTACTGTATATGTTCCAAGAATGAATAAAGTTTAAATCTTGTTCTTGTCTTGACCCTTACTCTCTTTGAGACTTTTTTATTTGGTGGTTAATCTTAATTAAATCTTTCTCTAAGTCTCATGTTCGTGCATCTTGCGAAATTATCCCAAGTTTATGAGATGAGGACATCTCATGTTTTTCAAGTAGGAGAGAATGTAAGATTCCTCCCCAGCCTCTCAAAATGTCCAGCATATTCCCCTGTAATCAATTCCCTCTTCAGAAATATAAGAGATCTCGTCTCTGCCTGTTTTGACATAGAGAGAGAAAATATTCTAGAGAGAGAATATTCAGATTATGAATATTTTTGGATAGAAAAATAACTCATCTTATTAAAATAAGTTCCCCTGAAACAGAAATTCAAAAAGAACTTTCCAATGTGCAATTAGAATTAATTGAAAATGGATATAAAGGACCTTAGCCTAAGGGTCTAGATTTTCAGAATTTTTGGATTATGGTTCAATTAAGGTTCCTATGGACCAATAAGATCAATCCATGTGTGGGAAGGAGATAAATCTAATTTTGTAAAAGATGATACCCAAAAATGAGTAAATGCTCACATAAGATGAAGAGTTGACTATGTACAAGGTTTATTAGTAAGAAACTATGAGTAATATCAAAAATATGAGATATTTTGGGTGTCCAAAAATTAGTAAATGCTCACATAAGATGAAGAGTTGAAAATGTACAAGGTTTATTAGTAAAAAACTATGAGAAATATTAAAAATATGAGATATTTTGGGTATCCAAAAATGAGTAAATGCTCACATAAGATGAAGAGTTGAAAATGTACAAGGTTTATTAGTAAAAAAACTATGAGCAATATTAAAAATATGAGATATTTTGGGTATAATGATTCCATTTTGACACATATGTAAGGAAGGGGAGTCCATTAAAGGAGGTGCATATTTCACATGCTTGAATGAGTTTTAAACTCATAAATAATGTGATATTTTATCTCTCCTCTCTCCTAATTCAAGTCTAGTTGCAAAAAGTTAGCTCAACTGACCTAAAAATGGTCAAAAATTGACCAAACTGAGTTGGAAAATTCTAGAATCAGTTTGTTTGGTTAGGAGCTCACTTTTTCCTATAAATAGAGGCCTTACCCTTTGTTGAAACTCAACAATGTCTAATGCATTGTTACTCTACTCCACCCAAGCCAAGAACTATGAATTTGTTAATAATTCATTAGTTTTTGACATTTCCCTCTTCCAAAGATTGGTGGCCACTCTTGTTCAAACAAGAGTTGAACCCTCAAACCATCAAGCCAAAGGAAAGCTATCAAAGTCATTAAGTAAGCTGGTGTTCTTCTTTCTTTCAATTATTTTATGAATTTTTATGGTTTTAAAATGGGTTTTATGCTTTATGCCTTCTCTATAATGTTAGGCCTCATTACAAAAGGCATTCCCCTCTCTAACAAAACCAACCATTCTCTATCCAAGGTGAATGGTTAAGTGATTAATGTCAAAATTTTATAATGTTTATCTCAATTAAGTGAAAAAAATGTTTACTTTAGGATAATTTTATTAATTGGTGTACTTTTAATTAGTTTTAAAGATGTAGAAAATTAAAAAATAGTCAGCCATACAAAGGAGGTTATGGTAAAATTTTTAGAAATTAGTAAAAGAAAATTTATTTATTTTTAATTATAAAAGAGTTACTTTTAGCATAATTGAATTTCATGCATAGAGGTATGCATAAAAGATGAATATTTTATTATAAAAGTGTTACTTTTACCATAATTGAATTTGATGCATAGAGGCATGCATAAAAGATGAATATTTTATTATAAAAGTGTTACTTTTAGCATAATTGAATTTCATGCATAGAGGCATGCATAAAAGATGAATATTTTATTATAAAAGTGTTACTTTTAGCATAATTGAACTTCATGCATAGAGGCATGCATAAAAGATGATTATTTTATCATAAAAGTGTTACTTTTAGCATAATTGAATTTCATGCATAGAGGCATGTGTAAAAGATGATTATTTTATCATAAAAGTGTTACTTTTAGCATAATTGAATTTCATGCATAGAGGCATGCATAAAAGATGAATATTTTATTATAAAAGTGTTACTTTTAGCATAATTGAACTTCATGCATAGAGGCATGCATAAAAGATGATTATTTTATCATAAAAGTGTTACTTTTAGCATAATTGAATTTCATGCATAGAGGCATGTGTAAAAGATGATTATTTTATCATAAAAGTGTTACTTTTAGCATAATTGAATTTCATGCATAGAGACATGCATAAAAGTTGATTATTTTATCACAAAAGTGTTACTTTTATCATATTTGAATTTCATGCATAGAGGTATCCATAAAAGTTGATTATTTTATCATAAAAGTGTTACTTTTATCATTTTTGAATTTCATGCATAGAGGTATGCATAAAAGTTGATTATTTTATTATAAAAGTGTTACTTTTATCATATTTGAATTTCATGCATAGAGGTATGCAAGCATAAAAGTTGATTATTTTATTATAAAAGTGTTACTTTTATCATATTTGAATTTCATGCATAGAGGTATGCATAAAAGTTGATTATTTTATTATAAAAGTGTTACTTTTATCATATTTGAATTTCATGCATAGAGGTATGCATAAAAGTTGATTATTTTATTATAAAAGGGTTACTTTTAACATATTTAGATTTCATGCATAGAGGTATGCATAAAAGATATTCTTTTTATACTAAAAGTGTGATTTTCATCATAAATAGATTTTATGCATAACTTAGATGCATAAGAGAAATTCTTTTATTCTAAAAGTGTAATTCCTACCAAATTGAATTTATGCATAAGAAGATGCATAAAAGATTGATTTTTAATTCAAAAGTATCATTCTCATCTAAATTGAATTTATGCATAGGAAGATGCATAAAAGATTGAAATTTAATTCAAAAGTGTCATTTTCATTTAAAATGAATTTATGCATAGGAAGATACATAAAAGATTGATTTTTACTTCGAAAGTATTAATCTCCTTAAATAGAATTTATGCATAAATAAATGTGTAAAGAAATCTTATATCAAATATAAGAATTCTCTTGTATTCTATAAATAGATATGAGATGTGATAGGATGTGATAAGAGGTGTATAAGATGTGATAAGAGGTGATAAGATGCTTATGAAATAAGTTAGGAGGTGATAAGATGAATTAAGATGTGATAAGATGTGTATGGGATGAGGTAAGAAGTGTATGTGATAGGATAAGATGTATATGGGTTGTGATAGGGCGAGAATGGATGTGATGTAAAAGATTAGATGTGAAGGCATATGGGGTTATATGAATGGGAATGTGGAAATGGATGTATGTATGTGGATGTGTGGATGTGGAGATGGGAGTGTGGATGTATGAATGTGAAAATGGATGTATGCATGAAGATGTATATGCATAGATGTGAATGTGGATGTAGATGTGGATGTATAGATGTGAATGGGAATGTGGATGTGGATGTATGTGAATGTGGATGTAGATGTGGATGTATAGATGTGAATGTGGAATGTGGATGTGGATGTATGTATGTATGTGGATGTAGATGTGGATGTATAGATGTGAATGGGAATGTGGATGTGGATGTATGTGAATGTAGATGTAAATGTGGATGTATAGATGTGAATATGGAATGTGGATGTGGATGTATGTATGTATGTGGATGTAGATGTGGATGTATAGATGTGAATGGGAATGTGGATATGGATGTATGTATGTATGTGGATGTGGATGTATGAATGAGGATGTGATAGTGGATGTATGCATGTGGATGTGGATGTATGGATGTGGATATGGATGTGTATGTATGAATGTGGATATGGGATGTGGATGTATAAATGAGGATGTGAAAATGGAGGTAAGCATGTAGATGTGGATGTATGGATGTGAATGCAGATGTGGATGTGGATGTATGGATGTGTATGTATGAATGTGGATATGGGATGTGGATGTATAAATGAGGATGTAAAAATGGATGTATGCATGTAGATGTGGATGTATGGATGTGAATGTGAATGTTTATGTGAATTAATGTGTCGTCGATATGAGGAAATGAATGAGAATGAGTACACATTGAATGGAATGTGGAATAAGTAATGTGGACTAAGGAGGGATAATGTGGAAAGACGAGAGTTTGATTTAGAAACAGTATTTTGGGACTGTTTGTAAATTACTGTTTTATGTCAAGAATGCTGGGGAAGCATTTTGACCATCTTGTGGATTAAGGTCATGAAGACCTAACTGTTAAAGTTGTAACTGCTGACGGAGGGAGAGTCAATGGAGGACGTCTCGCATAGCAAGGTCGACTGACCAGCCTCAGTTCAATTTAAATGGTGAGCTTCCGGTACGGTGGATGAGGGACCAAGGAAGCGGCCTATGAGTGAAGCGCTAGGTTACCTGCGAAGGATCCTAGAGGGTGCTGACCATACGGTGCTCAGGCTCTGGGTCGCCGAAGATACCCACACGTGCGTCATGGAAGATATTGAAATAAAGAATAAGAATTGTTTTCTGAAACCGAGCATGGATCTGGTTGATTGACCTTGCTGGTCCTCAACGGATGAGTCCATGGCTCTTTTATATGGATCTGTGGGTTGATCTTGCTGATCTTCCACGGAGATTCCATTCTATTATATGAATATATTGCCGGTTACTATGAGCTAGGAACTATGGAGAAGGCCCCTGAGTGAATAAGTGGTGAGCGTTTTGGTTACCAATGATGCCATAAGTATACCGATGAATGAATAACTAGAAATAAGGATTCAACCAGAGACTTTGAGGATTGTCATCAGTGATATAATGGTTTCATTAAAGGATTGTTTTAAAGTTAGTTGATGCTAAGAAAAAGGCAATTTGAGTGGTCCAATATTCTCTTTTTCAAAATTTTAAAGTACCCTTCCATACAAGAATTTTTACCTTTTCGGCTTCAGAGAATGAATAATTTGACATTGCTATCGCTCATAATTTTCAGCCGCATTCAATGAAACATTCAATGCAACTTGAGCACACTTTCCATGAGTTCGATTGCCATCATTGATGTCACATAGGTCACCTTTGAACTTGGTGTGAACTTGGGGCCCATACTTTCAAAAAGTGATCTCCAAAACACACTTAAAAATTTTAACATCTATATCACTCATCACAAGTTTTGTGGCATCCCATGCACAACTTGAACACACTTTCCATCAATTCAAATGCCATTATTGATGTTGTAAACTCCATGTTTGAAGGCATAAATTGGGATATCTTTGGCAACCTATCCATCAACACATAAACGATATCTCATCCCCTTCTCACATCAATGCTTTCCAATCCCCTCCTTGTACAACGAAGGCCCATAGTAATGTGAGTCTATGTTCGTTCCAAATTTGGTACACGCTAAAGAAACCCATCGGGCTTATGTGTGGGATCTTTTGGAACTCGTTTTTAGTGTTTCCTTTTCCTCGCTATACCAAAGGGCTGAAAACACCCAATTGCCAGCTATGCCTTTGGAGAACAATGCATCTCTTCCAATACTTTTTGATTGAATGCTAAAGTAGGCAGAATATACACTCTATCCTTGTAGTAAAGTAGCCCCCTTGCTATAATTTCTAAGCCACATGGGCTGCCCCCTCGAGGCTCAACAAGCAAATACTCCTCCTAGATATCCATAATCCAATCCTTAGAAATCTCTTGCCACAATGAACATATATTCACATATCCTAGTAGATAACGAATCTACAAACCACATTGTCCTTTTCTTTGTTGTATGCAATCTCAAAACCACAATTTGGCAAAGTAAGTAACCATCTTCTTTGCTTTCGAGGAAAATTGGGCTATGAGAGAAAGTACTTGAGTCCCCTATCACCACTCCTTACATAAAACCAACTACAGAAAAGCTGTAGAAATAGCTTTGGAGTTAGTCATACCATATCTTTCAAGGATGGATTGAAGATATTTTTGTTGTGAAATGAATATGTCACCTGACTTCATTCGATTGATTTCAAGACCAAGAATATAATGCAAGTATCCAAGGTCTTTCATTTCAAACTCATGAGAGAGTTTGGACTTCACATCCACCACCAAAGCATCATTGCTTCCTGTGTTAAAATCAAATCATCCACATAAAGTAAAACAACAACAATATCATCCCCTCTAATCTTGTAGTAGAGAGTATGGCTAGCATTACTCTTGGAAAATCCTTGAGATTTGAGGTGGTTATCTATTCTTTCATACCAAGCTCGTGGAGCTTGCTTTAGTCCATGCAACATATCCCTCTGGTTGCTTCATATAGACTTCTTCATCAAGCTGCCCATTGAGAAAGGCATTGTTGACATCCATTTGCCACAATTTCCATTTGTGAAGAGTAGCAAAAGAGAGCAACAACCTAATGGATCTCATCTTGGCTACAGGAGCATATGTCTCTTCATAATCAATACCATATTCTTGAGCAAAACCTTTAGCAACCAACCTTGCTTTCTGCCTATCAATGTGACCTTCCTTATTAAATTTCAGCTTGTAGATCCATTTACAACCAATTACTTGTTTGTTGGGTGGGAGTTGACAAAAATTCCAAGTGTCATTCTTATGTAAGGCATTCATCTCCTTATCCATAGCATCCATCCATTCCTTTTTACCACATGCATCCTTATATGTAGTAGGTTCATCATGCTACAAAATTGATGTAAGAAAAGCAAAATCGCATTGCTCAAAATCTGATTTATTACCTCTATGATAGTTCAATCTTTGGGGTTGCCTTCTATCCCTTGTAGACCTCCTTAAAGCTGCTTGATGCTCTTCATCTTCTTCCTCCAATTCTTCAATAGTAACATCTTCTATAGAACCTGGCACTTGTGCTTTGATAGATGTGGAAGAAGATGCATCCAAATCTGAAAACTGAGCTAATTTCCAGCTTGCATTCTCATCAAATCTGACATCTCTTGAGACAAAAGTTTCTCTCTTGATTGGATCATAAAGCTTGTAGGCTTTACTCACACTACTATATCCAACAAATACACATTTTCTTGATTTATCATCAAGTTTCTTCCTTTTTGCACATCAGGAATATGAGCAAAAGTTAAACATCCAAACACTCTTAAATGATATACCTGAGGCTTGGTTCCATAGAATGCTTCATATGGTGTTTCAACACTTCTATAGGTGATCGGTTCATCAAGTAGAGCAATATTGACTGCTTCAGCCCAATAGTAGTTAGCAAGTTGCTTATCCTTTAGCATACATCTTGCTGCCTCAAACAGTGTCCGATTCTTCCTCTCTGCCACACCATTTGCTGAGGTGTGTGGTT
This sequence comes from Cibotium barometz, assembly GCF_041138505.1. NCBI lineage: Eukaryota > Viridiplantae > Streptophyta > Polypodiopsida > Cyatheales > Cibotiaceae > Cibotium > Cibotium barometz. The sequence goes on along the minus strand of NC_141066.1, from coordinate 4,941,908 downwards.
GCAAGAAAGCTTCCTTTGTATCCCATGTTGTAGAAGGTACTTGCTGAATTCATTTGATAAGAACTCCCCTCCATTATCAGATCTTAGAAGCTTGATTCTTCTACCTGCCATAGTCTCAACCATGATATGAAAATGCTTGAAAATATCAAATACTTCATCCTTTGATTTCATGATGAAGAATACCCAAGTATATCTGGAAAAATCATCAATGAAACTAATATAGTATGTATGTCCACCTATTGAAGGTGTATGGCCTGATTCACATACATCTGCATGAATGAGATCAAGGATCCCTCTTGATTTAGTTGTACTTCTTGAGAATCTAGTTCTTGATTGCTTTCCAATGCAACATGCCTCACACACTTTGCCAATCCTTTGTAGAGATGGCATGCCCAAAACCATGCTGTGATTCTTCAACATACACATGCTATTGAAATTCAAGTGTCCATACCTTTTATGCCATAGTTTAGTAGGCTAATCTTTTATCTTGTATGGCTGCAAATGGTGATCCATCGAGTTTGAAGAGTTTTCCATGCTTCTTTCCTTTGGCTACTACCTTGTAGTGATCTTTTGCATCTTTAATAAGACATTGCTGGCCTTCAAAATCCACTTTGAATCCTTTTTCTGTCATAGCTCCAACTGAGAGTAGGTTCTTGGTAAGTGAGGGTACCAAGAGAACATCTCTAAGTTTCCTTTTCAGCCCTGTGTTGAGCTGAACATGTATATCTCCTTTACCTGTGATAGCATTAGGAGTACTATCTACAGTGTAAATATTACCATCATGAGTAGAATCTAGCTTAGAGACATATTCAGCATGAGAAGTCATGTGGGAGCTTGCCCCACTATCAATCCACCATGGTTCTTCTTTCATTCCAATATCCACACTATTGGCTTGAGTAATCTCCTCAATGGAGAGTAGAGAATTTTCATTAGAGAATCCATGAGAGCTTCCTTCATCACGAGCAAAACTGGCTGATCTTCCTTTCAAATCAACTTGCTTCTTCCTGCAATCTTTTTCATAGTGTCCATATTTTAAACAATAGTAACATTGAATTGAACTTTGATAGCCTCTACCTCTACCTCTTCCTCTACCTCTAGAGGAATGGCCTCCTCTTCCATAGGAAGAATGGTTACATTCATGAGATTGTTGATCCATGTTGTAGTTGAGTTGGTTGGGCTGATGTCTTCCTCTTCCTCTTTGAGTGTTGAATCTTCCGCTTTCTCTTGTTGAAAAAAGGGCTTTATCATATGTGCTTGTAGAAGCACTTGTAGAGCCACCACCATCATGAATGTTCTTCATAGCTGCTTGTCTTTGATCCTCATCCCTAAGAATCTGCTCCATCTCATCTAGTGATGGTTTTTGCCTTAGAATGATGAAAAAAGGCCCTCATATCCTTCCTTCAAGCCATGAATGATGATTGTAGATAGCTCATTATCTGTCATTTTGTCTCCATCAGCAACCAATTGTTGATGTAGATCTTTCACTCTTTTGATGAAGTCTGTAGCAGTCTCTCCTTTATTCCTCTTTGTACTGGTAAGCTCCGACTGGTGGCTCCAGTCTCCCCTCAAAGGCCCTGAAACACCGGGCCCTCCAAGTGAACTAGATGGTGAGGCTACTGAGGAGCTTCCATCGTAGATCCCTCTCCTGTGTCCAGCTGGCGGATGAGAAATCCGGTGAAGAAACCAGGCGAGGCTGGCCCGTAATGAATCTGATGGCCTGGCTATCCTACTCCGTCTCATAGCCCCCGTCTCATAGCCCATAGTAGCAGGCCCTGACGAAGTCAACCAAGCAGCGGCACCCCACGTATACATACCCTCTGGAGAGAGGGGGCCAGACTGCGCAGCATCCGCAGCCAAATTTGCTGCACCGCCTGAGGGCAGTCCCATAGGCAATGTCTCTGAGTCTCCATAGGGTGGCTGCATCGGACGCAGGCCGTTGGAAGATCGCTGTAGACAAGCCAGATGCCAACTGCAGAGCCCCTGTGGGCGACCAACCACACTGGAAAGTCGAGATCCTACGTGCCTGTCGACCAGCCCCCAGAGCCTCGTCCAAAAATCCTCCAAGAACTCCTGTGAGAGTCCCTGTAGTAGCCACCAATGCCCCGATGCAGCTGGAGAGATCCTCCGCGGGCGCCGTCAAAATCAACCGCTTCAACCGAACAATATACTCGAAAAAGGTGATCTCTGTGGCCTCCAAGGATGCATAAGGATCATGCCACTCGTACTCGCCAGGGTCCCACTGGGAGCTGGGCCAAGGGGCGCGTTGCATATGTCCATATGCGCCAATCGGAGTCCACTTTGCGCGTTGCATATGTCCATATGCGCCAATCGGAGTCCACATCTGCAGGGTCTGGGTCAATATGCCACCTCTTCGAGAAGCGGGCCACTACCCGTATCCTCTGAAAGATGCCCTCTGCAACCAAAGGCGACTCCACCTCCACTCTCTGCAGTCTACCCTCATCCTCAATCTCATAGTAGAGGCATCTGCCATCCTGAGTGCAAGCTCTGACAGCAATCAGGATCTCCAACTGTGTAAAGGCTCCCATCCACTGTGGGGCCACTGGCTCGAGAGAGGTGTGAACCACTCCTTTGTGAGTGCCTCCTGAATGTCATCCCTCATAATCAGCCCCCCTCTGAAGTGACTCATCCTCTCCACCTGGATCTCCTCTGGAAGACTGCAGAAGGCCTGCCAGTCTCCAAAACTATGTGCTGGGCCTGCCGCCAATGGTCCCCAGGCGCTACGAGGCCAAGAACCCAATATATGACCCTGCTCTGTGCAAACCTGGGTTGTTCCAGATGAGCGACTGTCTGGCCCGCTCCTCATCACAAGAAGGAGGTCTCTAACAGAGTCCCAGTCTCAGCAACTCCCAAGCTCTCAGGATGCTCAAGGCAAATCTATCCTCCCAACCTCTATTGAGGCCTGTCCTCCTCATCTCTATGAAGATCCGTTGTATCTCTGGTGCCCAAGTTCCCCCTGCTGGGGGAGCCCAAGCCTGCAACCGCTGCAAAAGGAGCTCTTTCCAAGGCTCAGTGCCGCCTGGAAGCAGCCCCCGAACAATAAGCTTCCCCAATAATGCTCTACTCTAATCAACTGGATCTATAATGCCCAAGCCTCCCTGGGCCAACGGAAGTGTAATAACTGCCCAAGCAACCTTAGCCCAGGCTGGCTGACCATCCCACCCAGACCAAAGAAAGTTCCTGATCAGCCTCTGTACCTGGCTGATGCAAGAGCTCGAGAAGATCCAGCAAGACGTGATGTACCACATGGTCGCTAAAAGCACCTGATTTGCCACCACCACCCTCCCAGCCAAGGAGAGCCGAGCTGTACTCCAATACAAAAGCTTCTTCCTAATGCTCAGAAGAAGCGGGGCAATCTGCTGCTCAGGTGACAAATCTAGGCCAATTTGGCATCCCAAATACCTCATTATTGTGCTAGGAGGAATCCATCTAAAACCGGGGTCTGGGCTCCATGCCGGAATGGGAGCGCTACTGATCCAAAAGGCCATGGTCTTGCACTAATTGATCAATGCTCCTGAAGCTGCACTAAAAACCTGGAGCGACTACTCTGCCCGCTGAAGATTGGCCTCATGGCCATGCAAAAATAAACCCGTGTCATCAGCAAACTCAGCATCGAGCAGGTCCTCCCCCTGAACTGGGAGCTGGAGTCCTCTCAAACCAACCTCCTCTGCCGTCAGATGCATGCTCATAGCCTCAGCAAAGAAGAGAAAAAGAAATGGGGCGAGAGGACACCCCTGACGGACTGATCTGGTCAACTCAAAACTCGACCCCTGTCCTCCTGCAATCATCACCTGGCTACGAGCTGTGGAGTATAGAGCCGCCACCCCTCGAATCCAAACTGGCTCAAAGCCCAGGCGAAGCATAGTGCCCTCTAAGAAACCCCAATCGACTCTATCGTATGCCTTCTCAAAATCGAGAAGCATCATGACCAAGTCCTCACCAAGAAATCTAGCTCGGGCTGTCGCCTCCCAGAATGTGAAAATGTTATCAAGGATACTACGCTTCCTTGACGAATCCTGTCTGGGTAGCATGAATCAACTCCCCCCAGGAAGGGCTGGATCCTCAAACTCAAGGCCTTTGCTAAGACTGTGTTGAGGATCGTAATAAGTCTCCAATGCGGAATATCATCTGATACTCCCTCCCCCTTGGGGATAAGAAAGATCAAGCCCTCTGAAAAGCTCTGTGGCATCACCCCAGTGTCCAAAACATACTGAAAGCCCTTGCGGAGGCCTGGCCCCAAAAGGTCCCAATAGCGCATAAAAAAGGCAAGCGTCAGTCCGTCCTCCCCTGGGCAACTATGGCACGAAAGGAGGCTCACCCAAAACTGTACGCATACGATCTGTGACCCTCTTGTGCACATGGGCCCACACAGTCTGTCTGCAAGCATCCCGAGCCTCAGTGGTGGCTGGCTCCTCTGAAAGCAGGTCCCTGTAGAACTCAGTGGCAATGGCTCTGATCTCCCCGGGCTTAGTGGCTACCGATCCGTCCGGCCTCCCAAGCTGACGGACTCCTGCTCGAGCATGGCGGGGTCCAGTAATCTCAAAAAACTCCCCAGTCACTCTATCACCAAGCTACATGCACTGAGAGGCCTAGCGACGATAGTAAAACTCATGTCTCTGCTCCTCTGCCTCTCTAACCTCTCCTGGCATGCCTGGCTCAGCTAGGATGCCACCCACTCACATGTAGGCTGCTACTCCTGAAGGCGCTGAAGCGAAGCAAGGCTGCGTCTCAGCGGCGGCTGCTCCCGCTCGCGAGTCTCTCCCAACCGTGTCAAGGCTACAGCGTGCAAAAAAGAGCTGAGCTCGATGAGTCCCGGGACTACCCTTCCTAGTTACCATAACTCACAATTCCCTTCTACACACATGTAGTAGGTCCTCACTCAAATCTAGATCCTCTTACAAAAATAAGCCCAACTCTCCATCTCCTTGTCTTCTTGACTCTAGAAGCATCTCTGAGCGAGTGCCAAAAAAATTTGGCAAACAAATTTGCCAATGATGATATCAAGACATACATTTTTTGTGTTAAATACAAGAAGCCAGCGGAGCTCAACTTTCCCATCAAGCAAGCATCCAAAAATACCATCTCTTTGGCTTCATTGTCACCCTTGACCTATGACAACGGGAAATATATCTCAGTCGCATGTCAAAAATGGAATGCTACAAACAAACCTACATCCAACACTACAATAGAACTCTCACTTGCCTTCATATTCCTCTCGAGCCCTCATCGAAGTAATTTTTTACAGCTCCATATTCGTGAGAGATCCACTGCAAAAAATAAAAAATCTACTGTTGTTGAATACCTCAAAACAAGTTACATTCGACCTCAATACACTCTATGCATAGTCTATGAGGATTTCAAAGGACCAAGTCACAAACAAACAACCATAAATAATCTCCTATATATGTAGATTCCTGGAGATTCGTGAGGCACCACTGCCTCTTTAGAGTGGGGTTTCGCACCCTTGCTAGGATCACGGATGTTCTTAACCAACGATGCTTAGGGCTTTTTCTCATGGACCTACACACGCACAGAGACTCACTCTCACATACGCCCAAACCTAGACCACCCCTGACGGACCAATGGACCATCATGATTTTCTTTAAGATTTTGACACCTTAGAGTAGATGCAGCCCAGTACCTAGATGAGACCTGCACCACCCTTGGCACGCCCATCAAGAGTCACTCAAGAGCAAAAGCTACAGCCTTACCACGTGCATGATGCCCTAGGCCACAAAGACCAAGGATCCGACCTATGCACCATGCACTAGTCTAGGAGATACTTTAGCGACATCAGGCCCCCTTTCCTCATAGAGTAACCAGGGAGTACATCTACTCTATACTCCATTGTGCCTGATGAGACAGATATACTAGAGAAATCACCACTTCCTAGCCCCAAATCTAGATCCATATGTTGGTAGTTTTAGCTCTCTTTAGTTTAGCTGGCCTTTCTACTGGTAGTTTCAGCTCTCTTTTTTTTAACCTTCTATGTTCCTACGGCATGAAGGCCCTTATGGAAGGGATTAAGGTGCCTAGTCCAAAGGAAAGTGCCTCCTCTAACTCTAAATATGTCTCATCAGGTATGTCATGTTGAATTTGATTCCTTCAATCACGTTGAGAGCTATATTTTTTGCCTGCTACCCTTCCTAGTTACCGTAACTCACAATTCCCTTCTACACACATGTAGTAGGTCCTCACTCAAATCTAGATCCTCTTACAAGTAAGCCCAACTCTCCATCTCCTTGTCTTCTTGAATCTTTGGACCAAGCCTCTCCATTTTATACCATCACCAGCTGGACCAACCCTTCTAAGCTTTCCATGCATGCTTTGTAGCATGTGGGAGACCACTTTGCCGATATAAACCTTGTCAACGCTATCTATTTGCTCAAGTTACAATCACAGTCCATGTTTCCGTAAGCTGTCCTCAAATTCCACCTACCCTAATTGTTACATCTACCCTAAGTGTTCCATAAGCTATTCTCCAATTCCCACGCACCTACCATGAGTGTTACATCCCTCTAATATGTCTCCAACATTCAAAAATTCCCAACTCTAGTAGACTATGCTCACTCTTTAAAAAAACACATCAATTCATGGTGGTAAGGTCCTAGTGAGCATGAAGCCTTATTGAACTATAACACATATCTCTCTTCTAATATGGATGATTTATCCAAGTTAACACTATGTTTACATTGAATTCGCTCACTATAATGGTCGTTTCAAGAAGGAACCGTGTTGATCATAATATATTGAAGAAAAACTTTGAAGGCCATATTGGGTAGAGGGTCTATCTTTGGGATTTCCCTGATTTTGGTGGATAGAACCCTAATTACTCTAGAAGGAAGGGGCCGGAGTCTGGAATCTTGATCCCTGATTTCCGTGCCCTGAAAACCTTGATCCAAAAGGAGTTGGGCAATCCATACTGTGATGTCCAAATCCTTGACGGTTATAGCATTTCACTCTCTTGTTCAAGGGTAGAACTTCTGAAGTTGAAATCCAAGGGATTGAGTTTTGGGAAAAGGACATTTCTTCCATTCTGGAACTTCCCATATCCTGGGTTTGGCCCTGATATCTCTTTGGCAGAGGAAGGTTGGAATCACCTTTTGGGAAGAAAAACCTTTTGAAAGGTGATGGTGCTGGCTTTGGCGGGACTTTGACATCAAAGGCTTTGGCGAAATCCTTTGCCACATCCGAACTGCTTCGGCCATGGAAACTGGCTTGGCATTCTTCACCAAGATATTCAAAGGTTTGTTCAGTCCCCGAATGAACCTGGCCATCAGCCGTTCTTCATCCAGCGGAGGCGAGTATCTGAGGAGGAGGGCGAATGCTTAGTGATATGCTTCAATAGTTATACTCCCCTGGGTTAACTCTAAGAATTCGTTCATCTTTGTTTCTAAAAAGTCGAGAGGACAGAACCTCGTCCTCCTTAGGTAAATTTTGAGATCAGTCCAGGTTTGGGTATTTTGGTCTCGAGACGGTTTGTCTTGCAGTGATTCCTCCATGCAACACTGGCCGTTTCCACAATCTTTAACCTGGTGAGAGCCATCTTGCTTCTCTCATTGTAACCAGTTACATCAAAGTATTCCTCCATGGCCTCAATCCACTTTTCTACAACTTCACCTAATTGTTCCCTTCACCCTTCAAGGGACCAGGCTGTGAACTATGAAGAGTTTTACGATCATCCAGGTCGAGCTCTTCTTCATCGAGTTGGGGGTTAACATTTCTACCATGATGACCTCGATCCATATTCCTATCAATACGAAATTCTTGTTAAGTTTCTTTATTTATGATTCAATCCGATTTTTGATTCAACTGATTTTGGGGTTCTTTAAATAGGTCGGCTCCCCACATAATCATGGGGCAAAGATACTCATATAGAACGCATTATCAGATAACAATTCATTCAAATATCTCATTCATATCTTTAACACAATAATGGTCCATCAGACTGAATTTTTCCATCTGAACAGTCCTCCATGGGGATTTCAAATTTTCAGATTTTTAATTTATCATCCCCTAACTTGATCCAGTGATCAAAAGTTAACAATAGTAATCTGCCAGCACAATCCACTAATCTCATAGTGATTTATTGAAGTCAATAAAGTCATTCTAGTTATGAACATCATCACAGGGACTCATCCCATTCATCCTCATTGTGGTTTTGCTCAGCTTATTACATTTCAAGCAAGTCAGGAGATTCCATGCGATTGTGGTACTTCCATCTGAAGACCCAATTACTAATTTATGAATTTCAGTTCAAATAACAATTTGTATGAATTTCATCACACAATTGTGATCTTATATTGCTCTATCTCAGCAGGTAAGATCTGCATCACTTGGTTCATGCATAGAGGTATGCATAAAAGTTGATTATTTTATTATAAGAGTGTTACTTTTATCATATTTGGATTTCATGCATAGAGGTATGCATAAAAGATTATTATTTTAATATAAAAGTGTTACTTTTATCATATTTGGATTTTATGCATAGAGGTATGCATAAAAGATTATTATTTTAATGTAAAATGTTACTTTTATCATATTGGATTTCATGCATAAAGATATTCTTTTTATACAAAAAGTGTGATTTTCATCATAAATGGATTTTATGCATAACTTAGATGCATAAGAGAAATTCTTTTATTCTAAAAGTGTAATTCCTACCAAATTGAATTTATGCATAGGAAGATGCAGAAAAGATGGATTTTTAATTCAAAAGTGTAAATTCTCATCTAAATTGAGTTTATGCATAGGAAGATGCGTAAAAGATTGAATTTTAATTCAAAAGTGTCATTTTAATTTAAAATGAATTTATGCATAGTAAGATGCATAAAAGATTGATTTTCATTTTGAAAGTGTTAGTCTCCTTAAATGGAATTTATGCATAAATAAATGTGTAGAGAAATCTTATATCAAATATAAGAATTCTTTTGTATTCTATAAATAGATATGGGAAGTGATAGGATGTGATAAGAGGCATAGGCATATGAGATGGGATGTGATAAGATGTGTATGAGATGTGATAGGATGTGATAAGAGGTGTATGAGATGTGATAAGATGTGATAAGATGCATATGAGATGCTTTAGGATGTGATAAGATGAGTTAAGATGTGATAAGATGTGTATGAGATGTGATAGGATGTGATAAGAGGTGTATGAGATGTGATAAGATGTGATAAGATGCATATGAGATGAGTTAGGATGTGACAAGAGGAGTTTAGATGTGATAATATGTGTATGGGATGAGGTAAGAAGTGTATGTGATGGGATAAGATGTATATGGGTTGTGATAGGGCGAGAATGGATGTTATATAAAAGAATAGATGTGAAGGCGTATGTGGTTATATGAATGGGAATGTGGAAATGGATGTATGAATTTGAATGTGGATGTGGATGTATGAATGAATGTGGATATGGATGTAGATATGGATGTGGATGTATGCATGTGGATGTGGATGTATGAATGAGGATGTGAAAATGGATGTATACATGTAGATGTGTATGTATGAATGTGAATGTGGATGTGGATGTGAATGTATGGATGTAGATACGGATGTGGATGTATGTATGTGGATGTGGATGTATGAATGAGGATGTGAAAATGGATGTATGCATGTAGATGTGGATGTATGGATGTGAATGGGATTGGATGTATGATGTGGATGTACGAACATGGATGTGTATGTAGAATAATGAATGTGAATGTGTATGTGAAATAATGTGTCGTCGATATGAGTGAATGGATGAGAATGAGTACACATATGAATGGAATGTGGAATAAGTAATGTGGACTAAGGAGGGATAATGTGGAAAGACGAGAGTTTGATATAGAAACTGTATTTTGTGACCTATTTGTAAATCACTGTTTTATGTCAAGAATGCTGGGGAAGCATTTTGATCGTCTTGTGGATTAAGGTCATGGAGACCAATCTGATAAAGTTGCAACTGCTGACGGAGAGTCAATGGAGGACGTCTCACGTAGCAAGGTCGACAAGGTCTTAACCAGCCTCGGTTCGATTTCAATGGTGAGCTTCCGGTACGGTGGATGAGGGACCAAGGAAGCGGCCTATGAGTGAAGCGCTAGGTCACCTGCAAAGGATCCTAGAGGGTGCTGACCATACGGTGCTCGGGCTCTCAGTCACCAAAGATACCCACACGTGCGTCGTGGAAGATATTGGAACAAGGAGTAAGAGTTGTTTTCTGAAACTGGGCGTGGATCTGGTTGATTTACCTTGCTGGTCCTCAACAAATGAGTCCATGGCTCTCTTATATGGATCTGTTGATTGATCTTGCTGATCTTCAACGAGGATTCCATCTTGATTTTTATATGTAAAAATATTGTCGGGTACTATGAGCTAGGAACTATTGAAAAGGCCCCTGAGTGAATAGGTGGTGAGCGTTCTGGTTGCCAAAATGATGCCATAAGTACACCGATGAATGAATGATTGGAAATATGGATTCAACCAGAGATTTTGAGAATTGTCATCAGTGACATAATGGTTTCATTAAAGGATTGTTTTAAAGTTAGTTGATGCTGAGAAAAAGGCAATTTCATATTGGGTGTGTAAGTGGTGTGACTAATTTTATGTTTCCATGAACTTCCGGCTAGGGGACCTGGGAACTCTTTTCCCCTGGTACCCGGGACAAAACCTAACCAAATTCCTAATTGGATCCCATCACTACAGTGGTTGGGCGGTTGGCTAACCCATGGGACTGGATGGGGTTAGGCTGAGGGATCCGTAAATCGAGACTCAATTTCTGTTATTACGATAGATAAAGTAAATCCCGGATAGTAATTGTTCTATAGATACGAATCAACAGCTGTGCCTTTTGATGGGGAAAAAAGCATTGATCCCAATGATCCAAGTGCAAGTTCATTCCTTGATCTGACCGAGTAGCTTTATAGGTGCAGTCGGATCAGCTTGATCCCAGTAATGGTCTTGACTACCTTAGAGTAAAAAGTTATCCTGGTGGAATCGCCCGTGCTTTCCGGGTAAGGGAAGTTTTTCAGAGTCCGGTTTTGGAAAAATCGACGGATTAGTCTCTTGTTCGGATATCCGTGGACGAGGCCCTGCGTGTGGGACCCTGGCCCGCGTAAGAAAGGGTACTTCTGCTGCTAGCACCCCGAATCCGTTGCGCGGTGGAAACAGGGATCTTACAGTTGGTATCATGTAAGATTCCTCCCCAGCCTCTCAAAATGTCCAGCATATTCCCCTGTAATCAATTCCCTCTTCATAAATGTAAGAGATCTTGTCTCTGGCTATTTTGACATAGAGAGAGAAAATATTCTAGAGAGAGAATATTCAGATTTTGAATATTTTTAGATAGAAAAATTTCTCATATTATTAAAATGAATTCCCCTGAAACAGAAATTCAAAAAGAACTTTCCAATGTGCAATTGGAATTTATTGGAAATGGGTATAAAGGACCTTAGCCTAAGGGTCTAGATTTTCAAAAAAATTTGGATTATGGTCCAATTAAGGTTCCTATGGGCCAATAGCATCAATCCATGTGTAGGGAGGAGATAAATCCAATTTGTAAAAGAAGATACCCAAAAATGAGTAAATGCTCACATAAGATGAAGAGTTGACTATGTACAAGGTTTATTAGTAAGAAACTATGAGTAATATCAAAAATATGGGATATTTTGGGTATCCAAAAATAAGTAAATGCTCACATAAGATGAAGAGTTGAAAATGTACAAGGTTTATTAGTAAAAAACTATGAGCAATATTAAAAATATGAGATATTTTAGGTATAATGATTCCATTTTGACACATATGTAAGGAAGGGGAGTCCATTAAAGGAGGTGCATATTTCACATGCTTGAATGAGTTTTAAACTCATAAAAATTGTGATATTTTTATCTCTCCTCTCTCTTGAATCAAACCAAATCAAAATGGAACCAAACCGAATAAAAAAGGAACCAAACTAGATCCAAATCTAGTCCAGATTCAACCAAACTGAATCTATAAAATTCTAAAATTCAGTTAGCTTTGGTTAGAGCTTCCCTCTCCTATAAATAGAACATGAGTCCTTTGAAAAAAAGAGAAGAATTTTACTATACTAGAGTTATGCTGAAATAATGCTAATTTCTACTATTCTCTAAAATTCTCTCCAATTTGAAGAAATTGGAGCTTCTCTCTTTCTTCAATCCCCATTGGTGGCTCCATCAACATACTTAACCAATTGATTGGTTGGAGGCCACTACCGTGAACAAAGAATCAAGCAATTTGTAAGGTAAATGGTGAATTTTGATCTTTTCTATAATTTCTCAATGCTTCTCTCTTCTCAACCCCTCTCAAGCTTGAGAAGCTTAATTGGAATGGTCTTTGAATGCTATTGAAGTTAATTGATGAATGGTAGTGAAGAGTTACATAATTTGATGAATGCTATAAAGTTAATTGATTAATGATAGTAAAGAATTACATAAATTTCCATTTATGCTTAATTCTAATGGTTTTTATGTAATTTCTCTCTCTCACTCAAGAAATGGTCATACTCATGACCCATTCTCAATCCAAATGAAGCTTTTCCTTAATCCAAGATTAATCTATGCTAGAGGCCAAATTAATGGCTTTTTTCTATGCTTTTAGTTTATGTATTTCATGAATATTGATGATTCAATCCATTATTGGGTTAATGATCCAATTAGGGATCATTCTAATCATTCTCTTAATGATAAGCTTTATCCTTCAAAATAAATTGAGATTTATCAGTCATAGTAGCGGAGCTATGGTAAAATTTTTATAAAAATTACACATAAAATAATTTCATTCAAAGCATGAAAAGAGAATTTCCTACTATATTCTAGGAATTATCATCTAAAATATTTGAAAGAATTTTATTGTAATCATGGAGAAATTGATTTTTATATTATGCATAATTGATGATTATTTTATTATAAAAGTGTTACTTTTATCATATTTGGATTTCATGCATAGAGGTATGCATAAAAGATTATTATTTTAATATAAAAGTGTTTCTTTTATCATATTTGGATTTCATGCATAGAGGTATGCATAAAAGATTATTATTTTAATATAAAAGTGTTTCTTTTATCATATTGAATTTCATGCATAAAGGTATGCATAAAAGTTGATTATTTTATTATAAAAGTGTGATTTTTATTATATTTGAATTTCATGCATAGAGGTATACATAAAAATGATTATTTTATTATAAAAGTGTGACTTTTATCATATTTGAATTCATGCATAAAGGTATGCATAAAAATTGATTATTTTATTATAAAAGTGTGACTTTTATAATAAAATAAAAGTGTGACTTTTATTATAAAAGTGTGACTTTTATCATATTTGAATTTCATGCATAGAGGTATGCATAAAAATTGATTATTTTATTATAAAAGTGTGACTTTTATCATATTTGAATTTCATGCATAGAGGTATGCATAAAAGTTGATTATTTTATTATAAAAGTGTGACTTTTATCATATTTAAAATTCATGCATAGAGGTATGCATAAAAGTTGATTATTTTATTATAAAAGTGTGACTTTTATCATATTTGAATTTCATGCATAGAGGTATGCATAAAAGTTAATTATTTTATTATAAAAGTGTGACTTTTATCATAATTGAATTTCATGCATAGAGGTATGCAAAAAAGTTGATTATTTTATTGTAAAAGTGTTACTTTTATCATATTGGATTTCATGTATAGAGGTATGTATAAAAGATATTCTTTTTATACTAAAAGTGTGATTTTCATCATAAATGGATTTTATGCATAAGAGAAATTCTTTTATTCTAAAAGTGTAATTCCTACCAAATTGAATTTATGCATAAGAAGATGCATAAAAGATTGATTTTTAAATTCAAAGTGTCATTCTCATCTAAATTAAATTTATGCATAGGAAGATACATAAAAGAATGAAATTTCAATTCAAAAGTGTTATTCTCATCCAAATTGAATTTATGCATAGGAAGATGCATAAAAGATAGATTTGTGAATTCTCATCTAAATTGAGTTTATTCATATAGGAAGATGCATAAGAGATGGAATTTTAATTCAAAAGTGTCATTTTCATTTAAAATGAATTTATGCATAGGAAGATGCATAAAAGATTGATTTTTATTTCGAAAATGTTAGTCTCCTTAAATGGAATTTATGCATAAATAAATGTGTAGAGAAATCTTATATCAAATATAAGAATTCTCCTGTATTCTATAAAAAGATATGAAATGTGATAAGATGTGATAAGAGGTGTATGAGATGTGATAAGATGCGTATGAGAAGTGATAGGATGTGATAAAAGGTGTATGAGATGTGAAAAGATGTGATAAGATGTGTATGAGATGTGATAGGATATGATAAGAGGTGTATGAGATGTGATAGAATGTGTTAAGATGAGTTAGGATGTGTTAAGATGTATATGGGATGAGGTAGAGAGTGTATCCAATGGGATAAGATGTATATGGGATGTGTTAGGACGTGAATGGATGTAATATGGATGTATGAATGTAGGTATAGATGTATGAATGTGAATATGGATGTGTGGATGTGAAAATGGAAGTGTGGATGTATGAATGTGGATGTGGATGTATGCATGTAGATGTGTATGTGAATGTGGATGTGGATGTATGGATGTAGATACGGATGTGTATGTATGTATGTGGATGTGGATGTATAAATGAGGATGTGAAAATGGATGTATGTATGTAGACGTGGATGTATGGATGTGAATGTGAATGAAGATGTGGATGTGGATGTATGGATATAGATACGGATGTGGATGTATGTATGTGAATGTGGATGTATGTATGAGGATGTGAAAATGGATGTATGCATGTGAATGTGGATGTATGAATGTGAATGTGGATATGTGGAAGTGGAAATGGAAGTATGGATGTATGAATGTGGATGTGGATGTATGCATGTAGATGCGTATGTATGAATGTGAAATTGGAAGTATGATGTGGACGTACGAACATGGATATGTATGTAGAATAATGAATGTGAAGGTGTATGTGAAATAATGTGTAGTCTATATGAGTGAATGGATGAGAATGAGTATACATTGAATGGAATGTGGAATAAGTAATGTGGTCCGAGCGTGGATAATGTGGAAAGACGAGAGTTCGTTATAGAAACTGTATTTTATGAACTATTTGTAAATGACTGTTTTATGTCAAGAATGCTAGGGAAGCATTTTGACCGTCTTGTGGATTAAGGTCATGGAGACCTAACTGATAAAGTTGTAATTGTTGCTGACGGAGAGTCAATGGAGGACGTGGTGCTTGGGCTCTGGGTTGCTGAAGATACCCACACGTGCGTCGAGGAAGATATTGGAACAAGGAGTAAGAGTTGTTTTCTGAAATCGGGCATGGATCTGGTTGATTGACCTTGCTGGTCCTCAACGGATGAGTCCATGGCTCTTTTATATGGATCTGTGGGTTGATCTTGCTGATCTTCCACGGAGATTCCATTCTGTTATATGAATATATTACCGGTTATTATGAGCCAGGAACTATGGAAACGGCCCCTGAATGAACAGGTGGTGAGCGTTCTGGTTGCCAATGATGCCATAAGTACACCGATGAAGGAATGACTGGAAATAATGATTTAACCAGAGACTTTGAGGATTGTCATCAGTGACATAATGGGTTCATTAAAGAATTGTTTTAAAGTTAGCTGATGCTGAGAAAAAGGCAATTTCATATTGGGTGTGTAAGTGGTGTGACTAGTTTTATGTTTGCATGAAATTTCCGGCTAGGGGACCTTGGAACTCTTTTCCTTGGTACCCGGGACAAAACCTAACCAAATTCCTAGTTGGATCGTATCACTACAGTGGTTGGGCGGTTGGCTAACCCATGGGACTGGATGGGGTTAGGCTGGATTGATGGATCCGTAAATCGAGATTTAATTTCTATTATTACGATAGATGAAGTAAATCCCGGATAGTAATTATTCTATGGATAGGAATCAACGGCTGTGCCTCTTGATGGGAAAAAAAGTGTTGATCCCAATGATCCAAGTGCAAGTTTCTTCCTTGATCTGACCAAGTACCGTTAGAGGTGCAGTCGGATTAGTTTGATCTGTAATGATCTTGACTACGTTAGAGAAAAGAATTATCCTGGTGGAATCGCCCGTGCTTTCCGGATACAGGAAGTTTTTGCGGTTTCAGTTTTGGATAAACCGATGGATTACTCTCTTGTCCGGATATCCGTGGGCGAGGCCCCGAGTGTGGGACCCCTGCCCCGCGCATGATGTGCTACTTCCGCTATTAGTACCCCGAATCCATTGGGCGGTGGAGACGGGGATCTCACAGTTGGTATCAGAGCCAATTGGCTAATAAAGATCAACTGAGAAGCCAAATATGTCAAAAACTTATCAAGAAGCACAAAAAGGTTGTAATTGTGTGATATAATTCATACAATTTGATATTCAAACTGAAAATTTGTAAATTAATAATCGGGTCTTCAAATGGAAGTACCGTAATTGTATGGAACCCTGACTTGCTTGAGGCCTAGACATGATGGTATTTACCTTATAGTTCCAAGTATCATGACTACCGTATATACCGAGGGTATAACTACAGCTCTTTACCGGCAGTATATATGAGTAAATCCAAGACTTGAAATTATAAGCATTAATGCTATCTAGATGATGATTTCGAATGTGGTTGATATGATTTTTTAATTCTATTTGAGAACTAATGAGTTGATTTGGACTCTGACTGAAAAATGATGATCCCTGAAAATGGATTGAAATGTAATAAACTGAGCGAAACCACAATGTGGATGATTGGGACGAGTCCCTGTGATGATATTCATAACTAGAATGATGATAATGAATTCAGCACATCACTATGAGATTAGTGGATTGTGCTGTCAAATTGCTACTGTTAACACTTGACATGGTAGATCAAGTTAAGGGATGATAAATTGAGTACTTAACTAAAATTCCCGTGGAGAAATGTTCAGAAGGAAATTTTTCGGTCTAATGGACCATTATCATATGAATGATATGATCTAAATGAATTGTTATTTAATGATGAGTTCTATATAAAGAATATTTATCCCAGTATTCTGTTGGGTTGACCATAATATAAGGAACCCCAGAATAAATTGGATCTTAAGAAAAAGAGTTGTCCTCTACCTTGCGAGATGAGGACATCTCGCACCTTTTTGAGTGGGGTAGAATGTAAGATTCCTCCCCCAACCTTCGAGGTATATAGGAGTAAGAATCTCCCTTTCTGATCTTAAAATTATTCCCTCTCTAAAATAAAAGAAAGATTTTGTTTAAAAAGGGAAGACACTTTCCCCAGAATACCTTATCAGGAGCCCACCTGTTTTAAGGATTCAGAACAATGAGTTCAGAAGTGAGAACCGATGTTTTGGATGCCAAGGTTTTGGTCATCAGTTAAAAGACTGCCCGACTCCTACCATGACAAGGGCACAGGAAAGTCAAGAACCCAAATTCAGAGACCAATTCCTTTATACCAATCTAATCATGGTCCGTCTCGGACAAGATTGCTTAACTCCATTAACTAGGTCCGACCCATTGATTAGGGTCGAGATAACCAGTCAAATGCTTGACGACATAGAGCAACAGATGCAGGTAATTCTTAAAGATATAAAAGCTGCCTAAGATTGACAGAAACAGTATACAGATAAGAAGAGGACAATCAGAGAATTCAAAGAAGCAGATATGGTCTTCATTTGAGTACGGACCAAAAGAAGTTCTTTATCTCTTGGAGAGTATAAGTAGTTATCTCCCAGATATTGTGGACCAAAGAAAGTAGGTGACTTAGCCTACGAACTTCTTTTATCTCCTCATCTCAAAGTTCTTAATGCCTTTTATAGAAAAACGTGCCAAAACCAATTCATGGAAAGACGAAAAAACTTCAGTGGCAAGATACCGTTGGCTTCTAAGTTACGCTAGCTCCTTCCTTTATATAAGTCATAACTTTTACTTGCCGCTCGTAGTAATCTTACTTCCATCGATCTCCTTTCTTTCTTAATCTCCTTCATGGCTTGGCAGCAGGAATTGGTTTTATCCATGATGATTTCTCACCTTCAAGATGCAAGCAAGTCTGTGAAGAAGGATTTTATAGAACTGTATGAGCACTCACTTTTCCCTCACTTGGGAACTTCTGTAGCTCAGACCAAATGGCGGACCTATCAAGACATAACTAGGGTAACATCGTGGGGTCAGCAGCACTTTCGTAACAATGTCCGCCTGGCTATGGTTATTGAAGCTTTGGGTTTGGGTCCCCGATACTATTGCGTGATGAGATCAAGGCATATTGGGTTTTCTGAGCGGGTCTTCTTACTGGCGTGTTTTCTTCCTCATCAGAAGATATGCCTTTGTCCCGTTTTTGGCTTGCCTCCCTGAGGTCCTTTTGTTAGATCACCTCATACCATTGAGGTAGGTGCGGTAATAACCAGTCGAATTATTCCCATAGATGAGTTACCTTATACGTGCGCAGCTTGTGAGTGCTACTTTTGTGACCTTATGATGGACGGGCTTATGGAAGTATAAAGAGTTCTTCTATCTTTACTGTATATGTTCCAAGAATGAATAAAGTTGAAATCTTGTTCTTGTCTTGAATCTTGCTCTCTTTGAGACTTTTCTTGGTGGTTAAACTTTTTTTTTCTCTAAGTCTCATATTCGTGCATCTTGCAAAATTATCCCAAGTTTGCGAGATGAGGACATCTCGCATTTTTCAAGTGGGAGAGAATGTAAGATTCCTCCCGAGCCTCTCAAAATGTCTAGCATATTCCCCTGTAATCAATTCCTTCTTCATAAATGTAAGAGATCTTGTCTCTGGCTATTTTGACATAGAGAGAGAAAATATTCTAGAGAGAGAATATTCAGATTTTGAATATTTTTAGATAGAAAAATCTCTCATATTATTAAAATGAATTCCCCTGAAACAGAAATTCAAAAAGAACTTTCCAATGTGCAATTGGAATTTATTGGAAATGGGTATAAAGGACCTTAGCCTAAGGGTCTAGATTTTCAAAAAAATTTGGATTATGGTCCAATTAAGGTTCCTATGGGCCAATAGCATCAATCCATGTGTAGGGAGGAGATAAATCCAATTTGTAAAAGAAGATACCCAAAAATGAGTAAATGCTCACATAAGATGAAGAGTTGACTATGTACAAGGTTTATTAGTAAGAAACTATGAGTAATATCAAAAATATGAGATATTTTGGGTATCCAAAAATGAGTAAATGCTCACATAAGATGAAGAGGTTAAAATGTACAAGGTTTATTAGTAAAAAACTATGAGCAATATTAAAAATATGAGATATTTTGGGTATAATGATTCCATTTTGACACATATGTAAGGAAGGGGAGTCCATTAAAGGAGGTGCATATTTCACATGCTTGAATGAGTTTTAAACTCATAAAAAATGTGATATTTTTGTCTCTCCTCTTTCTTGAATCAAACCAAATCAAAATGGAATCAAACCAAATCAAAAAGGAACCAAACTAGATCCAAATCTAGTCCAAATTCAACCAAACTGAATCTGGAAAATTCTAGAATTCAGTTAGCTTTGGTTAGAGCTTCCCTCTCCTATAAATAGACCATGAGTCCTTTGAAAAAAAGAGAAGAATTTTACTATACTAGAGTTATGCTGAAATAATGCTAATTTCTACTATTCTCTAAAATTCTCTCCAATTTGAAGAAATTGGAGCTTCCCTCTTTCTTCAATCCCCATTGGTGGCTCCATCAACATACTTAACCAATTGATTGGTTGGGAGCCTCTACCGTGAATAAAGAATCAAGTAATTTGTAAGGTAAATGGTGAATTTTGATCTTTTCTATAATTTCTCAATGCTTCTCTCTTCTCAACCCCTCTCAAGGTTGAGAAGCTTAATTGGAATGGTCTTTGAATGCTATTGAAGTTAATTGATGAATGGTAGTGAAGAGTTACATAATTTGATGAATGCTATTGAAGTTAATTGATTAATGATAGTAAAGAATTACATAAATTTCCATTTATGCTTAATTCTAATGGTTTTTATGTAATTTCTCTCTCTCACTCAAGAAATGGTCATACTCATGACCCATTCTCAATCCAAATGAAGCTTTTCATAAAGCTTTTCCTTAATCCAAGATTAATCTATGCTAGAGGCCAAATTAATGGCTTTTTTGTATGCTTTTAGTTTATGTATTTCATGAATATTGATGATTCAATCCATTATTGGGTTAATGATCCAATTAGGGATCATTCTAATCATTCCCTTAATGATAAGCTTTATCCTTCAAAATAAATTGAGATTTATCAGTCATAGTAGCGGAGCTATGGTAAAATTTTTATAAAAATTACACATAAAATAATTTCATTCAAAGAGCATGAAAAGAGAACTTCCTACTATATTCTAGGAATTATCATCTAGATTATTTGAAAGAATTTTATTGTAATCATGGAGAAATTAATTTTTATGTTATGCATGATTGATGATTATTTTATAATAAAAGTGTTACATTTATCATATTTGGATTTCATGCATAGATATGTATAAAAGATTATTATTTTAATATAAAAGTGTTTCTTTTATCATATTTGGATTTCATGCATAGAGGTATGCATAAAAGATTATTATTTTAATATAAAATAGAAAAATGTGCCAAAACCAATTCATAGAAAGACGAAAAAACTTCAGTGGCAAGATACCGTTGGCTTCTAAGTTACGCTAGCTCCTTCTTTTATATAAGTCATAACTTTTACTTGCCGCTCGCAGTAATCTTACTTCCATCGATCTCCTTTCTTTCTTAATCTCCTTCATAGCTTGGCAACAGGAATTGGTTTTATCCATGATGATTTCTCACCTTTAAGATGCAAGCGATTCTGTGAAGAGGGATTTTATAGAACTGTATGAGTGCTCATTTTTCCCTCACTTGGAAACTTCTGTAAAAATTACACATAAAATAATTTCATTCAAAGCATGAAAAGAGAACTTCCTACTATATTCTAGGAATTATCATTGACGACATAGAGCAACAGAAGTTTTAAACTCATAAAAATTATGATATCTTTATCTCTCCTCTTTCTTGAATCAAACCAAATCAAAATGCAACCAAACCGAATCAAAAAGGAACCAAACTAGATCCAAATCTAGTCCAAATTCAACCAAACTGAATCTGGAAAATTCTAAAATTCAGTTAGCTTTGGTTAGAGCTTCCCTCTCCTATAAATAGAACATGAGTCCTTTGAAAAAAAGAGAAGAATTTTACTATACTAGAGTTATGCTGAAATAATGCTAATTTCTACTATTCTCTTAAATTCTCTCCAATTTGAAGAAATTGGAGCGTCCCTCTTTCTTCAATCCCCATTAGTGGCTCCATCAACATACTTAACCAATTGATTGGTTGGGGGCCACTACCGTGAACAAAGAATCAAGCAATTTGTAAGGTAAATGGTGAATTTTGATCTTTTCTATAATTTCTCAATGCTTCTCTCTTGATGAATGCTATTGAAGTTAATTGATTTAATGATAGTAAAGAATTACATAAATTTTTATTTATGCTTAATTCTAATGATTTTTATGTAATTTCTCTCTCTCACTCAAGAAATGGTCATACTCATGACCCATTCTCAATCCAAATGAAGCTTTTCATAAAGCTTTTCCTTAATCCAAGATTAATCTATGCTAGAGGCCAAATTAATGGCTGATTTCTATGCTTTTAGTTTATGTATTTCATGAATATTGATGATTCAATCCATTATTGGGTTAATGATCCAATTAGGGATCATTCTAATCATTCTCTTAATGATAAGCTTTATCCTTCAAAATAAATTGAGATTTATCAATCATAGTATAGCGGAGCTATGGCAAAATTTTTATAAAAATTACACTTAAAATAATTTCATTCAAAGCATGAAAAGAGAACTTCCTACTATATTCTAGGAATTATCATCTAGATTATTTGAAAGAATTTTATTGTAATCATGGAGAAATTGATTTTTATGTTACGCATAATTGATGATTATTTTATTATAAAAGTGTTACATTTATCATATTTGGATTTCATGCATAGAGGTATGCATAAAAGATTATTATTTTAATATAAAAGTGTTTCTTTTATCATATTTGGATTTCATGCATAGAGGTATGCATAAAAGATTATTATTTTAATATAAAAGTGTTTCTTTTATCATATTGAATTTCATGCATAAAGGTATGTATAAAAGTTGATTATTTTATTATAAAAGTGTGACTTTTATTATATTTGAATTTCATGCATAGAGGTATGCATAAAAGTTGATTATTTTTTATAAAAGTGTGACTTTTATCATATTTGAATTTATGCATAAAGGTATGCATAAAAATTAATTATTTTATTATAAAAGTGTGACTTTTATCATATTTGAATTTCGTGTATAAAGGTATGCATAAAAATTGATTATTTTATTATAAAAGTGTGACTTTTATCATATTTGGATTTCATGCATAGAGGTATGCATAAAAATTGATTATTTTATTATAAAAGTGTGACTTTTATCATATTTGGATTTTATGCATAGAGGTATGCATAAAAGTTGATTATTTTATTATAAAAGTGTGACTTTTATCATATTTGAAATTCATGCATAGAGGTATGCATAAAAGTTGATTATTTTATTATAAAAGTGTGACTTTTATCATATTTGAATTTCATGCATAGAGGTATGCATAAAAGTTGATTGTTTTATTATAAAAGTGTGACTTTTATCATAATTGAATTTCATGCATAGATGTATGCAAAAAAGTTGATTATTTTATTGTAAAAGTGTTACTTTTATCATATTGGATTTCATGTATAGAGGTATGTATAAAAGATATTCTTTTTATACTAAAAGTGTGATTTTCATCATAAATAGATTTTATGCATAAGAGAAATTCTTTTATTCTAAAAGTGTAATTCCTACCAAATTGAATTTATGCATAAGAAGATGCATAAAAGATTGATTTTTAAATTCAAAGTGTCATTCTCATCTAAATTGAATTTATGCATAGGAAGATGCATAAAAGAATGGAATTTCAATTCAAAAGTGTTATTCTCATCCAAATTGAATTTATGCATAGGAAGATGCATAAAAGATGGATTTTTAATTCAAAAGTGTCAATTCTCATCTAAATTGAGTTTATTCATAGGAAGATGCATAAGAGATGGAATTTTAATTCAAAAGTGTCATTTTCATTTAAAATGAATTTATGCATAGGAAGATGCATAAAAGATTGATTTTATATTTTGAAAATGTTAGTCTCCTTAAATGGAATTTATGCATAAATACATGTGTAGAGAAATCTTATATCAAATATAATAAATTTCTTGTATTCTATAAAAAGATATGAAATGTGATAAGATGTGATAAGAGGTGTATGAGATGTGATAAGATGTGATAAGATGCGCATGGGAAGTGATAGGATGTGATAAGAGGTGTATGAGATGTGAAAAGATGTGTATGAGATGTGATAGGATATGATAAGAGGTGTATGAGATGTGATAGAATGTGTTAAGATGAGTTAGGATGTGTTAAGATGTGTATGGGATGAGGTAGAGAGTGTATCTGATGGGATAAGATGTATATGGGATGTGTTAGGGCGTGAATGGATGTAATATGGATGTATGAATGTAGATATGGATGTATGAATGTGAATATGGATGTGTGGATGTGGAAATGGAAGTGTGGATGTATGAATGTGGATGTGGATGTATGCATGTAGATGTGTATGTATGAATGTGAATGTGGATGTGGATGTGGATGTATGGATGTAGATACGGATGTGTATGTATGTATGTGGATATGGATGTATGAATGAGGATGTAAAAATGGATGTATGTGTGTAGACGTGGATGTATGGATGTGAATGTGAATGAAGATGTGGATGTGGATGTATGGATGTAGATACAGATGTGGATGTATGTATGTGAATGTGGATGTATGAATGAGGATGTGAAAATGGATGTATGCATGTGAATGTGGATGTATGAATGTGAATGTGGATGTGTGAAAGTGGAAATGGAAGTATGGATGTATGAATGTGGATGTATGCATGTAGATGCGTATGTATGAATGTGAAATTGGAAGTATGATGTGGACGTACGAACATGGATATGTATGTAGACTGATGGATCCGTAAATCGAGATTT
The DNA here is from genome assembly GCF_041138505.1 of Cibotium barometz. Taxonomy (NCBI): domain Eukaryota; kingdom Viridiplantae; phylum Streptophyta; class Polypodiopsida; order Cyatheales; family Cibotiaceae; genus Cibotium; species Cibotium barometz. The sequence continues at coordinate 4,917,769 of NC_141066.1, read as the reverse complement.
AATTTCTATTATTACGATAGATGAAGTAAATCCCGGATAGTAATTGTTCTATGGATAGGAATCAACGGCTGTGCCTCTTGATGGGGAAAAAAGCGTTGATCCCAATGATCCAAGTGCAAGTTTCTTCCTTGATCTGACCAAGTACCGTTAGAGGTGCAGTCGGATTAGTTTGATCAGTAATGATCTTGACTACGTTAGAGTAAAGAATTATCCTGGTGGAATCGCCCGTGCTTTCCAGGTAAAGGAAGTTTTTCCGGTTTCGGTTTTGGATAAACCGATGGATTAGTCTCTTGTCCGGATATCCGTGGGCGAGGCCCCGAGTGTGGGACCCTTGCCCCACGCATGATGTCACAACCTTGCAAGGTTGTGAGACGGGGATCTCACAACCTTGCTGGTCCTCAACGGATGAGTCTATGGCTCTTTTATATGGATCTGTTGGTTGATCTTGCTGATCTTCAACGGAGATTCCATCTTGATTTTTTTAAGTGTATGTAGGAATTTAATATATAATTTAGTGTATGTATGTAGGTATATATTTATGTATGCATATGTATATGTACATATATGTTTGCATATGTATTTGTATATGTATATATCTGTATGTATATCTATCTAATATGTATATGCATATGGATAGTTTATGTATATTTATATGTATGTATTTGCATAGGTAGAAAGGTTTACATATATATTTACATGCATATAATTCAGTAGAAAGCAAAAAAGTACCTTTGTCTAGGAGCTCCTCACTTGGAGGCACATGATTTAGAGGATAGTCCAACCACCAAGGACATCTCTTATATTCCCAATCAAAAACCCCTCTCTCAACCCATTCCTTTGGTGCTATTGTTTCCGAGGAATTCTATTAAGGGGAAAAACCAAAACCAATAGTGATTCTAGAATATCAATGCAAGGCATCTCATATCAATATGTCACGTCCACTTCATTACCATCGACATATGTCTAAGTACATCTATGGATGGGGAAACCATGGGGGTGAAAGCATGATCCATGGTACGACCCACCATCACTTCTTGAATGGTGCATACATAAGTGATTATTCTACCATTTGTTTGGACTACCCATTCTTCTCAACACCACCACCTCAAACAACATACCTTGGCATTTATAGGCCCTCATTTTTGTTTTCTCCAACCAAAGTGGAAAAATTTCAAAGAAAGCAAGGAGTTGGAGTCTCACCACCTTGCCAAGCCTAGTCTATTACTTTCCTTTTATTTATGACCCAGTGCTAATACAAAACCTTCATCAAACTCACATAGGGGTGTTGCAAAAGCTTCATGACCTAGATTCCCTTCCGAAGAAAGTAGAAATAGGAGTCGAAGAAAGTAGGGAGATAGAAAGCCAATTTGAAATATGTTAGGCTAGGCCTTGCAAGCTATAAGCCTCACAACTTGTGAGGATTCTTATGAGTAGCATAGTTAATTCATTTGATTGGCAAAGATTGATGATGTTCCAGAATTGTTTAGCACGGCAAGGTATGATGCCCAGATCTCATGGGTGAAAATAGAGACTAGGCTACTTTGTACGATTGCTTGTTGCCAAAGTATTCAGTGTAATGGTGAGGCAAATGGTCCAATGGAGACTGGATAGAGTTGTTTTCTTTGAAGATCTTTAGAGGTTCCTGCACTAAGTGATGGATCATACCATGGACGATCATGTTGTCCCTCACCGTGGTCCCCTTCCCCCCATCTAGAGATGTATTGGGATGGTTGTGTCAATGATGAAACTTAGTGTGGGTGCTAGATATTGTGAGTGCTGAAGGTCGCTTATCTGTTCTCCTCCAAGTGAAAACACCAACTCCCTACTTTCTTTGACTCTTGTTTCTACTTTCTTTGACTCTTGTGTTGTTGCTTTCTTTGACATTTACCTCCAGGTTTTGGGGAATCAAGGTGATGAACCTTTTGTGAGAAAATCTTGCAGCATTAACTATAGTGTCTTCCTTATGGCATGGCCACAGGGTGCCATGCTAGAAAGATTAGTCATCAGAATCTTACCATCCACGTAGAATTCTGCCAATCACCCACGATCGGAAAAGCCACCAATCATTGCCGCTAGAGGTCACCTCATTTCCATGTCACCATCACGTCCCTCCTCGCCTCATGACACTACTCCCGCTAGCTGACTTCACGTCATCGTCAACTCATGATGATGACTTTCATTGCCGCCAGAGGTCATTGCAGACCTGGCCGCTCCTCATGCTTCTGCTCTCCCAGACGACCTCATGTGGGTTTCCCCACCAAAATTTGAATCTCGTTGACCCAGCCCACCGTAGCTGCCAAGCCCTTGCCCCCATTGCTCCAGCCACCCCAGGCTCCCAGCAGAGCCTGGGGATGGTCTCTGCCCCCACCAGGCTCTGCCGGGAGCCTGGGGTGGCTAGAGCAATGGGGGCAACGGCTAGCGCAGACCATGGCAGCTACGGTGGGCTGGAGGGATAATTAACTCACTGTCACCTCGCGCGACCCCTCGACCACGTCACCATAACATCCCTCCTCGCCTCACGACACTGCTCCCCCTAGCTGACTTCACGTCACCGTCAACTCATGATGATGACTTTCATTGCCGCTAGAGGTCACTGCAGACCTTGCCGCTCCTCACGCTGCTGCTCTCCCAGACGACCTCACGTGGGTTTCCCCGCGAGAATGCGAGAATTCAAATCTCTATGACCCACCCCACCGTAGTTGCCATGGTTTGTGCTAGCCCTTGCCCCCGTTGCTCCAGCCAGCCCAGGCTCTGCCGGGAGCTTGGGGTGGTTGGAGCAACGAGGGCAAGGGAGGCATCATGACCGGTTAAACCGGTCTCCTCCCCCACCTCCACCTCCACCTCCACCTCCACCTCCACCTCGCCCAAACCCTCACCATCGCCGCCGTCGCCACCAACATAGCCACCACCTCCAACATAGCCACAATCTTCTCCACCGCCTCCAGCGCCACCACCTCCATCTCGGCAGCCTCTGCCTCTAGCACTGCCTCGATCTCTCAATTGGCCTGGACAATGCCTCCCTTTCCCCCATTTCTCCAGCCACCCCAGGCTGCCGGCAGAGCGTGGGGATGGTCTGTGCTAGCGCAGACCATCCCCACGCTCCGAGAGCCTGGGGTTGCTGGAGCAATGGGGGCAAGGGAGGCATCATGACCGGTTAAACCGGTCTCCTCCCCCACCTCCACCTCCACCTCGCCCTCTCCCTCACCATCGCCGCTGCCACCAACATAGCTGCCACCTCCAAACATAGGCGCAATCTTCTCCACCTCCAACATAGGCGCAATCTTCTCCACCGCCTCCAGCACCACCACCTCCATCTCAGTCGCATTTGCCTCCAGCGCCGCCGCGGTCTCTCAATTGGCCTGGACAATGCCTCCCTTGCCCCCATTGCTCCAGCCACCCCAGGCTCCCGGTAGAGCATGGGGTGGCTAGAGCAACGGAGGCAAGGGAGGTATCATGACCGGTTAAACCAGTCTCCTCCTCCACCTCCACCTCAACCTCAACCTCTCCCTCACCATCGCCGCCGCAACAACCAACATAGCGGAACCAACATAGCTGCCACCTCAACATAGCCGCAATCTTCTCCTCCGCCACCTCCAACATAGCCGCAATCTTCTCCACCGCCACCTCCAACATAGCCGTCGGCTCTCAATTTAACAGAAAAATAATAGCAGAGAGAACAGTACCTCTTTTCACAGATGCATTCGCCCGTTCGCCCGTTTGCTTGCTGAGTTGAGAGTACCCAAAAATATGTATGTGTGTGGCCTAAAATATATATAGCCTAAAGATAGATATATACATATACACACATATATATGGCTAAAAATGTATTAAGCTATAGATAGACACTTACACACACACATACACACACATTTTTCAATGGTTCAATATGTGTGGCATACTTTTTTAAAACTTTTCTATTATTTATGTTATTGAAATTGTGTGTGTGTGTGTGTGTGTGTGTGTGTGTGTGAGAGAGAGAGAGAGAGAGAGAGAGAGAGAGAGAGAGAGAATATGTGATGCACAACAAAGAGAAAACTCATGCTCTTTTAGAACTTTTTTAAACATTTAGGCTCAAAAGAGAGAGAGAATATAGTTTAGTCTAGGTATTTATATATTGATGTATATATATATATATATTAGTCTAGGTGTTTATTAGGTTACATACACACACACACATATTAAGCTATATGTATTTTAATAAATGTGTGTGTGTGTGTGTGTAGCCTAATAGATATATAGTCTAATATATCTATATATCCTAAAATAGATAAAAGGCTAGTCTCTTTGTAAATACACACACACACACTAAAATATATATATCCTAATAGATTATTAGCCTAAAATATATACAATATAATATATAAATATAGACATGTGTATGTGTGTGTATAAAAATAATACTTACCAATAAATGTATATATTTGTATATTTTTTTATGTATTTGTAGATACATATATATTTGTATATTTTTTATAAAAAAAATTTATCATGACCATTCTCAATCGTGATTGCTCCACCTAGATACCTAATCTTTTATTTTTGTTTCATAAAGTCCCACCTGTTCCTTTGTTTTTATATTTTCAATTCACATTTTTGTCTCTCCTGTCCTTTCTGCATCTTCGTACTGCCTTCCCTTTGGAGCACACTGTCACCTTTGAGTGGAAGATGGCTGCAGCAAAAAATCTCAAACTTTAATACTTCTCCACTTGACCACGCTTGTCAATCATGGATATCTACAAGGGTTTCTGCCTTCATCACACGCCCTTTCTGGAGTGAAAGCTACTAGGACCAATGGAAGCCTATAGGAAACCATCGCTCATTATGATATGGAGGGCAATAAAAACTACCTCGTAGAAGACATTACTCGAAGTAAAACATATATGCTACAATGTAGTCCTCTCTGTGCAGCTGATAGTCTTGATTCTAGTGCTAATTACATTGTCCAAGATGTCCGACATTTGGAGACTTCAGTGGATAAAGAATTAGGGACACAAAACACCCATGTTCATATCTCGAGCTCCTCCTTTGAGAGTGACTTGAATGGCTCAGCAACTATTTTGCAACCACGTGAAGGCACGAGGAATCCACAAGGTTCAAAGCACAATATCTCTGAAGATGAATGTATTGCTTCCAGAGAGTATACTTTCAGTTCTTCGTAAAAGAAGGAGGAACCGTCTCTTCTACATTCATTGTTGGAAAAAGTTACTCGAGTCATCCAAGTCCAGGAGGTGCTAAGACATTATGATGGTGATTCCATCCTAGAGTTTCCACCAACATATGGCAAAATAGGAAATATGGATGGAATGGAGCAAAAATATGATGGTCACCTATGGACACGTCCAGTAACATCAAACATGTCTGTAAGTTGTACCATGCGTATTAGCTATTATGTTGGTACTTTGGAGTGCCATAGGCTCAGCTGTCCTTTTTACTTGAATAATAAAAGGTATAACAACACCTTCTTTCATGGACATCTGACAAAAAAGATTACAGTTGGACTTCTGAACAAACGATAAGAAAACTAAAATAGTTTGCCACTTTTGTCGCAAAACTTCACACTGCGTGCAAGTGTGTAGATGTGTTGTGTATTACGTAATGCCTCGTGACACAACTATTACAAGAATGATGCTCCACACCGGGCTACATGAACATCCAGTTCAGCCAGGAACTTCAAGGTCAATGTTGGAGCGCGTGAAAATGTTTGTTTCTCAAGTGTTGAAAGCCCAGAGAAGTGCAGGTCCTCAAAAAATACAGATGGATATTGTGAAGGATATGCTGTTTTCCTCCATGATGAATCAAAATGATGAGCTACCTACAAGTATTGGGGATCATGAGCTCTGTAATTTTTTGGAGGAGTTGAGTCCTCTTGTGGAAAACCAGAGGTGAGTATTCATTCTGTAACTTAATTATGTTTGGATGTATTTTTCTACATTCGGTCCTCTCTTTATTGTGAAATTATGTTTTTTAGGTTTAGATGAATTGTATCCCAGAAGAAAAGAAAATTGATGCCGGCAGGAGAGGGATTTGATAGCATCCTTCTTATACAGAGAAGATCTCGCTATTCATTTATATAAGGTAGCCGTTTCCCAAGACAAGGTAGCCCTAATGACAAATATTATGTCTTTAAGATGTCTTTGCGAGACGAGGACCAGCATCAGGTGTGGACTTGGTGAATCGCATGCGGTGTGACAGTGGAGGTGACTTGTCAAAGTCCTGGGTTTTGTTTGATCACACTCATCAAGTTTTTGGTTGGTCAACAATGGCTTGTCATGTTTACGACCCAAGGTGAGACTACATACTTCAATTTTTTCCTTTCTTTCATTTACCTTGAATGATAGCTGATTGAAAAAAATTCTCTCCAAAATCCTATAGTGTTCAAGAGCTGTTGACAATTGCCACATGCGAAGTGAAGGAGGAGGATACAAAAAGCCAAGTACTATTTTGGGAAATACTATTTTTGGGAAATGCTTGTATGATGCGTGCATTTCAGATATGGCAAATGCTTTACTACAAAGTGCAAAGCAATATGCATATCAGATGGGGAAGCACAAAGGTGAGGAACCAAGCTTGAGAAAGTTGCTGGAGATGGTGGCAGCAAGGTCAAGACTGACACCACCACAAGTGGCTTGCATGGTCCATGAAACAGTAGCTAATACTCCTATGTAAGAGGAATCAAGGCTTCTACATGGAGATAAGGAGACTATTCAACGGAAGAGGGTGAGGACAACGGAAGGAGACCAATGCTCACATCATCCAGGTTATGTCATGTAGAGCAGATATTGTCACAACTGGGGAACAGCAAGAAGAGTAAGTTTTGGAGATAGATCTAGAATAAACAGTGCAGCAAGTCACGCTTCAAGGGGAGGACCAAAAAGTCCAATGACTGGAGGAAACAATGATGTCAGACATGAAGAGCCTAAACAACATTATGGCACAATGAGCGGAGGATAAATGCATGTAAAGGAAGAGGCCATTGAACGCACAATGTGGGCCATTAGATGAACCCCATTGAACTCAAAAGTCAAATGTTTGGGAGGTATTGATGGAAGACTTAAGTGCAACTCATACATATAGGAAAGCTCTAGCTCTATTGGAGTTGTTGCCCCTAGATTCTACTCAGAGCGACAACATCCTGGTCCAGGAGGGCCAAAGGCTCAAATGATGTGGTTTTGTCCTTCAGATGTTTCACACACATGGCATGTAGATCCAAACATAATATACAAGCCATCATACCCAGATATGTGGAAAGTGGATGTTGGGACCAACATAACCAGCCAAGAGGTAGAGAAATTAGTAAAGGCAGGGTTCACGGGTGGGAGAAACGTCCACACAAGCAGCGGGCAACAAAGAAAGTGACAAGAGGCCACATGATGCTACACAGAATACAAAGAGATCAACCAAGTGGTGGCATTGGATTTCCAAAGAAGCAGAAAAGAGGATAAGTAGTGCCGAGGCCTTGACAGTGACGACAGTCCTTAATGAGAGTGCAATGCAATCGTCCCCCTACTCTATTTTTCATTTGGCATGTGAGAGTGGAGAGGACTATTTTATACACATCAAGGTACAACCTTGGTGTACATGTCCTGATTTTATGCAAAGAGAATCTAGAGGAAAGTCTTACGTTGCATGTAAGCATATCTATTTTGTCTTCTTGCGAGTTTTGGGATTACATACGAATGAGGATATGGTAATGCATCAACCGACACTATCACCAGAGGAAGTGGGCAATATACTATCACGTCCTTGAAGCAAGGATGTTTGTGTCTATACTTAAGCTTTAATCAAGCCTCTCATGTTCATGCCTACTTAAGCTTGTAAGGAAATGTGAAGTCAATATTTTTGTAAGAAAATTTGAACCCAATATTTTTGTCTTGCTTTGGGATGGAGTATACTATCAGGTACTCTAAAGTCTTATTATAGGTAGCTTGCAATGCAATGGTAAAGGAGTTGTACCAACCATATATCTTCTTGTAAGGAAATGTGAAAATCTTTTTGTAAGAAAATATGAGCCGAGTATACTTGTTTTTACTTGTGTTGAAATAAATATTGGAAGAAAGGTGCATAGATAGGTATGTTTATGCCTATATTTAAGTTTCTTTGACATAAAATGTGTGTTTATATGTAGGAAGGTAGGTAGGTAGGTATGTAGGTATGTATGTATGCATGCATGTATATGTTTGGGAGTATGCATGCATTTATGTATGTATGTATTGTACAAATGTGTGTATATATGTATGTATGTATATATGTATGTATATATGTAGGAAGGTAGGTAGGTAGGTGTGTTTGAGAATATACATGCATATATGTATGTATGTATGTGAATGTATTTGTTTCTCTTTCATAAATACGTACTATATAAAAGCTCACCAAAATGTATCATTTTTCTTACAAGCTTGCATAAAACTATCTTATCTCCAAAAAGCTCGCCAAATAAAGCTCGTAAAAAAATCAAACCCTATTTATTATACAAGCTTGCATTTTTGCCTCATGAAGCCCATGGGAAAATGAAGAGCTACAGGTGCCTTTCTATAGGGGAACATGCTCCTTCATGCATGGGAAGGCTTGGAGTATGGTATAGCCAACCATCTACCCTAAGGGTTAGCTCCATCTCGATTGAGAAAAAGGGGGTCAAACGCATGCATGAATCTTAAATTGTGGGCTAGACTAAGGTGAACTCAAGCATCACTTTAGTAAAGTAATAGAATAAGGAGCCTGACACCACCAAACCACTTTGGTAACTACCATCTAACCAAAACCACAAGCTGGAATTCTACTTACCATTTTTCCCGACCCATTGCCCAATTCCACATGGTATTATAGCAACCCATAGTTTTCTCTCAACCCCTTTTTAACCTTAGCCCACGACCAACTGATTTTTTTTTTACCCTTGCCCTTATTATATAATATAAGCCTTAGCATAGTTATATTTAAATAATTTTGGTGAGGTTTGTTCCAATACCAAAGCCAATGCCTTGGGATCTAGGGTAAATCCTACCTTTCAGATTATTTAAGAACAATGTTAGTTTCCCTAAATTCCCTTGTTTACTAGGTTTTTCAATTCATGTACATTACGTGCACTAGGTTTAAGGATCTCTCTTTCCAAGAGATCTTTGATCATTAGAGTTTCTCATTATTTTATTTATCTTTGACCAAGTCAACTTATTTGCATAATTTACTATTTATGGTATACATGCACATAGTAAAATTCTTACGTTTGTATTTCTAAAATCAATATTAGGGCCAAACAAAGATTTCCTAATGTTCCAACAAAATATGTCTCAAAATTCCCCACGGCTTTTTCTTTTTTTACTGTGGGGGTCTTGTTGCAAAACGAAAAATACTTTGATCACTCTCTCCTAAAAAATTACTAGTTGGAATTTATTGCACATAAACTTTATTAAAAGTTAGGAGGGATCTTACATAAGATCACAAAGGTAAGAGCATAGACACTCAGGTAAAAAGGCATGGAAATACATGTGAATAAAGTGGCAACATTAGCTTATTTGTAGTTGGTTTTATGTAAGGAGTGATGAGAGGGCACTCAAGTACTTGGTTTGTAGTTGGTTTTATGTAAGGAGTGATGATAGGGCAACGTTAGCTTATGTTGGTTTTATATAAGGAGTGATGATAGGGCACTCAAGTACTTTCTCTCATAGCCTAATTTCCCTCCACCAAAGCAAAGAAGATGGTTACTTACTTTGCCAAATTATGGTTTTGAGATTGCATACAACAAAGGATTTAAGGACAATGTGGTTTGTAGATTCGTTATCTACTAGGATATGTGAATATGTGTTCATTGTGGCAAGACATTAATAGGGATTGGATTATGGATATCTAGGAGGAGTATTTGCTTGTTGAGCCTCAAGGGGGTAGCCCATGTGGCTCAGAAATTATAGCAAGGAGGTTACTTTACTAAAGGATAGTGTATCCTATGCCTACTTTAGCATTCAAACGAAAAGTATTCGAAGAGATGCATTGTTCTCCAAAGGCATAGGTGGCATTTGGGTCTTTTTAGCCCTTTGGTAAACACTAAAAATAAATGGGGAAAGATGTACCTTGGTATCTAAATGCATGCCATTTCAACTCAACAAAGATCCCACACAATCCCGATGGGTTTCTTTAGCCTGTACCAAATTTGGAACGAAGATAGATCACATTACTATGGGCCTTCCTCCTACAAGGAGGGGATGGGAAAGCATTGATGTGAGAAGGGGATGGGATATCGTTTATGTGTTGATGGATAGGTTGCCAAAGATATCCCAATTTATGCCTTCGAACATGGAGTATACAAAATCAATAATGGCATTTGAATTGATGGAAAGTGTGTCCAAGCTCCCAATTTCTACACACCCACTTCTTCTTGAATTCAATGCCACTTGTGCTTTGAATGTAGAGGGGAACTCGATGATATGGACAAGCTTGTGGGGTACTATGACATGTAGGAGTTACAGGGTATTGTTGTAAGGCCTTAATTGCACAAAATACAAGATTGCATTTTCGCCCCATGAAACCCATGGGAAAATGAAGAGCTACGGGTGCCTTTCTATAGGGGAACATGCTCCTTCATGCATGGGAAGGCTCGGAGTATGGTATAGACAACCATGTACCCTAAGGGTTAACTCCATCTTGCTTGAGAAAATGGGGTCAAAAGCGTGCAGGAATTCTAATTTGTTGGCTAGACTAAGGCAAACTTAAGCATCACTTAGTAAAGTAATAGAATAAGGAGCCCGACACCACCAAACCACTTTGGTAACTACCATCTCACCAAAACCACAAACTGGAATACTAACCATTTTTCACAAACCATTGCCCGATTTCATATGGTATTATAGCAACCCATAGTTTTCTCTCAACCCCTTTTTAACCTTAGCCCATGATTGTTTTCTCTGAAACCCCTTTTTAACCTTAGTCCACTGAATTTATTTTGACCCTTGCCCTTATTATATAATATAAGCCTTAGCCTAGTTATATTTAAATCATTCTGGTGAGGTTTGTTCCAATACCTAAGCCAATGCCCTAGGATCTAGGGTAAATCCTACCTTTCAGATTATTTAAGGATTCTGAATGAAGCCCATAATAGCCTTAATAGCAGGACATCCAGGTTTCATCAAAACCTACATGTCTGTAAAGAAAAGCTTCTTTTGGCCTGGTCTGAAAAAGGATGTACTGAATCATGTACGTGAATGTCTGACATGCCAGAATGTCAAAGCTGAAAGAGTAAAAATGACTAGGAAGTTACATCCATTGGACATCCCCCAAATGAAGTGGGAATGTATCAGTATTATAGACTTTATTATTACTAGATTACCTTCAGTGCAATCTGGTTACAACTCCATTTTTGTGGTAGTTGACAGACTAACCAAAGTTGCCCATTTGATCCCAGTAAAAGAAACCTACACTGCAGTGGATGTGGCCAGAGTGTTCCTCAAAGAAATCTTCAGATTGCATGGCTTACCCAGGAGAATAGTAAGTGATCGAGATCCCAAGTTTACTTCAAGGTTTTAGACTGCATTTTTCGAAGAAGTGGGAACTTCCTTGGACCTCAGCACAGCTTATCACCCTGAGACCGATGGTCAAACTGAAAGGGTAAACCAAGTAATCAAAGATATACTTCGGTCATGCTGTGGTGGCAAGGAACCCAGGAAGTGGCTAAGCTATCTGCACTTAGTCAAGTTTGCCTACAATGCTTCTTCACCGAAGTATCGGGATGAGCCCTTTTAAAGCTCTGTATGGACAAGATTGCTTAACTCCATTAACTTGGTCCGACCCATTGATTAGGGTCCAGATGTCTAGACAGATGCTTGACGACATGGAGCAGCAGATGCAATCCATTCGTAAAGATATTAAAGCTGCCCAGGATCGATAGAAGCAGTATGCTAATAAGAAGAGGACAGACAGAAAGTAAGCCTTCTAAAGAAATATGTTCCAAGCCCGAATCATGTACTTGATGATGAAATCCGAACCTCTTCAACCCAAAGGCAGATGGAACTCCAACCTGAAGAAATTCTTGATGTTCGAGAAAAGGTTCTCAGGAACAGAATTCTCAGAGAATTATTGGTAAAATGGAAGTTCTATCCTTTTGAAGATGCCACCTGGGAGAATGAACCCCATTTGTTGCAGAATTACCCCCAGTTTGCGAGATGCAGGCATCTCGCATTTTTCAAGTGGGAGAGAATGTAAGATTCCTCCCTAGCCTCTCAAGATGTCCAACATCTTCCCCTGTAATCAAATCCCTCTTCAGAAATATAAAAGATCTTGTTTCTACCAGGCCTAGAGAGAGAAAATCTTTTAGAGAGTGGTAATTCAGTTTTTAAATATTTTTGGATAGAAAAATACCTCATCTTATTGAAATAAGTTCCCTTGAAATAGAAGTTCAAAAAGATTTTCAGAAGGTGCATTAGAAATTAAGTATAATCTGTTCAAGAGGCATTATCCTGGGGGTGAAGATTTTTTTAAAATTTTAAATTAAGGTTCCTATCGACCAATAAGATTCATCCAAATGTAGGGAGGAGATAAATAGAAGAATAAAAGAGAAATCCCCCAAAAATGAGTAAATACTCACATAAGATGAAGAGTTGACTAAGGACAAGGTTAATAGTTAAAAAAGAGAGAAATTTAGGTGAAATGATGCATTTTGACACCTCAGTATGGGGGAATTTCCCTCATGAAGGAGGCACCTATTTCAAATGCTTGAATGAATTTTAAACTCCCAAATAATGAGATATTTTTATCTCTCCTCTCTTCTGTTTCAACTAGATCCAAAAAGTGAGCCAAACTGACCCAAAAATAGTCAAAAATTGACCAAACTGATCTGAAAAATTCTAGAATCAGTTGGCTTGGTTAGAAGCTCACTTTTTCCTATAAATAGAAGCCTTCCCCTTTGTTGAAACTGAATAGTGTTTTGCACTGTTACCCTGTCTCTCCCAAGTGCCAAAAACAATGAATTTTACTCATAATTCATTAGTTTTTGACCTTCCCTCTTCCAAAATATTGGTGGCCACTCTTGTTTCCAAACAAGAGTAGAACCCTCAAACCATCAAGCCAAAGGAAAGCTCTCAAAATTCCTTTGTAAGTTGGAGATTCTTCTCTTTTTCATTCATTTTATGGTTTTCTTTATGGTTTTTATGATTTTTGTCTTCTCTAAATTGAATGGATGTTATGCCTCATTAAAAAAAAGGCATTCCCCTCTCTTCTTTAGTAAATCCAACCATTCTTTATCCTAGATGATTGATTATTAGATAAAATCAAGTTTTTTATAAATGTTTCTCTTAAATAAGTAGAAAATATTTACTTTAGAATGATTTAAATACTCTTGGTGAACTTCTAATTAACTTAAGTGAATTAAAAATTAAAAAATGGTCAGTCATACAAAGGAGGTTATGGCAAATTTTTTTAGAAATTAGTGAAATAAATTTCATCTTTTATTAATCAAAAAGAGTAATCCCCATCGTTAGAGTATTCTAAAAGTGTCATTTTCATTCATGCATAGAAAGATGCATATTGATTAATTTTTATAAAAGAATGATTTTCAATAGAATTAAATTCTATGAAAGATACTTATTGATAATTTTTTTATTATAAAAGTGTTACTTTTATCATTATTGATTTCTATGCATAAAAGTATGCATAAAAGAATATTTTTTTATTATAAAAGTGTTACTTTTATCATTATTGATTTCTATGCCTAAAAGTATGCATAAAAGAATATTTTTTTATTATAAAAGTGTTACTTTTATCTTTATTGATTCTATGCATAAACCTATGCATAAAAGATATTTTTTTATATTAAAAAGTGTGATTTTTATCATAAATGTTTTTTATGCATAAAAGATACTTTTTTATATTAGAAGTGTGATTTTCATCATAAATGATTTTTATGCATAAACCTATGCATAAAAGATATTTGTTTTTATATTCAAAGTTTGATTTTCATCATAAATGATTTTTATGCATAAACATATGCATAAAAGATATTTTTTTATATTAAAAGTGTGATTTTCATCATAAATGATTTTTATGCACAAAAATATGCATAAAAGATATTTTTTTATATTAAAAGTGTGATTTTCATCATAAATGATTTTTATGCATAAACATATGCATAAACCTATGCATAAAAGATATCTTTTATGCATAAACCTATGCATAAAATATATTTTTATATATATTAAAAGTGTGATTTTCATCATAAATGATTTTTATGCATAAACCTATGCATAAAAGATTTTTTTTATGATAAGAGTGTGAATTTCATCATAAATGATTTTTATATATAAACTTATGCATAAAAGATATATTTTTTATATTAAAAGTGTGATTTTTATCATAAATGATTTTTATGCATAAACCTATGCATAAAAGATGTTTGTTTTAATATTAAAAGTGTGATTTTTATCATAAATGATTTTTATGAATAAACATATGCATAAAAGATATTTTTTTATATTAAAAGTGTGATTTTCATCATAAATGATTTTAATGCATAAACCTATGCATAAAAGATATTTTTTTATATTAAAAGTGTGATTTTCATCATAAATGATTTTTATACATAAACATGTGCATAAAAGATATTTTTTTATATTAAAAGTGTGATTTTCATCATAAATGATTTTATGCATAAACCTATGCATAAAAGATATTTTTTAACATTAAAAGTGTGATTTTCATCATAAATGATTTTTATGCATAAACATATGCATAAATGAAATTGTTTCATGATAAAAGAGTGATTTTCAACATAAATGATTTTTATGATGATAAAAGTGTGACTTTCATCAGAGTTAGATTTTATGCATAATAAGATGCATATAGAATCTTTATAATTAAATAAGGATTCTCCTTAATCCTCGGTTTAATTTTCACAAAAATTAGAAAAATAAATAAGTAGATAATCTGTGAGAAGAAATGCTACCGTTTCATATTCATTAAGATGGTAATGAGAAAATTCAATTAAACTATCGAAGTCAGAGATCGAGATAAATGATTATTTTAATCCTCCTAAGAAATTCATGTTTAAGAAATCTGTAAGCAAATATTCGTCAAACGAAATTTAGAAAAAGAGAAATTGAAATAGTACCTTTTGAGAAAGATAGTTTAGGAAGAACCTTTCCAAACCCAAACTCTGATTCAGACTATTGACCAAGACCTAATTCCTTCGTCAATTTCAATCAATGACGATGTGCCCAGTTCTGGAAAAATGTACTCAAATCCCCCACCAATCTGAAACTAAGTTAAGACTTTTGATTTTGATCTGAGGATCAAGTTAACAGAATTCGAGGAGTTCTGTTTGGAATTCAGACCTGAATCTAGAAGTATTGAGATACGGATTTAAGATTATTCATGGTTTTCAAAAAAATCAAAATTGAAAACTTGCATAGAAACATTGTTTTCTTAAAGGACTGTCTTACACCACAATGCTAGAGGGAGCATTTGGCATATGTGTTTAACTAAGGGAAGTTCGGTTGCAACAGCTGGCGGGAGAGTGTTCGAGGGACAGCTCACGCGACAAAAACCAGCCCAGGTCTTTACCAGCCTGGGTATGGTGAAAAATGGTGTGACTCTCGTACGATGGGCGAGGGCTGACGAAGCGGTCCCTGAGTGAAGTACCAGAACACCTAAGGAGGATCCTGGAGGGTTCTGACTAGGCGATGCACGGGCTCGCGGTGCTTAGGACACCCATTCGTATGTCGAGGAAGATATATATATGTATGTTGACGACATGATTATTGTAATCTGTTACTGGATCTCATTTGTTGACCAGCTGGTCGTCCCAACGGAGAGTCCAGAGTGGTACTGTTTTTGTGAAACAAGGGATTGAATGGAAATTTTGAGTTATGAAACCTGTGATCATATCTATTTTGTCAATGGATTATTTTTTTTATATTAAAGTTTTAAAGAGGACTGTGTGTGTATATGTTTTCTAAAGCTAAAGTTAAGAAAGGCAATTCAATTATGGGTGGGTGAGTACTTGTTTGGTTCTACCGATTCCAGTGGGGTAGGGTGGTGGCTAACCCATGGGCCGGATGGGGTTAGTCTGGAATCAGTGGAGTTTTAATAATCAAACTCAAAAATCTTAGGATTACGCTAGGATTCGAGTAGCTAGTTAATTCCTTGATAAATTTCTCAATTGGGTGGATCAACGGTCGTGCCTGATCTTGATTAGGAAAAAAGCGTTGAATTTACTCAGATGATCAAATTATATCAGTGATAGTTTCCTTCTATCTGGTTTACTCAGGTGAAGGATAGTTTAGAATTGATCTCATTAGAAAACTCGTTAAGAAAAATTCAAAAAGGTGGAATCCTCCCCACTTTTCGGGCATGGGAAATTTTCCCGGTTTCGGTTTTCGGAATGACCACCAGCCTAGTCTCATGCCCGGACATTCGTGGGCGAGGCCCCGAGTGAGAAACCATGCCCCACGCACGAGGGGGCTGCTTTCGCTGTCTACCAAGAATCCGGTGCGCGGAGGGGGCAGAGGGATCTCACAGTTGGTATCAGAGCTTTGTTGAAAGCTAATAAAGATAAATAAATTCTTATCAAAAAATTGATAATAAAAACTCAGAAAAAGTAATTTTTCATAATGTATTTTCATTCCGTAAGCTTCTTTAATGAAGAATTTTTAATTAAAGAAATTATTTTTATAGATGGAAGTTCCCTATTTATCTGGTATTCCCCACCTCACCCAATCTCAAGATATGACTGCGTTCGCCTTCGAGCATCTCATCTCTTCCGCTTCAACTCGAACAAGCCGAGCAAGACTCGCACGCCTGACCCAACGGAGAGACGACCCAACGGAGAGACAACAACATAAGTGGTTTACAGGGCAATATGTCCACATCTCTTGCGACGACCGGCGTTGCAATGCTGAGGCAGAACCTCTCATTGGCCATGATTCTGATAAAGCTGAAAATGACGCGTGGTGTCATTTTATATCATTCAACACCTCGAAATTTCAGACTTTCAAGCCGAACTTATAGACTCTTTAGCTGATTTATCATTAAGGAGAAAATAATAGCTCCCTTCGTAGTTAGAGAGCTTATGTAATAGGGTAAGACTATGGCCCCAGTACCATCGTCTTATGCGACTCCCGAGGAGATTTTGAATTTTGGAGCCGAGCTGCTCTATGTACATATTGCATTTTTTATATAAATATAGAAATGTTTTCTAGAGAAAAATTCCCTGTTGTATAAGTGATTGTTTACGGACGATCTGATAAAGAAAAATCTGTTATCGGACATATGTCATAGATCTCCAATAAGATCATTGTCTTGTTTAAGAAATTGTTTTCCGAACCTCTTAAGTCTAAGGATCTCGTGGGTGGATGATATCAAAATAAAAATTTAATAATATATAAATTTTTGGCAAAATCATGAGACAAGGAAACCGTGGCCGTCAGCCAAACCCTCTCTCTCTGAAGATGACGAGCTTTACCCTGATGTTCGCAAGGCTCTTCATAGGACTCAGCCAGGACCCTTCAAAGGAGAAGGGGAGAACCTAGGCGAGGCTATGGTGGAGAAATGGGTGGAAGCCATGGAAGAATATTTTGACGTCACAGGCTATAATGAGCAGAGAAAAATGGCTCTTGCCCAGCTGAAAATAGTGGAAACAGCCAGGGTAGCATGGAGGAACCACTGTGACACCAGACGTCTGGGCAGAAATACTCAGTCCTGGAACAACCTAAAAACCTATCTAAGAAAGAGATTTTGTCCCCTTGGATTTTTGGAAACCAAAATGAATGAATTTTCAGAGCTAAAGCACGAGAGCAAAACCATCGAGGAATATCAATAGGCCTTTGCTCTTCTACTAAAATATTCACCACCTCTAGATGAAGAACAACTCATGGCCAGTTCATTCGGGGAATGAACGAACCCTTAGACACACTGGTCAAAAATGCCAAGCCAGTGTCCATGGCTGAAGCAGTAGGAATGGCAAAAGATTTTGCAAAAGCCTTTGTGTAGTAAAGGTCCCGCCAAAGCCTCCACCCTCTAACTTTAAAAGATTCCAACCCCCCAGGGAAGTACTTCAAACTTTCCACCCCCGAAGAGGCAGCAAGGCCCGAATCATAATCAGGATGCAGGAAGGTTTCGAAGTGAAGGAAGACCCTTCCCCCAGAATACTTTCTCAGGAGCCCCACCTCTTTCAAGAAATCAGAGGGATGAGCTCAGAAGTGAAAATCGATGTTTTGGGTGGTGCCAAGGTTTTGGTCACCAACTGAAAGACTGCTCGACTCCTGCCATGTCAAGGGGACAGGGAAGTCAAGGACCCCGAGTTCAAAGACCAACCCCTTCATACCAGTCTAATCAAGATCCGTCTCGCCCAAGCAAGGGGAACCCCAAAAGAACTCTAGCCCAGCCATTTGCCTCTGTCTAGAGCAACCTCAGAACCCCTTCCCAGAACTGGGGCAACCAAAGAGAAAGAGTTCCACCTCAAACTGCAGCAGCCAGAGCAGTCACAATTTCAGATGTAGTAGAAGAGGAAAGAGGGTAGATCTATGCTGCCATTGAAAACCAAGGGCCTAACCATCAGTTCTCAGTCATCCATACTCCAGCAGAGTATGAGGATAAGCCTTTTAAGCTTTTAATTGATTCAAGCAATTCTCATTCATTCATTTTCCCTGGATGCTTGCATAAGCAAGTCTTAGAATAGAAATCAGGGAAACCTATGCAAGTTGAATTGGCTAGTGGGAAGACTCTTTTCACTCACCATGAGATAGGTCTTATCCAGTTCAATCTAGATGGTAATGTAACTGACTGTCAGTTCAAACTTTTACCTTTGGGAGTTTTTAATGGGATCCTTGGAATGGATTGGCTCCACAAAAATCAAGCTGACATACATTGTCACAATGGAACCATTTCCTTCCATGACCTTCACGGGAACAAAGTTCAAGGAACTGGAGTTTTTGGATCCCCATACCTTCAGCTAGTAAAAGCTTCCAGGTTGCTGAAAGGACTTAGGAAGAAGCAGCAAATTTATGTTGTCAAAATGAATCCAACAGACTCAAAGCTTAAGGCTAAAGAACCAAAATGGTTAAGTGAATTTGATGATCTATTCCCAGCAGAGCTAACTGAAATGCCTCCAATCCGAGAAGTAGATCATGTGATTGAATTAACCCCCGGAGCTCAACTAGTAGCCCTACGCACGTACAAAATGCCAGTTCCTGAAGCCATCAAACTCAAGGAACAGCTTAGACAGCTGTTAGAACAAGGCTTTGTAAGACCCAGTGTTTCACCTTGGGGTGTGCCAGTTCTATTTCAGAAAAAGAAAGATGGAACCCTTAGACTCTGTGTGGACTACAGAGGTCTAAATCAGCTCACAGTTAAGAATAAGTATCCTATACCAAGAATGGATGAGCTTCTGGATAGGCTAAATGGAGCCCAGATCTTCACAAAGATAGATCTCAAATCCAAGTATTACCAGATCAGGATCAATGATCAAGATATACCGAAAACAGCCATCAATACTCGCTATGGGCATTATGAATTTACTGTCATGCCTTTCAGATTAACTAATGCCCTAGCTACATTCAATCGCCTAATGCAGGACATCCTCAGAGAATACTTGGATGATTTTGTTCTAGTTTTCTTTGATGACATTCTGATTTACTCAAAGAATGCAGCTGACCATGAGACTCATGTCCGAAAAGTCCTTAAGATTCTAAGGAAGCACCAACTCTTGCCAAAAAGAGAAAATGCACTTTCTCTGCCCCGACCACGTTGAATACTTGGCTTTCTGGTATCCAAAGATGGAATTTCTCTAGATTTTGCAAAAGTCCAAGCACTCACATAGATTGGCCTGAACCAAAGACAATGAAAGAAGTCAAAGGATTCTTGGGATTGACTGGTTAGTATAGAATTTTTATACCAAAGTATGCTCTCATAGCTTCCCCCTAACTAACCTTCTCAAAAAGAATACCCCATTTCAATGGTCTGCCAGGTGCCAGAGCGCTTTTGATAAGCTGAAGACTGCCTTGGTAACCAGTCCTGTTCTGAAGCTGCCAGATTGCTCTCTACCCTTTGAGGTAGTAACTAATGCAAGTGGTCTTGCCCTGGGAGGTGCACTCATGATCAGTTGGCTTGGTTAGAAGCTCACTTTTTCCTATAAATAGAAGCCTTCCCCTTTGTTGAAACTGAATAGTGTTTTGCATTGTTACCCTGCCTCTCCCAAGTGCCAAAAACAATGAATTTCACTCACAATTCATTAGTTTTTGACCTTCCCTCTTCCAAAAGATTGGTGGCCACTCTTGTTTCCAAACAAGAGTAGAACCCTCAAACCATCAAGCTAAAGGAAAGCTCTCAAAATTCCTTCGTAAGTTGGATATTCTTCTCTTTTCCATTCCTTTTATGGTTTTCTTCTCTAAATTGAATGGATATTATGCCTCATTAAAAAAAAGGCATTCCTCTCTCTTCTTTAGTAAATCCAACCATTCTTTATCCTAGATGATTTATTATTGGATAAAATCAAGTTTTTCATCAATGTTTCTCTTAAATAAGTAGAAAATGTTTACTTTAGAATGATTTAAATGCTCTTGGTGAACTTTAGTGAATTGAAATTTGAAAAATAGTCAGCCATAAAAAGGAGGTTATGTCAAAATTTTCTGGAAATTAGTGAAATAAATTTCATCTTTTATTAATCAAAAAGAGTAAACCCCATTGTTAGAGTATTCTAAAAGTGTCATTTTCATTCATGCATAGAAAGATGCATATTGATTAATTTTTATAAAAGAATGATTTTCAATAGAATTAAATTTATAAAAGTGTTGCTTTTATCATTATTGATTTCTATGCATAAAAGTATGGATAAAAGAATATTTTTTTTATTATAAAAGTGTTACTTTCATCATTAATGATTATATGCATAAACCTATGCATAAAAGATATTTTTTAAAATTAAAAGTGTGATTTTTATCATAAATATTTTTTATGCATAAAAGATATTTTTTATATTAAAAGTGTGATTTCATCATAAATGATTTTTATGCATAAACCTATGCATAAAAGATATTTTTTATATTAAAAGTGTGATTTTCATCATAAATGATTTTTATGCATAAACCTATGCATAAAAGATATTTTTTATATTAAAAGTGTGATTTTCATCATAAATGATTTTTATGCATAAACCTTGCATAAAAGATATTTTTTAAATTAAAAGTGTGATTTTCATCATAAATGATTTTTATGCATAAACATATGCATAAAATATATTTTTTTATATTAAAAGTGTGATTTTCATCATAAATGATTTTTATGCATAAACATATGCATAAAAGATATTTTTTATATTAAAAGTGTGATTTTCATCATAAATGATTTTTATGCATAAACCTATGCATAAAAGATATTTTTATATATATTAAAAGTGTGATTTTCATCATAAATTATTAAAAGTGTGATTTTCATCATAAATGATTTTCATGCATAAAAGATATTTTTATATTAAAAGTGTGATTTTCATCATAAATGATTTTATGCATAAACCTATGCATAAAAGATATTTTTTTAATATTAAAAGTGTGAGTTTCATCATAAATGATTTTTATGCATAAACATATGCATAAATGAAATTCTTTCATGATAAAAGAGTGATTTTCAACATAAATGATTTTTATGATGATAAAAGTGTGACTTTCATCAGAATTGGATTTTATGCATAGTAAGATGCATATAGAATCTTTATAATTAAATAAGGGTTCTCCTTAATCCTCTGTTTAATTTCCACAAAAATTGGAAAAATGAATAAGTAGATAATCTGTGAGAAGAAATGCTACCATTTCATATTCACTAAGATGGTAATGAGAAAATTCAATTAAACTATCAAAGTCAGAGATCGAGATAAATGATTATTTTATTCCTCCTAAGAAATTCATGTTTTAGAAATCTGTAAGCAAATATTCATCGAACGAAATTTAGAAAAAGAGAAATTGAAATAGTACCTTTCGAGAAAGATATTTTAGACCTAATTCCTTCGTCAATTTAAATCAATGACGATTTGCCCAGTTCTGAAAAAATGTACTCAAATCTCCCACCAGTTAAGACTTTTGATTTTGATCTAAGGATCAAGTTAACAAAATTCGAGGAATTCTATTTGGAATTCAAACCTGGATCTAGAAGTATTGAGATACGGATTTAAGATTATTCATGGTTTTCAAAAAAATCAAAACTGAAAACTTGCATAGAAACCCTGTTTTCTTAAAGGACTGTCTTACACCAGAATGCAGGAGAGAGCATTTGGCATATGTGTTTAACTAAGGGAAGTTTGGTTGCAACAGCTGGCAGCAGGGAAGTAATCGAGGGACAACTCACGAGGTAAAAACCAACCCAGGTCTTGACCAGCCTGGGTATGGTGAAAAATGGTGTGATTCCGGTACGATGGTCGAGGGCCGACGAAGCGGTGAGTGAAGTACCAGGACAACTAAGGAGGATCCTGGAGGGTTCTGACCAAGCGATGCACGGGCTCGCGATGCTTAGGACACCCATTCGTATGTCGAGGAAGATATATATATGTATGTTGAGACGAAATGATTATTGTAATCTGTTTACTGGATCTCGTTTATTGACCAGCTGGTCCCAACGGAGAGTCCAGAGTGGTACTGTTTTTGTGAAACAAGGGATTGAATGGAAATTTTGAGTTATGAAACCTGTGATAATATCTATTTTGTCAATGGATTATTTTTTTAATATTAAAGTTTTAAAGAGGTGCCTGTGTGTATCTGTTTTCTAAAGCTAAAGTTAAGAAAGGCAATTCAATTATGGGTGGGTGAGTACTTGTTTGGTTCTACCGATTCCAGTGGTAGGGTGGTGGCTAACCCATGGGCCGGATGGGGTTAGGCTGGAATCAGTGGAGTTTTAATAATCAAACTGAAAACTCTTAGGATTATGCTAGGATTCGAGTAGCTAGTTAATTCCCTGATAAATTTCTCAATTGGGTGGATCAACGGTTGTGCCTGATCTTGATTAGGAAAAAAGCGTTGAATTTACTCAGATAATCGAATTATATCAGTGATAGTTTCCTTCTATCTGGTTTACTCAGGTGAATGAATTGATCTCCTTAGAAAACTCGTTAAGAAAAATTCAAAAAGGTGGAATCGTCCCCGCTTTTCGGGCATGGGAAATTTTCGCGGTTTCGATTTTCAGAATGACCACCAGCCTAGTCTCGTGCCCGGACATGCGTGGGCGAGGCCCCGAGTGAGAAACCCTACCCCGCGCACGAGGGGGCTGCTTCCAGCTACCAGGAGTTCGATGCGCGGAGGGGGCAAAGGGATCTCACAGTTGGTATCAGAGCTTTGTTGAAAGCTAATAAAGATAAGCAAGGCCCGAATCATAATCACGATGCAAGAAGGTTCCAAAGTAAAGGAAGACCCTTCTCCTAGAATACTTTCTCAAGAGCCCCACCTCTTTCAAGAAATCAGAGGGATGAATTCAAAAGTGAAAACCGATGTTTTGGGTGCCAAGGTTTTGGTCACTAACTGAAAGACTTCCCGACTCCTACCATGTCAAGGGGACAAGGAAGTCAAGGACCCTGAATTCAGAGACCAACCCCTTCATACCACTCTAATCAAGGTCCGTCTGGGCCAAGCCAGGGAAACCCCAGAAGAACTCCAGCCCAGCCATCTGCCTCTGTCCAGAGCAACCTCAGAACTCCTTCCCAGAACTGGGGCAACCAGATTTTGCAAAAGTCCAAGCAGTCATAGACTGGCCTGAACCAAAGACAGTGAAAGAAGTCAGAGGATTCTTGGGATTGACTGGTTGGTATAGAATTTTTATACCAAAGTATGCTCTCATAGCTTCCCCCCTGACTAACCTTCTCAAAAAGAATACCCCATTTCAATGGTCTACCAGGTGCCAGAGTGCTTTTGATAAACTGAAGACTGTCTTGGTAACTAGTCCCATTCTGAAGCTGCCAGATTTCTCTCTACCCTTTGAGGTAGTAACTGATGCAAGTGGTTTTGCCCTGGGAGGTGCACTCATGCATGAAGGTCATGCAGCGGCCTATGAATCCCGAAAGCTCAAAACGCATGAGAGGAATTATGATGTTCACGACCTGGAATTACTTTCACTAGTCTATGCCTTAAAGTTGTGGAGACATTACCTACTGGGGAAAAGATTCACTTTGATTGACAGACCATCAGAGTTTAAAGTGGATATTCACTTAGAAGGACCTCAACATGCGCCAAAGAACGTGGATGCAGACCCTGCAGGAATTTGATTTTGAAATCAAGTATCGCCCAGGCAAAGAAAATGTGGTAGCAGATGCCCTCACCAGAAAAGCCTCCTTGCTTGCAATTACTGTAATATCAAATCCTTTGATTATTAAAGCAAGTGAGAAGATCATGCACGATAGATTCTTTGGCCCTATTGCTATCCTACTTATGCAGGAAAGCAAAACTCCTCAGGAGTTGAACAGAGTTCAAGGGTATAGCCTGGATGATGGCATTATGTATTATAATCACAAGCTATGCATTCCCAATGATGAGGGAACCAAGGACCAAATTCTGAATGAAGCCCATGATAGCCTTATAAGCAGGACATCTAGGTTTCATCAAACCCTACATGTCTGTGAAGAAAAGCTTCTTTTGGCCTGGTCTAAAAAAGGATGTACTGAATCATGTACGTCAATGTCTGACATGCCAGAAAGTCAAAGCTGAAAGAGTAAAAATGCCTGGGAAGTTACATCCATTGGTGGACATCCCCCAGATGAAGTGGGAATGTATCAGTATTATAGACTTTATTATTACTGGATTATCTTCAGTGCAATCTGGTTACAACTCCATTTTTGTGGTAGTTGACAGACTACCCAAAGTTGCCCATTTGATCCCAGTAAAAGAAACCTACACTGTAGTGGATGTGGCCAAAGTCTTCCTCAAAGAAATCTTCAAATTGCATGGCCTACCCAGGAGACTAGTAAGTAATCGAGATCCCAAGTTTACTTCAAGGTTCTGGACTGCATTTTTCAAAGCAATGGGAACTTCCTTGGACCTCAGCATAGCTTATCACCCTGAGACCGATGGTCAAACTGAAAGGGTAAACCAAGTAATCAAAGATATACTTCGGTCATGCTGTGGCAGGGAACCCAGGAAGTGGCTAAGCTATCTGCACTTAGTCGAGTTTGCCTACAATGTTTCTTATCACCGAAGTATCGGGATGAGCCCTTTTCAAGCTCTGTATGGGCAAGATTGCTTAACTCCATTAACTTGGTCCGACCCATCGATTAGGGTCGAGATGTCCAGACAGATGCTTGACGACATGGAGCAGCAGATGCAGTCCATTCCTAAAGATACTAAAGCTTCTCAGGATCGACAGAAGCAGTATGCTAATAAGAAGAGGACATACAGAAAGTTTGAAGAAGCGGATATGGTCTTCATTAGAGTACGGCCCAAAAGAAGTTCTTTATCTCTTGGGAAGTACAAGAAGTTATCCCCCAGATATTGTGGGCCATATCTGATTACAAAGAAAGTAGGTGACTTAGCCTACGAGCTTCTTCTGCCTCCTCATCTTAAAGTTAATATAATGTATTTCATGTAAGCCTTCTAAAGAAATATGTGCCAAGCCCAAATCATGTACTTGATGATGAAATCCAAACCTCTTCAATCCAAGGGCAGATGGAACTCCAACCTGAAGAAATTCTTGATGTTCGAGAAAAGATTCTCAAGAACAGAATTCTCAGAGAATTATTGGTAAAATGGAAGTTCTATCCTTTTGAAGATGCCACTTGGGAGAATGAACCCCATTTGTTGCGAGATTACCCCCATTTTGCGAGATGAGGGCATCTCGCATTTTTCAAGTGGGAGAGAATGTAATATTCCTCCCCAGCCTCTCAAGATGTCCAACATCTTCCCCTGTAATCAAATCCCTCTTCAGAAATATAAAAGATCTTGTTTCTACCAGTTTTGACCTAGAGAGAGAAAATCTTTTAGAGAGTGGTAATTCAGTTTTTAAATATTTTTGGATAGAAAAATACCTCATCTTATTAAAATAAGTTTCCCTAAGACAGAAGTTCAAAAAGATTTTCAGAAGGTGCATTAGAAATTAAGTATAATCTGTTCAAGAGGCATTATCCTGGGAATGAAGATTTTTTCAAAATTTTAAACTAAGGTTCCTATGGACCAATAAGATTCATCCAAATGTAGGGAGGAGATAAATAGAAGAATAAAAGAAAAATCTCCCAAAAATGAGTAAATACTCACATAAGATGAAGAGTTGACTAAGGACAAGGTTAATAGTTAAAAAAGAGAGATATTTAGGTGAAATGATGCATTTTTGACACCTCAGTATGGGGGAATTCCCCTCATGAAGGAGGCACCTATTTCACATGCTTGAATGAATTTTAAACTCCCAAATAATGAGATATTTTTATCTCTCCTCTCTCCTGTTTCAACTAGATCCAAAAAGTGAGCAAAATTGACACAAAAGTAGTAACAAATTGACCAAACTGATCTGGAAAATTTTAGAATCAGTTGGCTTGGTTAGAAGCTCACTTTTTCCTATAAATAGAAGCCTTCTCCTTTGTTGAAACTGAATAGTGTTTTGCACTGTTACCCTGCCTCTCCCAAGTGCTAAAAACAGTAAATTTCACTCATAATTCATTAGTTTTTGACATATTGGTGGCCACTCTTGTTTTCAAACAAGAGTAGAACCCTCAAACCATCAAGCCAAAGGAAGGCTCTCAAAATTCCTTCGTAAGTTGGAGATTCTTCTCTTTTCCATTCCTTTTATGGTTTTTTTAAATGGTTTTTATGATTTTTGTCTTCTCTAAATTGAATGGATGTTATGCCTCATTTAAAAAAAAGGCATTCCCCTCTCTTCTTTAGTAAATCCAACCATTCTTTATCCTAGATGTTTGGTTATTGGATAAAATCAAGTTTTTCATCAATGTTTCTCTTAAATAAGTAGAAAATTTTTACTTAAGAATGATCTAAATACTCTTGGTGAACTTCTAATTAACTTTAGTGAATTTAAAATTGAAAAATGGCCAATCATACAAAGGAGGTTATGACAAATATTTCTGGAAATTAGTGAAATAAATTCCATCTCTTATTAATCAAAAAGAGTAATCCCCATCGTTAGAGAATTTTTAAAGAGTCATTTTCATTCATGCAATGAAAGATGCATATTGATTAATTTTTATAAAAGAATGATTTTCAATAGAATTAAATTCTATGAAAGATACTTATTGATAATTTTTTTATTATAAAAGTATTACTTTTATCATTATTGATTTCTATGCATAAAAGTATGCATAAAAGAATATTTTTTTATTATAAAAGTGTTACTTTTATCATTATTGATTTCTATGAATAAAAGTATGCATAAAAGAATATTTCTTTTATTATAAAAGTGTCACTTTTATCATTATTGATTCTATGCATAAAAGATATTTTTTTAATATTAAAAGTACGATTTTCATCATAAATATTTTTTATGCATAAAAGATATTTTTTTATATTAAAAGTGTGATTTTCACAATAAATCATTTTTATACATAAAAGATATTCTTTTATAATAAAAGCATCATAAATGATTTTTATGCATAAACCTATGCATAAAAGATTTTTTTTATATTAAAAGTGTGATTTTCATCATAAATGATTTTTATGAATAAACATATGCATAAAAGATATTTTATATTAAAGTGTGATTTTCATCATAAATGATTTTTATGCATAAACATATGCATAAAAGATATTATCTTATTAATTAAAGTGTGATGTTCATCATAAATGATTTTTATGCATAAACCTATGCATAACAGATATTTTTTTATATTAAGAGTGTGAATTTTATCATTAATGATTTTTATGCATAAACCTATGCATAAAAGATATATTTTTTATATTAAAAGTGTGTTTTTTATCATAAATATTTTTTATGCATAAACCTATGCATAAAAGATATTTTTTTCAATATTAAAAGTGTGATTTTCATCATAAATGATTTTTATGCATAAATCTATGCATAAAAGATATTTTTTATATTAAAAGTGTGATTTTCATCATAAATGATTTTTATGCATAAACCTATGCATAAAAGATATTTTTTTATATTAAAAGTGTGATTTTCATCATAAATGATTTTATGCATAAAAGATATTTTTTATATTAAAAGTGTGATTTTCATCATAGATGATTTTTATGCATGAATATATGCATAAATGAAATTCTTTCATGATAAAAGAGTGATTTTTATCATAAATGATTTTTATGATGATAAAAGTGTGACTTTTATCAGAATTCGATTTTATGCATAATAAGATGCATATAGAATCTTTATAATTAAATAAGGCTTCTCCTTAATCCTCTGTTTAATTTCCACAAAAATTAGAAAAATGAATAAGTAGATAATCTGTGAGAAGAAATGCTACCGTTTCATATTCACTAAGATGGTAATAATGAGAAAATTCAATTAAACTATCGAAGTTAGAGATCGAGATAAATGATTATTTTATTCCTCCTAAGAAATTCATGTTTTAGAAATCTGTAAGCAAATATTCGTCGGACAAAATTTAGAAAAAGAGAAATTGAAATAGTACCTTTCGAGAAAGATAGTTTAGGAAGAACCTTTCCAAACCCAAACTCTAATTCAGACTATTGACCAAGACCTAATTCCTTCCTCAATTTCAATCCCCTTTGTTGAAACTAAATAGTGTTTTGTACTGTTACCCTGCCTCTCCCAAGTGCCAAAAACAGTAAATTTCACTCATAATTCATTAGTTTTTGACCTTCCCTCTTCCAAAAGATTGGTGGCCACTCTTGTTTCCAAACAAGAGTAGAACCCTCAAACCATCAAGCCAAAGGAAAGCTCTCAAAATTCCTTCGAAAGTTGGAGATTCTTCTCTTTTCCATTCCTTTTATGGTTTTTTTTATTTTTATCTTCTCTAAATTGAATGGATATTATGCCTCATTAAAAAAAAGGCATTCCCCTCTCTTCTTTGGTAAATCCAACCATTCTTTATCCTAGATGATTGATTATTGGATAAAATCAAGTTTTTCATCAATGTTTCTCTTAAATAAGTAGAAAATGTTTACTTTATAATGATTTAAATACTCTTGGTGAACTTCTAATTAACTTTAGTGAATTAAAAATTGAAAAATGGTCAGTCATACAAAGAAGGTTATGGCAACTTTTTTTGAAAATTAGTGAAATAAATTTCATCTTTTATTAATCAAAAAGAGTAATCCCCATCATTAGAGTATTCTAAAAGTGTCATTTTCATTCATGCATAGAAAGATGCATATTGATTAATTTTTATAAAAAAATGATTTTCAATAGAATTAAATTCTATGAAAGATACTTATTGATATATTTTTAATTATAAAAGTGTTACTTTTATCATTATTGATTTCTATGCATAAAAGAATATTTTTTATTATAAAAGTGTTACTTTTATCATTATTGATTTCTATGCATAAAAGTATGCATAAAAGAATATTTTTTTAATTATAAAAGTGTTACTTTTATCATTATTGATTCTATGCATAAATCTATGCATAAAAGATATTTTTCTTATATTAA
This sequence comes from Cibotium barometz, assembly GCF_041138505.1. Classification (NCBI taxonomy): domain Eukaryota; kingdom Viridiplantae; phylum Streptophyta; class Polypodiopsida; order Cyatheales; family Cibotiaceae; genus Cibotium; species Cibotium barometz. Next base: position 4,888,258 of record NC_141066.1, on the reverse strand, counting down.
AAGTGTGATTTTTATCATAAATGTTTTTTATGAATAAAAGATATTTTCTTATATTAAAAGTGTGATTTTCACAATAAATGATTTTTATGCATAAACCTATGCATAAAAGATATTTTTTATATTAAAAGTGTGATTTTCATCATAAATGATTTTTATGCATAAACCTATGCATAAAAGATATTTTTTATTAAAAGTGTGATTTTTATCATAAATGACTTTTATGCATAAACCTATGTATAAAAGATATTTTTTATTATTAAAAGTGTGATTTTCATCATAAATGATTTTTATGCATAAACATATGCATAAAAGATATTTTTTTATATTAAAAGTGTGTTTTTTATCATAATTGATTTTTATGCATAAACCTATGCATAAAAGATATTTTTTTATATTAAAAGTGTGATTTTCATCATAAATGATTTTTATGCATAAACCTATGCATAAAAGATATTTTTATATATATTAAAAGTGTGATTTTCATCATAAATGATTTTTATGCATAAACCTATGCATAAAAGATATTTTTTTATATTAAGAGCGTGAATTTCATCATAAATGATTTTTATGCATAAACCTATGCATAAAAGATATTTTTTTATATTAAGAGCGTGAATTTCATCATAAATGATTTTTATGCATAAACCTATGCATAAAAGATATATTTTCTATATTAAAAGTTTGATTTTCATCATAAATGATTTTTATGCATAAACCTATGCATAAAAGATATTTTTTTGAATATTAAAAGTGTGATTTTCATCATAAATGATTTTTATGCATAAAAGATATTTTTTATATTAAAAGTTTGATTTTCATTGTAAATGATTTTTATGCATAAACCTATGCATAAAAGATATTTTTTTATATTAAAAGTGTGATTTTCATCATAAATGATTTTATGCATAAACCTATGCATAAAAGATATTTTTTTATATTAAAAGTGTGATTTTCATCATAGATGATTTTTATGCATAAACATATGCATAAATGAAATTCTTTCATGATAAAAGAGTGATTTTCATCATAAATGATTTTTATGATGATAAAAGTGTGACTTTCATCAGAATTGGATTTTATGCATAATAAGATGCATATAGAATCTTTATAATTAAATAAGGGTTCTCCTTAATCCTCGATTTAATTTCCACAAAAATTAGAAAAATGAATAAGTAGATAATCTATGAGAAGAAATGCTACCATTTCATATTCACTAAGATGGTAATGAGAAAATTCAATTAAACTATCGAAGTTAGAGATTGAGATAAATGATTATTTTATTCCTCTTAAGAAATTCATGTTTTAGAAATCTGTAAGCAAATATTCGTTAAACGAAATTTAGAAAAAGAGAAATTGAAATAGTACCTTTCGAGAAAGATAGTTTAGGAGGAACCTTTCCAAACCCAAACTCTGATTCAGACTATTGACCAAGACCTAATTCCTTCGTCAATTTCAATCAATGAGGATGTGCCGAGTTCTGGAAAAATGTACTCAAATCCCCCACCAATCTGAAACTAAGTTAAGACTTTTGATTTTGATCTGAGGATCAAGTTAACAGAATTCGAGGAATTCTGTTTGGAATTCAGACCTAGATCTAGAAGTATTGAGATATGGATTTAAGATTATTCATGGTTTTCAAAAAAATCAAAACTGAAAACTTGCATAGAAACCCTGTTTTCTTAAAGGACTGTCTTACACCAGAATGCTGGAGGGAGCATTTGGCATATGTGTTTAACTAAGGGAAGTTCGGTTGCAACAGCTGGCGGGGGAGTGTTCGAGGGACAGCTCACGCGATAAAAACCAGCCCAGGTCTTGACCAGCCTGGGTATGGTGAAAAATGGTGTGATTCCGGTACGATGGGTGAGGGCCGACGAAGCGGTCCCTGAGTGAAGTACCAGGACACCTAAGGAGGATCCTGGAGGGTTCTGACCAGGCGATGCACGGGCTCGCGGTGCTTAGGACACCCATTCGTATGTCGAGGAAGATATATATATGTATGTTGACGAAATGATTATTGTAATCTGTTACTGGATCTCGTTTACTGACCAGCTGGTCCCAACGGAGAGTCCAGAGTGGTATTGTTTTTGTGAAACAAGGGATTGAATGGAAATTTTGAGTTATGAAACCTGTGATCATATCTGTTTTGTCAATGGATTATTTTTTTTATATTAAAGTTTTAAAGAGGAGTGTGTGCGTATCTGTTTTCTAAAGCTAAAGTTAAGAAAGGCAATTCAATTATGGGTGGGTGAGTACTTGTTTGGTTCTACCGATTCCAGTGGTAGGAGGGTGGTGGCTAACCCATGGGCCGGATGGTGTTAGGCTCGAATCAGTGGAGTTTTAATAATCAAACTAATAATCAAACTGAAAAATCTTAGGATTACGCTAGGATTCGACTAGCTAGTTAATTCCCTGATAAATTTCTCAATTGGGTGGATCAACGGTTGTGCCTGATCTTGATTAGGAAAAAAGCATTGAATTTATTCAGATGATCAAATTATATCAGTGATAGTTTCTTTCTATCTGGTTTACTCAGGTGAAGGATAGCTTAGAATTGATCTCATTAGAAAACTCGTTAAGAAAAATTCAAAAATGTGGAATCGTCCCAGCTTTTCGGGCATGGAAAATTTTCCCGGTTTCGGTTTTTGGAATGACCACCAGCCTAGTCTTGTGCCCGGACATTCGTGGGCGAGGCCCCAAGTGAGAAATCCTGCACGAGGGGGCTGCTTCCACTATCAGCTACCGGGAGTCTGGTGCGCGGAGGGGACAGAGGGATCTCACAGGTATCAGAGATTTGTTGAAAGCTAATAAAGATAAATAAATTCTTATCAAAAAATTGATAATAAAAACTCAGAAAAAGCATTTTCCATAATGTATTTTCATTCCGTAAGCTTCTTTAATGAAGAATTTTCAATTAAAGAAATTATTTTTATAGATGGAAGTTCCCTATTTATCTGGTATTCCCCACCTCACCCAGTCTCAAGATATAACTGCGTTCGCCTTCGTGCATCTCATCTCTTCCGCTTCAACTCGAACAAGCCCCCAGCGGAGAGACGACAGCATAAGTGGTTTACAAGGCAATATGTCCACGTCTCTTGCGACCGGCGTGCAATGCTGAGGTAGAACCTCTCATTGGCCATGATTCTGATAAAGCTGAAAATGACGCGTGGTGTCATTCTATATCATTCAACACCTTGGAATTTCAAACTTTCATGCCAAATTTATAGACTCTTTAGTTGATTTATCCCTAAGGAGAAAATAATATCTCCCTTCGCAGTTAGAGAACTTATGTAACAGGGCAAGACTATGGCCCAGTACCGTCGTCTTATGCGACTCCCGAGGAGATTTTGAATTTTGGAGCCGAGCTGCTCTATGTACATATTGCAACTTTTATATAAATATAGAAATGTTTTTTGGAGAAAAATTCCCTGTTGTATAAGTGATTGTTTATGGACGATCTGATAAAGAAAAATCTGTTATCGGACATATGTCATAGATCTCCAATAAGATCATTGTCTTGTTTAAGAAATTGTTTTTCGAACCTCTTAAGTCTTAGGATCTCGTGGGTGGATGATATCAAAAGATAAATTTAATAATATATAAATTTTTGGTAGAATCATGAGACGAGGAAACCGGCCGTCAGCTAGACCCTCTCTCTGAAGATGACGAGCTTGACCCTGATGTTCGCAAGGCTCTTCATAGGACTCAGCCAGGACCCTTCAAAGGAGAAGGTGAGAAACTAGGCAAGGCTGTGGTGGAGAAATGGGTGGAAGCCATGGAAGAATATTTTGACGTCATAGGCTATAATGAGCGGAGCAAAATGGCTCTTGCCCGACTGAAAATAGTGGAAATAGCCAGGGTAGCATGGAGGAACCACTGTGACACCAACCGTCTAGACAGAAATACTCAGTCCTAGAACGACCTAAAAACCTATCTAAGAAAGAGATTTTGTCCCCCTGGATTTTTGGAAACCAAAATGAATGAATTTTTAGAGCTAAAGCATGAGAGCAAAACCATCGAGGAATATCACCAGGCCTTTGCTCTTCTACTAAAATATTCACCACCTCTAGATGAAGAACAACTCATGGCCAGTTCATTCGGGGAATGAACGAACCCTTGGACACACTGGTCAAAAATGCCAAGCCAGTGTGTCCATGGCTGAAGCAGTAAGAATGGCAAAAGATTTTGCCAAAGCCTTTGTAGTAAAGGTCCCGCCAAAGCCTGCACCCTCTAACTTTAAAAGATTCCAACCCCAGGGAAGTACTTCAAACTTTCCACCCCCGAAGAGGCAGCAAGGCCCGAATCATAATCAGGATGCAGGAAGGTTACGAAGTGAAGGAAGACCCTTCCCCCAGAATACTTTCTCAGGAGTCCCACCTCTTTCAAGAAATCAGAGGGATGAGCGCAGAAGTGAAAATCGATGTTTTGGGTGCCAAGGTTTTGGTCACCAACTGAAAGACTGCCCGACTCCTGCCATGTCAAGGGGACAGGGACCCCGAGTTCAGAGACCAACCCCTTCATACCAGTCTAATCAAGTTCCGTCTCGCCCAAGCCAGGGAAACCCCAGAAGAACTCCAGCCCAGCCATCTGCCTTTGTCCAGAGCAACCTCAGAACTCCTTCCCAGAACTGGGGCAACCAAAGAGAAAGAGTTCCACCTCAGATTGCAGCAGCCAGAGCAGTCACGATTTCAGATGTAGTAGAAGAGGAAAGAGGGCAAATCTATGCTGCAATTGAAAACCAAGGGCCTAACCATCAGTTCTCAGTCATCCATACTCCAGCAGAGTATGAGGATAAGCCTTTTAAGCTTTTAATTGATTCAGGTAGTTCTCATTCATTCATTTCCCATGGATGCTTGCGTAAGCTAGTCTTAGAATAGAAATCAGGGAAACCTATGCAAGTTGAATTGGCCAGTGGGAAGACTCTTTTCACTCACCATGGTAATGTAACTGACTGTCAGTTCAAAGTTTTACCTCTGGGATTTTTTGATGGGATACTTAGAATGGATTTGGTCCACAAAAATCAAGCTGACATACACTGTCACAATGGAACCATTTCCTTCCATGACCTTCACGAGAACAAAGTTCAAGGAACTGGAGTTTCCAGATCCCCAGACCTTCAGCTAGTAAAAGCTTCCAAGTTGCTGAAAGGACTTAGGAAGAAGCAGCAAACTTATGTTGTCAAAATGAACCCAGTAGACTCAAAGCTTAAGGCTAAAGAACCAGAATGGTTAAGTGAATTTGATGATCTATTCCTAGCAGAGCTAACTGACATGCCTCCAATCCGAGAAGTAGATCATGTGATTGAATTAACCCCTGGAGCTCAACTAGTAGCCCTACGCACGTACAAAATGCCAGTTCCTGAAGCCATCAAACTCAAGGAACAGCTTAGACAGCTGTCAGAACAAGGGTTTGTAAGACCCAGTGTTTCACCTTGGGGTGTGCCAGTTCTCTTTCATAAAAAGAAAGATGGAACGCTTAGACTTTGTGTGGACTACAGAGGTCTAAATCAGACAGTTAAGAATAAGTATCCTATCCCAAGAATGGATAAGCTTCTAAATAGGCTAAATGGAGCCCAGATCTTCACAAAGATAGATCTCAAATCCGGGTATTACCAGATCAGGATCAATGATCAAGATATACCGAAAACAACCATCAATACTTGCTATGGGCATTATGAATTTACTGTCATGCCTTTCGAATTAACTAATGCCCCAGCTACATTCAATCGCCTAATGCAGGACATCCTCAGAGAATACTTGGATGATTTTGTTCTAGTTTTCTTTGATGACATTCTGATTTACTCAAAGAGTGCAGCTGACCATGAGACTCATGTCCGAAAAGTCATTGAGATTCTAAGGAAGCACCAACTCTTTGCCAAAAAGAGCAAATGCACTTTCTCTGCCGCCACCACATTGAATACTTGGGCTTTCTGGTATCCAAAGATGGAATTTCTCCAGATTTCGCAAAAGTCCAAGCAGTCATAGACTGGCCTGAACCAAAGACAATGAAAGAAGTCAAAGGATTCTTGGTATTGACTGGTTGGTATAGAATTTTTATAACAAAGTATGCTCTCATAGCTTCCCCCTGACTAACCTTCTCAAAAAGAATACCCCATTTCAATGGTCTACCAGGTGCCAGAGCGCTTTTGATAAGCTAAAGACCGCCTTGGTAACCACTCCCGTTCTGAAGCTACCAGATTTCTCTCTACCCTTTGAGGTAGTAACTGATGCAAGTGGTTTTGCCCCGGGAGGTGCACTCATGCAGACCTGGAATTACTTTCAGTAGTCTATTCCTTAAAGTTGTGGAGACATTACCTACTGGGAAAAAGATTCACTTTAATGACAGACCATCAGAGTTTAAAGTGGATATTCACTCAGAAGGACCTCAACATGCACCAACAAAGAAGGTGGATGCAGACCCTGCAGGAATTTGATTTTGAAATCAAGTACCGCCCAAGCAAAGAAAATGTGGTAGCAGATGCCCTCAGCAGAAAAGCCTCCTTGCTTGCAATTATTGTAATATCAAATCCTTTGATTATTGAAGCAAGTGAGAAGATCATGCACGATAGATTCTTTTGCCCTATTGCTACCCTACTTATGCAGAAAAGCAAAACTCCTCAGGAGTTGAACAAAGTTCAAGGGTACAGCCTGGATGATGGCATTATGTATTATAATCATAGGCTATGCATTCCCAATGATGAGGGAATTATGTATTATAATCATAGGCTATGCATTCCCAATGATGAGGGAACCAAGGACCAAATTCTGAATGAAGCCCATGATAGTCTTATAGCAGGATATCCAGGTTTCATCAAAACCTACATGTCTGTAAAGAAAAGCTTCTTTTGGCCTGGTCTGAAAAAGGATGTACTGAATCATGTACGTCAATGTCTGACATGCCAAAAAGTCAAAGCTGAAAGAGTAAAAATGCCTGGGAAGTTACATCCATTCCCCCAGATGAAGTGGGAATGTATCAGTATTATGGACTTTATTATTACTGGGGATTACCTTCAGTAAGTGCAATCTGGTTACAACTCCATTTTTGTGGTAGTTGACAGACTAACCAAAGTCGCCCATTTGATCCCAGTAAAAGAAACTACACTGCAGTGGATGTGGCCAGAGTGTTCCTCAAAGAAATCTTCAGATTGCATGGCCTACCCAGGAGAATAGTAAGTGATTGAGATTCCAAGTTTACTTCAAGGTTCCCGACTGCATTTTTTGAAGCAGTGGCAACTTCCTTGGACCTCAGCACAGCTTATCACCCTGAGACCGATGGTCAAACTGAAAGGGTAAACCAAGTAATCAAAGATATACTTTGGTCATGCTATGGCAGGGAACCCAGCAAGTGGCTAAGCTATCTGCACTTAGTCGAGTTTGCCTACAATGCTTCTTATCACCGAAGTATTGGGATGAGTCCTTTTAAAGTTCTGTATGGACAAGATTGCTTAACTCCATTAACTTGGTCCGACCCATTGATTAGGGTCGAGATGTCCAGACAGATGCTTGACGACATGGAGCAGCAGATGCAGTCCATTCATAAAGATATTTAAGCTTCCCAGGATCGAGAGAAGTAGTATGCTAATAAGAAGAGGACAGACAGAAAGTTTGAAGAAGCAGATATGGTCTTCATTAGAGTACGGCCCAAAAGAAGTTCTCTATCTCATGGGAAGTACAAGAAGTTATCCCCCAGATATTGTGGGCCATATCTGATTACAAAGAAAGTAGGTGACTTAGCCTACGAGCTTCTTCTACCTCCTCATCTCAAAGTTCATATAATGTATTTCATATAAGCCTTCTAAAGAAATATGTACCAAGCCCAAATCATGTACTTGATGATGAAATCCAAACCTCTTCAACCCAAGCAGATGGAACTCCAACCTAAAGAAATTCTTGATGTTCGAGAAAAGATTCTCAGCAATAGAATTCTCAGAGAATTATTGGTAAAATGGAAGTTCTATCCTTTTGAAGATGCCACCTAGGAGAATGAACCCCATTTGTTGCGGGATTACCCCCAGTTTTGCGAGATGAGGGCATCTCGCATTTTTCAAGTGGGAGAGAATGTAATATTCCTCCCCAGCCTCTCAAGATGTCCAACATCTTCCCCTGTAATCAAATCTCTCTTCAAAAATATAAAAGATCTTGTTTCTACCAGTTTTGGCCTAGAGAGAGAAAATCTTTTAGAGAGTGGTAATTTAATTTTTAAATATTTTTGGATAGAAAAATACCTCATCTTATTAAAATAAGTTCCCCTGAAATAGAAGATCAAAAAGATTTTCAGAAGGTGCATTAGAAATTAAGTATAATCTGTTCAAGAGGCATTATCTTGGGGTGAAGATTTTTCGAAATTTTAAATTAAGGTTCCTACAGACCAATAAGATTCATCCAAATGTAGGGAGGAGATAAATAGAAGAATAAAAGAAAAATCCCCAAAAATGAGTAAATACTCACATAAGATGAAGAGTTGACTAAGGACAAGGTTACTAGTTAAAAAAGAGAGATATTTAGGTGAAATGATACATTTTTGACACCTCAGTATGGGGGAATTCCCCTCATGAAGGAGGCGCCTATTTCACATGCTTGAATGAGTTTTAAACTCCCAAATAATGAGATATTTTTATCTCTCCTCTCTCCTGTTTCAACTAGATCCAAAAAGTGAGCAAAACTGACCCAAAAATAGTCAAAAATTGACCAAACTGATCTGGAAAATTCTAGAGTCAATTGGCTTGGTTATAAGCTCACTTTTTTCTATAAATAGAAGCCTTCCCCTTTATTGAAACTAAATAGTGTTTTGCACTGTTACCCTGCCTCTCCCAAGTGCCAAAAACAGTGAATTTTACTCATAATTCCATTAGTTTTTGACCTTCCCTCTTCCAAAAGATTGGTGGTCACTCTTGTTTCCAAACAAGAGTAGAACCCTAAAACCATCAAGCCAAAGGAAAGCTCTCAAAATTTCTTCGTAAGTTGAAGATTCTTTTCTTTTCCATTCCTTTTATGGTTTTTTTAGATTCTTTTCTTTTCCATTCCTTTTATGGTTTTTATGATTTTTGTCTTCTCTAAATTGAATGGATGCTATGCCTCATTTAAAAAAAAGGCATTCCCCTCTCTTCTTTAGTAAATCCAACCATTCTTTATCCTAGATGATTGATTATTAGATAAAATCAATTTTTTCATCAATGTTTCTCTTCTTAAATAAGTAGAAAATGTTTACATTAGAATGATTTAAATACTCTTGGTGAACTTCTAATTAACTTTAGTTAATTAAAAATTGAAAAATGGTCAGCCATACAAAGGAGGTTATGGCAAATATTTCTGGAAATTAGTGAAATAAATTTCATCTCCTATTAATCAAAAAGAGTAATCCCCATCGTTAGAGTATTCTAAAAGTGTCATTTTCATTCATGCATAGAAAGATGCATATTGATTAATTTTTATAAAAGAATGATTTTCAATAGAATTAAATTCTATGAAAGATACTAATTGATAATTTTTTCATTATAAAACTGTTACTTTTATCATTATTGATTTCTATGCATAAAAGTATGCGTAAAAAAATATTTTTTTATTATAAAAGTGTTACTTTTATCATTATTGATTTCTATGCATAAAAGTATGCATAAAAGAATTTTCTTTTAATTATAAAAGTGTTACTTTTATCATTATTGATTCTATGCATAAACCTATGCATAAAAGATATTTTTTATATATATTAAAAGTGTGATTTTCATCATAAAGTTTATGCATAAACATATGCATAAAAGATAATTTTTTATATTAAAAGTGTGATTTTCATCATAGATAATTTTAATGCATAAACCTATGCATAAAAGATATTTTTTATATTAAAAGTGTGATTTTCACCATAAATGATTTTTATGCATAAACCAATGCATAAAAGATATTTTTTTATATTAAAAGTGTGATTTTTATCATAAATGATTTTTATGCATAAACATATGCATAAAAGATATTTTTATATATTAAAAGTGTGATTTTTATCATAAATTATTTTTACGCATAAACCTATACATAAAAGATATTTTTTATATTAAAAGTGTGATTTTCATCATAAATGATTTTTATGCATAAACCTATGCATAAAAGATATTTTTTTATATATTAAAAGTGTGATTTTCATCTATGCATAAACCTATGCATAAAAGATACTTTCTTATCTATTAAAAGTGTGATTTTCATCATAAATGATTTTTATGCATAAATATATTCATAAAAGATATTTCCTTTATATTAAAAGTGTGATTTTCATCATAAATGATTTTTATGCATAAACCTATGCATAAAAGATAATTTTTTATATTAAAAGTATGATTTTCATCAAAAATGATTTTTATTGCATAAAAGATATTTTTTATATTAAAAGTGTGATTTTCATCATAAATGAATTTTATGCATAAACCTATGCATAAAAGATATTATTTTTATATTAAAAGTGCGATTTTCATCATAAATGAATTTTATGCATAAACCTATGCATAAAAGATATTTTTTATATTAAAAGTGGGATTTTCATCATAAATGATTTTATGCATAACCTATGCATAGAAGAGATTTCTTTTATATTAAAAGTGTGATTTTCATCATAAATGATTTTTATGCATAAATGAAATTCTTTCATGATAAATGATTGGCTCCACAAAAATCAAACTGACATATCTTGTCACAATGGAACCATTTTCTTCCATGACCTTCAGGGGAACAAAGTTCAAGGAACTGGAGTTTCCGGATCCCCAGACCTTCAGCTAGTAAAAGCTTCGAGGTTGTTGAAAGGACTTAGGAAGAAGCAACAAATTTATGTTGTCAAAATGAACCCAGTAGACTCAAAGCTTAAGGCTAAAGAACCAGAATGGTTAAGTGAATTTGATGATCTATTCCTAGCAGAGCTAACTGAAATGCCTCCAATCCGGGAAGTAGATCATGTGATTGAATTAACCCCCGGAGCTCAACTAGTAGCCCTACGCACGTACAAAATGCCAGTTCCTGAAGCCATCAAACTCAAGGAACAACTTAGACAGTTGTTAGAATAAGGGTTTGTAAGACCCAGTGTTTCACATTGGGGTGTGCCAGTTCTCTTTCAAAAAAAGAAAGATGGAACGCTTAGACTCTGTGTGGACTACAGAGGTCTAAATCAGCTCTGACAGTTACGAATAAGTATCCTATCCCAAGAATTTATGAGCTTCTGGACAGGCTAAATGGAGCCGAGATCTTCACAAAGATAGATCTCAAATCCGGGTATTACCAGATCAGGATCAATGATCAAGATATACCAAAAACAGCCATCAATACTCGCTATGGGCATTATGAATTTACTGTCATGCCTTTCGGATTAACTAATGCCCTAGCTACATTCAATCGCCTAATGCAGGACATCCTGAGAGGAATACTTGGATGATTTTGTTCTAGTTTTCTTTGATGACATTCTGATTTACTCAAAGAATGCAGCTGACCATGAGACTCATGTCCGAAAAGTCCTTGAGATTCTAAGGAAGCACCAACTCTTTGCCAAAAAGAGCAAATGCACTTTCTCTACCGACCACGTTGAATACTTGGGCTTTTTGGTATCCAAAGATGGAATTTCTCCAGATTTCGCAAAAGTCCAAGCAGTCATAGACTGGCCTGAACCAAAGACAGTGAAAGAAGTCAGAGGATTCTTGGGATTGACTAGTTGGTATAGAATTTTTTTACCAAAGTATGCTCTCATAGCTTCCCCCCTGACTAACCTTCTCAAAAAGAATACCCCATTTCAATGGTCTGCGAGGTGCCAGAGCGCTTTTGATAAGCTGAAGACCGCCTTGGTAACCAGTCCCGTTCTGAGGCTGCCAGATTTCTCTCTACCCATTGAGGTAGTAACTGATGCAAGTGGTTTTGCCCCGGGAGGTGCACTCATGCAGGAAGGTCATGGAGTGGCCTATGAATCCCGAAAGCTCAGAACGCATGAGAGGAATTATGCTGTTCATGACCTGGAATTACTTTCATCAGTCTATGCCTTAAAGTTGTGGAGACATTACCTACTGGGGAAAAGATTCACTTTGATGACAAACCATCAGAGTTTAAAGTGGATATTCACTCAGAAGAACCTCAACATGCGCCAAAGAAGGTGGATGCAGACCCTGTAGGAATTTGATTTTGAAAATCAAGTACCGCCCAGGCAAAGAAAATGTGGTAGCAGATGCCCTCAGCAAAAAAACCTCCTTGCTTGCAATTACTGTAATATCAAATCCTTTGATTATTGAAGCAAGTGAGAAGATCATGCACGATAGATTCTTTGGCCCTATTGCTACCCTACTTATGCAGGAAAGCAAAACTCCTCAGGAGTTGAATAGAGTTCAAGGGTACAGCCTGGATGATGGCATTATGTATTATAATCACAGGCTATGCATTCCCAATGATGAGGGAACCAAGGACCAAATTCAGAATGAAGCCCATGACAGCCTTATAGCAGGACATCCAGGTTTCATCAAAACCTACATGTCTGTAAAGAAAAGCTTCTTTTGGCCTGGTCTAAAAAAGGATGTACTGAATCATGTACGTCAATGTCTGACATGCTAGAAAGTCAAAGCTGAAAGAGTAAAAATGCATGGGAAGTTACATCCATTGGACATCCCCTAGATGAAGTGGGAATGTATCAGTATTATGGACTTTATTATTACTGGATTACCTTCAGTGCAATCTGGTTACAACTCCATTTTTGTGGTAGTTGACAGACTAACCAAAGTTGCCCATTTGATCCCAGTAAAAGAAACCTACACTGCAGTAGATGTGGCCAGAGTGTTTCTCATGGAAATCTTCAGATTGCATGGCCTACCTAGGAGAATAGTAAGTGATCGAGATCCCAAGTTTACTTCAAGGTTCTGGATTGCATTTTTTGAAGCAGTGGGAACTTCCTTGGACCTCAGCACTGGACCTCAGCACAGCTTATCACCCTAAGACCGATGGTCAAACTGAAAGGGTCAACCAAGTAATCAAAGATATACTTCGGTCATGCTGCAGTGGCAGGGAACCCAGGAAGTGGCTAAGCTATCTGCACTTAGTCGAGTTTGCCTACAATGCTTCTTATCACCAAAGTATCGGGATGAGCCCTTTTAAGCTCTGTATGGACAAGATTGCTTAACTCCATTAACTTGTTCCAACCCAGTGATTAGGGTCGAGATGTCCAGACAGATGCTTGATGACATGGAGCAGCAGATGGAGTCCGTTTGTAAATATATTAAAGCTGCCTAGGATCGACAGAAGCAGTATGCTAATAGGAAGAGGACAGACTGAAAGTTTGAAGAAGCAGATATGGTCTTCATTAGAGTACGGCCCAAAAGAAGTTCTCTATCTCTTGGGAAGTACAAGAAGTTATCCCCTAGATATTGTGGGCCATATCTGATTACAAAGAAAGTAGGTGACTTAGCCTACGAGCTTCTTCTGCCTCCTCATCTCAAAGTTCATATAATGTATTTCATGTAAGCCTTCTAAAGAAATATGTGCCAAGCCCAAATCATGTACTTGATGATGAAATCCGAACCTCTTCAACCCAAGGACAGATGGAACTCCAACCTGAAGAAATTCTTGATGTTCGAGAAAAGATTCTCAGGAACAGAATTCTCAGAGAATTATTGGTAAAATGGAAGTTCTATATCCTTTTGAAGATGCCACCTGGGAGAATGAACCCCATTTGTTGCGGGATTTCCGCCAGTTTGCGAGATGAGGGCATCTCGCATTTTTCAAGTGGGAGAGAATGTAAGATTCCTCCCCAGCCTCTCAAGATGTCCAACATCTTCCCCTGTAATCAAATCTCTCTTCAGAAATATAAAAGATCTTGTTTCTACCAGTTTTGGCCTAGAGAGAGAAAATCTTTTAGAGAGTGGTAATTCAATTTTTAAATATTTTTGGATAGAAAAATACCTCATCTTATTAAAATAAGTTCCCCTGTAACAGAAGTTCAAAAAGATTTTCAGAAGGTGCATTAGAAATTAAGTATAATCTGTTCAAGAGGCATTATCCTAGGGTGAAGATTTTTTTGAAATTTTAAATTAAGGTTCCTATAGACCAATAAGATTCATCCAAATGTAGGGAGGAGATAAATAGAAGAATAAAAGAAAAATCCCCCAAAAATGAGTAAATACTCACATAAGATGAAGAGTTGACTAAGGACAAGGTTACTAGTTAAAAAAGAGAGATATTTAGGTGAAATGATACATTTTTGACACCTCAGTATGGGGGAATTCCCCTCATGAAGGAGGCGCCTATTTCACATGCTTGAATGAGTTTTAAACTCCCAAATAGTGAGATATTTTTATCTCTCCTCTCTCCTGTTTCAACTAGATCCAAAAAGTGAGCAAAACTGACCCAAAAATAGTCAAAAATTGACCAAACTGATCTGGAAAATTCTAGAATCAGTTGGCTTGGTTATAAGCTCACTTTTTCCTATAAATAGAAGCCTTCCCCTTTGTTGAAACTAAATAGTGTTTTGCACTGTTACCCTGCCTCTCCCAAGTGCCAAAAACAGTGAATTTTACTCATAATTCCATTAGTTTTTGACCTTCCCTCTTCCAACCCAAAAATAGTCAAAAATTGACCAAACTGATCTGGAAAATTCTAGAATCAGTTGGCTTGGTTAGAAGCTCACTTTTTTCTATAAATAGAATCCTTCCCCTTTGTTGAAACTGAATAGTGTTTTCCCAAGAGCCAAAAACAGTGAATTTTACTTATAATTCATTAGTTTTTGACCTTCCCTCTTCCAAAAGATTGGTTGCCACTCTTGTTTCCAAACAAGAGTAGAACACTCAAACCATCAAGCCAAAGGAAATCTCTCAAAATTCCTTCGTAAGTTGGAGATTCTTCTCTTTTCCATTCCTTTTATGGTTTTTTTTATGGTTTTTATGATTTTTATCTTCTCTAAATTGAATGGATGCTATGCCTCATTAAAAAAACGGCATTCCCCTCTCTTCTTTAGTAAATCCAACCATTCTTTATCCTAGATGATTGATTATTGGATAAAATCAAGTTTTTCATAAATGTTTCTCTTAAATAAGTAGAAAATGTTTACTTTAGAATGATTTAAATCCTCTTGGTGAACTTCTAATTAACTTTAGTGAATTAAAAATTGAAAAATGGTCAGCCATACAAAGGAGGTTATGGCAAAATTTTTTGGAAATTAGTGAAATAAATTTCATCTTTTATTAATCAAAAAGAGTAATCCCCATTGTTAGAGTATTCTAAAAGTGTCATTTTCATTCATGCATATAAAATACATGTTCTGTATATGGGAGTGGATAATAATCTCGGATTGTAGCAGTGTTAACCTTTTTGAGGTTTACGCACACTTTGAGTTTTCCATTCTTTTTGGGACAATAACTGGGGATACCCATTCTTTGTGTTCTATCTCATAGACAAATCTTGCATCAATGAGCTTGTCTAGCTCCTCTTTGACCATTTGTCCATATTTGGGGTTTAACTTGTAAGCTCTATGTTAAGTGGGTTTTGCACCGTCTATTAATGGAATGATGTGTTTTACCACTTCCGGAGGAATTTCCTTCATATTTCTAATCAAAAACATCTTGATATTCCTCAAGCAAGGAGACCATTTTTTCTTCTTTTCATAGGGTTAGATCCTTTGCAAATGAATATTGGCTTTGGTTCCTTCCCCTCCTGGGTCAGCAAGATTTATCTCTTTAACCTCAGCGGGACCATCATAAGATGTATAAGGCTCTGAGCTAGGTGTTCTCTGTTTCATAAAAGAATGATTTTCAATAGAATTAAATTCTATGAAAGATACTTATTGATAATTTTTTGATTATAAAAGTGTTACTTTTATCATTATTGATTTCTATGCATAAAAGTATGCATAACAGAATATTATTTTAGTATAAAAGTGTTACTTTTATCATTATTGATTTCTATGTATAAAAGTATGCATAAAAGAATATTTTTTTATTATAAAAGTTTTACTTTTATCATTATTGATTCTATGCATAAACCTATCCATAAAAGATATTTTTTTATATTAAACGTGTGATTTTTATCATAAATGTTTTTTATGCATAAAAGATATTTTTTATATTAAAAGTGTGATTTTCACAATAAATGATTTTTATGCATAAACCTATGCATAAAAGATATTTTTTTATATTAAAAGTGTGATTTTCATCATAAATGATTTTTATGCATAAACCTATGCATAAAAGATATTTTTTTTATATTAAAAGTGTGATTTTTATCATAAATTATTTTTATGCATAAAAGATATTTTTCTTATATTAAAAGTGTGATTTTCATCATAAATGATTTTTATGCATAAACATATGCATAAAAGATATTTTTTATATTAAAAGTGTGATTTTCATCACAAATGATTTTTATGCATAAACCTATGCATAAAAGATATTTTTATATATATTAAAAGTGTGATTTTCATCATTAATGATTTTTATGCATAAACCTATGCATAAAAGATATTTTTTTATACTAAGAGTGTGAACTTCATCATAAATGATTTTTATGCATAAACCTATGCATAAAAGATATATTTTTTATATTAAAAGTGTGATTTTTATCATAAATGATTTTTATGCATAAACCTATGCATAAAAGATATTTTTTAATATTAAAAGTGTGATTTTCATCATAAATAATTTTTATGCATAAACCTATGCATAAAAGATATTTTTTTATATTAAAAGTGTGATTTTCATCATAAATGATTTTTATGCATAAACATATGCATAAAAGATATTTTTTTATATTAAAAGTGTGATTTTCATCATAAATGATTTTATGCATAAACCTATGCATAAAAGATATTTTTTTATATTAAAAGTGTGATTTTCATCATAGATGATTTTTATGCATAAACATATGCATAAATGAAATTCTTTCATGATAAAAGAGTGATTTTCAACATAAATGATTTTTAGAATGATAAAAGTGTGACTTTCATCAGAATTGGATTTTATGCATAATAAGATGCATATAGAATCTTTATAATTAAATAAGGGTTCTCCTTAATCCTCTGTTTAATTTCCACAAAAATTGGAAAAATGAATAAGTAGATAATCTGTGAGAAGAAATGCTACCGTTTCATATTCTCCAAGATGGTAATGAGAAAATTCAATTAAACTATCGAAGTCAGAGATCGAGATAAATGATTATTTTATTCCTCCTAAGAAATTCATGTTTTAGAAATCTGTAAGCAAATATTCATCGAACGAAATTTAGAAAAAGAGAAATTGAAATAGTACCTTTCGAGAAAGATAGTTTAGAAAGAACCTTTCCAAACCCAAACTGTGATTCAGACTATTGACCAAGACCTAATTCCTTCATCAATTTCAATCAATGACGATGTGCCCAGTTCTGGAAAAATGTACTCAAATTTCCCACCAATCTGAAACTAAGTTAAGACTTTTGATTTTGATCTGAGAATCAAGTTACAGAATTCGAAGAATTCTGTTTGGGATTCAGACCTGGATCAAGAAGTATTGAGATACGGATTTAAGATTATTCATGGTTTTCAAAAAAATCAAAACTGAAAACTTGCATAGAAACCCTGTTTTCTTAAAGGATTGTCACACCAGAATGCTGGAGGGAGCATTTGGCATATGTGTTTAACTAAGGGAAGTCCGGTTGCAAGACAGTTAAGAATAAGTATCCTATCCCAAGAATTGATGAGCTTCTGGACAGGCTAAATGGAGCCCAGATTGTTGGGAAAAGCATAATGAGTGATAATGCAAGCTTAATGTGAGCAAGGAATGATAAAAGAGCTATGGTGGTTCAAGATAAACCATGGTGGTCACATGAGCAAAAAGGTAATTAACTAGCACTTAATCAAGGATTAAGAGAACACAATGACAGCATAATGATGAGCTTCACATAGCATAGAAATTCGTGTATTTCTCATTAGGAGGGCCATCATTTTATAGCCAAGGTGTACATGGTTGAGTGACATCGCTGCTTACATATCATCAAGGGCATCCAAGGCCATCTCCCCCCACATGGCTCCCTAGAATATAGCCTCCAGAGCCTCTTCTGAAACTCGCCTATCTCAAGTGGGGGTTTACCCTTCATTCACCTAGATTCTCTTCATATTACATGGTCCTTTTACATTTCATTGTGTGCCTTAACCTTAGACCATGACATTGATCACATATTCCAACACCCTCCCTTGATCATGGCATGGTATATTGCCCTCCCTTGATCCAAACATTACATGAAAGAAAAAGCTTAACTCATAAGGAGTATAGCTCTACAGTACATAAAAGAAATTAGCATCGCTCATAGGGAGCATAGCTTCTACATTGCGAAATGAAAACATTCCTACATGAAAACATTCCTCTCCCATACCCCATCATCATCATAGCATCATCATCATCATATCCATGGGCATCATCATCATTTGTTGGTCATGGAGACCCAACTCTCCATCAATCCCCCCTTGAGGGCTACATGGCCTACTGAGAGATATTGTGGGCATCATAAAAATAACACATAACCTACATCATCGGTGGTTAGAGGTGTCCATACATAAACATTTGGGTAAGAGAGGGCATAAACATTGTTGGCTTTAGAAAGCCCATTCTGCATCTACCACTTCATCAAAAGAGGTAGTAACATTGTTACATGCTTGAATTGCTTCTTCGGAATCATTCGAAGTGCTTGCCATATTTGCCTGGTTGGTGTAGCATTTATCGGCGAGGTGACCTGGCTTTCCACATTTGGTGCACATTCGCTTTGGCTTGTCTTTGTGGTAGCAATTCTTGGCAAGATGTCTTGTCCTTCCACAATGTGTACATTGGAGTGGTTTGCCGGCTTGCTTTTGAACAAGGTATGCCTGGGTTGAGACAAGATCAATGGCCCTACCTTTCAACTTCTTCTCTTCTTCCAAGATGTCCTGTCCTTCCACAATGTGTACATTGGAGTGGTTTGCCGGCTTGCTTTTGAACAAGGTATGCCTGGGTTGAGACAAGATCAATGGCCCTACCTTTCAACTTCTTCTCTTCTTCCAAGAGAACACTCTCTATTCCCTCCAAAGTGGGATCCTGCATGTACTTTAAGGTCGGCATGAGTGTATCATACTCGGATGGCATTGACTTTAGGAGGATGGCTATGGCATCACTCTCCTTGACTGGTTCATTGATGGCTTCGAGCTGGGCCATCAAGCTCTTCATGGTGTTGATGTGAGATGCAAGTGTCTCATCAACCTTGAACTCTAGACTGTAAAAGTCTACTTTGAGACTGATTTTGTTGTGGAGGCCTTGAGCACCAAAGGATTTATCCAATGAATTCCAAGCAATTTGTGAAGATGTTCCATTACCAATGTAATGTATATAACTATCTTCAACTCCAAGGGCAATGAGAGCTAATGCTTTCTCATCCTTGGTTTGCCAAGAGACTTCTCCTTCTCGTGTGGCAGGTTTAGGTATAGTACCATTGACTATGCCCCAAACTCCTTCTTTCATTAGTAAGAACCTCATTTTGACTTGCCAAGTGTGGAAGTCATGACCGTTGAATTTCTTGATGAAAGAGGATGATATGTAAGTTGACTCCATGATTGGAATTGAACAATTCAAAGTATTAAAAGCTAGAATCCCCCTTCACCATATAGATGCATGATATTACTCAAAAATTCCCCAAACCCATAAGCCTTTGCATAGTAATAATAACTGGGCCTAGACTTGATTTTCATCCTAGGTTTTCTAATTTTGCTTTTGGGTTTCAATGATTTCTTGATATAAGCTTCATTAGATGATTTCGCATCCGAAGGCATGACTACAAAGAGGTATTTAACTCAATATGCATATTAGAATGTCATCTCAATAGATAATTACTATTAAGTACATGATGATTAGTGGAGGTGATTAATTCAAAGAGGGAAAACTGTCCCAAAAATAGAGTGAGCTTTGAGCAATTGAATGAAGCTCTTCCCAAATGAGAAACATAAAATGCTTAAACCAAGTGAAAACCAAGGTGTTGGCTTTAAACTCAGCACTCAAAAATGTCAAGATGCTGCATCAATCTCTGGAAATCTTCTCTGCAACACAGCATGTACTGCCACTGATAAATTAGTTCAAACAGCAGCTACAGTGGACCATTGCTCATGAAAATCAACACGTGAGGGCTTCATAGCATCAATGTTATGCTCACAAGAGGAATTAGTAAACCACTCACCGTACGACGCTAATTTAACGAATTTCGTTGCGCAGAAGCGTGCTGTTGCAGAGTTGATTGCGCCGCGTGGAGTTCGTGTGAGCTCAAATGGAACTAGGCATCGATGGAGCCGGATGCTAGCTTTCTTTTGAATCAAAAAGCTTGTGATTTGATGGACTATAGAGCTCGTATGAAGCAAAAGACCAGCAGGGGGTGAGTTGGAGCTTTAATGGAAAGCTTGAAAAAATGAGAAATCTAATTAATGTGGTTAATTACTATGCCTAAGGATAATCATGGCTCTGATACCATGTTGGGAAAAGCATAATGAGTGATAATGCAAGCTTAATGTGAGCAAGGAATGATAAAAGAGCTATGGTGGTTCAAGATAAACCATGGTGGTCACATGAGCAAAAAAGGTAATTAACTAGCACTTAATCAAGGATTAAGGGAACACAATGACAGCATAATGATGAACTTCACATAGCATAGAAATTCGTGTATTTCTCATTAGGAGGGCCATCATTTTATAGCCAAGGTGTACATGGTTGAGTGACATCGCTGCTTACATATCATCAAGGGCATCCAAGGCCATCTCCCCCCACATGGCTCCCTAGAATATAGCCTCCAGAGCATCTTCTGAAACTCGCCTATCTCAAGTGGGGGTTTACCCTTCATTCACCTAGATTCTCTTCATATTACATGGTCCTTTTACATTTCATTGTGTGCCTTAACCTTAGACCATGACATTGATCACATATTCCAACACAGATCTTCACAAAGATAGATCTCAAATCCGAGTTTACCAAATCAGGATCAATGATCAAGATATACCAAAAACAGCCATCAATACTCGCTATGGGCATTATGAATTTACTGTCATGCCTTTCGGATTAACTAATTCCCCAGCTACATTCAATCGCCTAATGCAGGACGACATCCTCAGAGAATACTTGGATGATTTTGTTCTAGTTTTCTTTGATGACATTCTGATTTACTCAAAGAATGCAACTGACCATGAGACTCATGTCCAAAAAGTCCTTGAGATTCTAAGGAAGCACCAACTCTTTGCCAAAAAGAGCAAATGCACTTTCTCTACCGACCACGTTGAATACTTGGGCTTTCTGGTATCCAAAGATGGAATTTCTCCAGATTTTGCAAAAGTCCAAGCAGTCATAGACTGGCCTGAACCAAAGACAGTGAAAGAAGTCAGAGGAATCTTGGGATTGACTAGTTGGTATAGAATTTTTTTACCAAAGTATGCTCTCATAGCTTCCCCCCTGACTAACCTTCTCAAAAAGAATACCCCATTTCAATGGTCTGCCAGGTGCCAGAGCGCTTTTGATAAGCTGAAGACCGCCTTGGTAACCAGTCCCGTTCTGAGGCTGCCAGATTTCTCTCTACCCATTGAGGGAGTAACTGATGCAAGTGGTTTTGCCTCGGGAGGTGCACTCATGCAGGAAGGTCAGCAATGGCCTATGAATCCCGAAAGCTCAGAACGCATGAGAGGAATTATGCTGTTCATGACCTGGAATTACTTTCATCAGTCTATGCCTTAAAGTTGTGGAGACATTACCTACTGGGGAAAAGATTCACTTTGATGACAAACCATCAGAGTTTAAAGTGGATATTCACTCAGAAGAACCTCAACATGCGCCAAAGAAGGTGGATGCAGACCCTGTAGGAATTTGATTTTGAAATCAAGTACCGCCCAGGCAAAGAAAATGTGGTAGCAGATGCCCTCAGCAGAAAAGCCTCCTTACTCTTGCAATTACTATAATATCAAATCCTTTGATTATTGAAGCAAGTGAGAAGATCACGCACGATAGATTCTTTGGCCCTATTGCTACCCTACTTATGCAGGAAAGCAAAACTCCTCAGGAGTTGAACAGAGTTCAAGGGTACAGCCTGGATGATGGCATTATGTATTATAATCATAGGCTATGCATTCCCAATGATGAGGGAACCAAGGACCAAATTCAGAATGAAGCCCATGACAGCCTTATAGCAGGACATCTAGGTTTCATCAAAACCTATATGTCTGTAAAGAAAAGCTTCTTTTGGCCTGGTCTGAAAAAGGATGTACTGAATCATGTATGTTAATGTCTGACATGCCAGAAAGTCAAAGATGAAAGAGTAAAAATGCCTGGGAAGTTACATCCATTGGACATCCCCCAGATGAAGTGGGAATGTATCAGTATTATGGACTTTATTATTACTGGATTACCTTCAGTGCAATTTGGTTACAACTCCATTTTTGTGGTAGTTGACAGACTAACCAAAGTTGCCCATTTGATCCCAGTAAAAGAAACCTACACTGCAGTGGATGTGGCCAGAGTGTTCCTCAAAGAAATCTTCAAATTGCATGGCCTACCCAGGAGAATAGTAAGTGATCGAGATCCCAAGTTTAGTTCAAGGTTCTGGACTGCATTTTTCGAAGCAGTGGGAACTTTCTTGGACCTCAGCACAGCTTATCACCCTAAGATCGATGGTCAAAACTGAAAGGGTAAACCAAGTAATCAAAGATATACTTCGGTCATGCTGTGTGAGACCCCTGTTTCCACCGCGCAACGGATTCGGGGTGCTAGCAAAAGAAGTAGCCTTTCTTGCGTGGGCCAAGGTCCCACACTCGGGGCCTCGTCCACCACCACGGATGTCCGGACAAAAGACTAATCCATCGGTTTTTCCAAAACTGAACCCGAAAAAACTTCCTTTATCCGAAAAGCACGGGCGATTCCACCAGGATAACTTTTTACTCTAACGTAGTCAAGACCATTACTGATCAAACTAATCCGACTGCACCTTTAAAGGTAGTTGGTCAATCAAGGACGAAATTTGCACTTGGATCGTTGGGATCAACGCTTTTTTCCCCATCAAGAGGCACAGCCGTTGATTCCTATCCATAGAACAATTACTATCTGGGATTTACTTCATCTATCGTAATAACAAAAATTGAGTCTTGATTTACGGATCCATCAATGCAGCCTAACCCCATCTACTCCCATGGGTTAGCCAACCTCCCGACCACTGTAGAGATGGGATCCAATTAGGAATTGAGTTAGGTTTTGTCCCGGGTACCAGGGAAAAGAGTTCCCAGGCCCCCTAGCCGGAAGTTCATGCAAACATAAAACTAGTCACACCACTTACACACCCAATATGAAATTGCCTTTTTCTCAGCATCAACTAACTTTCAAACAATCCTTTAATGAAACCATTATGTCGCTCTGATGACAATCCTCAAAGTCTCTGGTTGAATCTTTATTTCCCGTCATTCATTCATCAGTGTACTTATGGCATCATTGGCAACCAGAATGCTCACCACCTGTTCACTAGTAACCGGCAATATATTCATATAACAGAATGGAATCTCTGTGGAAGATCAGCAAGATCAACCCACAGATCCATATAAAAGAGCCATGGACTCATCCGTTGAGGACCAGCAAGGTCAATCAACCAGATCCATGCCCGGTTTCAGAAAACAACTCTTACTCCTTGTTCCAATATCTTCCTCGACGCACGTGTGGGTATCTTCGGCGACCCAGAGCCCGAGCACCATATGGTCAGCACCCTCTAGGATCCTTCGCAGGTGACCTAGCGCTTCACTCATAGGCCACTTCCTTGGTCCCTAATCTACCGTACCGGAAGCTCACCATTTAAATCAAACCGAGGCTGGTCAAGACCTCGGCCGACCTTGCTACGCGAGACGTCCTCCATTGACTCTCCGTCAGCAGTTGCAACTTTATCAGTTCGGTCTTCATGACCTTAATCCTCAAGATGGTCAAACTGCTTCCCCAGCATTCTTGACATAAAACAGTCATTTACAAACAGTCACAAAATACAGTTTCTATAACGAACTCTCGTCTTTCCACATTATCCACTCTCGGACCACATTACTTATTCCCTATTCCATTCAATGTGTACTCATTCTCATCCATTCACTCATATAGACTACACATTATTTCACATACACATTCACATTCATTATTCTACATACATATCCATGTTCGTACATCCACATCATACATCCAATTTCACATTCATACATACGCATCTACATGCATACATCTATTTTCACATCCTCATTCATACATCCACATTATACATACATCCAATTTCACATTCATACATACGCATCTACATGCATACATCTATTTTCACATCCTCATTCATACATCCACATTCACATACATACATCTACATCCGAATCTACATCCATACATCCACATCCACATCTTCATTCACATTCACATCCATACATCCACATCTACATATATACATCCATTTTCACATCCTCATTCATACATCCACATCCACATACATACATACATCCGTATCTACATCCATACATCCATACTACATCCATTCTCGCCCTAACACATCCCATATACATCTTATCCCATCAGATACACTCTCTACCTCATCCCATACACATCTTAACACATCCTAACTCATCTTAACACATTCTATCACATCTCATACACCTCTTATCATATCCTATCACATCTCATACACATCTTATCACATCTTTTCACATCTCATACACCTCTTATCACATCCTATCACTTCCCATACGTATCTTATCACATCTTATCACATCTCATACACCTCTTATCACATCCTATCACTTCCCATACGCATCTTATCACATATTATCACATCTCATTTAAAAACCAATCTTTTATGCATCTTCCTATGCATAAATTCATTTTAAATGAAAATGACACTTTTGAATTAAAATTTCATCTCTTATGCATCTTCCTATGCATAAACTCAATTTAGATGAGAATTGACACTTTTGAATTAAAAATCCATCTTTTATGCATCTTCCTATGCATAAATTCAATTTGGATGAGAATAACACTTTTGAATTGAAATTCCATTCTTTTATGCATCTTCCTATGCATAAATTCAATTTAGATGAGAATGACACTTTGAATTTAAAAATCAATCTTTTATGCATCTTCTTATGCATAAATTCAATTTGGTAGGAATTACACTTTTAGAATAAAAGAATTTCTCTTATGCATCTAAGTTATGCATAAAATCCATTTATGATGAAAATCACACTTTTAGTATAAAAAGAATATCTTTTATGCATACCTCTATACATGAAATCCAATATGATAAAAGTAACACTTTTACAATAAAATAATCAACTTTTATGCATACCTCTATGCATGAAATCCAAATATGATAAAAGTCACACTTTTATAATAAAATAATCGACTTTTATGCATACCTCTATGCATGAAATCCAAATATGATAAAAGTCACACTTTTATAATAAAATAATCAACTTTTATGCATACCTCTATGCATGAAATCCAATTATGATAAAAGTCACACTTTTATAATAAAATAATCAACTTTTATGCATACCTCTATGCATGAAATCCAAATATGATAAAAGTCACACTTTTATAATAAAATAATCAATTTTTATGCATACCTCTATGCATGAAGTCACACTTTTATAATAAAATAATCAATTTTTATGCATACCTCTATGCATGAAATCCAAATATGATAAAAGTAACACTTTTATAATAAAATAATCAACTTTTATGCATACCTCTATGCATGAAATTCAAATATGATAAAAGAAACACTTTTATAATAAAATAATCAACTTTTATGCATACCTCTATGCATGAAATTCAAATATGATAAAAGAAACACTTTTATTTTAAAATAATAATTCTTTTATGCATACCTCTATGCATGAAATCCAAATATGATAAAAGTAACACTTTTACAATAAAATAATCATCAATTATGCATAACATAAAAATCAATTTCTCCATGATTACAATAAAATTCTTTCAATTAATCTAGGATGATAATTCTTAGAATATGGTAGGAAGTTCTCTTTTCATGCTTTGAATAAAATTATTTTATGTGTAATTTTTATAAAAATTTTACCATAGCTCCGCTCTACTATGACTGATAAATCTCAATTTATTTTGAAGGATAAAGCTTATCATTAAGAAAATTATTAGAATGATCTCTAATTGAATCATTAACCCAATAATGGGTTGAATCATCAATATTCATGAAATACATAAACTAAAAGCATAGAAAAAAGTCATTAATTTGATCTCAAGCGTAGATTAATCTTGGATTAAGGAAAAGCTTTTATGAAAAGCTTCATTTGGATTGAGAATGGGTCATGAGTATGACCATTTCTTGAGTGAGAGAGAGAAATTACATAAAAACCATTAGAATTAAGCATAAATGGAAATTTATGTAATTCTTAACTATCATTAAATTAACTTCAATAGCATTCATCAAATTATGTAACTCTTCACTACCATTCATCAGATAACTTCAATAGCATTCAAAAACCATTCCAATTAATCTTCTCAAGCTTGAGAGGGGTTGAGAAGAGAGAAACATTGAGAAATTATAGAAAATGATCAAAATTCACTAATTACCTTACAAATTGCTTAATTCTTTGTTCACGGTAGAGGGCCCCAACCAATCAATTAGTTAAGTATGTTGATGGAGCCACCAATGGGGATCGAAGAAAGAGGGAAGCTCCAATTTCTTCAATTTGGAGAGATTTTAGAGAATAGTAGAAATTAGCATTATTTCAGCATAACTCTAGTATAGTAAAATTCTTCTATTTTTTTCAAAGGACTCATGTTCTATTTATAGGAGAGGGAAGCTCTAACCAAAGCTAACTGAATTCTAGAATTTTCCAAATTCAGTTTGGTTGAATTTGGACTAGATTTGGATCTAGTTTGGTTCCTTTTTTATTCGGTTTGGTTCCATTTTGATTTGGTTTGATTCAAGAGAGAGGAGAGATAAAAATATCACATTAATTTTGAGTTTAAAACTCATTCAAGCATGTGAAATATGCACCTCTTTTAATGGACTCCCCTTCCTTATATATG
This sequence comes from Cibotium barometz, assembly GCF_041138505.1. Classification (NCBI taxonomy): domain Eukaryota; kingdom Viridiplantae; phylum Streptophyta; class Polypodiopsida; order Cyatheales; family Cibotiaceae; genus Cibotium; species Cibotium barometz. Next base: position 4,861,227 of record NC_141066.1, on the reverse strand, counting down.
TATCAAAATGGAATTACTATACCCAAAATATCTCATATTTTTAATATTGCTCATAGTTTTTTACTAATAAACCTTGTACATTTTCAACTCTTCATCTTATGTGAGCATTTACTCATTTTTGGATACCCAAAATATCTCATATTTTTGATATTACTCATAGTTTCTTACTAATAAACCTTGTACATAGTCAACTCTTCATCTTATGTGAGCATTTACTCATTTTTGGGTATCTTCTTTTACAAATTGGATTTATCTCCTCCCTACACATGGATTGATGCTATTGGCCCAAAGGAACCTTAATTGGACCATAATCTAAAATTTCTGAAAATCTACACCCTTAGGCTAAGGTCCTTTATACCCATTTCTAATTAATTCCAATTGCACATTGGAAAATTCTTTCTGAATTTATGTTTCAAGGGAATTCATTTAAATAAGATGAGATATTTTTCTATCCAAAAATATTCAAAATCTGAATATTCTCTCTCTAGAATATTTTCTCTCTCTATGCCAAAACAGGCAGAGACAAGATCTCTTATATTTCTGAAGAGGGAATTAATTACAGGAGAATATGCTGGACATTTTGAGAGGCTGGGGAGGAATCTTACATGCTGTGGCAGGGAACCCAGGAAGTTGCTAAGCTATCTGCACTTAGTTGAGTTTGCCTACAATGCTTCTTATCACCGAAGTATCGGGATGAGTCCTTTTAAAGCTCTGTGTGGATAAGATTACTTAACTCCATTAACTTGGTCTGACCCATTGATTAGGGTCGAGATGTCCAAACAGATGCTTGATGACATGGAGCAGCAGATGCAATCCATTCGTAAAGATATTAAAGCTGCCCAAGATCGACAAAAGCAGTATGCTAATAAGAAGAGGACAGGCAGAAAGTTTGAAGAAGCAGATATGGTCTTCATTAGAGTACGACCTAAAAGAAGTTCTCTATCTCTTGGGAAGTACAAGAAGTTATCCCCTAGATATTGTGGGCCATATCTGATTACAAAGAAAGTAGGTGACTTAGCCTACGAGTTTCTTCTGCCTCCTCTATGCATGAAAATCAATTATGCATAATATAAAAAATTAATTTCTCTATGATTACAATGAATATCTTTCAATTAATCTAGGATGATAATTCCTAGAATATGGTAGGAAGTCCTCTTTTTATGCTTTGAGTGAAATTATTTTATGCGTAATTTTTATAAAAATTTTACCATAGCTCCACTGCTATGACTGATAAATCTCAATTTTTCTAAGGGATAAAGCTTATCATTAAGGAAATAATTAGAATGGTCTCTAATTGGATCATCAATCCATAATGGATTGAACCATCAATATACATAAACTAAAAGCATAGAAAAAAGCTATTAATTTGGCCTCAAGCATAGCTTAATCTTGGATTAAGGAAAAGCTTTATGAAAAGCTTCATTTGGATTGAGAATGGGTCATGAGTATGACCATTTCTTGAGTGAGAGAGAGAAATTACATAAAAACCATTAGAATTAAGCATAAATGGAAATTTATGTAATTCTTAACTATCATTAATCAATTAACTTCAATAGCATTCATCAAATTATGTAACTCTTCACTAACATTCATCAATTAACTTGAATAGCATTCAAAAACCATTCCAATTAAGCTTCTCAAGCTTGAGAGGGGTTGAGAAGAGAGAAACATTGAGAAATTATAGAAAATGATCAAAATTCACTAATTACCTTACAATTTGCTTGATTCTTTGTTCACGGTAGAGGCCCCCAACCAATCAATTGGTTAAGTATGTTGATGGAGCCACTAATGGGGATTGAAGAAAGAGGGAAGCTCCAAAAACTAGTGAATTATTAATGAATTCACAGTTCTTGGCTTAGGTGGAGTAGAGTAACGATGCATAAACACTATATTTTTTTCAACAAGGGGAGGCTTCTATTTATAGGAAAAATTGAGCTCCTAACCAAACAAACTGATTCTAGAATTTTCCAAGTCAGTTTGGTCACTTTTTGATCATTTTTAGGTCAGTTAAGCTAACTTTTTGGAACTAGACTTGAATGAGGAGAGAGGAGAGATGAAATATCTCAATTTTTATGAGTTTAAAACTCATTCAAGCATGTGAAATATGCACCTCCTTTAAAGAACTCCCCTTCCTTACATATGTGTCAAAATGGAATCATTATACCCAAAATATCTCATATTTTTAATATTACTCATAGTTTTTTACTAATAAACCTTGTACATTTTCAACTCTTCATCTTATGTGAAATATGCAGCTCCTTTAAAGAACTCCCCTTCCTTACATATGTGTCAAAATGGAATCATTATACCCAAAATATCTCATATTTTTAATATTGCTCATAGTTTTTTACTAATAAACCTTGTACATTTTCAACTCTTCATCTTATGTGAGCATTTACTCATTTTTGGATACCCAAAATATCTCATATTTTTAATATTGCTCATAGTTTTTTACTAATAAACCTTGTATATTTTCAACTCTTCATCTTATGTGAGCATTTACTCATTTTTGGGTATCTTCTTTTACAAATTGGATTTATCTCCTCCCTACACATGGCTTGATGCTATTGGCCCATAGGAACCTTAATTGGACCATAATCCAAAAATTTCTGAAAATCTAGACCCTTAGGCTAAGGTCCTTTATACCCATTTCCAATAAATTCTAATTGCACATTGGAAAGTTCTTTTTGAATTTCTGTTTCAGGGAAACTTATTTTAATAAGATGAGATAATTTTCTATCCAAAAATATTAAAAATCTGAATATTCTCTCTCTAGAATATTTTCTCTCTCTAGGTTAAAACAGTTAGAAACAAGGTCTTTATATTTCTGAAGAGGGATTGATTACAGGGGAAGATACTAGACATCAATGGGGGAGGAATCTTACATTCTACCCCACTTAAAAAACGCAAGATGTCCTCATCGCAACTTGGGATAATTTCTCAAGATGCACGAATAAAGATTAACCACCAAGAAAAGTCTCAAAGAGAGTAAGATTCAAGACAAGAACAAGATTTAAACTTTATTCATTCTTGGAACATATACAGTAGTAAAGATAGAAGAACTCTTTACACTTCCATAAGCCCGTCCATCATATGATCACAAAAGCAGCACTCACAAGCTGCGCATGTATAAGGTAACTCATCTATGGGAATAATTCTGTTGGTTATTGCCGCACCTATCTCAGTGGTATGAGGTGATCTAACAAAAGGACCTCTGAGAGGTAAGCCAAAAACGGGGTAAAGGCATATCTTCTCATGAGGAAGAAAACACGCCAGTAAGAAGACCCGCTCAGAAAACCCAAGATGTCTTGATCTCATGACGCAGTAGTATCGGGGACCCAAACCCAAAGCTTCAATAACCATGGCCAAGCGGACATTGTTACGAAAGTGCTGCTGACCCCAGGGTGTTACCCTAGTTATGTTTTGATAGGTCCGCCATTTGGTCTGAGCTACAGAAGTTCCCAAGTGAGGGAAAAGTGAGCGCTCATACTGTTCTATAAAATCTTTCTTCACAGACTCGCTTGCATCTTGAAGGTGAGAAATCATCATGGATAAAACTAATTCCTGTTGCCAAGCCATGAAGGAGACTAAGAAGAAGGGAGATCGATGGAAGTAAGATTACTGTGAGCGACAAGTAAAATTTACGACTTATATAAAGGAAGGAGCTAGCGTAACCTAGAAGCCAACGGTAACTTGCCATTGAAGTTTTACCGTCTTTCCATGATTTGGGTTTGGCACATTTTTCTATAGAAGGCATTAAGAACTTTGAGATGAGGAGATAAAAGAAGATTGTAGGCTAAGTCACCTACTTTCATTGAATTCAGATAAGGTTCACAATATCTAGGGGATAACTTCTTATACTCCCCAAGAGATAAAGAACTTCTTTTTGGGCCGTACTCGAATGAAAACCAAAACCGTGGTATCCAAAACACCGATTTTCACTTTTGAACTCATTGTTCTAAATCATTAAAACAGGTGGGACTCCTGAGAAGTATTCTAGGGAAAGGATCTTCCTTTTTTTTAAAAACAGAATCTTTCTTCTATTTTAGAGAGGGAATAATTATAAGATCAAAAGGGAGATTCTTACTCCTGTATACCTCGAAGGCTGGGGAGGAATCTTACACAAACCCAAATTTTGATTTAGATTATTGACCAAGACCTAATTCCTTCGTCAATTTCAATCAATGACGATGTGCCCAGTTCTGGAAATGTACTCAAATCCCCCACCAATCTGAAACTAAGTTAAGACTTTTGATTTTGATTTGAGGATCAAGTTAATGGAATTCAAGGAATTCTGTTTGGAATTCAGACCTGGATCTAGAAGTATTGAGATACGAATTTAAGATTATTCATGGTTTTCAAAAAAATCAAAACTGAAAACTTGCATAGAAACCATGTTTTCTTAAAGGATTGTCTTACACCAAAATGCTGGAGGGAGCATTTGGCATATGTGTTTAACTAAGGGAAGTTCGGTTGCAACAGCTGGCAAGGGAGTGTTCGAGGGACAGCTCATGCGGCAAAAACCAGCCCAGGTCTTGAACAAGCTTGGGTATGGTGAAAAATGGTGTGATTCCGGTACGATGGGCGAGGGTCGACGAAGCGGTCCCTGAGTGAAGTACCAGGACACCTAAGGAGAATCTTGGAGGGTTCTCACCAAGCGATGCATGAGCTCGCGGTGCTTAGGACACCCATTCGTATGTCGAGGAAGATATATATATGTATGTTGACAAAATGATTATTGTAATCTGTTACTAGATCCCAATGGAGAGTCCAAAGTGGTACTGTTTTTGTGAAACAAGGGATTGAACGGAAATTTTGAGTTATGAAACCTGTGATCATATCTGTTTTGTCAATGGATTATTTTTTTATATTAAAGTTAAAGAGGAGTGTGTTTGTATCTGTTTTGTAAAGCTAAAGTTAAGAAAGGCAATTCAATTATGGGTGGGTGAGTACTTGTTTGGTTCTACCGGTTCCAGTGGTAGGGTGGTGGCTAACCCATGGGCCGGATGGGGTTAGGCTGGAATCAGTGGAGTTTTAATAATCAAACTAAAAAATATTAGGATTACACTAGGATTCGAGTAGCTAGTTAATTCCCTGATAAATTTCTCAATTGGGTGGATCAACGGTTGTGCCTGATCTTGATTAGGAAAAAGCGTTGAATTTACTCAGATGATCAAATTATATCAGGATAGTTTCCTTCTATCTGGTTTACTCAGGTGAAGGATAGTTTAGAATTGATCTCGTTAGAAAACTCGTTAAGAAAAATTCAAAAAGGTGGAATCGTCCCCGCTTTTTGGGCATGGGAAATTTTTTCGGTTTCGGTCTTCGGAATGACCACCAGCCTAGTCTCGTGCCCGGACATTCGTGGGCGAGGCCTCGAGTGAGAAACCCTGCCCTGCGCACAAGGGGACTGCTTCCGCTATCAGCTACTACCGGGAGTCCCGATGCGCGGAGGGGGCAGAGGGATCTCACAGTTGGTATGAGAGCTTTGTTGAAAGCTAATAAAGATAAAAAAATTCTTATCAAAAAATTGATAATAAAAACTCAGAAAAGCATTTTTCATAATGTATTTTCATTCCGTAAGCTTCTTTAATGAAGAATTTTTAATTAAAGAAATTATTTTTATATTTATCTGGTATTCCCCATCTCACCCAGTCTCAAGATATGACTGCGTTCGCCTTCGAGCATCTCATCTCTTCCGCTTCAACTCGAACAAGCCGAGAAAGACTCGTACGCCATTTCGAGGATTTATATTTTTCTAACCCAGCGGAGACAGGACAGCATAAGTGGTTTACAGGGAAATATGTCCACGTCTCTTGCGACCAGCGTGCAATGCTAAGGCAGAACCTCTCATTGGCCATGATTCTGGTAAAGCTAAAAATGACGCGTGGTGTCATTCTATATCATTCAACACCTCGGAATTTCAGACTTTCATGCCGAATATATAGACTCTTTAGTCGATTTATCCCTAAGGAGAAAATAATAGCTCCCTTCGCAATTAGAGAACTTATGTAACAGGGCAAGACTATGGCCCAGTACCGTCGTCTTATGCGACTCCCGAGGAGATTTTGAATTAGGCATTCCCCTCTCTTCTTTAGTAAATCCAACCATTCTTTATCCTAGATGATTGATTATTGGATAAAATCCAACCATTCTTTATCCTAGATGATTGATTATTGGATAAAATCAAGTTTTTCATAAACGTTTCTCTTAAATAAGTAGAAAATACTCTTGGTGAACTTCTAATTAACTTTAGTGAATTAAAAATTGAAAAATGGTCAGTCATACAAAGGAGGTTATGGCAAACTTTTTGGAAAATTAGTGAAATAAATTTCATCTTTTATTAATAAAAAAGAGTAATCCCCATCGTTAGAGTATTCTAAAAGTGTCATTTTCATTCATGCATAGAAAGATGCATATTGATTAAATTTTTATAAAAGAATGATTTTCAATAGAATTAAATTCTATGAAATATACTTATTGATAATTTTTCTATTATAAAAGTGTTACTCTTATCATTATTGATTTCTATGCATAAAAGTATGCATAAAAAAATATTTCTTCATTATAAAAGTGTTACTTTTATCATTATTGATTTCTATGCATAAAAGTATGCATAAAAGAATATATTTTTTATTATAAAAGTGTAACTTTTATCATTATTGATTCTATGCATAAACCTATACATAAAAGATATTTTTTTATATTAAAAGTATGATTTTTATCATAAATATTTTTATGCATAAAAGATATTTTTTATATTAAAAGTGTGATTTTCACAATAAATGATTTTTATGCATAAACCTACGCATGAAAGATATTTTTTATATTAAAAGTGTGATTTTCATCATAAATGATTTTTATGCATAAAAGATATTTTTTATATTAAAAGTGTGATTTTCATCATAAATGATTTTTATGCATAAAAGATATTTTTTATATTAAAAGTGTGATTTTAATCATAAATGATTTTTATGCATAAACATATGCATAAAAGATTTTTTTATATTAAAAGTGTGATTTTCATCATAAATGATTTTTTTTGCATAAACATATGCATAAAAGATATTTTTTATATTAAAAGTGTGATTTTCATCATAAATGATTTTTATGCATAAACCTATGCATAAAAGATATTTTTATATATATTAAAAGTGTGATTTTTATGCATAAACCTATGCATAAAAGATATATTTTTTATATTAAAAGTTTGATTTTCATCATAAATGATTTTTATGCATAAAAGATTTTTTTTAAAGTGTGATTTTTATCATAAATGATTTTCATGCATAAACCTATGCATAAAAGATATTTTTTTATATTAAAAGTGTGATTTTCATCATAACTAATTTTTTTGCATAAACCTATGCATAAAAGATATTTTTTATATTAAAAGTGTGATTTTCATCATAAATGATTTTTATGCATAAACATATGCATAAAATATATATTTTTATATTAAAAGTGTGATTTTCATCATAAATGATTTTATGCATAAACCTATGCATAAAAGATATTTTTTAATATTAAAATTGTGATTTTCATCATAAATAACTTTTATGCATAAACATATGCATAAATGAAATTCTTTCATGATAAAAGAGTTATTTTCAACATAAATGATTTTTATGATGATAAAAGTGTGACTTTCATGAGAATTGGATTTTATGCATAATAAGATGCATATAGAATCTTTATAATTAAATAAGGGTTCTCCTTAATCCTGTGTTTAATTTCCACAAAAATTAAAAAAATGAATAAGTAGATAATCTGTGAGAAGAAATGCTACCGTTTCATATTCACTAAGATGGTAATGAGAAAATTCAATTAAACTATCGAAGTCAGAGATAAATGATTATTTTATTCCTCCTAAGAAATTCATGTTTTAGAAATCTGTAAGCAAATATTCGTCGAACGAAATTTACAAAAAGAGAAATTGAAATAGTACCTTTCGAGAAAGATAGTTTAGGAAGAACCTTTCCAAACCCAAACTCTAATTCAGACTATTGACCAAGACCTAATTCCTTCGTCAATTTCAATCAATGACTATGTGCCCAGTTATGGAAAAATGTACTCAAATCTCCCACCAATTTGAAACTAAGTTAAGACTTTTGATTTTGATCTGAGGATCAAGTTAAAAGAATTCGAGGAATTTTGTTTGGAATTCAGACCTGGATCTAGAAGTATTGAGATACGGATTTAAGATTATTCATGGTTTTTAAAAAAATAAAAACTGAAAACTTGCATAGAAACCCTGTTTTCTTAAAGGACTGTCTTACACCAGAATGCTGGAGGGAGCATTTGGCATATGTGTTTAACTAAGGGAAGTTCGGTTGCAACAGCTAGCGGGGGAGTGTTCGAGGGACAGCTCACGCGGCAAAAACCAGCCCAGGTCTTGACCAGCCTGGGTATGGTAAAAAATGGTGTGATTCCAGTACGATGAGCGAGGGTCGACAAAGCGGTCCCTGAGTGAAGTACCAGGACAGCTAAGGAGGATCTTGGAGGGTTCTAAGTATGTTGAGGAAGATATATATATGTATCTTGGAGGGTTCTAACCAGGCGATGCACGGGCTCGCGGTGCTTTAGGACACCCATTCGTATGTCGAGGAAGATATATATATGTATTTTGACGAAATGATTATTGTAATCTGTTAACTGGATCTCGTTTGCTGACCAGCTGGTCCCAACGGAGAGTCCAGAGTGGTACTGTTTTTGTGAAACAAGGGATTGAATGGAAATTTTGAGTTATGAAACCTGTGATCATATCTATTTTGTCAATGGATTTTTTTTATATTAAAATTTTAAAGAGGAGTGTGTGCTATCTGTTTTCTAAAGCTAAAGTTAAGAAAGGCAATTCAATTATGGGTGGGTGAGTACTTGTTTGGTTCTACCGATTCCAGTGGTAGGGTGGTGGCTAACCCATGGGCCGTATGGGCTGAGGCTGGAATCAGTGGAGTTTTAATAATCAAACTAATAATCAAACTGAAAAATCTTAGGATTACGCTAGGATTCGAGTAGCTGGTTAATTCCTTGATAAATTTCTCAATTGGGTGGATCAACGGTTGTGCCTGATCTTGATTAGGAAAAAAGCATTGAATTTACTCAGATGATCAAATTATATCAATGATAGTTCCCTTCTATCTGGTTTACTCAAGTGAAGGAAAGTTTAGAATTGATCTCGTTAGAAAACTCGTTAAGAAAAATTTAAAAAGGTGGAATCGTCCCCGCTTTCCAAGCATGGAAAATTTTCTCGGTTTCGGTTTTCAAAATGACCACCAGCCTAGTCTCGTTCCCGGACATTCGTGGGCGAGGCCCCGAGTGATAAACCCTGCCCCACGCACGAGGGGGATGCTTCCGCTGTCAGCTACCAAGAGTCCGGTGCTGCGCGGAGGGGGCAGAGGTATCTCATAGTTGGTATCAGAGCTTTGTTGAAAGCTAATAAAGATAAATAAATTCTTATCAGAAAATTGATAATAAAAACTCAAAAAAAGCATTTTTCATAATGTATTTTCATTTCGTAAGCTTGTTTAATGAAGAGTTTTTAATTAAAGAAATTGTTTTTATAGATGGAAGTTCCCTATTTATCTGGTATTCCCCACCTCACCCAGTCTCAAGATATGACTGCGTTCGCCTTCGAGCATCTCATCTCTTCCGCTTCAACTCGAACAAGCCAAGCAAGACTCGCACGCCATTTCGAGGATTTATATTTTCCTGACCCAGTGGAGAGACGACAGCATAAGTGGTTTACAGGGAAATATGTCCATGTCTCTTGCGACCGACGTGCAATGCTGAGGTAGAACCTCTCATTGGCCATGATTCTAATAAAGCTGAAAACGACGCGTGGTGTCATTCTATATCATTCAACACCTCAAAATTTCAGAATTTCAATCTGAATTTATAGACTCTTTAGTCGATTTATCCCTAAGGAGAAAATAATAGCTCCCTTCGTAGTTAGAGAACTTATGTAACAGGGCAAGACTATGGCCCAGTACCGTCGTCTTATGCGACTCCTGAGGAGATTTTGAATTTTGGAGCCGAGTTGCTCTATGTACATATTGCAACTTTTATATAAATATAGAAATGTTTTCTAAAGAAAAATTCCCTGTTGTATAAGTGATTATTTACAGACCATCTGATAAAGAAAAATATGTTATCGGACATATGTCATAGATCTCCAATAAGATCATTGTCTTGTTTAAGAAATTGTTTTCCGAATCTCTTAAGTCTTAGGATCTCGTGGATGATATCAAAATGAAAATTTAATAATATATAAATTTTTGGCAGAATCATGAGACGAGGAAACCGTGGCCGTGAGCCCAGACCCTCTCTCTAAAGATGACGAGCTTGACCCTGATGTTCGCAAGGCTCTTCGTAGGACTCAGCCAAGACCCTTCAAAGGAGAAGGGGAGAACCTAGGCGAGGCTGTGGTGGAGAAATGGGTGGAAGCCATGGAAGAATATTTTGATGTCACACGCTATAATGAGCGGAGCAAAATGGCTCTTGCCCGGCTAAAAATAGTGGAAACAGCCAGGGTAGCATGCAGGAACCACTGTGACACCAACCGTTTGGACAAAAATACTCAATCCTGGAACGACCTAAAAACCTATCTAAGAAAGAGATTTTGTCCCCCTGGATTTTTGAAAACCAAAATGAATGAATTTTTAGAGCTGAAGTAGGAGAGCAAAACCATCCAGGAATATCACCAGGCCTTTGCTCTTCTACTCAAATATTCACCACCTCTAGATGAAGAATAACTCATGGCCAGGTTCATTCGGGGAATGAACGAACCCTTGGACGAGCTAGTTCAAAAATGCCAAGTCAGTGTCCATGGCTGAAGCAGTAACAAATGGCAAAAGATTTTGCCAAAGCCTTTGTAGTAAAGGTCCCACCCTCTAACTTTAAAAGATTCCAACCCCAGGGAAGTACTTCAAACTTTCCACCCCCGAAGAGGCAGCAAGGCCCGAATCATAATCAGAATGCAGGAAGGTTCCGAAGTGAAGGAAGACCCTTCCCCCAGAATACTTTCTCAAGAGCCCCACCTCTTTCAAGAAATCAGAGGGATGAGCTCAGAAGTGAAAACCGATGTTTTGGGTGCCAAGATTTTGGTCACCAACTGAAAGACTGCCCGACTCCTGCAATATCAAGGGGACAGGGAAGTCAAGGACCCCGAGCTCAAAGACCAACACCTTCATACTAGTCTAATCAAGGTCCCTCTCGCCCAAGCCAGGGAAACCCCAGAAGAACTCCAGCCCAGCCATCTGTCTCTGTCCAGATCAACCTCAGAACTCCTTCCCAGAACTGGGGCAACCAAAGAGAAAGAGTTCCACCTCAGACTGCAGCAGCCAGAGCAGTCACAATTTTAGATGTAGTAGAAGAGGAAAGAGGGCAGATCTATGCTGCAATTGAAAACCAAGGGCCTAACCATCAGTTCTCAGTCATCCATACTCCAACAGAGTATGAGGATAAGCCTTTTACGCTTTTAATTGATTCAGGCAGTTCTCATTCATTCATTTCCCCAGGATGCTTGTATAAGCTAGTCTTAGAATAGAAATCAGGGAAACCTATGCAAGTTGAATTGGCCAGTGGGAAGACTCTTTTCACTCACCATGAGAAAAATCTTATCCAGTTTAATCTAGATGGTAATGTAACTGACTGTCAGTTCAAAGTTTTACCTCTGGGAGTTTTTGATGGGATCCTTGGAATGGATTGGCTCCACAAAAATCAAGCTGACATACACTGTCTCACAATGGAACCATTTCCTTCCATGACCTTCACAGGAACAAAGTTCAAGGAACTGGAGTTTCCGAATCCCTAAACCTTCAGCTAGTAAAAGGTTCCAGGTTGCTGAAAGGACTTAGAAAGAAGCAGCAAATTTATGTTGTCAAAATGAACCCAGTAGACTCAAAGCTTAAGGCTAAAGAACCAGAATGGTTAAGTGAATTTGATGATCTATTCCCAGCAGAGCTAATTGAAATGCCTCCAATCCGGGAAGTAGATCATGTGATTGAATTAACCCGCGGAGCTCAACTAGTAGCCCTATGCATGTACAAAATGCCAGTTCTTGAAGCCATCAAACTCAAGGAAAAGCTTAGATAGCTTTTAGAACAAGGGTTTGTAAGACCCAGTGTTTCACCTTGGGGTGTGCCAGTTCTCTTTCAGAAAAAGAAAGATGGAACACTTAGATTGTGTGTGGACTACAGAGGTCTAAATCAGCTCACAGTTAAGAATAAGTATCCTATCCCAAGAATTGATGAGCTTCTGGACAGACTAAATGGAGCCCAGATCTTCACAAAGATAGATCTCAAATCTGGGTATTACCAGATCAGGATCAATGATCAAGATATACCAAAAACAGCCATCAATACTCGCTATGGGCATTATGAATTTACTGTCATGTCTTTCGGACTAAATAATGCTCCAGCTACCGTTTCAATCGCCTAATGCAGGACATCCTCAGAGAATACTTGGATGATTTTGTTCTAGTTTTCTTTGATGGCATTCTGATTTAGTCAAAGAATGTAGCTGACCATGAGACTCATGTCCGAAAAGTCCTTGAGATTCTAAGGAAGCACCAACTCTTTGCCAAAAAGAGCAAATGCACTTTCTCTGCCAACAAAAAGAGCAAATGCACTTTCTCTGCCAACCACGTTGAATACTTGGGCTTTTTGGTATCCAAAGATGGAATTTCTCCAGATTTCGCAAAAGTCCAAGCAGTCATAGACTGGCCTGAACCAAAGATAGTGAAACAAGTTAGAGGATTCTTGGGATTGACTGGTTGGTATAGAATTTTTATACCAAGTATGCTCTCATAGCTTCCCCCTGACTAACCTTCTCAAAAAGAATACCCCATTTCAATGGTCTGCTAGGTGCCAGTGCGCTTTTGATAAGCTGAAGACCGCCTTGGTAACCAGTCCCGTTCTGAAGCTGCCAGATTTCTCTCTACCCTTTGAGGTAGTAACTGATGCAAGTGGTTTTGCCCTGGGAGGTGCACTCATGTAGGAAGGTCATGCAGTGGCCTATGAATCCCGAAAGCTCAGAACGCATGAGAGGAATTATGCTGTTCACGACTTGGAATTACTTTCAGTAGTTTATGCCTTAAAGTTGTGGAGACATTACCTACTGGGAAAAAGATTCACTTTGATGACAGACCATCAGAGTTTAAAGTGGATATTCACTCAGAAGGACCTCAACATGCACCAAAGAAGGTGGATGCACACCCTACAGGAATTTGATTTTGAAATCAAGTACCGCTCAGGCAAAGAAAATGTGGTAGCAGATGCCCTCAACAGAAAAGCCTCTTTGCTTGCAATTACTGTTATATCAAATCTTTTGATTATTGAAGCAAGTGAGAAGATCATGCACGATAGATTCTTTGGCCCTATTGCTACCCTACTTATGCAGGAAAGCAAAACTCCTCAGGAGTTGAACAGAGTTCAAGGGTACAGCCTAGATGATGGCATTATGTATTATAATCACAGGCTATGCATTCCCAATGATGAGGGAACCAAGGACCAAATTTTGAATGAAGCCCATGATAGCCTTATAGCACGACATCCAAGTTTCATCAAAACCTACATGTCTATAAAGAAAAGCTTCTTTTGGCCTGGTCTGAAAAAGGATATATTGAATCATGTACGTCAATGTCTAACATGCCAGAAAGTCAAAGTTGAAAGAGTAAAAATGCTTGGGAAGTTACATCCATTGGGGACATCCCCCCGATGAAGTGGGAATGTATCAGTATTATGGACTTTATTATTACTGGATTACCTTCAGTGCAATCTGGTTACAACTCCATTTTTGTGGTAGTTGACAGACTAACCAAATTTGCCCATTTGATCCCTGTAAAAGAAACCTACACTACAGTGGGTGTGGCCAGAGTGTTCCTCAAAGAAATCTTCAGATTGCATGGCCTACCCAGGAGAATAGTAAGTGATCGAGATCCCAAGTTTACTTCAAGGTTCTGGACTGCATTTTTCGAAGCAGTGGGAACTTCCTTGGACCTCAACACAGCTTATCACTCTGAGACCGATGGTCAAACTGAAAGGGTAAACGAAGTAATCAAAGATATACTTCGGTCATGCTGTGGGGCAGGAAACCCAGGAAGTGGCTAAGCTATCTGCACTTAGTCGAGTTTGCCTACAATGCTTCTTATCACCGAAGTATCTGGATGAGCCCTTTTAAAGCTCTGTATGGACAAGATTGCTTAACTCCATTAACTTGGTCCGACCCATTGATTAGGGTCGAGATGTCTAAACAGATGCTTGATGACATGGAGCAACAGATGCAGTCCATTCGTAAAGATATTAAAGCTTCCCAGGATCGACAGAAGCAGTATGCTAATAAGAAGAGGACAGACAGAAAGTTTGAAGAAGCAGATATGGTCTTCATTAGAGTACGGCCCAAAAGAAGTTCTCTATCTCTTGGGAAGTACAAGAAGTTATCCCCTAGATATTGTGGGCCATATCTGATTACAAAGAAAGTACGTGACTTAGCCTACGAGCTTCTTCTGCCTCCTCATCTCAAAGTTCATATAATGTATTTCAAGTAAGCCTTCTAAAGAAATATGTGCCAAGCCCAAATCAAAACTGGTAGAAACAAGATCTTTTATATTTTTAAAGAGGGATTTGATTACAGGAGAAGATGTTGGACATCTTGAGAGGCTAGGGAGAAATCTTAAATTCTCTCCCACTTGAAAAATGCGAGATGCCCTCATGTCGCAAACTGGTAATCCCGTAACAAATGGGGTTCATTCTCCCAGGTGGCATCTTCAAAAGGATAGAACTTCCATTTTACCAATAATTCTCTGAGAATTCTGTTCCTGAGAATCTTTTCTCGAACATCAAGAATTTCTTCAGGTTGGAGTTCCATCTGCCCTTGGGTTGAAGAGGTTCGGATTTCATCATCAAGTACATTCTAGAGAGAGAAAATCTTTTAGAGAGTGGTAATTCAGTTTTTAAATATTTTTGGATAGAAAAATACCTCATCTTATTAAAATATGTTCCCCTGAAACAGAAGTTTAAAAAGACTTTCAGAAGGTGCATTAGAAATTAAGTACAATCTCTTCAAGAGGCATTATCTGGGGTGAAGATTTTTTCGAAATTTTAAATTAAGGTTCCTATGGACCAATAAGATTCATCCAAATGTAGGGAGGAGATAAATAGAAGAATAAAAGAGAAATCCCCCAAAAATGAGTAAATACTCACATAAGATGAAGAGTTGACTAAGGATAAGGTTAATAGTTAAAAAAGAGAGATATTTAGGTGAAATGATGCATTTTTGACACCTCAGTATGGGGGAATTCCCCTCATGAAGGAGGCACCTATTTCACATGCTTGAATAAGTTTTAAACTCCCAAATAATGAGATATTTTTATCTCTCCTCTCTCCTGTTTCAACTAGATCCAAAAAGTGAGCAAAACTGACCCAAAAATAGTCAAAAATTGACCAAATTGATCTGGAAAATTCTAGAATCAGTTGGCTTGGTTAGAAGCTCACTTTTTCTTATAAATAGAAGCCTTCCCCTTTGTTGAAACTGAATAGTGTTTTGCACTGTTACCCTGCCTCTCCCAAGTGCCAAAATCAGTGAATTTTACACATAATTCATTAGTTTTTGACCTTCCCTCTTCCAAAAGATTGGTGGCCACTCTTGTTTCCAAACAAGAGTAGAACCCTCAAACCATCAAGCCAAAGGAGAGCTCTCAAAATTCCTTCGTAAGTTGGAGATTCTTCTCTTTTCCATTTCTTTTATGGTTTTCTTTTGATTTTTGTCTTCTCTAAATTGAATGGATGTTATGGCTCATTAAAAAAAAGGCATTCCCCTCTCTTCTTTAGTAAATCGAACCATTCTTTATCCTAGATGATTGATTATTGGATAAAATCAAGTTTTTCATAAATGTTTCTCTTAAATAAGTAGAAAATGTTTACTTTAGAATGATTTAAATACTCTTGGTGAACTTCTAATTAACTTTAGTGAATTAAAAATTACAAAATGGTCAATCATACAAAGGAGGTTATGGCAAACTTTTCTGGAAATTAGTGAAATAAATTTCATCTTTTATTAATCAAGAAGAGTAATCCCCATCGTTAGAGTATTCTAAAAGTGTCATTTTCATTCATGCATAGAAAGATGCATATTGATTAATTTTTATAAAAGAATTATTTTCAATAGAATTAAATTCTATGAAAGATACTTATTGATAATTTTTTTATTATAAAAGTGTTACTTTTATCATTATTGATTTCTATACATAAAAGTATGCATAAAAGAATATTTCTTCATTATAAAAGTGTTACTTTGATCATTATTGATTTCTATGCATAAAAGTATGCATAAAAGAATATTTTTTTTATTATAAAAGTGTTACTTTTATCATTATTGATTCTATGCATAAACCTATGCATAAAAGATATTTTTTTTATATTAAAAGTGTGATTTTTTTATCATAAATATTTTTTATGCATAAAAGATATTTTCTTATATTAAAAGTGTGATTTTCACAATAAATGATATGTATGCATAAACCTATGCATAAAAGATATTTTTTTATATTAAAAGTGTGATTTTCATCATAAATGATTCTTATGCATAAACCTATGCATTAAAGATATTTTTTTAATATTAAAAGTGTGATTTTTATCATAAATGATTCTTATGCATAAACATATGCATAAAAGATATTTTTTTATATTAAAAGTGTGATTTTCATCAAAAATAATTTTTATGCATAAACATATGCATAAAAGATATTTTTTTATATTAAAAGTGTGATTTTCATCATAAATGATCTTTATGCATAAACCTATGCATAAAAGATATTTTTTATATTAAGAGTGTGAATTTCATCATAAATGATTTTTATGCATAAAAGATATATTTTTTATATTAAAAGTGTGATTTTCATCATAAATGATTTTTATGCATAAACCTGTGCATAAAAGATATTTGT
The DNA here is from genome assembly GCF_041138505.1 of Cibotium barometz. Classification (NCBI taxonomy): domain Eukaryota; kingdom Viridiplantae; phylum Streptophyta; class Polypodiopsida; order Cyatheales; family Cibotiaceae; genus Cibotium; species Cibotium barometz. The sequence goes on along the minus strand of NC_141066.1, from coordinate 4,844,282 downwards.
TTTAATATTAAAAGTGTGATTTTCATCATAAATGATTTTTATGCATAAACCTATGCATAAAAGATAATTTTTTATATTAAAAGTGTGATTTTCATCATAAAAAGTGTGATTTTCATCATAAATGATTTTATGCATAAACCTATGCATAAAAGATGTTTTTATATATATTAAAAGTGTGATTTTCATCATAAATGATTTTTATGCATAAACCTATGCATAAAAGATATTTTTTTATACTAAGAGTGTGAATTTCATCATAAATGATTTTTATGCATAAACCTATGTATAAAAGATATATTTTCTATATTAAAAGTGTGATTTTCATCATAAATGATTTTTATGCATAAACCTATGCTCAAAAGATATTTTTTTTATATTAAAAGTGTGATTCTCATCATAAATGATTTTTATGCATAAACCTATGCATAAAAGATATTTTTTATATTAAAAGTGTGATTTTCATCATAAATAATTTTTATGCATAAAAGATATGTTTTTTATATTGAAAGTGTGATTTTCATCATAAATGATTTTTATGCATAAAAGATATTTTTTTATATTAAAAATGTGATTTTTATCATAAATGATTTTATGCATAAACCTATGCATAAAAGATATTTATATATATATTAAAAGTGTGATTTTCATCATAAATGATTTTTATGCATAAAAGATATTTTTTTATATTAAGAGTGTGCATTTCATCATAAATGATTTTTATGCATAAACCTATGCATAAAAGATATATTTTTTATATTAAAAGTGTGATTTTCATCATAAATGATTTTTATGCATAAACCTATGCATAAAAGATATTTGTTTTAATATTAAAAGTGTGATTTTTATCATAAATGATTTTTATGCATAAACTTATGCATAAAAGATTTTTTTTCTATTAAAAGTGTGATTTTCATCATAAATGATTTTTTATGCATAAACCTATGCATAAAAGATATTTTTTTATATTAAAAGTGTGATTTTCATCATAAATGATTTTTATGCATAAACATATGCATAAAATATATATTTTTATATTAAAAGTGTGATTTTTTTGCATAAACCTATGCATAAAAGATATTTTTTAAATATTAAAAGTGTGATTTTCATCATAAATGATTTTTATGCATAAACATATGCATAAATGAAATTCTTTCATGATAAAAGAGTGATTTTCAACATAAATGATGTTTATGATGATAAAAGTGTGACTTTCATGAGAATTGGATTTTATGCATAAGAAGATGCATATAGAATCTTTATAATTAAACAAGGATTCTCCTTAATCCTGTGTTTAATTTCCACAAAAATTGGAAAAATGAATAAGTAGATAATCTGTGAGAAGAAATGCTACTGTTTCATATTCACTAAGATGGTAATGAGAAAATTCAATTAAACTATCGAAGTCAGAGATCGAGATAAATGATTATTTTATTCCATCTAAGAAATTCATGTTTTAGAAATCTGTAAGCAAATATTCATCGAACGAAATTTAGAAAAAGAGAAATTGAAATAGTACATTTCGAGAAAGATAGTTTAGGAAGAACCTTTCTAAACTCAAACTTTGATTCAGACTATTGACCAAGACCTAATTCCTTCGTCAATTTCAATCAATGACTATGTGCCTAGTTCTGGAAAAATGTACTCAAATCTCCTACCAATCTGAAACTAAGTTGACTTTTGATTTTGATTTGAGGATCAAGTTAACAGAATTCGAGGAATTCTGTTTGGAATTCAGACCTGGATCTAGAAGTATTGAGATACGGATTTAAGATTATTCATGGTTTTTAAAAAATCAAAACTGAAAACTTGCATAGAAACCCTGTTTTCTTAAAGGACTGTCTTACACCAGAATTTTGGAGGAAGCATTTTGCATATGTGTTTAAGTAAGGGAAGTTCGGTTGCAATAGCTCGCAAGGGAGTGTTCGAGGGACAGCTCACGCGGCAAAAACCAGCCCAGGTCTTGACCAACCTGGGTATGGTGAAAAATGGTGTGATTCCGGTACGATGGGCGAGGGCCGACGAAGCGGTCCCTGAGTGAAGTACCAAGACACCTAAGGAGGATCCTGGAGGGTTCTGACCAGGCGATGCATGGGCTCGCGGTGCTTAGGACACCCATTCGTATGTCGAGGAAGATATATATATGTATGTTGACAAAATGATTATTGTAATCTGTTACTGGATCTCGTTTGCTGACCAGCTGTTCCCAACGGAGAGTCCAAAGTGGTACTGTTTTTGTGAAACAAGGGATTGAATGGAAATGTTTTTGTCAATGGATTATTATTTTTATATTAAAGTTTTAAAGAGGAGTGTGTGTGTATTTGTTTTCTAAAGAAGACAAATTTAGGAATTTTGGGAATTATTGGAGTCCCATTTCTTATAGGATTGGTTGGAAACTCGGTATTTTTGTATAGTTTGAGCTAACATCTATTTGTTGGTGCACTCTTTGTGCCAATAGATTATATCTTGACATAACTATTTGGCGTATTTGTTTGTAGTTGTATAGATACATACGTCAATGCAACAATATTGGAAGGACAAGGGAAACATGACACTAAACTTAATTGAGATTATACAACACCTTTCATATGAAGAAGATAATGTTAAATACTATCTCCACTTTGAGACATTGAAGTAAAAACATGGAGTTTATTTAATTTGCCAAAAGAATTCTAAATATCATTATAAAAAAGAACCTTAGAAATGAGAGATCTCTAAAGGGTGTGGTGTTAGAAACAACAAAACAAAAAGTAAATCTCAATGACAGTAACAATATGCTAAGTTTACGATTGATCCACAGATAAAACCCATCTTAGACACTATATCAAGATTATAAATCATGATATACATGCTCAAATTTGAGGGACATTGAAGTAAAAACATGGGATGATAATGCCAAAGAACACTTGTTACATTCAATGAGATTGTTACATTCAAGTTTACAATTCATCCGAAGACCAAAACCCTTCGTCAAGAGATAATAATTGAGTACAAATTGTATCTCAAACATAGCATTTTCTCATGTATTGCTCCAATACATACAAAGTTTCTCTATCATAAGCTGCTTCATTTACTAAAGTGTTGCAAGTATACTCCCATTTGTTCTTTGCATAAATCCAACCAACTAACCATGCGCTGATTGTTGTCTCCAAAAAACTTTGAAGCTCCTCTATATTTTGATTCCACATCTTTGAAAAAATCAAGTAGGTTTCGGGCATATTCCACATTACATTGTAGAGGGTATCATCAAAAATTGTGGTATACAAATCGATATCCAATAAGAAGATCCGTCTTTTGACATGCTGCATGCCCTGCTACGACTTTAAACTTTTGATGGTGCCGAGGAAAGCACAACTCAAGAATGCGTCGAGTCCTTTGTAGTCTATTAGTACTCCAGATCCATACCTCAAACCATTGCATACAAAAATCAAGGAAAGTGAATGCATCTTTGCGAATCAAATGCCAAACACTTGTATTCTCTTCCACAAGATGCATATGTTTGGCCCAGTCTGGACATACATCACCATGTTGCATCTCAATGGTCTTAAGTAAAACACCATTGAGTTTAAGTATCAATACTCTTCTTTGTTTCCTTATTGTATCTGGGGGTGGTGGAACTCTTTTGCCTCTAGGTACATAAGTCACCAATGATTGGTGCCACCTCAATAGTAAGTTTTTTGTACACTTGAAATCAAAGCTATATGCTTCAACATATCCTGTTGAAAACAAAATGTTTGGTTAATGGACATTCAAAATTTTGAATAACTATATTATGTGCCAACAACATAAATTCATCGATGATATGGATGGTCTTAAACCTTCATAGACAAATGCTTCAATACCTCATTAGTTCAACCAAAAAAATGAAAGAGCGAGTATATTGTCAATGCTAAATTTCATCAAATTTATTGAATATGATGTATAAAAGATTTTCACTATTGAGATAATTGAGTCTATCCAAATTAAATTATTATGATATTCATAGCCTTACACCTTGACAAGGCAATATCTTCAATAAAAAACAAACACATCTTTATTGCAATCGAATTGCAAATATTGACAAAAGAGATAATCAAATGACAGTAAGTTTGGAGGCATTTGATTTCTTCATACAATAGTGTAAAGATTTGGCTCGTACAATCCAAAAATTAAACCCATCTAAGCACATTGTTTTGGCCAAAGCCTAAGTCTATCTTATGGGCTTTTAGGTACAAAATGGCTCCAAACATTCTGCACCCAACAAGTCTTGATATTTGTGCAGATCCCATACTTCAAACTGCACGTTTAGACCTCAGAAATGGTTTCCTTCGACCTGCAGCAGCAACAACTGGTATGGGTTAGGTTGGAATCTGATTATACTGTCACTCAATGTTTAATGAAACCAGACATTATCCTACCCATAAGCTCAAGTAAGCCTTTTGTAGCCTTGATATGTATGCTTTTGCTGCAACTCCACTTATGAGATGACCACGATCATATCCCAAGCGAGTAGCATAAGCAATAGCGTGTTGATCACTCAAAATCCTTCTTTTGTAACACACTTTTTACAAGCTTAGCTGGTCTTTGGATAGTAATGGTACTCCAACTTTGGATGCCAACATTGCTAGATCCTTGCTTACAGATTCTACTTCTCTTTTTTCCCCTCTTGATTGGACGTACTTTAGCTTATCACCATAAAATGGTAAGTGTGAAGATGCAAAAGATGAGTTTTCCACTTCTTCTCACAAAAATAGGGAGGTGAATTGGAGCCATTCTTCCAGTACATCTTGAAAATCGATAAATAAATTATGGCCATGTGTGATAGGAGATTGACCTAGCCGATTAAGCAAAATAATAGACCTAATGTCATTTGTATTATTTAGATTTAAAAGGTAGGGTAGAAGGTCATTGCACAGTATGTAATCGTGCCCTCCCTGAAAACTTTCAGGGAAGAGACAGTTGTCTTTTGGATTAACACATCCCTTGAAAGGGCTATCATCAATAAGCAATGTATTCTTCTTATTGCAAATATCTTGGAACTGATTCCAAACCTTGAGTAAAGGTTTAAACATAGCCTCAATAGCAGGCTTATCTGGCCTATACACTTTTCAAAGATTATGGATATAACATTCTTCTTGTCCCCACACCATAAAGAAATGATATTTCTTATGTGCATACTGTTCAAGAGTGTTTACATAGGCACAAACATTCTTGTGTAGCATGGTGGACCAAATACCAACATGAAAGTACTGGCAAATCTCATCCAAAAATTCAAAACACCCGGGGCGAATAACAACTGTGGTGCGACCAATATCAATTCGAATACAATTTGTTTGTGGATGCCTCTTCTCTTCCTTGTTAAGTAAAACTCCATTAAGATCAAGTATAAGTGCATGTTTCTTTATGGTGATTGCACGAGGAATATTTTTTGCATACAATACAGAAGAATGATAACACTTTAATGTGTCTACATACTTAACAATATTAAAACAAGTGATCCTATATTATCAATGAGAGCTAATTACAACAAAACATCCACAAGTTTACTTTCGTTTCATGCTCCCATACTCATCTATGACGATGGCTCCTAGACTTGATTGCATTTCCCTATTGATTGGTGAAGATTGAAATACTAATCTATCTCCATCTCTCTCAAAAGAATATAAACTTCCTAGAGGCCTACTCTTTTGTGTATCGGAACGTAGCTCCTCAACACGTTGCTCTATTTCTTGCGTACTTAACTTGTGATTGTTAGAAGCAGCTATACCTGCAAAAACAACTCTCGCTGAGAAACATAACTTTTAACACACAAAATTGCTGAATAAGTCATCTTAAATAACATCCTATTGAAAAAGATATACCTTTAGTTTTCTTGGCACCCTCTACCACCATAGAGTCCTTGATTTCAACTATTCTCTCTTTATTCGTAGCATATGTAGCCTCATCAATTTCTTCAGAAAAATGTTAAAAGTGAATCCAAAAAAGCCAATGTATTAATCAAAAGACTATTGTTAATAAGCTCCTTTCAATGATCACCATTCGTTGTACATTCATAATAAGCACTATCAATGCACTTTTCTACCTTTCTTTGGTTGAGAGCTTGATGGGCTATGAGCATGGAAAGCCTTGTTGACATCTGTATCCCCAATCTTCTCAACGGCCATAGCAACCCCAACATTTGTAGCTTCCATGGCTTTTGCAGAATCCAATATATCATCACCATTCCCACCTTCATCATCATTTTCATGCCTTCCAATATCTTCAAAATTGTCTTCGACATCCTCATTGAATAGAGCATCATTCCCTTGGTCCTCTTCATTCCTTTGCCCTGCATCTTCAAAGTCTATAGCATCCCCAACTTCTTTATCATCATCTGTGTCATTTTTGTTGTCAATATCATCACCTTCATCTTCGTCCTCTGTACTTGGTGGGTCATCAATGTGAAGATTTTGAAGGTTCTCTTTTTCTGCATCATCTAGTGTTTGCTTTTTTGTGTCGCCACTTGCACTACACCACTCTTGCAAGGACGGGTGACCATCTAAAAGAGCAGAGCACTTTGATTCTAATGCCATCGCTTCCAAATCATCTTTGCATAAAGCAATACATCGTCTCTTCTTTAGCAAGCTTTCCTCTAGCACAACTCCACCACAATATATCTCTACAACATAGCTCTGTTCAGGACAAAACCCTGTGATGAGACCATCAATAAAGCCTTTGTCAATGAATTCTCTATTTTGGTCACTAGAGCTGAGATGAATACATTTTTTGTGAGAACCTTATCAATGGCCTCAAACTTGTCAACCTTGCTGATGAAAAGAATAACAGTTGCAATATCAACTGTTGCAGATGTCCAGGCATCATCTTTTTGTGTGTGGATCACGCCAAATTCATAGTGCACCTTTGTTGACTGGCTAGAAATCCCTTTGATAAGCATTCCAATGGTGATGAAATCAACAAAATACACAAGAATATATTCATATTGTGAGTTTAGTGTGTTTAAAGCAAGTGCCAACTTGGAGAAAAATTCTGACGAGAGCTGCTCCTTTGTACCATGTAGGTCCATGATTGCCAGTTGAAATGGTACATGCTCTTCACTACAGAAGGCTATAATCTTTGTCATATCAAAACCCACCCCCCTAATTGTCCAAGGAATAGACTCTTGTTGAGATACAATACCCATAGATGCTCTATATAGGTGATTCAGTAAAGTTACTACACTTTTTGGAAGTGAAGGATTTTTTTTTGAACGATTGAGAGCATCCCTAAACAAAGGACTGGTTGTAGCTCCTCAATTGATTATACTCATACTCCCCTAGCTTATATGTCTCACACACCTGTTCCCAAGTCATCTTTTCCCTTGTCAGATAATCAAAATAGAAGGCGGTTATTGCATCTTTGAGAACTCAATCTATTTTTAGCTTCCAAGCCATCTCCTCCATATCCATTCTTTGATGGGTTTGCTTTCCCTTTTTAAGCAATATTCTCTTGTCAAGAAGTGATGTTTGAATGTCCAAAACTTCACTCTTTTGAAGGCCTAAAATGCACCTAAACAACGTTGGGCCTAGTGTGACTGTTCTTGGTGCCTGGCTGAATTTGCCCACTCTTCAAAGTTGAAAGTTTGGGATTTTGATCAAGACCTTTAGTTTGAGTTTCGCCCTTTGTATTTGGTAGCAAGCCTTTTGCATAAATCCTCATGATCTTAACCCAATTTTTCCATACATCATCATCACATAGAAGCAAGTGTAAATCATTTTTGACAAAATTCTTATGTAGTGTGTGCTCCGTGGTCTCCACAAAGGCTTGCAAAGTTGCAAAGTAAGAAGTTAGCCCCCTCACTATAGATATCACAAAATATTAGGAGGAATTGTGCATCTATGGGTTTTCAATCATTTGGAGCTTATGCTCAAACTTGAGTTTGAGCCTCACTTACAGTGCTAAACTAGTATATAATGGTGATGCTCGACCTTAGGTTTAAGCATCACCTCCGTATGCAAATCTAGCACTTGCAAGTGAGGCTCCAACTTAAGATATGCAAGTGCAACACCATCACAGAGAGGTGAGGCTTGAAGTTCAATTTGAAACCAAACTATTAAGTTTATGTAGTTTGAGAAGAAGCCTTACATGCATCTTTCTTATGCTATTGCTATACTTAAAACTATAGATCTATGAAGAAGTAAAGAAGTAATGTAGGTCTATGATTTACCAAGATATAGCAAAGAATCAAAAGAGTACCTTCCAAGACTCGTCCATCTTGGGTTGATTGACACCAGGCAAAGGTTTACTAGGACGACCGTTTGCATGCCATTGTGCTCGAGCTTGTAGAAGTTGATCGAGGAATGGCTCCTTTTGCATTGACTTTGCAACAGATAAATTCGCATCCTTGGAAATGTCACGAGAAATCTTGGGCGGGCAATTTACAATTATCTTTGATCTCCTGAACCTAAATTGCTGACGCAGTGGAGGGGTCACTTTAGCCATATTTAGAGTTTGCAAGCTTTTTGCAGCACTAATGGAGTGTTGACCAGAGATAATCCAATATTCAACTTTATGAATATCTTCTTTTGCGAGTTTATCAAGGGGTTGTTTTGTAGCACGATTACAGGGCATCAAAATTGCAAGTATCTCCTCGCTTTGGGTCCTCAATAAAGTCTTGGGTCAAAATACGAACCCAATCCTTATTTAACCTTCTATACACATAGTTTGAAGGAGCAAGATAACATTTCATCACATCAATGCTGAAGACCTCATTTAGACCAAAGGGATAATATCCCTTCTTTATTTCTAATGAGATAATTGCTTTGCTACCCTTGTTTAGAGTCTCAACCTCCATTAGCTCGTCATCGGACGCATCTATCTCCTTTGAACCACTTGCTGGTTTTGTCCTTTGCCTCTTTAAAGAGATTTCTTGAACCTTTGTAGAGTGCTTTGCCTTTCTCTTCTTTGCAAGTGCTTGCTCCTCTTCTTGCACCTGAGAGCCTGCCATGTCTTCAGCTGCTATTGTGCTTACATCAAGGACTTTTATTTTGTCACCCTCCTTTTTATGTTTTGATGAAGAAGTTACACCAGCATTTGTAGATGCTTCAAGTGCACTCTTCACTATGGCCCTGCCTTTTTTCTCCACAATTTTCCTAACTTGAGTGGTTGTTGTCTCCTTTTCAGGTATGGACCTTTTTCATGAATCCAAAGCCTTCTTTGCATACCTCACTGCTTTCACCAGGTCCTCCACATTATCCACCCCTGAGTCTTCTTGATTGGAAAAGTCAATGATCTTCAATCCTAGCTTTACAATAGAATTGTCCTTTCCTAGTTTACTGCCAGCAGTCATGTCTGCTGGGTGAAAAGTTTCCAATGAGTTCGAGCCTTTAAGGCCAGAGTACACTAGCATGGAGAACAAAGGCTCAATCTGAAGTTCGAGCCTTAAGGCCAATGTACACTAGCATCGAGAGCCAAGGCTCCAACTCAAGTTCGAGCCTTAAGGCCGGTGTACACTAGCATGGAGAACGAAGGCTCAATCTGAAGTTCGAGCCTTAAGGCCGAGGTGCACTAGCATGGAGAGCAAAGGCTCAAACTCAAGTTCAAGCCTTAAGGCTGGCGGGGTACACTAGCATGGAGAGCAAAGGCTCAAACTCAAGTTCGAGCCTTAAGGCCGATGCACTAACATGGAGAACAAAGACTCAATCTAGGTCGAGCATTAACACATAAGTTCTATGTAGGGGAGGCTCGAACTTAAGGTGGAGTCTATATCCAAGTTGTGCACTTAGATATGTGACACATGTACCATGTTTATATAGGGAACCCTTATCATTTAGATTATATAATGTGCACAAAGATCAGTTTTACAGGTTCTCGACATATGTGAAGATACAAAAGAGAGCAGCAAGAGGTGCAAACAATCTACGACGAGCAACGATTGACAAATGGCACACTTAGCGTGCAATCAAGTAAGTGTTTATATTGGTTTAGACAATCAATTAAAGAAGGACTTACTTGCTGCGTAAAGTATTCAATTAGACAAGGGAACACACAAAACGCAGATGGGCGCACGAAAGTCTCCGATGTCGCACAGTCTTGACGGATGCTTGAAGTATCCGATGGCGTGATGGTTCTGCAAGAAACAGAGGTCAGAACCAACGCAGACGTGTCGATTGCGAGAGGAAAAGAAACTGTTTGAAACGTAGGGTTGCAGAGACACAGGAAGCAAAGTTGATTATTACGCACAGAGAACAACTGTTTGAAACGCAGGGCTGTAGAGACACAGGAAGCAGAGTTGATTATTGCGAATAGAGAATTGCTCCAGGGTTAATAGTTTTTTGTCTGGTTGAAACGCGAGGTCGGCCATCTTGCGAAATTTTTTTTTGGGTGCGATTGAGGTCGGTGAGGGAAGGCGAAGGCGAAAATTTTTTAGGGTCGGTGGGAAAATTTTAGGGTGCGGGCGATCGAATTTCAGTCATTGGGGGAAAGTTTGAATTTTGAATTTCGGGGACGTTGGGGGGAAGTTTGAATTTCGAATTTTGGACGGGGGGAGTTTGAATTTCAAATTTCAGGCTGCGCGGGGGGTGGGCTAGCATGCGTCAGGAGAGGAGGGGGTGGGCTGCGTCGGGAGAGAGAGGAGGGGGGGTGGGCTGGAGAGCACCGACGGAGGAGGGCTGGCATGCGCCGGGAGAGGAGGGGGTGGGCTGGCTGCGCCCGAGAGAGGAGGGGGTGGGCTGTGCCCAGGAGAGGAGGGGGTGGGCTGCGTCGGGAGAGAGAGGAGGGGGGGTGGGCTAGCGTGCGCCGACAGAGGAGGGGGTGGGCTGGCGTGCACCGGGGGGGTGGGCTAGCATGCGCCACCGAGACGGAGGAGGGGGATGGGCTGGCGTGCACCGGGAGAGGAGAGGAGGGGGTGGGCTGGCGTGCACCGACGAAGGAGGGGAGAGCGAGGGGGTGGGCTGGCATGCGCCGACAGAGGAGGGGGTGTGATGGCATGCGCCAGGAGAGGAGGGGGGGTGGGCTGCGTCGGGAGAGGGGGGTGGGCTGGCGTGCGCCGCCAGGAGAGGAGGGGGTAGGCTAGCAGGGCGAGAGAGGAGGGGGGTGGGCTAGCAGGGCAAGAGAGGGGGGGTGGGCCGGGAGAGAGGAGCACGGAGGAGCGATAGAAAGCCAGGTTTCGGTTTCATTCCCTAAGCCCAGGCCCAGGTCCCAGGTCCCAGGTCTTTTGATAATAGTTACTTTCACTTTTGGTTATATACCCATCTTCACCCACACCCCACTTGTTCTATGGGATTATCCTAGCTTCCCTCTCTATTCCTACTTACTTGTGTAATAGACAAGGCTCAAACTCAAGTTCGAGCCTTGAGCTTGACCTTGAGCTTGAGATTTCTTATTTTCTTCCCTATTTTTCTCATACACCCAAATATACTTATAAACTATGCGATTAAAAATTCAACTAAAATCTATATAATGCACAATGGCTCATTCCCCAAGCCCAAGCCCAGGCCCAGGTCCCAGGTCTTTTGATTATAGTTACTTTCACTTTTGGTTATATACCCATCTTCACCCACACCCCACTTGTTCTATTGGATTATCCTAGCTTCCCTCTCTATTCCTACTTACTTGTGTAGTAATAGACAAGGCTCAAACTCAAGTTCGAGCCTTGAGCTTGACCTTGAGCTTGAGATTTCTTGTTTTCTTCCCTCTTTCCCCATACACCCAAATATACTTATAAACTATGCGATTAAAAATTCCACTAAAATCTATATAATGCACAATGGCTCAAACTTGAGTTTGAGTCTCACGAAGGAGAAGAGTCTCAAATCCAATGTCCATTTGCTCATTTCCATGTCACATTCTCTTCACTAGCATATCGTTTCTCTCTATTGCTTTCTCTTTGCCTTTGCTGCTGTTGTAACCACTCACCTTTGCCTTTTGTAGCTATGAAACATTGATGGCTAATTGACACCATATCTTGACTCAATATCCCAATGAAACGGTGTGGCCAAATGCAAAGGGTGATGAAGCCTACCTCTTGGGAAACTAGCATGTACATGAGGTGAGGATTATCACTTTAATTGGGACCTCTTAATAGCAAACTAGCATATGAAGGTGAGGCTCAAACTTTGGTTGGAGCCTCCAAGGAAACTAGCATCTGTGGGTCAGGTTCAAACTTTACTTTCAGCTTCCTAGAATCGAACTAGCATCCGCAGGTGAGGCTTTAACTTTTGTTGGAGGAGCCTACCATTCTAGCTAACATATGCAAACTAATATATGATGCAAGTGAGGATGATAACTTTAACTGGAGCCTCCTAGCAAACTAACATATGATGGTGAGCCTCATGGAGCCTCCAACTAACAAGCTAGCATATGCAGGCAAAGGCTCAAGCTTTAGATGGAGCCTAGCCTCCTAGCAAATTAGCATTGATAGGTGAGATTCAAACTTTGGTTGGAGCTTGAACTCATGTTGAGATTGAATTACATTTATAGTTTTGTGTACTACCGCAAAAACATCGCTTCAGTCTTTCTTATTGAGTTTTTTATTTTCTCAGGGATTGCAGGGTCTAAAACAAGGTGCTTCAGTGTTTCTCATTGATGGTTCTGCAAGGAAGGCACGCGGGGTTATTCATTCCATTGATGCATCTCAAACATGTGGTTTTCAATTCATTGGTGAGACATGTGCAGCAATACATGTTCAACAAAGCTTTGATGACACATTTCTCATTCCATTTGCCACAATGGATGCAAGAACAATGTCTCAAGTAGTTGGAAGCATCATCAAATGGCCATTGGTCAACCTTGTTATGGACAGAGACATTACTAATACCAAAGAGGATAATTTTGCGAAACTTCTTGTTGATCAAGAAGATCACTTTATAGATAGGGAGAGCTGGAAAGAGAAAAGTGTCATCCTCTGGGATGACAACAGATCTACAAAACTTGGCAATGGAGTAATATTGTTGGTCCACCCATACGAGACTATAAATTGTAGAGAACTAGGGGAGAGTAGCTTGGGTGTCATTATAGAAGGATCTTTGCATCCAAGTTGGACTTGTGTTTTAGGTTTGAACTTGGTTAGTTGGCCGATCAGGCAACTCACATTTGAGAATGGTGAACCATTAGTGAAGGACACAGAATCTTCTTCTATTGATGAGGGTATTCAAGATCACTTCATGCAAAAAAATATTGACAGCCTAAACCATTCAAGTGATGAAAAAGAGGATGACGATGTAGAGGGCAATGATGGCAATAGTTCTGATGACAGACACCATGATGCCATGATCACTGACTATGATATCATTGAAGGGACAAATAAGAAAAGGAGCAATGTCCATAGGTAAGGGTAATGAAAAATTATGATAAAACCCATGGAGCTAGAAAAAAATGTGATGTTGCAAACATTCACAACGTCGCAACCATTGATTATTGCGAGAACCGATGTTGTCAAATTGGAGATAGATCCAAAATCATGCAAGAAGCTAGGGTACACTTTTGGGGACAGAGCTATAGTACACGATACACATTTGTACTAGATTGCATGGGCATGGCCTATAGACAAGGTCAAGATGACGAGTGCTTTGAGTTCACATTTGATGGGAAGAAGGTTTGTAGTAAAGCATGGTATGTAATGCATGGCATCGGTAAGTCAACGTTCTATAGGCTCAGAAAGAAGTCATTGGCAACTAGAACGCTCAGGGGCCGTTTCGATAGTTCCTAGCCCATAATACTCGGTAGTATAATCACTTATCAAGATGGACTCTCGTTGAAGATCAGCAAGATCAACCAACAGATCCATATAAGGAGTCATGGACTCATCCATTGAAGACCAGCAAGGTCAATCAACCAGATCCATACCCGATTTCAGAAAACAACTCCAACTCTGTTCCAATATCTTCCTCGACGCACGCGTGGGTATCCTAGGCGACCCAGAGCCCGAGCACCGTATGGTCAGCACCCTCTAGGATCCTTCGCAGGTGACCTAGCGCTTCACTCATAGGCCGCTTCCTTGGCCCCTCATCCACCGTACCGGAAGCTCACCATTTTAATCGCACCGAGGCTGGTCAAGACCTCGGCCGACCTTGCTACGCGAGACGTCCTTCATTGACTCTCCGTCAGCAGTTGCAACTTTATCAGTTAGGTCTTCACGACCTTAATCACAAGATGGTCACAATGCTTTCCCAGCAATCTTGACATAAAACAGTCATTTACAAACAGCATTTACAAACAATCACAAAATATAGTTTCTATATTAACTCTCATTTTTTCACATTATCCCTCATCAATCCACATTGCTTATCCCACATTCCAGTTATATGTGTACTCATCCCATCACATCATTTTCCATCTCATCACTTCAGATTCCTTCACATCACATATCATATATTCACATCCATACATATATCCACATCCACATCCACATCCATACATTCACATCCATACATCCACATCCACATCCACATTCATACATATATCCACATCCACATCCATATCCACATTCACATCCATACATCCACATCTACATCCATACATCTATTTTCACATCCACATCTACATGTACATTCATGCATCCACATCCATACATCCACATCTACATGCACATTCACATCCATACATCCACATCTATATGCGTACATTCACATCTACATGCATACATCCACATCTCTATGTATACATCCACATCCACATTCACATTCTCTTCCATACATCTACATCTACATGCATACATCCACCTCCACATTCACATCTAATTCACATCCATACAGCCACATCTATATGCGTACATTCACATCTACATGCATACATCCACATCTCTATGTATACATCCACATCCACATTCACATTCTCCTCCATACATCTACATCTACATGCATACATCCACCTCCACATTCACATCTACATCTACATGCATACATCCACCTCCACATCCACATCTACATCTACATGCATACATCCACCTCCACATCCACATCCACATCTATACATCTACATCTACATGCATACATCCACATCCACATCTATACATCTGCATCTACATGCATACATCTACATCTCCATTCACATCCACATCTATACATCTACATCTACATGCATCCATCCACATCTCTATTTACATCCTCATCTATACATCTACTTCTACATGCATACATCCACATCTCCATGCATACATCCACCTCCACATTCACACTCACATCCATACATCTACATCTACATGCAAACATCCACATCTCCATGCATAATAAAATTCTTTTAATTAATCTAGGATGATAGTTCCTAGAATATGGTAGGAAGTCCTCTTTTTATGCTTTGAATGAATTTATTTTATGCGTAATTTCTATAAAAATTTTGCCATAGCTCCGCTACTATGACTGATAAATCTCAATTTTTTCTAAGGGATAAGCTTATCAGTAAGGAAATAATTAGAATGGTCTCTAATTGAATCATCATTATACATAAACTAAAAGCATAGAAAAAAGCCATTAGTTTGGCCTCAAGCATAGCTTAATCTTGGATTAAGGAAAAGCTTTATGAAAAGCTTCATTTGGATTGAGAATGGGTCATGAGTATGACCATTTCTTGAGTGAGAGAGAGAAATTACATAAAAACCATTAGAATTTAAACATAAATGGAAATTAACTTCAATAGCATTTATTAAATTATGTAACTCTTCACTACTATTCACCAATTAACTTCAATAGTATTTAAAAAACCATACCAATTAAGCTTCTCAAGCTTGAGAGGGGTTGAGAAGAGAGAATCATTGAGGAATTATAGAAAAGATCAAAATTCAATATACTTACCTTATAATTTTCTTGATTCTTTATTCACGGTAGAGGCCCCCAACCAATCAATTGGTTTAGTATGTTGATGGAGCCACCAATGGGGATTGAAGAAGGAGAGAAGTGTCAAAAACTAGTGAATTATTAAAGAATTCACAGTTCTTGGCTTAGGTGGAGTAACAAAGCATAAGACACTATATATTTTGGCTTAGGTGGAGTAGAGTAACAAAGCATAAGACACTATATATTTTGGCTTAGGTGGAGTAGAGTAACAAAGCATAAGACATTATATTTTTTTCAACAAGGGGAGGCTTCTATTTATAGGAAAATTTGAGCTCCTAACCAAACAAACTGATTCTAGAATTTTCCAAGTCAGTTAGGTCACTTTATGACCATTTTTAGGTCAGTTAAGCTAACTTTTTGGAACTAGACTTGAATGAGGAGAGAGGAGAGATGAAATATCTCAATTTTTATGAGTTTAAAACTCATTCAAGCATGTGAAATATGCACCTCCTTTAAAGAACTCTCGTTCCTTACATATGTGTCATAGTTTTTTTATTAATAAACCTTGTACATTTTCAACTCTTCATCTTATGTGAAATATGCACCTCCTTTAAAGAACTCCCCTTCCTTACATATGTGTTTTTTTACTAATAAACCTTGTACATTTTCAACTCTTCATCTTATGTGAGCATTTACTCCTTTTTGGATACCCAAAATATCTCATTTTTTTAATATTGCTCATAGTTTTTTTTTACTAATAAACCTTGTACATTTTCAACTCTTCATCTTATGTGAAATATGCACCTCCTTTAAAGAACTCCTCTTCCTTACATATGTGTCATAGTTTTTTTTTTACTAATAAACCTTGTACATTTTCAACTCTTCATCTTATGTGAGCATTTACTCCTTTTTGGATACCCAAAATATCTCATTTTTTTAATATTGCTCATAGTTTTTTTACTAATAAACCTTGTACATTTTCAACTCTTCACCTTATGTGAGCATTTACTCATTTTTGGGTATCTTCTTTTTACAAATTGGATTTATCTCCTCCCTACACATGTATTGATGCTATTGGCCCATAGGAACCTTAATTGGACCATAGTCTAAAGATTTTTGAAAATCTAGACCCTTAGACTAAGGTTCTTTATACCTATTTCCAATTAATTCCAATTGCACATTTGAAAATTCTTTTTGAATTTCTGTTTCAGGGGAATTCATCTTAATTATATGAGATATTTTTCTATCCAAAAATATTCAAAATCTGAATATTCTCTCTCTAGAATATTTTCTCTCTCTAGGTTAAAACAGTTAGAAACAAGGTCTTTATATTTCAGAAGAGGGATTGATTACAGGGGAAGATACTAGACATCAAAAAGGGGGTTGGGGGAGGAATCTTACATTCTACCCCACTTAAAAAATGCGAGATGTCCTCATCTCGCAAACTGGGATAATTTCGCAAGATTGTGGAACACAGAGTTCAAGACAGTTAGTTTATCAAAAACCAGCACCTTCTCAAAATGCGACATTTGTACGGCAATCAAGGTCAAGTTGGAATTAACAAAAAATCAAGAGGAGCGTGCCAGATACATGGCACAAAGAAGGGCACACATGTTGCAACAAATGAGTTGTAGAAATCTATACTCTACTTGGAGGAGCTCTTTCGAAATGAACCCAAACAGGTATTTGTGTATTATACATGATAAGATGGACCAGAGAAAGACTGCCATACCACAAATTAAACCAATTCCTAAATATCAATGGGGTTGAGAGGCTTCCAGTATTTAATAGGAATGCTCACTCATGGACATGGACAAACAGCTTATGGTCACTTTGCCTTGGGGTTATGGCCAAGTGATCCCAACTTCACAATTTCATCTCTCTCAAAATGTTTAAGAAACTTAGAAAGAGGAGAGCAACACATGTATGGCGACTTGGGCTCACAAAACTCAGATGCTGAACCACGAACAGATCTTTTTTATTGTGTTTTGTCTACTATGGCCCTGTATCAGCATATGGAAGTGCTGAAGGAGAGAAATGCATATTGCAAGCAGAGCATTGAGGATGCAGATGTAGAGACAGAAACAAATGTGGATACAGAGGGAAATTGTTCTTCACATATGCAGTCAGTATTTCATACTAACACACATGTGCAGGATAGGGGCAATGGAAATGCCTCAAGTTTAATGCCATCAAATTCAAGGACATTTTTTAAGAGATTGCGAAGGACGTTGTTGTTGCAACTTGACAATTGTGGTTCTGAAAATAAGAACCGTTATGTATTTGCCTATCTATCCCTATTGGATGCATGAGGAGTGTTTGACATGGTGCAGCTTGGTTTTCTTATGGTTGGTCATACTCATGAAGATATTGATGCATTGTTTAGTCGCTTCTTTGAGAAGTTGAGGAAACAAACCATTTTCACATTTCCACATTTGATGAAGATCTTTAATGAGCGTGTTAGCATGCATCCAGCACCCTTTCTCCTACAAAAGGTGGCAGACTTCAAAGGCTTTGTCAAGGGATGCTTACATGATGGAGCCGATAGTTTGATTGGACATTCAAAGCCATTGCAATTCAGGTTTTATATGAGTGATGGAATACCTTTGATGCAATACAAAGTACACCCCAAAAATGTTGATTGGTTACCAGAAAGCGGTATAGAGTTATGGAAACGAAATGACCAGGGAGGACCCAAGCTTCTTGAAGGTTTTCCAAAAGTATTGCCACCCTTTGAGTATGTTAAGGAAAATGAGAAGGTTATGGAGGGCTTAAAAAAACATGTCAATTGGTGGAAAGAGCACTTGCAAGAGAAAGGAGACCAAAGTGATTATGCTAAGTGGATCAATTCGGTCCTTGCCTATTGGGAGAATCTTATGCTAAACATGCAAACCCCTAGTGCAAGGGAAGACATTGGATTTCATGACTTTTGGCCAAGGAATGTATGCGAAAAAGTTGAGCCTCTTAACCTTCAAGTGGAGGATAATGTAGATAAAGGGTTTGATGTAAATGAGGACCATTATTGTGGTCCAATGCACAACAAACCTGCTGAAGAGTTCAACCCGACTCTTGATGTGTCTAAAGGAGATTTTGTGCTTGTACAACCTTGTGATGCAAATTACCCAATATGGTTGGGAGTGACCTTGTGATGCAAATTACCCAATATGGTTGGGAGTGACAACAAGTGATGTTGATCAAAACAACAACTCAATAAACTACCTACAAGTTTAGATACAATATTGGGCACCAATTTCAAAGAAGAAGAATGCAAGTGATGTGGAGGTTTATAAGGATTGCTCTGGAACAAGTATTGGCGAGAGAACAGAAATGATCCTCAGCGTTGGGAAGATACTAGCTGCATCATTTGGGCATGGAAGCCCAAGGGTGGACGACTTCTAGAGAAAATCAAGATTCCAAAGGCTATAATACTGAAGGCCAAACAGAATCAATTGAATCAACATGTCAGTGCAGTTGAGCAAGAATGATTTGTTAGCACATGGGCAACTAGCTTCGTAATCGTTTAGCAATGTTGTATGAAGCTACCAAACTCATAGTTCAATCATTATTCAGATTGTAAGGCTTTCTTAAGCTTTTAGATTTATGGTTCACCCATTGTTCAAGAATTTTGATTCAATACAGATAGTGATCTTTTTAATTCTATCACCTAGACTTTCTTACAACTTAAAGTTACATTGAATATCCTTTCTTTGTTAAAGTTTCTGTGTTTGATGGTCAACTGGAGGCTATGTGATATAAACAAGGTTAATTCTTGGTGTGCATGTGTGTGTGTGTGTGTAGGCAAATTTACATCCCACCACCAACATCATATATACTTGTTACAAATGTACAATAGTATATAAATCATATCGCATTATTCAAATGCTTGTTGAGAACATCCAATAATAAATCTTGCATATCGCACAATAAACATTGTATTGGATCTAACAAAGAATGCTTATTGAGAACATCCAATAATAAATCTTGCATATCGCACAGTAAACATTATATTGGTTCTAACAAAGAATTGTCCCAAAATTGTGCATATTTTCTAAAATTCCTAAATTTGAGTTAAAGCTAAAGTTAAGAAAGGCAACTCAATTATGGGTGGGTGAGTACTTGTTTGGTTCTATATCAATTCCAGTGGTAGGGTGGTGGCTAACCCATGGGACGGATTAGGCTGGAATCAGTGGGTGTTTTATAATCAAACTAATAATCAAACTGAAAAATCTTAGGATTACGCTAGGATTCGAGTAGCTAGTTAATTCCCTAATAAATTTCTCAATTGGGTGGATCAACGGTTGTGCCTGATCTTGATTAGGAAAAAAGCATTGAATTTACTTAGATAATCAAATTATATCAGTGATATTTTCCTTCTATCTGGTTTACTCAGGTGAAGGATAGTTTAGATTTGATCTCGTTAGAAAACTCATTAAGAAAAATTCAAAAAGGTGGAATCATCCCTGCTTTCCGAGCATGGAAAATTTTCTCGGTTTTGGTTTTCGAAATGACCACCAGCCTAGTCTCGTGCCCGGACATTTGTGGGTGAGACCCCGAGTGAGAAACCCTGCCTCGCGCACGAGAGGGATGCTTCCGCTCTGTCAGCTACCGGGAGTCCAGTGCGCGGAGGGAGCGGAGGGAGCAGAGGGATCTCACAGTTGGTATCAGAGCTTTGTTGAAAGCTAATAAAGATAAATAAATTCTTATTAGAAAATTGATAATAATAAAAACTCAGAAAAAGCATTTTTCATAATGTATTTTCATTCAGTAAGCTTCTTTAATGAAGAATTTTTAAGTAAAGAAATTGTTTTTATAGATGGAAGTTCCCTATTTATCTGGTATTCCCCATCTCACCCAGTCTCAAGATATGATTGTGTTCGCCTTCGAGCATCTCATCTCTTCCGCTTCAACTCGAACAAGTCAAGCAAGGCTCGCACGCCATTTCGAGGATTTATATTTTCCTGACCTAGTGGAGAGACGACAGCATAAGTGGTTTACAGGGCAATATGTCCACGTCTCTTGCGATCGGCGTGCAATACTGAGGCAGAACCTCTCATTGGCCATGATTCTAATAAAGCTAAAAATGATGCGTGGTGTCATTCTCGAAATTTCAGACTTTCATGCCAAATTTATAGACTCTTTAGTCGATTTATCCCTAAGGAGAAAATAATAGCTCCCTTCGTAGTTAGAGAACTTATGTAACAGGGCAAGACTATGGCCCACTACCGTCGTCTTATGCGACTCCCGAGGAGATTTTGAATTTTGGAGCCGAGTTGCTCTATGTACATATTGCAACTTTTGTATAAATAAAGAAATGTTTTCTGGAGAAAAAATCCCTATTGTATAAGTGATTGTTTACAGACGATCTGATAAAGAAAAATCTAATATCGGACATATGTCATAGATCTCCAATAAGATCATTGTCTTGTTTAAGAAATTGTTTTCCGAACCTCTTAAGTCTTAGGATCTCGTGGATGATATCAAAATAAAATTTTAATAATATATAAATTTTTGGTAGATTCATGAGACGAGGAAACCATGGCCGTCAGCCAAACAGCAACCAGAGCAGTCACAATTTTAGATGTAGTAGAAGAGGAAAGAGGGCAGATCTATGCTACAATTGAAAACCAAGGGCCTAACCATCAGTTCTCAGTCATCCATACTCTAGCAGAGTATGAGGATAAGCCTTTTAAGCTTTTAATTGATTCAGGCAGTTCTCATTCATTCATTTCCCCTGGATGCTTGTGTAAGCTAGTCTTAGAATAGAAATCAAGGAAACCTATGCAAGTTCAATTGGCCAGTGGGAGGACTCTTTTCACTCACCATGAGACAGATCTTATCCAGTTCAATCTAGATGGTAATGTAACTGACTATCAGTTCAAAGTTTTACCTCTGGGAGTTTTTGATGGGATCCTTGGAATGGATTGGCTCCACAAAAATCAAGCTGACATACACTGTCACAATGGAACCATTTCCTTCCATGACCTTCACGGAAACAAAGTTCAAGGAACTGGAGTTTCCGGATCCCCAGACCTTCAGCTAGTAAAAGCTTCCAGGTTGCTGAAAGGACTTAGGAAGAAGCAACAAATTTATGTTGTCAAAATGAACCCAATAGACTCAAAGCTTAAGGCTAAAGAACCAGAATGGTTAAGTGAATTTGATGATCTATTCCCAGCAGAGCTAACTGAAATGCCTCCAATCTGGGAAGTAGATCATGTGATTGAATTAACCCTCGGAGCTCAACTAGTAGCCCTACGCATGTACAAAATGCCAGTTCCTGAAGCCATCAAACTCAAGGAATAGCTTAGACAGCTGTTAGAACAAGGGTTTGTAAGACCCAGTGTTTCACCTTGGGGTGTGCCAGTTCTCTTTCAGAAAAAGAAAGATGGAACGCTTAGACTCTGTGTGGACTACAGAGGTCTAAATCAGCTGACAGTTAAGAATAAGTATCCTATCCCAAGAATTGATGAGCTTCTGGACAGGCTGAATGGAGCCCAGATCTTCACAAAGATAGATCTCAAATCCGGGTATTACCAGATCAGGATCAATGATCAAGATATACCGAAAACAACCATCAATACTCGCTAATATGGGCATTATGAATTTACTGTCATGCCTTTCGGATTAACTAATGCCCCAGCTACATTCAATCGCCTAATGCAGGACATCCTCAAAGAATACTTGGATGATTTTGTTCTAGTTTTCTTTGATGACATTCTGATTTACTCAAAGAATGCAGTTGACCATGAGACTCATGTCCGAAAAGTCCTTGAGATTCTAAGGAAGCACCAACTCTTTGCCAAAAAGAGCAAATGCACTTTCTCTACCGACCACATTGAATACTTGGGCTTTCTGGTATCCAAAGATGGAATTTCTCCACATTTCGTAAAAGTCCAAGCAGTCACATAGACTGGCCTGAACCAAAGACAGTGAAAGAAGTCAGAGGATTCTTGGGATTGACTGGTTGGTATAGAATTTTTATACCAAAGTATGCTCTCATAGCTTCCCCTGACTAACCTTCTCAAAAAGAATACCCCATTTCAATGGTCTGCCAGGTGCCAGAGCGCTTATGATAAGCTGAAGACCGCCTTGGTAACGAGTCCCATTCTAAAGCTGTCAGATTTCTCTCTACCCTTTGAGGTAGTAATTGATGCAAGTGGTTTTGCCCTGGGAGGTGCACTCATGCAGGAAGGTCATGCAGTGGCCTATGATTCCCGAAAGCTCAGAACGCATGAGAGGAATTATGCTGTTCACGACATGGAATTACTTTCAGTAGTCTATGCCTTAAAGTTGTGGAGACATTACCTACTAGGAAAAAGATTCACTTTGATGACCGACCATCAGAGTTTAAAGTGGATATTCACACAAAAGGACCTCAACATGCGCAAAGAAGGTGGATGCAGACCCTACAAGAATTTGATTTTGAAATCAAGTACCACCCAAGCAAAGAAAATGTGGTAGCAGATGCCCTCAGCAGAAAAGCCTCCTTGCTTGCAATTACTGTAATATCAAATCCTTTGATTATTGAAGCAAGTGAGAAGATCATGCACAATAGATTCTTTGGCCCTATTGCTACCCTACATATGCAGGAAAGCAAAACTCCTCAGGAGTTGAACAGAGTTCAAGGGTACAGCCTGGATGATGGCATTATGTATTATAATCACAGGCTATGCATTCCCAATGATGAGGGAACCAAGGACCAAATTTTGAATGAAGCCCATGACAGCCTTATAGCACGACATCCAGGTTTCATCAAAACCTACATGTCGGTAAAGAAAAGCTTTTTTTGGCCTGGTCTAAAAAAGGATGTACTGAATCATGTACGTCAATGTTTGACATGACAGAAAGTCAAAGCTAAAAGAGTAAAAATGCTTGGGAAGTTACATCCATTGGACTTTATTATTACTGGATTACCTTCAGTGCAATCTGGTTACAACTCCATTTTTGTGGTAGTTGACAGACTAACCAAAGTTGCCCATTTGATCCCAGTAAAAGAAACCTACACTGCAGTGGATGTGGCCAGAGTGTTCCTCAAAGAAATCTTTAGATTGCATGGCCTACCTAGGAGAATAGTAAGTGATCGAGATCCCAAGTTTACTTCAAGGTTCTGGACTGCATTTTTTGAAGCAGTGGGAACTTCCTTGGGGACCTTAGCACAGCTTATCACCCTGAGACCGATGGTGAAACTGAAAGGGTAAACCAAGTAATCAAAGATATACTTCGATCATACTGTGGCAGGGAACCCAGGAAGTGGCTAAGCTATCTGCACTTAGTCGAGTTTGCCTACAATGCTTCTTATCACCGAAGTATCTGGATGAGCCCTTTTAAAGCTCTATATGGACAAGATTGCTTAACTCCATTAACTTGGTCCGACCCATTGATTAGGGTCGAGATGTCTAAACAGATGCTTGATGACATGGAGCAACAGATGCAGTCCATTCGTAAAGATAATAAAGCTGCCCACAATCGACAGAAGCAGTATGCTAATAAGAAGAGGACAGACAGAAAGTTTGAAGAAGCAGATATGGTCTTCATTAGAGTACGGCCCAAAAGAAGTTCTCTATCTCTTGGGAAGTACAAGAAGCCCCCAGATATTGTGGGCCATATCTGATTACAAAGAAAGTAGGTGACTTAGCCTACGAGCTTCTTCTGCCTCCTCATCTCAAAGTTCATATAATGTATTTCATGTAAGCCTTCTAAAGAAATATGTGCCAAGCTCAAATCATGTACTTGATAATGAAATCCGAACCTCTTCAACCCAAGGGCAGATGGAACTCGAACCTGAAGAAATTCTTGATGTTCGAGAAAAGATTCTCAGGATCAGAATTCTCAGAGAATTATTGGTAAAATGGAAGTTCTATGCTTTTGAAGATGCCACCTGGGAGAATGAACCCCATTTGTTGCGGGATTACCCCCAGTTTGCGAGATGAGGGCACCTCACATTTTTCAAGTGGGAGAGAATGTAAGATTCCTCCCCAGCCTCTCAAGATGTCCAACATCTTCCCCTGTAATCAATCCCTCTTCAGAAATACAAAAGATCTTATTTCTACCAGTTTTGGCCTAGAGAGAGAAAAGCTTTTAGAGAGTGATAATTCAGTTTTTAAATATTTTTAGATAGAAAAATACCTCATCTTATTAAAATAAGTTCCCTTGAAACAGAAGTTCAAAAATATTTTCAGAAGGTGCATTATAAATTAAGTATAATCTGTTCAAGAGGCATTATCCTGGGGGTGAAGATTTTTTCGAAATTTTAAATTAAGGTTCCTATGGACCAATAAGATTCATCCAAATGTAGGGAGGAGATAAATAGAAGAATAAAAGAAAAATCCCCCAAAAATGAGTAAATACTCACATAAGACGAAGAGTTGACTAAGGACAAGGTTAATAGTTAAAAAAGAGAGATATTTAGATCAAATGATGCATTTTTGACACCTCAGTATGGGGGAATTTCCCTCATGAAGGAGGCGCCTATTTCACATGCTTGAATGAGTTTTAAACTCCCAAATAATGAGATATTTTTATCTCTCCTCTCTCCTGTTTCAACTAGATCCAAAAAGTGAGCAAAACTGACCCAAAAATAGTCAAAAATTGACCAAACTGATCTGGAAAATTCTAGAATCAGTTGCCTTGGTTAGAAGCTCACTTTTTCCTATAAAAAGAAGCCTTCTCCTTTGTTAAAATTGAATAGTGTTTTGCACTGTTACCCTGCCTCTCCCAAGTGCCAAAAATAGTGAATTTTACTCATAATTCATTAGTTTTTGACCTTCCCTCTTCCAAAAGATTGGTGGCCACTCTTGTTTCCAAACAAGAGTAGAACCCTCAAACCATCAAGCCAAAGGAAAGCTCTCAAAATTCCTTCGTAAGTTGGAGATTCTTCTCTTTTCCATTCCTTTTATGGTTTTTTTAATGGTTTTTATGATTTTTGTCTTCTCTAAATTGAATGGATGTTATGCCTCATTAAAAAAAAGGCATTCCCCTCTCTTCTTTAGTAAATCCAACCATTCTTTATCCTAGATGATTGATTATTGGATAAAATCAAATTTTTCATCAATGTTTCTCGTGAATAAGTAGAAAATGTTTACTTTAGAATGATTTAAATACTCTTGGTGAACTTCTAATTAACTTTAGTGAATTAAAAATTAAAAAATGGTTAGTCATACAAAGGAGGTTATGGTAAATTTTTTTGAAAATTAGTGAAATAAATTTTATCTTTTATTAATCAAAAAAAGTAATCCCCATCATTAGAGTATTCTAAAAGTGTCATTTTCATTCATGCATAGAAAGATGCATATTGATTAATTTTTATAAAAGAATGATTTTCAATAGAATTAAATCCTATGAAAGATACTTATTGATAGTTTTTTTATTATAAAAGTGTTACTTTTATCATTATTGATGTCTATGCAAAAAAGTATGCATAAAAGAAAATTTTTTTATTATAAAAGTATTACTTCTATCATTATTGATTTCTATGCTTAAAAGTATGCGTAAAGAATATTTTTTTATTATAAAAGTGTTACTTTTATCATTATTGATTCTATGCATAAACCTATGCATAAAAGATATTTTTTTTATATTAAAAGTGTGATTTTCATCATAAATGTTTTTTATGCATAAAAGATATTTTTTTATATTAAAAGTGTGATTTTCACAATAAATGATTCTTATGCATAAACCTATGCATAAAGGATAATTTTTATATTAAAAGTGTGATTTTCATCATAAATGATTTTTATGCATGAACCTATGCATAAAAGATATTTTTTGAATATTAAAAGTGTGATTTTCATCATAAATGAATTTTATGCATAAACATATGCATAAAAGATATTTTTTATATTAAAAGTATGATTTTTATCATAAATGATTTTTATGCATAAAAGATATTTTTTATATTAAAAGTGTTATTTTTATCATAAATGATTTTTATGCATAAACATATGCATAAAAGATATTTTTTTATATTGAAAGTGTGATTTTCATCATAAATGATTTTTATGCATAAACCCATGCATAAAAGATATTTATATATATATATTAAAAGTGTGATTTTTATCATAAATGATTTTTATGCATAAACATATGCATAAAAGATATTTTTTTATATTGAAAGTGTGATTTTCATCATAAATGATTTTTATGCATAAACCCATGCATAAAAGATATTTATATATATATATTAAAAGTGTGATTTTTATCATAAATGATTTTTATGCATAAAAGATATTTTTTATATTAAGAGTGTGAATTTTATCATAAATTATTTTTATGCATAAACCTATGCATAAAAGATATATTTTTTATATTAAAAGTGTGATTTTCATCATAAATGATTTTTATGCATAAACCAATGCATAAAAGATCTTTTTTTAATATTAAAAGTGTGATTTTTATCATAAATTATTTTTATGCATAAAAGATATTTTTTTATATTAAAAGTGTGATTTTCATCATAAATGATTTTTATGCATAAAAGATATTTTTTTATATTAAAAGTGTGATTTTCATCATAAATGATTTTATGCATAAAGCTATGCATAAAAGATATTTTTTTAATATTAAAAGTGTGATTTTCATCATAAATGATTTTTATGCATAAACATATGCATAAATGAAATTCTTTCATGATAAAAGAGTGATTTTCAACATAAATGATTTTTATGATGATAAAAGTGTGACTTTCATGAGAATTGGATTTTATGCATAATAAGATGCATATAGAATCTTTATAATTAAATAAGGGTTCTCCTTAGTCATGTGTTTAATTTCCACAAAAATTAAAAAAATGAATAAGTAGATAATCTGTGAGAAGAAATGCTACCGTTTCATATTCACTAAGATGGTAATGAGAAAATTCAATTAAACTATCGAAGTCAGAGATAAATGATTATTTTATTCCTCCTAAGAAATTCATGTTTTAGAAATCAGTAAGCAAATATTCGTCGAACGAAATTTACAAAAAGAGAAATTGTACCTTTCGAGAAAGATAGTTTAGGAAGAACCTTTCCAAACCCAAACTCTAATTCAGACTATTGACCAAGACCTAATTCCTTCGTCAATTTCAATCAATGACGATGTGCCTAGTTCTGAAAAAATGTACTCAAATCTCCCACTAATCTGAAACTAAGTTAAGACTTTTGATTTTGATATGAGGATCAAGTTAACAGAATTCGAGGAATTTTGTTTGGAATTCAGACCTGGATCTAGAACTATTGAGATACGGATTTAAGATTATTCATGGTTTTTAAAAAAATCAAAACTGAAAACTTGCATAGAAACCGTGTTTTCTTAAAAGACTGTCTTACACCAGAATGCTGGTGGGAGCATTTGGCATATGTGTTTAACTAAGGTTGTAACAGCTGGCGGGGGAGTGTTCGAGGGACAACTCACGCGGTAAAAACTTGCCCAGATCTATCTTGACCAGCCTGGGTATGGTGAAAAATGGTGTGATTCCGGTACAATGGGTGAGGGCCGACAAAGCGGTCCCTGAGTGAAGTACCAGGACACCTAAGGAGGATCCTAGAGGGTTCTGACCAGGAGATGCATGGGCTCGCGGTGCTTAGGACACCCATTCATATGTCGAGGAAGATATATATATGTATGTTGATGAAATGATTATTGTAATCTCTTAACTGGATCTCGTTTGCTGACCAGCTGGTCCCAACGGAGAGTCCAGAGTGGTACTGTTTTTGTGAAACAAGGGATTGAATGGAAATTTTGAGTTATGAAACCTGTGATCATATCTGTTTTGTCAATGGATTATTTTTTTTATATTAAAGTTTTAAAGAGGAGTGTGTGCGTACCTGTTTTCTAAAGTTAAAGTTAAGAAAGGCAATTCAATTATGGGTGGGTGAGTACTTGTTTGGTTCTACCGATTCCAGTGGTAGGGTGGTGGCTAACCCATGGGCCGGATGGGGTTAGGCTGGAATCAGTGGAGTTTTAATAATCAAACTAATAATCAAACTGAAAAATCTTAGGATTACGCTAGGATTCGAGTAGCTAGTTAATTCCCTGATAAATTTCTCAATTGGGTGGATCAACAGTTATGCCTGATCTTGATTAGGAAAAAGCGTTGAATTTACTTAGACGATCAAATTATATCAGTGATAGTTTCCTTCTATCTGGTTTACTCAGGTAAAGGATAGTTTAGAATTGATCTCGTTAGAAAACTCGTTAAGAAAAATTCAAAAAGGTGGAATCGTCTCCGCTTTTCGGGCATGGGAAATTTTCCCGGTTTCGGTTTTCGGAATGACCACCAGCCTAGTCTCGTGCCCGGACATTCGTGGGGCGAGGCCTCGAGTGAGAAACCCTACCCCGCGCACGAGGGGGCTGCTTCCGCTGTCAGCTACCGGGAGTCTGCCGTCTTATCAGAAAATTGATAATAAAAACACAGAAAAAGCATTTTTCATAATGTATTTTTATTCCGTAAGCTTCTTTAATGAAGAATTTTTAATTAAAGAAATTGTTTTTATAGATGGAAGTTCCCTATTTATCTGGTATTCCCCACCTCACCCAGTCTCAAGATATGACTGCGTTCTCCTTCGAGCGTCTCATCTCTTCCGCTTCAACTCAAACAAGCTGAGCAAAACTCGCATGCCATTTCGAGGATTTATATTTTCCATCTACCTCAATCTAGAGCAACCTTAGAACTCCTTCCTAGAACTGGGGCAACCAAAGAGAAAGAGTTCAACCTGAGACTGCAGCAGCCAGAGCAGTCATCACAATTTCAGATGTAGTAGAAGAGAAAAGAGGGCAGATCTATGCTGCAATTGAAAGCCAAGGGCCTAACCATCAGTTCTCAGTCATCCATACTCCAGCAGAGTATGAAGATAAGCCTTTTAAGCTTTTAATTGATTCAGGCAGTTCTCATTCATTCATTTCCCCTGGATGCTTGCGTAAGCTAGTCTTAGAATAGAAATCCAAGAAACCTATGCAAGTTGAATTGGCCAGTGGGAAGACTCTTTTCACTCACCATGAGACAGATCTTATCCAATTCAATCTAGATGGTAATGTATTTGACTGTCAGTTCATAGTTTTACCTCTGGGAGTTTTTGATGGGATCCTTGGAATGGATTGGCTCCGCAAAAATCAAGCTGACATACACTGTCACAATGGAACCATTTCCTTCCATGACCTTCACGGGAACAAAGTTTAAGGAACTAGAGTTTCCGGATCCCCAGACCTTCAGCTAGTAAAAGCTTCCAGGTTGCTGAAAGGACTTAGGAAGAAGTAGCAAATTTATGTTGTCAAAATGAGTCCAGTAGACTCAAAGCTTAAGGCTAAAGAACCAGAATGGTTAAGTGAACTTGATGATCTATTCCCAGCAGAGCTAACTGAAATGCCTCTAATCCGAGAAGTAGATCATGTGATTGAATTAACCCCCAGAGCTCAACTAGTAGCCCTACGCACGTACAAAATACCAGTTCCTGAAGCCATCACACTCAAGGAACAGCTTAGACAGCTGTTAGAACAAGGGTTTGTAAGACCCAGTGTTTCACCTTGGGGTGTGCCAGTTCTCTTTCAGAAAAATAAAGATGGAACGCTTAGACTCTGTGTGGACTACAGAGGTCTAAATCAGCTGATAGTTCAGAATAAGTATCCTATCTTGAGAATGGATGAGCTTTTGGAGAGGCCATCAATACTTGCTATGGGCATTATGAATTTACTGTCATGCCTTTCGGATTAACTAATTCCCCAGCTACATTCAATCGCCTAATGCAGGACATCCTCAGAGAATACTGGAGGACTTTGTTCTAGTTTTCTTTAATGACATTTTGATTTACTAAAAGAATGTAGCTGACCATGAGACTCATGTTCGAAAAGTCCTTGAGATTCTAAGGAAGCACCAACTCTTTGCCAAAAAGAGCAAATGCACTTTCTCTACCGACCACGTTCAATACTTGGGCTTTCTGGTATCCAAAGATGGAATTTCTTCAGATTTCACAAAAGTCCAAGTAGTCATAGACTGGCCTGAACCAAAGACAGTGAAAGAAGTCAGAGGATTCTTGGGATTGACTGGTTGGTATAGAATTCTTATACCAAAGTATGCTCTCATAGCTTCCCCCCTAACTAACCTTCTCAAAAAGAATACCCCATTTCAATGGTCTGCCAGGTGCTAGAGCGCTTTTGATAAGCTGAAGACTGCCTTGGTAACGAGTCCCGTTCTGAAGCTGCCAGATTTCTCTCTACCCTTTGAGGTAGTAACTGATGCAAGTGGTTTTGCCCTGGGAGGTGCACTCATGCAGTAAGGTTATGCA
The DNA here is from genome assembly GCF_041138505.1 of Cibotium barometz. Classification (NCBI taxonomy): domain Eukaryota; kingdom Viridiplantae; phylum Streptophyta; class Polypodiopsida; order Cyatheales; family Cibotiaceae; genus Cibotium; species Cibotium barometz. The sequence continues at coordinate 4,813,306 of NC_141066.1, read as the reverse complement.
GTGGCCTATGAATCCCGAAAGCTCAAAATGCATGAGGAATTATGCTATTCACGACCTGGAATTACTTTCAATAGTCTATGCCTTAAAGTTGTGGAGACATTACCTACTGGTAAAAAGATTCACTTTGATGACAGACCATCAGAGTTTAAAGTGGATATTCACTCAGAAGGACCTCAACATGTGCCAAAGAAGGTGGATGCAGACCACCCTGCAGGAATTTGATTTTGAAATCAAGTACCGCCCAGGCAAAGAAAATGTGGTAGCAGATGCCCTCAGCAGAAAAGCCTCCTTGCTTGCAATTATTGTAATATCAAATCCTTTGATTATTGAAGCAAGTGAGAAGATCATGCACGATAGATTCTTTGGCCCTATTGCTACCCTACTTATCCAGGAAAGCAAAACTCCTCAGGAGTTGAACAGAGTTCAAGGGTATAGCCTGGATGATGGCATTATGTATTATAATCACAGGCTATGCATTCCCAATGATGAGGGAACCAAGGACCAAATTTTGAATGAAGCCCATGACAGCCTTATAGCAGGACATCCAGGTTTCATCAAAACCTACATGTCTGTAAAGAAAAGCTTCTTTTGGCCTGGTTTGAAAAAGGATGTATTGAATCATGTACGTCAATGTCTAACATGCCAGAAAGTCAAAGTTGAAAGAGTAAAAATGCTTGGGAAGTTACATCCATTGGACATCCCCCAGATGAAGTGGGAATGTATCAGTATTATGGACTTTATTATTACTGGATTACCTTCAGTGCAATCTGGTTACAACTCCATTTTTGTGGTAGTTGACAGATTAACCAAATTTGCCCATTTGATCCCTGTAAAAGAAACCTACACTACAGTGGGTGTGGCCAGAGTGTTCCTCAAAGAAATCTTCAGATTGCATGGCCTACCCAGGAGAATAGTAAGTGATCGAGATCCCAAGTTTACTTCAAGGTTCTGGACTACATTTTTCGAAGCAGTGGGAACTTCCTTGGACCTCAACACAACTTATCACCCTGAGACCGATGGTCAAACTGAAAGGGTAAACCAAGTAATCAAAGATATACTTCGGTCATGCTGTGGGCAGGGAACGCAGGAAGTGGCTAAGCTATTTGCACTTAGTCGAGTTTGCCTACAGTGCTTCTTATCACCGAAGTATCGGGATGAGCCCTTTTAAAGCTCTGTATGGACAAGATTGTTTAACTCCATTAACTTGGTCCGACCCATTGATTAGGGTCGAGATGTCCAGACAAATGCTTGACGACATGGAGTAGCAGATGCAGTCCATTCGTAAAGATATTAAAGCTGCCCACGATCGACAGAAGCAGTATGCTAATAAGAAGAGCACAGACAAAAAGTTTGAAGAAGTAGATATGGTCTTCATTAGAGTACGACCCAAACGAAGTTCTCTATCTCTTGGGAAGTACAAGAAGTTATCCCCCAGATATTATAGGCCATATCTGATTACAAAGAAAGTAGGTGACTTAGCCTACGAGCTTCTTCTGCCTCCTCATCTCAAAGTTCATATAATGTATTTCATGTAAGCCTTCTAAAGAAATATGTGCCAAGCCCAAATCATGTACTTCATAATGAAATCCGAACCTCTTTAACCCAAGGGTAGATGAAAATCCAACCTGAAGAAATTCTTGATGTTCAAGAAAAGATTCTCAGGAACAGAATTCTTAGAGAATTATTGGTAAAATGGAAGTTCTATCCTTTTGAAGATGCCACCTGGGAGAATGAACCCCATTTGTTGCGGGATTACCCCTAGTTTTGCGAGATGAGGGCATCTCACATTTTTCAAGTGGGAGAGAATGTAAGATTCCTCCCCAGCCTCTCGAGATGTCCAACATCTTCCCCTATAATCAAATCCCTCTTCAGAAATATAAAAGATCTTGTTTCTACCAGTTTTGGCCTTGAGAGAGAAAATCTTTTAGAGAGTGGTAATTCAGTTTTTAAATATTTTTGGATAGAAAAATACCTCATCTTATTAAAATAAGTTCCCTTGAAACAGAAGTTTAAAAATATTTTCAGAAGGTGCATTAGAAATTAAGTATAATCTGTTCAAGAGGCATTATCCTGGGAGTGAAGATTTTTTCGAAATTTTAAAATAAGGTTCCTATGGACCAATAAGATTCATCCAAATGTAGGAAGGAGATAAATAGAAGAATAAAAGAAAAATCGCCCAAAAATGAGTCAATACTCACATAAGATGAAGAGTTGACTAAGGACAAGATTAATAGTTAAAAAAGAGAGATATTTAGGTGAAATGATGCATTTTTGACACCTCAGTATGGGGGAATTTCCCTCATGAAGGACGCGCCTATTTCACATGCTTGAATGAGTTTTAAACTCCCAAATAATGAGATATTTTTATCTCTCCTCTCTCCTATTTCAACTAGATCCAAAAAGTGAGCAAAACTGACCCAAAAGTAGTCAAAAATTGACTAAACTGATCTGGAAAATTCTAGAATCAGTTGGCTTGGTTAGAAGCTCACTTTTTCCTATAAATAGAAGCCTTCCCCTTTGTTGAAATTGAATAGTGTTTTGCTCTGTTACCCTGCCTCTCCCAAGTGCCAAAAACAGTGAATTTTACTCATAATTCATTAGCTTTTGACCTTCCCTCTTCCAAAAGATTGGTGGCCACTCTTGTTTTCAAACAAGAGTAGAAACCATCAAGCCAAAGGAAAGCTCTCAAAATTCCTTCGTAAGTTGGAGATTTTTATTTTTTTTTTCTTTTATGGTTTTTTTTATGGTTTTTATTATTTTTGTCTTCTCTAAATTGAATGGATGTTATGCCTCATTAAAAAAAAAGGCATTCCCCTCTCTTCTTTAGTAAATCCAACCATTCTTTATCCTAGATGATTGATTATTGGATAAAATCAAGCTTTTCATAAATGTTTCTCTTAAATAAGTAGAAAATGTTTACTTTAGAATGATTTAAATACTCTTGGTGAACTTCTAATTAACTTTAGTGAATTAAAAATTGAAAAATGGTCAGTCATACAAAGAAGGTTATGGTAAATTTTTTTGGAAATTAGTGAAATAAATTACATCTTTTATTAATCAAAAAGAGTAATCCCCATCGTTAGAGTATTCTAAAAGTGTCATTTTCATTCATGCATAGAAAGATGCATATTGATTAATTTTTATAAAAGAATGATTTTCAATAGAATTAAATTCTATGAAAGATACTTATTGATAATTTTTTTATTATAAAAGTGTTACTTTTATCATTATTGATTTCTATGCATAAAAGTATGCATAAAAGAATATTTTTTATTATAAAAGTGTTACTTTTATCATTATTGATTTCTATGCATGAAAGTATGCATAAAAGAATATTTTTTTATTATAAAAGTGTTACTTTTATCATTATTGATTCTATGCATAAACCTATGCATAAAAGATATTTTTTTATATATTAAAAGTGTGATTTTCATCATAAATGTTTTTTTATGCATAAAAGATATTTTTTATATTAAAAGTGTGATTTTCACATTAAATGATTTTTATGCATAAACCTATGCATAAAAGATATTTTTTTATATTAAAAGTGTGATTTTCATCATAAATGTTTTTTATGCATAAACCTATGCATAAAATATATATATTTTTTATATTGAAAGTGTGATTTTTATCATAAATAAATTTTATGTAAAAACATATGCATAAAAGATATTTTTTATATTAAAAGTGTGATTTTCATCATAAATGATTTTTTTGCATAAACATATGCATAAAAGATATTTTTTATATTAAAAGTGTGATTTTCATCATAAATGATTTTTATGCATAAACGTATGCATAAAAGATATTTTTATATATATTAAAAGTGAGATTATCATCATAAATGATTTTTATGCATAAAAGATATTTTTTTATATTAAGAGTGTTAAGTTCATCATAAATGATTTTTATGCATAAACCTATGCATAAAAGATATATTTTTTATATTAAAAGTGTGATTTTCGTCATAAATGATTTTTATGCATAAACCTATTCATAAAAGATATTTTTTTAAATATTAAAAGTGTGATTTTTATGCATAAACCTATGCATAAAAGATATTTTTTTAATATTAAAAGTGTGATTTTCATCATAAATGATTTTTATGCATAAACCTATCAATAAAAGATATTTTTTTATATTAAAAGTGTGATCTTCATCATAAATGATTTTTATGCATAAACATATGCATAAAAGATATTTTTTTATATTAAAAGTGTGATTTTCATCATAAATGATTTTATGCATAAACCTATGCATAAAAGATATTTTTTTAATATTAAAAATGTGATTTTCATCATATTTGTTTTTTATGCATAAACATATGCATAAATGAAATTCTTTCATGATAAAAGAGTGATTTTCAACATGAATGATTTTTATGATGATAAAAGTGTGACTTTCATCAGAATTGGATTTTATGCATAATAAGATGCATATGGAATCTTTATAATTAAATAAGGGTTTTCCTTAATCCTCTGTTTAATTTCCACAAAAATTGGGAAAATGAATAAGTAGATAATCTGTGAGAAGAAAGGTAATGAGAAAATTCAATTAAATTATCGAAGTCAGAGATCGAGATAAATGCCTCCAAGATGCTGATTTTTTACATGAGGAACCCCTCCTCCATACTTTCATCCCCCTCCTCCATGCATAGGCCGTCGGGCCTCCGATTCAATACCCTTTTGCCCATCCTTTGACATGGCAAGCATGATCTACACCAATGATGCACATCTTTTTGTATACTAGGACACACACAGCCCTCAAGCAATGCTTTATGCAACATCTTTTTGTATACTGGGCCACACACAACCCTCAAGCAATACTTTATGCAACATGACCTTCATGGCAAAGTGACCACCACATGCACCTTCGTGGTTTTCTTCCAAAATTTTGTATATCTCCTCCTTCCATGGTACTCATCCGCAAAACCAAATCAGCACCCTTCATGTACAAGACATCATCATGCAACACATACTTCCTTGCTTTCCTCATAAATGCATATTTCTTGGATGGCAACACCTCCTTTGGTAAAACACCTCTCTGCAAGAACTCAGCCTCTTTGGAGAAAGATTCCCTCCCATGATACAATGGTCCTTCTACCCTCATGACAAACACATTGGTGGTTATCACCCCTTGTGCTGCTTCATGAGCCTGCTCATTTTGGGACCTGTCTATATGCTGAATGCTCCGGGCTTCAAACCTTTTAAGTAACGGCTTCACACGCATGCATAAGCTCTTCAATCTAGGATTTTTGTTCTTCTAAACTCCCAATACTTGCTTTACCACAAGTAATGCATCCCCTTTTATCTGTAAAATAAACGACGGATCCCAAGCTACATGCATATGCATAATCCACTCTCAAGAGCTACATATTCTGCCTCGTTGTTGCTCTTTGCATCGATATTTAAACCCTGCTTCCTAGCCAAGATTCCATGCTGGTTATAGATCACCACACCACCTGATGCCTCATTATGGCTCTTCCTATATGAACCATCAAAGTACATCAAGAATGCATTGTCAGTCCTGGGTGTCTCAACCTCTAGCTTCCTCACACAACTTCTTCCTTGATCAAGAGAGGACTCTCCTTGTATGTCAACAAATCTGCCAAGGTTGCTCGAGTGCTTTCCTCAAGCAAGAATGAGAACTCAAAGTCTTGCAACTCAACCATCCACTTCATCACCGTTGAGGAAGAAGATAGTTTAGGAAGAACCTTTCCAAACCCTTATTATATAATATAAGCCTTAGCCTAGGTATATTTAAATAATTTTGTTGAGGTTTGTTCCAATACCTTCTAAGCCAATGCCCTGGGATCTAGGGTGAATCCTACCTTTCAGATTATTTAAGGACAATGTTAGTTTCCTTGAATTCCCTTGTTTACAAGGTTTTTCAATTCATGTACATTACGTGCAGTAGGTTTAAGGATCTCTTTCCAAGAGATCCTTGATCATCAGAGTTTCTCATTATTTTATTTATCTTTGACCAAGTCAACTTATCCACATAATTTACTAACTATGGTATACATGCACATAGTACAATTCTTACGTTTGTATTTCTAAAATCAATATTAGGGCCAAACTAAAATTTCCTAATGTTCCAACAAAATATGCCTCAGAATTTCCCACGGCTTTTTCTTTTTTACTGTGGGGGTCTTGGTGCAAAATAAAAAATACTTTGATCACTTTCTCTCCTAAAAAATTACTAGTTGGGATTTATTGCACATAAATTTTATTACAGGTTAGGAGGGATCTTACATAAGCTCATAGAGGTAATAGCATTTGAGAGACACTCAGGTAAAAAGACATGGAAATACATGTATATAAAGTGGTGTTGAGATATCGAGCTCGTCTAGTGAGGCGGTGGCCACTGGCCTAGGGGATAGGCCCCACACTTACACCACTGGCATGGTTGGTGAGATCATGGGAGATATGCGCCAGTGGGATGACAGGCTGTGTGATAGCCATTCTAGAGATTGGCATAGTTATAGCGCCAGCTCATTTAGTCAGGTTCACACTATAGAGAACTCGTGTATGTATTGGTTGAGTACCTTTCATATTGTGTGTACTCTTATTCTTGTATATGGTGTGTTGAGTGTTGAGTAGAGAAGAGAAGATTTTCAGCCTCTCACCTTGTGTGTTCTCTATTAGGGTTTTGTGAGTGTGTGTGTGTGCTTGCAAGAGCTCAAGCTCTCTTCCCCCCTGCATCTTTTCATGGTATCAGAGCCTGGTTCATGCTAAGGGCTGAGCTGCAAGCAAGAGAACCACAGGAAGTGGTACGAGGGCAAGAGCTTCAACTACTCTTCCCTATTGTGTTGGTGACTACACCCTTGTCGGGAGCTCTACGGGAGGCACCGACAAACGGTCTCTGATTGAGGAGCTTTCTTTGCGGGAGTAAAGCTTTAGGGCAACTATACAGTCCTTCGGGCCGAAAACGCGTTGCGGGCGCGTCTGGACCTCCGTTTTTCAGAAAGCAGGCAATTTCGAGCACTGCGGGTAAGTCATCGATTCTCTGCAGAACTCTGTTTTAAGTACTGCAGGAAGACAGATTGACTGTGCAGACACTGTGGGTGCTGCAAAGAGGTCTACAGTTGCCATTGGGTGTATGTATGCACATTGTGGTCACTGGTTGTGACATTTGAGTAGACTGCAGTACCGCTGTGCAGAAAATACAGCAATTGTGCAGAAAAAACCAGAGTGCAGTTTTTGGTAAAATTGTGTGTTTGGCAAGATGTCTAATGATGGCATAACACAGATTATGGCTGAGAAGCTGGATAAGAATAACTTCCATGCTTGGAGGTTCAGGTTGACTAATTTCCTGATGGGAAAAGGCTATTGGGACTACATAGAAGGTGAACATGAAGAGGCACCGGAGATACCGGACATAAATCCTACATCGGCAGATGTGAAAGAGTTTAAAGACTGGAACCAAGGAGCCAGGAAGGTTATGTATTGGCTATCCATTAGTATACAGGACACCATGATTGGGCACATTCAGGATGCCAAGTCCCCCAAGGAGGCGTGGGACACCTTGGTAAAGCTTTATGAAACAAATACCAAGGCACGTAAGATACAGTTGAAGAATGAACTTCAAATTGTGGAGAAAAAGAGCATGTCTGTGAATGACTATGCGTTGAAGATAAAGGGTATTGTGGAATCCCTTGCATCTATTGGTGTGTCAGTAGATGATGATGACAAGGTGGAAGTCTGTCTACGTGGTCTCGGGCCACAATACAAGGCGTTTAAGACGTCTATTCAGACTCGGGAAAACGTTCCCAACTTTACAGATTTGGTGTCTATGCTGATTATCGAAGAGAAGAACTTGGGTGAAGACCAACAGTCTTCACAAAGCAAAAACAGTTCAGAGCAACAGGCCTTCTACACGAGTTCAGGAAGAGGACGAGGTAGAGGAGGCCGTGGACGCGGTCAAGGAGGTGGCCGAACAGGTAATCAGAATTATGGCCAGCAGCAGCAGCAACAACAACAACAGTCCCAGAATCAACAACAACAACAACACGCAGGTGGAAGAGGCAAATTCAGAGGCAGGGGGAGTCAAAGAGGCCGTGGAAATTGGTAAAGGCAATATAATGATGCACGTGAATGCTATTATTGTGGTAAGCCTGGACATGTGCAGTCAGAATGTTATAAGAAGCAGGCTGACATGCAACATGGGAAAGTGCAGCAAAACAACTATGGATCCTCAAGCAGAAATAATGAGGATAATGAAAGGTTTTTTGTTATGCAGCATGTTGTGAATGCCATGTCTGAAAATGTTGATGCAGCACAAAAAGATAATGTATGGTATGTGGATTCAGGCGCTTCGAACCACATGACGAGTCATGGGGAGTGGTTCAAGGAGATGAAAAACCCGGAAAGACCAGGTTTTGTGGAAACACGGGATGACACTGCTCATCCAATTGCCCACGTTGGAGATGTGCCATTGTCTATGCAGGATGGCAAAGTGAAGTACCTTGCAGATGTACTTCATGTACCAAACATAACAAAGAATCTGGTTTCAATTGGCCAGATGATTGAGCAGGGTTTGCAGGTTCGGTTTAACCCTGATGGATGTTATGTTGAAGATTTTAAAGACAAGTACAGGTTGGTTGCAAAAGGCAACAAAGTGGGCAGAATGTTTACATTAAATGTAGACATGCCTGAAATGAGTGCTGCGATGTTTGCAAATGGTTCAAGAATTGTTGTAGACACAGACATATGGCATAAACGAATTGGACATGTGAATGTGCAGAGATTGAAGTCTATGCAGACAAAAGGAATTGTGACAGGGCTGCCAAAGTTTAAAGTGGAAGGTATGCATAAAATCTGTGAAGCATGCCAATTTGGGAAGCAAACAAAGCATGTGTTTCCACGTAATAGATATGTGAGCAGAAATGCACTAGATGTTGTGCATTCAGATGTATGGGGTCCTACGAAGACCATATCTGTGGGAGGCTGCAGGTATTATGTGACTTTCATTGATGACCACACAAGGAAAGTGTGGGTATATTTCATGAAGGAGAAGAGTGAGGTGTTCACTCACTTTCAGAATTTTAGAGTTTTGGTTGAAAAGCAAACAGGGAAATATGTAAAGTGCCTAAGGTCAGATGGAGGGGGAGAGTACTTCTCCAATGAGTTCTCTGAATATTTGAAGAAGAATGGTATTCAGAGACAGTATACATGCAGATACACTCCGGGGCAAAATGGAGTTGCTGAGCGGAAAGACAGGCACATTGCTGAGATTGCGCGAGCATTGATGGAAGAGAAGAATATGCCGCATTGCTATTGGGCTGAGACTGTTTCTACAGCAGTATACATCATGAACAGGACTCCAACTGCAGCCATACATGATGTAACTCCAGGAGGAGAGGTTTACTGGCAGAAAACCAGATTTGTCTCATCTGAAAGTCTTTGGATGCATTGCATATGTGCATGTGCCAGATGAGCTGAGAACTAAGCTGGATCCCAAAGCTGAAAAATGTGTGTTTATTGGATATTCCTTTGAGCAAAAGGGATACATGTGTTATAACCCTGCTACTACACGTGAGTTGAGGGTAAGCAGGGATGTTGTCTTTGATGAGATGAGCAGCTGGTATGTTGCTGAAAAAGAAGCTGTTAGGGCTGATTTGAGTGGAAGTGTGGTTGCACAGAATGCAGGTCAGCAATCATAGTCTTTGAGTGGACCAGGAGAATCCTCATCTAGTGGGTCTATTGACAGACCATGGAGTGGCAGTCTGCGTCATAATACCAGCCCTGCAAATGTGATTACTACATCACGTAAAGGAAAAGAGAAAGTGGTTGAGCCCCTTGGTATGCCTGACATTTCTACAGGGCATTCTCATGTTGATGGAGAGTCTAGTGGCTCAGATATGAGCCTTGATGAGGAGCTTGGGATCCCAGCTATGAGAACACCTGGTGTAAAGAAGGCTATGGAAGCCATGAATGAAAAGCTGCAAAGATCTGGGAGAGTGAGAAATCCTGTGCAGAGATTTACCTATGATGGTTATGTGGCACATCACTATGCATATATGGCAAAGGTTGTGCAGGTTGTTGAGCCCACATGCATTGATGAGGCTGTTGGAAATGTGTGTTGGGAGAAAGCTATGGATGAGGAGATGGATGCACTATATGGAAATGAAACTTGGGATTTAGTGCAATTGCCTGAAGGCAAGAAAGCCATTGGATGCAAGTGGGTGTACAAAGTTAAACATAACAGTGATGGAAGCATAAACAGGTACAAGGCTAGATTGGTAGCCAAAGGATATGCGCAGACATATGGGATTGATTATGAGGAAACTTTTAGCCCAGTTGCCAAGATGGCAACGGTGAGAGTTGTGATAGCAGTGGCTGCGTCAAAGCAATGGTCTTTACATCAGATGGATGTAAAGAATGCATTCTTGCATGGGGATTTGCAAGAAGAGGTGTATATGTTGCAGCCACCTGGTTATGAGGATGTGGGTCACCCTGAGCATGTTGGCAGGTTGAAGAAAGCCTTGTATGGCTTAAAGCAAGCACCAAGAGCATGGTCTGACAAGATTTCTGAATATCTTGTCACTATTGGCTTTCATGTAGCCAATGCAGATTTCTCGTTGTATGTGAGACATGGTGATAGAGGAGTTGTGCTTGTTGTCATCTATGTAGATGACTTGATCATTATGGGGGACCATGATGCAGAGATCTTTGATGTAAAGATCTTGCTTAGATAGAAGTTCGAGATGAAGGATCTGGGGGAGCTCAGATATTTCTTGGGCATTGAGGTGATTAGGTCACCACATGGTATTGGATTACTGCAGAGACAGTATGGCTTGGACATGTTGTCCAAGTATGGTATGATAGGCTGTAAGCCTATTTCTGTGCCATTGGATCAGAATGGCAAGTTGAGTGCAGATTCAAGAGAGATCTTGGAGGATCCTACTATGTACAGACGCATAGTAGGAAGTTTGATCTACATGACGATCACCAGACCAGATTTGAGATATGCTGTTGGGCTGGTGAGTCAGTTTATGCAGGTTCCACGGAAACCGTATTTGGATGCAGTGAGACGCATACTAAGGTATGTGAAGTCTACTTTGCATTGTGGACTATTCTATGAGACTGGGACAGAGATATGTGTACATGGGTACACAGATGCTGATTGGGCTGGTAGTATCTCAGACAGAAGATCTACCAGTGGCTTTATGTTTTCTTTGGGGAGTGCTGCTGTGACTTGGAGCAGCAAGAAGCAGCCTACGGTTGCTCTATCCAGTACAGAGGCCGAGTACAGAGGAGCTGCTATGGCAGCATGTGAGGTAGCTTGGTTGAGAAAGCTACTGGCAGATTTGGGTCTATCAGTGGATAAACAAGTTTCTGTGACAACATTAGCAGTATACAGTTGGCCAGGAACCCAGTCTTTCATGCTCGTACGAAGCACAGAGGTCCACTACCACTTCGTCAGAGAGAAGGTCTTGGCAGGAGATCTTGACCTTGTTTATGTCAGCACAAAGGATCAGGTAGCTGACATCTTCACCAAAGCATTGGGTACAAAGAAGCTTCGCAGATTCAGGGCTTTGCTTGGTGTACATGAGATGGAGTTGAGCTCGAGGGGGAGTGCTGAGATATCGAGCTCGTCTAGTGAGGCGGTGGCCACTGATGACCCGCTTGGGGGATAGGCCCCACACTTACACCACTCGCATGGTTGGTGAGATCATGGGAGATATGCGGCCAGTGGGATGACACCGTGTATGTATTGGTTAAGTACCTTTCATATTGTGTGTACTCTTATTCTTGTATATGGTGTGTTGAGTGTTGAGTAGAGAAGAGAAGATTTTCAGCCTCTCACCTTGTGTGTTCTCTATTAGGGTTTTGTGAGTGTGTGTGTGTGCTTGCAAGAGCTCAAGCTCTCTTCCCCTCTGCATCTTTTCAAGTGGCACCATTAGACTATTTGTAGTTGGTTTTATGTAAGGTGTGATGATAGGGCACTCAAGTACTTTCTCTCATAGCCCAATTTTCCTCCAAAGCAAAGAATATGGTTACTTACTTTGTCGAATTATGGTTTTGAGATTGCATACAACAAAGGAACCGACAATGTGGTTTGTAGATTCACTATCTACTAGGATATGTGAATATGTGTTTATTGTGGCAAGTGATTAATAGGCATTGGCTTATGGATATCTAGGAGGTGTATTTGCTTGTTGAGCCTCGAGGGGGCAACCCATGTGGCTCAAAAATTATAGCAAGGGGGGGCTACTTTACTACAAGGATAGAGTGTATCCTCTGCCTACTTTAGCATTCAATCAAAAGTATTGGAAGAGATGCATTGTTCTCCAAAGGCATAGCTGGCATTAGGGTGTTTTCAGCCCGGTTTGGTATAGCGAGGAAAAGGAAACACTGAAAATGAATGTGGAAAGATGTACCTAGGTATTTAAATGCACAACATTTTGACTCATCAAATATCCCACACATAAGCCCGATGGGTTTCTTTAGCCCGTACCAAATTTGGAAGAAAGATAGACTCGCATTACTATGGGCCTTCCTCATACAAGGAGGGGATGGAAAAGCATTGATGTGAGAAGGGACATATCATTTATGTGTTGATGGATAGGTTGCCGAAGATATCCCAATTTATGTCTTCAAACATGAAGTATACAACATCAATAATGGCATTTGAATTGATGAAAAGTATGTTCAAGCTGTGCATGGGATGCCACAAAACTTGTGATGAGTGATATAGATGCTAAATTTTTTTAAAAGTGTACTGGAGATCACTTTTTGAAAGTACGGGCACCAAGTTCACACCAAGTTCAAAGGTGACTTATATTACATCAATGATGGCAATTGAACTCATGGAAAGTGTGCTCAAGTGGCATGGAATGCGGCTGAAAATTGTGAGCGATAGCAATGTCAAATTATTCATTCTCTGAAGCCAAAAAGGTAAAATTTCTTGTATGGAAGGGTACTTTAAAATTTTGAAAAAGAGAATATTGGACCACTTACACCAGTAATTGGGCTTGTAGATAGGTATGATTTTGTGCTGTAGGAAGTGAGAGAAGCCTCCAAGCTCCCAATTTCTCCCCGCCCACTTCTTCTTGAACTCAATGCCACGTGCTTTGAATGTAGAGGGGAACCCAATGATATGGACAAGCTTGTGGGGTACTATGACATGTAGGAGTTAGAGGGTATTGTTGTAAGGCCTTAATTGCACAAAATACAAGCTTGCATTTTGGCCTCATGAAGCCCATGGGAAAAAGAAGAGCTACGGGTGCCTTTCTAAAGGTCAACAGGCTCCTTCATGCATGGGAAGGCTCAGAGTATGGTATAGCCAACCATGTACCCTAAGGTTTACCTCCATCTTGCTTGAGAAAAAGGGGGTCAAACGTGTGCATGAATCTTTATTTGTGGGCTAGTAAACTAGGGCAAACTTAAGCATCACTCAGTAAAGTAATAGAATAAGGAGCCGGACACGACAAACCACTTTGGTAACTACCATCTAACCAAAACCACAGGCTGGAATACTACTTACCATTTTTCACAAACTATTGCCCAATTCCATATGGTATTATAGCAACCCATAGTTTTCTCTCAACCCCTTTTTAACCTTAGTCCATGACCCACTGAATTTATTTTGACCCTTGCCCTTATTATAGAATATAAGCCTTGGCCTAGGTATATTTAAAAAATTTTGGTATAATTTGTTCCAATACCTTCTAAGCCAATGCCCAGGGATCTAGGGTGAATCCTACCTTTCAGATTTTTTAAGGACAATGTTAGTTTCCTTGAATTCCCTTGTTTACTAGGTTTATCAATTCATGTACATTACGTGCACTAGGTTTAAGGATCTCTTTCCAAGAGATCCTTGATCATCAGAGTTTCTCATTATTTTATTTATCTTTGACCAAGTCAACTTATTTGCATAATTTACTAATTATGGTATACATGCACATAGTACAATTCTTACATTTGTATGTCTAAAATCAATATTAGGGCCAAACTGAAATTTCCTAATGTTCGAACAAAATATGCCTCAAAATTTCCCACGGCTTTTTCTTTTTTACTGTGGGGGTCTTGGTGCAAAACAAAAAATACTTTGATCACTTTCTCTCCTAAAAAATTACTAGTTAGAATTTATGTGTTGAGATTGCATACAACAAAGGAAAGGACAATGTGGTTTGTAGATTCGTTATCTACTAGGATATGTGAATATGTGTTCATTGTGGCAAGACATTAATAGGGATTGGATTATGGATATCTAGGAGGAGTATTTTCTTGTTGAGCCTCGAGGGGGTAGCCCATGTGGCTAAAAAATTATAGCAAGGGGGTTACTTTACAAGGATAGTGTATCCTCTGCCTACTTTAGTATTCAATCGAAAAGTATTGGAAGAGATGCATTGTTCTCCAAAGGCACAGCTGGGATTTGGGTGTTTTTAGCCCTTTGGTATAGCGAGGAAAAGTAAACACTTAAAATGAATGTGGAAAGATGTACCTAGGTATCTAAATGCATGCCATTCCAATTCAACAAAGATCCCACACATAAGCCCGATGGGTTTCTTTAGCCCGTACCAAATTTGGAAGGAAGATAGACTCACATTACTATGGGCCTTCCTCGTACAAGGAGGGGATGGGAAAGCATTGATATGTGAGAAGGGGATGGGATATCGTTTATGTGATGATGGATAGGTTGCCGAAGAAATCCCAATTTATGCCTTCAAACATGAAGTATACAACATCAATAATGGCATTTGAATTGATGGAAAGTGTGTTCAGGCTGTGCATGGGATGCCACAAAACTTGTGATGAGTGATATAGATGTTAAAATTTTTAAGTATATTTTGGAGATCACTTTTTGAAAGTATGGGCACCAAGTACACACCAAGCTCAAAGGTGACTTATATGACATCAATGATGGCAATTGAACTCATGGAAAGTGTGCTCAAGTCGCCAATGCGGTTGAAAATTGTGAGCGATAGCAATGTCAAATTATTCATTCTCTGAAGTCGAAAAGGCAAAAATTCTTGTATGGAAGGGTACTTTAAAATTTTAAAAAAGAGAATATTGGACCACTTACACCAGTAATTGGTCTTGTAGATATGTATGATTTTGTGCTGTGGGAAGTGAGAAAAGCCTCCAAGCTCCCAATTTCTCTGCACCCACTTCTTCTTGAATTCAATGCCACTTGTGCTTTGAATGTTGAGGGGAACCCGATTGGACAAGCTTGTGGGGTACTATGACATGTAGTAGTTATTTACAGGGTAGTGTTGTAAGGCCTTAATTGCTCAAAATACAAGCTTGCATTTTTGCCACATGAAGCCCATGGGAAAAAGAAGAGCTACGGGTGCCTTTCTATAGGGGAACACGCCCCTTCATGCATGGGAAGGCTCGGAGTATGGTATAGCCAACCATGTACCCTAAGGTTTAACTCCATCTCGCTTGAGAAAAAGGGGGTCAAACGCATACATGAGTCTTTATTTGTGGGCTAGTAGACTAGGAGCCCGACACGACCAAACCACTTTGGTAACTACCATCTAACGAAAACCACAAGCTACAATACTACTTCCATTTTTCACAAACCATTGCCCAATTCCATATGGTATTATAGCAACCCATAGTTTTCTCTCAACCCCTTTTTAACAACCTAAGCCCGCGACCCACTGAATTTATTTCGACCCTTGCCCTTATTATATAATATATGCCTTAGCCTAGGTATATTTAACTAATTTTGGTGAGGTTTTTCCCAATACCTTCTAAGCCAATGAGCTGGAATCTAGGGTAAATCCTACCTTTCACATTATTTAAGGACAATGTTAGTTTCCCTGAATTCCCTTGTTTACTAGGTTTTTCAATTCATGTACATTACGTGCACTAGGTTTAAGGATCTCTTTCCACCAAGACATCCTTGATCATCAGAGTTTCTCATTATTTTATTTATCTTTGACCAAGTCAACTTATCTGCATAATTTACTAATTATGGTATACATGCCAAAAGTACAATTCCTACGTTTGTATTTCTAAAATCAATATTAAAGCCAAACTAAAATTTCCTAATGTTCTAACAAAATATGCCTCAAAATTCCCCACGGCTTTTTCTTTTTTACCGTGGGGGTCTTGGTGCAAAACAAAGAATACTTTGATCACTTTCTCTTCTAAAAAATTACTAGTTGGAATTTATTGCACATAAACTTTATTATAGGTTAGGAGGGATCTTACATAAGCTCACAAAGGTAATAGCATTTGAGAGACACTCAGGTAAAATGACATGGAAATACATGTATATAAAGTGGCAGCATTAGCTTATTTGTAGTTGGTTTTATGTAAGGAGTGATGACAGGGGACTCAAGTACTTTCTCTCATAGCCCAATTTTCCTCCAAAGCAAAGAAGATGGTTACTTATTTTGCTCAATTATGGTTTTGAGATTTCATACGACAAAGGAAAGGACAATGTGGTTTGTAGATTCGTTATCTACTAGGATATGTGAATATGTGTTCATTGTGGCAAGACATTAATAGGGATTGGATTATAGATATCTAGGAGGAGTATTTGCTTGTTGAGCCTCGAGGTGGCAGCCCATGTGGCTCAGAAATTATAGCAAGGGGCTAATTTACTACAAGGATAGAGTGTATCCTCCACCTACTTTAGCATTCAATTGAAAAGTATTGGAAGAGATGCATTGTTCTCCAAAGGCATAGTTGGCATTTGGGTGTTTTCAACCCTTTGGTATAGCGAGGAAAAGGAAACATTGAAAACGAATGTGGAAAGACATAGCTAGGTATCTAAATGCACGCCATTTCAACTCAACAAAGATCCCACACATAAGCCCGATGGGTTTCTTTAGCCCGTACCAAATTTGGAAGGTAGACTCACATTACTATGGGCCTTTCTCGTACAAGGAGGGGATGGGAAAGCATTGATGTGAGAAGGGGATTGGATATCGTTTATGTGTTGATGGATAGGTTGCCAAAGATATCCCAATTTATGTTTTCAAACATGAAGTATACAACATGAATAATGGCATTTGAATTGATGGAAAGTGTGTTCAAGCTGTGCATGTGATGCCACAAAACTTGTGATGAGTGATATAGATGTTACAAGTTTTAAGTATATTCTGGAGATCACTTTTTGAAAGTATGGGCAACACCAAGTTCACCAAGTTCAAAAGTGACTTATATGACATCAATGATGGCAGTTGAACTCATGGAAAGAGTGCTGAAGTCGCATGGAATGCGACTGAAAATTGTGAGCAATTGCAATGTCAAATTATTCGTTCTCTAAAGCCGAAAAGGCAAAAATCTTGTATGGAAGGGTACTTTAAAATTTTGAAAAAGAGAATATTGGACCACCTACTTAAGTAATTGGGCTTGTAGATAGGTATGATTTTGTGCTGTAGGAAGTGAGAGAAGCTTCCAAGATCCCAATTTCTCCGCACCCACTTCTTCTTGAATTCAATGCCACTTACGGTTTGAATGTAGAGGAAAACCCGATGATATGGACAAGCTTGTGGGGTACTATGTATGACATGTAGGGGTTACATGGTATTGTTGTAAGGCCTTAATTGCACAAAATACAAGCTTGCATTTTTGCCTCATGAAGCCCATGGGAAATTGAAGAGCTACAGGTGCCTTTCTATAGGGGAACACGATCCTTCATGCATGGGAAGGCTCGGCATATGGTATAGCCAACCATGTACCCTAACGGTTAACTTCATCTCGCTTGAGAAAAAAGGGGGTCAAACGCGTGCATGAATCTTAATTTGTTGGCTAGACTAAGGCAAACTCAAGCATCACTTAGTAAAGTAATAGAATAAGGAGCCCGACACCACCAAACCACTTTGGTAACTACCATGTAACCAAAACCACAAGCTGGAATACTACTTACAATTTTTCACAAACCATTGTCCAATTCCATATGGTATTATAGCAACCCATAGTTTTCTCTCAACCCCTTTTTAACCTTTGCCCACTGAATTTATTTTGACCCTCTTTCCCTTATATATCATATAAGCCTTAGCCTAGTTATATTTAAATAATTTTTGTGAGGTTTGTTCCAATACCTAAGCCAATTCCCTTGGATCTAGGGTAAATCCTACCTTTCAGATTTTTTAAGGACAATGTTAGTTTCCCTAAATTCCCTTGTTTACTAGGTTTTTCAATTCATGTACATTACATGCACTATGCTTAAGGATCTCTCTTTCCAAGAGATTCTTGATCATCAGAGTTTCTCATTATTTTATTTATCTTTGACCACCTCAACTTATCTGCACAATTTACTAATTATGGTATACATGCACATAGTACAATCTTATGTTTGTATTTCTAAAATCAACATTAGGTCCAAACTAAAATTTCCTAATGTTCCAACAAAATACGCCTCAAAATTCCCCACGGCTTTCTCTTTTTTACGTGGGGGTCTTGGTGCAAAACGAAAACTACTTTGATCACTTTCTCTCCTAAAAAATTACTAGTTGGAATTTATTGCACATAAACTTTATTGTAAGTTAGGAGGGATCTTACATAAGAATACAGAGGTAATAGCGTTTGTGAGACACTTAGGTAAAAAGACATGGAAATACATGTGAATAAAGTGGCAGCATTAGCTTATATTTGTAGTTGGTTTTATGCAAGGAGTGATGATAGGGGACTCAAGTACTTTCTCTCATAGCCCAATTTTTCTCCAAAGCAAAGAAGATGGTTACTTACTTTGCCAAATTGTGGTTTTGAGATTGCATACAACAAAGGAAAGGATAATGTGGTTTGTAGATTTGTTATCTACTAGGATATGTGAATATGTGTTCATTGTGGCAAGAGATTTATAGGGATTGGATTATGGATATCTAGGAGGCGTATTTGCTTGTTGAGCCTCTAGGAGGAAGCCCATGTGGCTCAGAAATTATAGCAAGGGGGCTACTTTACTACAAGGATAGAGTGTATATTCTGCCTAGTTTAGCATTCAATCGAAAAGTATTGGAAGAGATGCATTGTTCTCCAAAGGCATACCTGGCATTTGGGTGTTTTCAGTCCTTTGGTATAGCGAGGAAAAGGAAACACTAAAAACGAATGCGGAAAGATGTACCTAGGTATCTAAATGCATGACATTTCAACTCAACAAAGATCCCACACATAAGCCCGATGGGTTTCTTTAGCCTATACCAAATTTGGAACGAAGATAGACTCACATTACTATGGGCCTTCCTCGTACAAGGAGGGGATGGGAAAGCATTGATGTGAGAAGGGGATGAGATATCGTTTATGTGTTGATGGATAGGTTGCCGAAGATATCCCAATTTATGCCTTCAAACATGGAGTATACAACATCAATAATGGCATTTGAATTGATGGAAAGTGTGTTCAAGCTGTGCATGGGATGACACAAAACTTGTGATGAGTGATATAGATGTTAAAATTTTTAAGTGTATTTTGGAGATCACTTTTTAAAAGTGTAGGCCCCAAGTTCACACCAAGTTCAAAGGTGACTTATATGACATCAATGATGGCAATTGAACTCATGGAAAGTGTGCTCGAGTCGTAGGTAATGCGGTTGAAAATTGTGAGCGATAGCAATGCCAAATTATTCATTCTCTGAAGCAGAAAAGGTAAAAATTCTTGTATGGAAGGGTACTTTAAAATTTTGAAAAAGAGAATATTAGACCACTTACACCAGTAATTGGGCTTGTAGATAGGTATGATTTTGTGTTGTAGGAAGTTAGAGAAGCCTCCAAGCTCACAATTTCTCCACACCCACTTCTTCTTGAATTCAATGCCACTTGTGCTTTGAATGTAGAGGGGAACCCAATGATATGGACAAGGTTGTGGGGTACTATGACATGTAGGAGTTACATGGTATTGTTGTAAGGCCTTAATTGCACAAAATACAAGCTTGCATTTTTGCCTCATGAAGCCCATGGGAAAATGAAGAGCGACGGGTGGCTTTCTATAGGGGAACACGCTCTTTCATGCATGGGAAGGCTCAGAGTATGGTATAGCCAACCATGTTAAGGTTTAACTCCATCTCTCTTTTGAAAAAGGTGGTCAAACGCGTGCATGAATCTATATTTGTGGGCTAGTTGACTAGGGCAAACTCAAGCATCACTTAGTAAAGTAATAGAATAAGGAGCCCGACACAACCAGACCACTTTTGTAACTACCATCTAACCAAAACCACAAGCTGGAATACTACTTACCATTTTTCACAAACCATTGCCCAATTTCATATGGTATTATAGCAACCCATAGTTTTCTCTCAACCCCTTTTTAACCTTAGCCCATGACCCACTGAATTTATTTTGACCCTTGTCCTTATTATATAATATATGCCTTAGCCTAGGTATATTTAAATAATTTTGGTGAGGTTTTTTCCAATACCTTCTAAGCCAATGCCCTGAAATCTAGGGTGAATCCTACCTTTCAGATTATTTAAGGACAATGTTAATTTCCCTGAATTCCCTTGTTTACTAGGTTTTTCAATTCATGCTAGGTTTACTCATTATTTTATTTATCTTTGACCAAGTCAACTTATCTGCATAATTTACTAAATATGGTATACATGCACATAGTACAATTCTTACGTTTGTATTTCTAAAATCAATATTAGGGCCAAACTAAAATTTCCTGATAATCCAACAAAATATGCCTCAAAATTTCCCACAGCTTTTTCTTTTTTACTGTGGGGGTCTTGGTGCAAAACGAAAAATACTTTGATCACTTTCTCTCCTAAAAAATTACTAGTTGGGATTTATTGCACATAAACTTTATTACAGGTTAGGAGGGATCTTACATAAGCTCACAAAGGTAATAGCATTTGAGAGACACGCAAGTAAATAAAGTGGCAGCATTAGCTTATTTGTAGTTGGTTTTATGTAAGGAGTGATGATAGGGCACTCAAGTACTTTCTCTCATAGCCCAATTTTTGTCCAAAGCAAAGAAGATGGTTACTTACTTTGTCGAATTATGGTTTTGAGATTGCATACAACAAAGGAAATGACAATGTGGTTTATAGATTCGTTATCTACTAGGATATGTGAATATGTGTTCATTGTGGCAAGAGATTACTATGCATTGGATTATGGATATCTAAGAGGTGTATTTGCTTGTTGAGCCTTGAGGGGGCAGCCCATGTGGCTCAGAAATTATAGCAAGGGGCCTACACTACTACAAGGATAGAGTGTATCCTCTACCTACTTTAGCATTCAATCGAAAAGTATTGGAAGAGATGCATTGTTCTCCAAAGGCATAGCTGGCATTTGGGCCTTTTCAGCCCTTTGGTATAGCGAGGAAAAGGAAACACTAAAAATGAATGTGGAAAGATGTACCTAGGTATTTAAATGCATGCCATTTCAACTCAGCAAAGATCCCACACATAAGCCCGATGGGTTTCTTTAGCCCGTACCAAATTTGGAAGAAACATAGACTCACATTACTATCGGCCTTCCTCGTACAAGGAGGGGATGGAAAGGCATTGATGTGAGAAGGGAATGGGATATCGTTTATGTGTTGATAGATAGATTGCCGAAGATATCCCAATTTATATCTTCAAACATGAAGTATACAACATCACTAATGGCATTTGAATTCATGGAAAGTGTACTCAAGCTATGCATGGGATGCCACAAAACTTGTGATGAGTGATATAGATGTTAAAAAAATTTTAAGTGTATTTTGGAGATCACTTTTTGAAAGTATGGGCACCAAGTTCACACCAAGTTCAAAGGTGACTTATATGACATCAATGATGGCAATTGAACTCATGGAAAGTGTGCTCAAGTGGCATGGAATGTGGCTGAAAATTGTGAGCGATAGCAATGTCAAATTATTCATTGTCTGAAGTCGAAAAGGTAAAAATTCTTGTATGGAAGGGTACTTTAAAATTTTGAAAAAGAGAATTGTGAAATCCCTCTGCCCCCTCGTGCTGATAGCAGAAGCAGCCCCCTCGTGCGCGGGGCAGGCAGGGTTTCTCACTTGGGGCCTCACCCACGAATGTCCGAGCACGAGACTAGGCTGGTGGTCATTCCGAAAACCGAAACGGGGAAACTTTTCCATGCCCGAAAAGCGGGGACGATTCCACCTTTTTGAATTTTTCTTAATGAGTTTTCTAACGAGATCAATTCTAAACTATCCTTCACCTGAGTAAACCAGATAGAAGGAAACTATCACTGATATAATTTGATCATCTGAGTAAATTCAACGCTTTTTTCCTAATCAAGATCAGGCACAGCCGTTGATCCACCCAATTGAGAAATTTATCAGGGAATTAACTAGCTACTCAAATTCTAGCGTAATCTTAAGATTTTTCAGTTTGATTATTAAAACTCTACTGATTCTAGCCTAACCCCATCCGGCCCATGGGTTAGCCACCACCCTACCACTGGAATCGGTAGAACCAAACAAGTACTCACCCACCCATAATTAAATTGCCTTTCTTAACTTTAGCTTTAGAAAACAGATACGCACACACTCCTCTTTAAAACTTTAATATAAAAAAAATAATCCATTGACAAAACAGATATGATCACAGGTTTCATAACTCAAAATTTCCATTCAATCCCTTATTTCACAAAAACAGTACCACTCTGGACTCTCCGTTTTGGGACCAGCTGGTCAGCAAACGAGATCCAATAAACAAATTACAATAATCATTTCGTCAACATACATATATATATCTTCCTCGACATACAAATGGGTGTCCTAAGCACTGCGAGCCCGTGCATCGCCTGGTCAAAACCCTCCAGGATCCTCCTTAGGTGTCCTGGTACTTCACTCAGGGACCGCTTTGTCGGCCTCGTCCATCGTACCGGAAGCACACCATTTTTCACCATACCCAGGCTGGTCAAGACCTGGGCAGGTTTTTGTCGCGTGATGTGTCCCTCGAACACTCCCCGCCAGCTCTTGCAACCGACTTCCCTTAGTTAAACACATATACCAAATGCTCCCTCCAGCATTCTGGCGTAAGACAGTCCTTTAAGAAAACAGGGTTTCTATACAAGTTTTCAGTTTTGATTTTTTTGAAAACCATGAATAATCTTAAATTCGTATCTTAATACTTCTAGATCCACGTCTGAATTCCAAACAGAATTCCTCGAATTCTGTTAACTTGATCCTCAGATCAAAATCAAAAGTCTTAACTTAGTTTCAGATTCGATGGGGGATTTGAGTATATTTTTCCTAAACTGGGCACATCGTCATTGATTGAAATTGACGAAGGAATTAGGTCTTGGTCAATAGTCTGAATCAGATTTTGGGTTTGGAAAGGTTCTTCTTAAACTATCTTTCTCAAAAGGTACTATTTCAATTTCTCTATTTCTAAATTTCATTCGACGAATATTTGCTTACAGATTTCTAAAACATGAATTTCTTAGGAGGAATGAAATAATCATTTATCTCGATCTTTGACTTCGATAGTTTAATTGAATTTTCTCATTACCATCTTAGTGAATATGAAACGGTAGCATTTCTTCTCACAGATTATTTTTTTATTCATTTTTTAATTTTTGTGAAAGTGAAAAAGAGGATTAAGGAGAACCCTTATTTAATTATAAAGATTCTATATGCATCTTATTATGCATAAAATCCAATTTTGATGAAAGTCACACTTTTATCATCATAAAAATCATTTATGTTGAAAATCACTCACCTTCCTGCATATTATGATTTGGGCCTTGCTGCCTCTTCGGGGGTGGAAAGTTTGAAGTACTTCCCTAGGGTTGGAATCTTTTAAAGTTAGAGGGTGCAGGCTTTGGCGGGACCTTTACTACAAAGGCTTTGGCAAAATCTTTTGCCATTCCTACTCCTTCAGCCATGGACACTGGCTTGGCATTTTTGACCAGTGTGTCCAAGGGTTCGTTCATTCCCCGAATGAACCTGGCCATGAGTTGTTCTTCATCTAGAGGTGGTGAATATTTGAGTAGAAGAGCAAAGGCCTGATGATATTCCTCGATGGTTTTGCTCTCCTGCTTTAGCTCTAAAAATTCATTCATTTTGGTTTCCAAAAATCCAGGGGACAAAATCTCTTTCTTAGATAGGTTTTTAGGTCGTTCCAGGACTGAGTATTTCTGTCCAGACGGTTGGTGTCGTAGTGGTTCCTCCATGCTACCCTGGCTGTTTCCACTATTTTCAGTCGGGCAAGAGCCATTTTGCTCCGCTCATTATAGCCTGTGACATCAAAATATTCTTCCATGGCTTCCACCCATTTCTCCACCATAGCCTCGCCTAGGTTCTCCCCTTCTCCTTTGAAGGTCCTAGCTGAGTCCTATGAAGAGCCTTGCGAACATCAGGGTCAAGCTCATCATCTTTAGAGAGAGGGTCTGGCTGACGGCCACGGTTTCCTTGTCTCATGATTCTGCCAAAAATTTATATATTATTAAATTTTTATTTTGATATCATCCACGAGATCCTAAGACTTAAGAGGTTCGGAAAACAATTTCTTAAACAAGACAATGATCTTATTGGAGATCTATGACATATGTCCGATAACATAGTCATATCTTGAGAAGACTAGGTGAGGTGGGGAATACCAGATAAATAGGAAACTTTCATCTATAAAAATAATTTCTTTAATTAAAAATTCTTCATTAAAGAAGCTTATAGAATGAAAATACATTATGAAAAATGCTTTTTTTGAGTTTTTATTATCAATTTTTTTGATAAGAATTTATTTATCTTTATTAGCTTTCAACAAAGCTCTGATACCAACTGTGAGATCCCTCTGCCCCCTCCGCGCAGTGGACTCTCGGTAGTAGCTGACAGCGGAAGCAGCCCCCTCGTGCGTGGGGCAGGGTTTCTCACTCGGGGCCTCACCCACGAATGTCCGGGCACGAGACTAGGCTGGTGGTCATTCCGAAAACTGAAATCGGGAAAATTTCCCATGCCCGGAAAGCGGGGACGATTCCACCTTTTTGAATTTTTCTTAACGAGTTTTCTAACGAGATCAATTCTAAACTATCCTTCACCTGAGTAAACTAGATAGAAGGAAACTATCACTGATATAATTTGATCATCTGAGTAAATTCAACGCTTTTTTCCTAATCAAGATCAGGCACAACCATTGATCCACCTAATTGAGAAATTTATTAGGGAATTAACTAGCTACTCGAATCCTAGCGTAATCCTAAGATTTTTCAGTTTGATTATTAGTTTGATTATTAAAACTCCACTGATTCCAGTCTAACCCCATTCGGCCCATGGGTTAGCCACCACCCTACCACTGGATTCAGTAGAACCAAACAAGTACTCACGCACCCACAATTGAATTGCCTTTCTTAACTTTAGCTTTAGAAAACAGATACGCACACACTCCTCTTTAAAACTTTAATATAAAAAAAATAATCCATTAACAAAACAGATATGATCACAGGTTTCATAACTCAAAATTTCCATTCAATCCCTTGTTTCACAAAAACAATACCACTCTGGACTCACCATTGGGACCAGCTGGTCAGCAAACAAGATCCAGTTAATAGATTACAATAATCATTTTGTTAACATACATATATATATCTTCCTCGACATACCAATGGGTGTCCTAAGCACCGCGAGCCCGTACATCGCCTAGTCAGAACCCTCCAGGATCCTCCTTAGGTGTCCTGGTACTTCACGCAGGGTCCGCTTCGTCGGCCCTCACCCATCGTACCGGAATCACACCATTTTTCACCATACCCAGGCTAGTCAAGACCTAGGCTGGTTTTTGCCGTGTGAGCTGTCCCTCGAACACTCCCCCACCAGCTGTTGCAACCGAACGTCCCTTAGTTAAACACATATGCCAAATGCTCCCTCCAGCATTCTGGTGTAAGACAGTCCTTTAAGAAAACAGGGTTTCTATGCAAGTTTTCAGTTTTGATTTTTTTGAAAACCATGAATAATCTTAAATCCGTATCTCAATACTTCTAAATCCAGGTCTGAATTCCAAGTAGAATTCCTCGAATTCTGTTAACTTGATCCTCATATCAAAATCAAAAGTCTTAACTTAGTTTCAGATTGGTGGGGGTTCCCCTCTACATTCAAAGTGCAAGTGGCATTGAAATCAAGAAGAAGTGGGTGTGTAGAAATTGGGAGCTTGGAGGCTTCTCTAACTTCCTACATCACAAAATCATACCTATCTACAAGCCCAATTACTGGTGTAAGTGGTCCAATATTCTCTTTTTCAAAACTTTAAAGTACCCTTCCATACAAGAATTTTTACCTTTTTGGCTTTAGAGAATCAATAATTTGGCTTCAGAGAATCAATAATTTGACATTGCTATCGCTCACAATTTCAACCGCATTACATGTGACTTGAGCACACTTTCCATGCGTTTGATTACCATCATTGATGTCATATAAGTCACCTTTGAACTTGGTGTGAACTTGGTGCCCATACTTTCAAAAAGTGATCTCCAAAATATACTTAAAAATTTTACCATCAATATCACTCATCACAAGTTTTGTGGCATCCCATGCACAGCTTGAACACACTTTCCCCATCAATTCAAATGCCATTATTGATGTTGTATACTTCATGTTTGAAGGCATAAGTTTGGATTTCTTCGGCAACCTATCCATCAACCCATAAATGATATCCCATCGCCTTCTCACATCAATGCTTTCCCATCCCCTCCTTGTACGAGGAAGGCCAATAGTAATGTGAGCCTATCTTCCTTCCAAATTTGGTACAGGCTAAAGAAACCCCTCGGGCTTATGTGTGGGATCTTTGTTGAGTTGAAATGGCGTGCATTTAGATACCTAGCTACATCTTTCCACATTCGTTTTAAGTGTTTCCTTTTCCTCGCTATACCAAAGGGTTGAAAACACCCAAATGCCAGTTATGCCTTTGGAGAACAATGCATCTCTTCCAATACTTCTCGATCAAATGCTAAAGTAGGCAGAGGATACACTCTATGCTTGTAGTGAAGTAGCCCCCTTGCTATAATTTCTTAGCCACATGGGCTGCCCCCTCGCTTGAGGCTCAATAAGCAAATACTCCTCCTAGATATCCATAATCCAATCCCTATTAATCTCTTGCCACAATGAACACATATTCACATATCCTAGATAACGAATCTACAAACCACATTGTCCTTTCCTTTGTTGTATGCAATCTCAAAACCACAATTTGGCAAAGTAAGTAACCATCTTCTTTGCTTTGGAGGGAAATTGGGCTATGAGAGAAAGTACTTGAATGCCTTATCATCACTACTTACATAAAACCACCTACAAATAAGCTATTCATCCACTTTATTCACATTTATTTTCATGTGTTTTTACCTGAGTGTCTCTCAAATGCCATCACCTCTGTGATCTTATGTAAGATCCCTCCTTACCTGTAATAAAGTTTATATGCAATAAATTCCAACTAGTAATTTCCTAGGAGAGAAAGTGATCAAAGTATTTTTCGTTTTACACCTAGACCCCCACAGTAAAAAAGAAAATGCCATGGGGAATTTTTGAGGCATATTTTGTTGGAACATTAGGAAATTTTAGTTTGGCCCTAATATTGATTTTAGAAATACAAACGTAAGAATTGTACTATGTGCATGTATACCATAATTAGTAAATTATACAAATAAGTTGACTTGGTCAAAGATCTATAAAATAATGAGAAACTCTGATGATCAAGTGGTTTGGTGGTGTTGGGCTCCTTATTCTATTACTTTACTAAGTGATGCTTGAGTTTGCTTTAGTCTAGCCCACAAATTAAGATTCATACACGCGTTTGACCCCCTTTTTCTCAAGCGAGATGGAGTTAACCCTAAGGGTACATGGTTGGCTATACCATACTCCGAGCCTTCCCATGCATGAATGAGCATGTTCCCTTATATAGAAAGGCACCCGTAGCTCCTCATTTTCCCATGGGCTTCATGAGGCAAAAATGCAAGCTTGTATTTTGTGCAATTAAGGCCTTACAACAATACATGTAACTCCTACATGTCATAGTACCCCACAAGCTTGTCCATAATATCGGGTTTCGGTCTACATTAAAAATGCAAGTGGCATTGAATTCAAGAAGAAGTGGGTGTGGAGAAATTGGGAGGTTGGAGGCTTCTCTCACTTCCTAAAGCACAGAATCATACCTATCCTGCAAGCTCAATTACTAGTGTAAGTGGTCCAATATTCGCTTTTTTAAAATTTTAAAGTACCCTTCCATACAAGAATTTTTGCCTTTTCGGCTTTAGAGAATATAATAAGGGCAAGGGTCAAAATAAATTCAGTGGGCTAAGGTAAAAAGAGGGCTGAGAGAAAATGGTCGTGGGCTAAGGTAAAAAAGGAGCTGAGAGAAAATGGTCGTGGGCTAGATTTTTCGTTTTGCACCAAGACCCCCACAGTAAAAAAGAAAAAGCCGTGGGAAATTTTGAGGCATATTTTGTTGGAACATTAGGAAATTTTAGTTTGTCCCTAATATTGATTTTAGAAATACAAACGTAAGAATGGTACTATGTGCATGTATACCATAATTAGTAAATTATGCAGATAAGTTGACTTGGTCAAAGATAAATAAAATAATGAGAAACTTTGATGATCAAGGATCTCTTGGAAAGAGATCCTTGAACCTAGTGCACGTAATGTAGAACCTAGTGCACGTAATGTACATGAATTGAAAAACCTAGTAAACAAGGGAATTCAGGAAAACTAACATTGTCCTTAAATAATCTGAAAGGTAGGATTCACCCTAGATCCCAGGGCATTGGCTTAGAAGGTATTGGAACAAACCTCACCAAAACTTTTTTAATATACCTAGGCTAAGGCTTATATTATATAATAAGGGCAAGGGTCAAAATAAATTCAGTGGGTCGTGGGCTAAGGTTAAAAAGGGGTTGAGAGAAAACTATGGGTTTCTTCAATACCATATGGAATTGGGCAATGGTTTGTGAAAAATGGTAAGTAGTATTCTAGCTTGTGGTTTTGGTTAGATGGTAGTTACCAAAGGGGTTGAGAGAAAACTATGGATTGCTTCAATACCATATGGAATTGGGCAATGGTTTGTGAAAAATGGTAAAGTAGTATTCCAGCTTGTGGTTTTGGTTAGATGGTAGTTACCAAAATGGTTTTGTCGTGTCGGCCTCCTTATTCTATTACTTTACTAAGTGATGCTTGAGTTTGCCCTAGTCTACTAGCCCACAAAGAAAGATTCATGCACATGTTTGACCGCCTTTTTCAAAAGCGAGATGGAGTTAAACCTTAGGGTACATGGTTGTCTATACCATACTCTGAGACTTCCCATGCATGAAGGAGCGTGTTCCCCTATAGAAAGGCACCCGTAGCTCTTCCTTTTCCCATGGGCTTCATGAGGCAAAAATGCAAGCTTGTATTTTGAGCAATTAAGGCCTTACAACAATACCTTGTAACTCCTACATGTCATAGTAACCCACAAGCTTGTCCATATCATTGGGTTCCCCTCTACATTCAAAGCACAAGTGGAATTGAATTCAAGAAGAAGTGGGTGTGGAGAAATTGGGAGCTTGAAGGCTTCTCTAACTTCCTACAGTACAAAATCATACCTATCTACAAGCCCAATTACTGGTGTAAGTGGTCTAACATTCTCTTTTTCAAAATTTTAAAGTACCCTTCCATACAAGAATTTTTACCTTTTTGGCTTCTGAGAATGAATAATTTGACATTGCTATCGCTCACAATTTCAGTTGCATTACATGCGACTTATTCACACTTTCCATTAGTTCAATTGCCATCACTGATGTCATATAAGTCACCTTTGAACTTGGGGCCCATACTTTCAAAAAGTGATCTCCAAAGTACACTTTAAAAATTTTAACATCTATATCACTCATCACAAGTTTTGTGTCATCCCATGCACAGCTTGAACACACTTTCCATCAATTCAAATGCCATATTGATGTTGTATACTCCATGTTTGAAGGCATAAATTGGGATATCTTCGACAACCTATCCATCAACACATAAACGATATCTTCGGCAACCTATCCATCAACACATAAACGATATCTCATCCCCTTCTCACATCAATGCTTTCCCATCCCCTCCTCGTACGAGGAAGGCCCATAGTAATGTGAGTCTATCTTCATTCCAAATTTGGTACAGGCTAAAGAAACCCATCGGGCTTATGTGTGGGATCTTTGTTGAGGCTAAATGTCATGCATTTAGATACCTAGGTACATCTTTCCGCATTTGTTTTTTAGTGTTTCCTTTTCGCTATACCAAAGGACTGAAAACACCCAAATGCCAGCTATGCCTTTGGAGAACAATGCATCTCTTCCAATACTTTTCGATTGAATGCCAAAGTTGGTAGAATATACACGCTATCCTTGTAGTAAAGTAGCCCCCTTGCTATAATTTCTGAGCCACATGGGCTGCCCCCTAGAGGCTCAACAAGCAAATATGCCTCCTAGATATCCATAATCCAATCCCTATAAATCTCTTTCCACAATGAACACATATTCACATATCCTAGTAGATAACGAATCTACAAACCACATTATCCTTTCCTTGGTTGTATGCAATCTCCAAACCATAATTCGGCAAAGTAAGTAACCATCTTCTTTGCTTTGGAGGAAAATTGGGCTATGAGAGAAAGTACTTGAGTCCCCTATCATCACTCCTTACATAAAACCAACTACAAATAAGCTAATGCTGCCACTTTATTCACATGTAGTTCCATGTCTTTTTACCTGAGTGTCTCTCAAATGCTATTACCTCTGTATTCTTATGTAAGATCCCTCCTAACTTGCAATAAACTTTATGTGCAGCTAGTAATTTTTTAGGAGAGAAAGTGATCAAAGTAGTTTTCGTTTTGCACCAAGACCCCCACAGTCAAAAAGAGAAAGCCGTGGGGAATTTTGAGGCGTATTTTGTTGGAACATTAGGAAATTTTAGTTTGGCCCTGATATTGATTTTAGAAATACAAACATAAGAATTGTACTATGTGCATGTATACCATAATTAGAAATATATGCACATAAGTTGACTTGCTCAAAGATAAATAAAATAATGAGAAACTCTGATGATCAAGAATCTCTTGGAAAGAGAGATCCTTAAGCATAGTGCACGTAATGTACATGAATTTAAAAACCTAGTAAACAAGGGAATTTAGGGAAACTAACATTGTCCTTAAAAAATCTGAAAGGTAGGATTTACCCTAGATCCCAGGGCATTGGCTTAGGTATTGGAACAAACCTCACCAAAATTATTTAAATATAACTAGGCTAAGGCTTATATTATATAAGAAGGGCAAGGGTCAAAATAAACTCAGTAGTGGGCTAAGGTTAAAAAGGGGTTGAGAGAAAATGGTCATGGGCTAAGGTTAAAAAGGGGTTGAGAGAAAACTATGGGTTGCTATATACCATATGGAATCGGGCAATGGTTTGTAAAAAATTGTAAGTAGTATTCTAACTTCTGGTTTTGGTTAGATGGTGTAATAAAGTAGGAACTTTATTCAATAGGGTTAATAATGGGACAATTCCATGTATAAAAGAGGGGACTTGGACCATGGTTGGAACTTTTGATGATCATTTTTAGAAATGGAAACTTATGTTTCTTGGAGGTCATGGCTTCTCTCTTGGCTTGTGGAAGGCTATTTCCATTCTCTTGGTGAGAGACTAAACACACTTAGGCATCATGTTTACATGGTGATTACTCATATTTTTCATGCATTACATCCCTTCATTCCAATTGGTATCAGAGCTCTTGATTTTGATCATGGGCATGCATGGGTTGTTGGGAAAATTTGCTTGAAAATTTGAGTTTCTTTTAATTTTTTTCTCATTTTCTTGTAATCCTTGAGTGATTCTTGATAAATCTTCTCTAATCTTGCTTAATCTCATGGAGATGGTGAGCATTTCATGGAAATTGCTTGAATTTTGAGTGATTTTGGCCAATTTTGCCATTTTGGGACCAAATTTTGGACCTCTGGACCAAAAATTTGGGGCAGTCGGGCCAAAACTTAGGGCAAGTGACTAATTGCAATTAACTTTTCTGTTAATCAAATTTAGTAATCATCTTCTTCTTCCTCAAGCTTTCCATAGCCATGGGATGCTCTTCCTTTACCCGTTTTGATGCCAAACCTTAGGGTTTTTGTAGAGCTCACTGAGATCTTTCATTTGAGCCTCTTCTTGCTAATTTTTTTTCTCAAGATTGGAGAGCTTTTGTTCATTCTTCCATGGCTGTGAGAAGCCCTAGTATACCTTGCCAATATTGACCAAGTCTTGCATTGCTAAGCTCTTACACTTCATAGGCATCTTTGTGAGCATTCTCATCTCATGAAGGAGGCAAGGAGGAGGGCGACGGGCTACAACAGGCTGCCGCCTCAAAACGGCGCTGAAAATCATGAGGGAGAGCTAGGGGAAGCCTAGCTCTACTACCTCAAGAGTTGAAAGCTTTTCAATAGGGTTCTTAGCCCTTGTTTGGAGCATATTTTCAAGCCTTGTTCAAGCACATGGGAGGTGCTATTTGGCTGCAAATTTCAGAGCAAAGAAGGGCTACGTTTTTCTTCAACAAGAGGCTTCTTCAACATTTTCTACCATTGAAGCTTTTCGGATGACATTGGTGAGTGGTTTGATCAATTTCTTGCAATTTTGAAGCATTTGGTGGAGCTTGGGAATGGATTAGGGTTGGACACATTCAAATTCCCCTAATTTTCAGAAATTAACCATTAAAGCTTGACCATTCACATGCCAATATTGCTTCTCTATGCATTATTGATGGCAATGGTGAAAGGAATTGATTCCACATGAGCTTGGCCAATTCATAGATCACATTTTGGGGGATTTTCTTCATTATGTCTCAATTGGTATGCCATTGATGGAATAGCAAGCTTATGCAATGTTTTTGGAGTCCCTCATGCTCATCTTGATGCCATATGGACACTATGGATGCTATACATAGCCATGCCAATGCTATGTTTTACACATGGGCATAAGAGAGCATTTGGAAGCATGCATTTGTCAATATGATGTGAAAGGGATTGTTGGAATGCAATTGCAAATGCCTTGATTGTGGTTAACAAATGCTTATGCAAATGCCATGGTGAGGGCATTGTGAATTGTTGGTTTGTGTTGGAGCTTTTGGATGATGGATTGAGGCATGAGTCCATGCTTTATTGATGAGTTCTAAATTGTAAAAGGGCATGAGTCATGCTCAATACTTGTAAGCCAACAAACTTGTTCTATCATTTGATATTATCCACATCATTTTGTACCTACACTCACCATTGCTACCACTTCAAGTTTCTATAGAATCTAGCAATGTGTGAGGGTACCTTGGCATTGGTTGGAGAGGCCAAGGGGAGAATGGCTTGAACTCTTTGTGCCGTGATTGCCTTGGAAAAGCGGTACAAAGGGGGATTAGGTACACCGGTGTGAAGACATGGCCTCAACCTTCACCTTGGAGGAAAACTCGGTGAAGGGGTGAGAAGAGCTTGGCCGGGAGATCGGCAAGCTTCAACGCGCGTCCTCAACAATCCTCACCATCGACTTTGTGGATGCATTTGGGCAATGGGGCCCCTTTTTCCGTCATATTGTGTGGATATTGCAAATGCTTTGATGGACAAAGAGTGCATATGATCTTTCATGACATTGTGGGATACAAAGAGTATTGCATGGTGATTTGAGAAGTTGCATTTTCATTTGAGATTTGGTTCCAATTACAAAGGAGACTATGACGGAATTTTTCCAACAAGGGAGCCAAACAAGCTTATTGATTGGAGATTTACCCCATGGATACACTTGAAGAGTTATTCACAACTACCAAGGGGAGAAACACCAATCATTTGTAGCCGGATTGAGCTTTGGGACCGAATTTTGGAAATTTCTGGGATTTTATAAAACCCTAATTCAGTCCTAGGGTTTTGGGATTAGGTCCGAGTGATTACACGACTCTATTCTACTCATTGAGAGTTTTCAAATGAGCCATAGAACCCCTTAATCGGATATCACAATCTTGGTCAAAGTAGTCATGTTGACTTTCTGGTCAAAGTCAAACAGAATATACTTCCACTTTGACTAAATCAAAATGCTTTTAGGGGTAGGTTCTATCTTCCGTTAGCTTTCTATAGAGCCGTCAAAATCCTAATTCCGACATATATTTTGCGTTTTAGAGCCAAATTACTACTTTCAGCTGTCCCGCACAAACCCTAAAACAGAGAGTACTTGCCCACACCTAATTCCTACTGTGTTCATTTGGGAGGATAGTAGACACCATTACCTACCCATAGAACCTTCTTTTGTCCAATTCCGACATCATTTGGGCATTCTACCAACATCTTGCATTTCTTCACTATGCCGAAGGGAAGACCACGCAAGGGTGGGGATGTTGTGCAAGAAATGATCATTGGTGATGAGGACATGGAAGGTAATATGGATGCAAGGGATGCATTCATCAATGAAGATAATGGGGGCAATGTACATAATCAAATTTCTCAAGGGACACAAGCGGCGGTTAACCATGACACCCTCATGCAAATGCTTGTACAACGGTTGGAGACCTTAGACTCCAAGCTTGATTCTCATTTTGAAACATTATCCTCACGGATTGGTGTGATGGAGGACAAGTTTGGGAAGTCTCAAGCACAAGAAAAGCATGGGAATTATGGTGACTATGAGCAAAGAAAAGGCAAGGGCATCTTGAATGAGGATTCCATGAAGGCCGTACAAGAGGATCCATTGGGAGCATCCACTCGGGGATTCATGGCGGATGCACGGAGACCTCTTGTCAAGGACATGTTTCCTCCTTCTTTTCATTCGGGTTTGTCTCACCTCAATGCATCAAAGGGTCCTACCTCTTCTAGGGCAATGCATTCAAGGAAAGAGGATGAGGTGTTTGTGAATAATGAGGAGATTGCACTCGATTGGAATCAAATGTCCTTTGCCCAAAGACAAAGGGATGCTCACGAGAAGTGGATGGAATTGTCGAATATCATCAAGAGGGATTACAAAGACTTTGCACAATTTATGGAGTCATACTCAAAGATGCAAAGATTCAAGCCCTCTACCCAACATGATAACCCATCCCACATATCTTCCAAGGATGTCAAAGACAAAATCTCACTATCAAAGTTCAAAGGTGACGGGTCATCTCCGCAAGAGTTGGAGGAGTGGGCTACCAAGCTTGACACCTATTTCCAACTTTACCCAAAAAGTGAGCGTGATATGGTACAATTTTCCTCCTTACATCTTGAAGATTATGCTCATCAATGGTGGAGGCACTTGGTCAAACAAGGGAACACGCCATCAACTTGGGAAGGATTGAAGCGGGAGATGAACTTGGCCTTCTTAGTGCTTGACCGATACCATGAAGAATGGTATGAGCTTTCTCAAAAGGGGATGATGGTGAGAGGTTACATCAAGAGATTTTTGAAGCTTTCAATGTACGTGGAAGGCTTGAGTGAAGACATGAAGATGAAAAAGTTTGTGCATGGGCTTGAACACTTCATCAAGGCAGATGTGTCGGCTCAAAGGCCTAGCTCTCTCAAAGAAGCTATGAGGTTAGCCGAACTCTATGAGCCAAAGTACAAGAGGTCTCAGCCCATGACCTTCACCAAAGACACACTCAAACCAACCACTACTTCTTACAATTTTGGGAAAGGTCCTACGTCTACATTACCATCCTCTAATCCAAGAACTCCTACATCATTTGGGGGTGGACAGCCAAAGAATGGGATACATCAATTTGATGCCAAAAAGAGTAGTGACTTCATGAAGAAGAAGCCCTTTCAACCCTTCAAGAAGACTCAAAGAATGGATGATCCAAAGATTGAGGAGTTGAGAAGCAAAGGGCTATGTTTCAAGTGCAAAGAGAGGTGGTCACCCGGGCATGTTTGCAAATCAAAGAAGATTGTGGCCACTATGATCCTCATGGATGAGGAAGAGAACAAGGATGACTCTCATGACATTGAGGAATGGGAGGATTGCAATGAAGAAGCACATGAGGAGTCACTTGAAGACCATTCTTTCATCACGGAGGATGGTGAGTTTCCGTTTGATCCGGGAGGTGGAGTTAAGGAAAGCCTTGTGGATGGAGACATGCCTACCAATGCAGAAATTTCAGCTTGCATATGCTCTATCTCACAAGAGTTGTTGGCGGGTTGCAAGAACCCAAGCACACTAAGGTTGGTGGGGACCATCAATGGGAGGGTTGCACATATTCTTGTGGATTCTGGGAGCACTCATAGCTTCATCAACTCTAAATCCATCAACTCTCTCAAACTCAACACAAAGAAGACACCTACAACATTCCAAGTGCAAGTGGCAAATGGGGAAAGTGAGAAGACTAGCTTGGTTTGCCCTTCTACAAAAGTTGTTTTATCCTCTTCATACACTTGGGAAGGTGATTTGGTGGTTTTGGATATGGGTCCCATCGACATTATTATGGGGTGTGATTGGTTGGCTTCACTTGGTGACATTCACATGAACCTTCAACAAGGTTTCATGAGCTTTCTACATCATGGGCAACAAGTGGTACTTGCTGTAAATGCACCTAAGAAGCTCTCTTTGATCACTCCAAGGCGACTCAAGAAAGAGATTAAGGCTTTTGGCACTATCTATGTGTTACATGTTACCCAAGAGGGGATGGAAGGCAGTGGACAGCACATAGATGAGGAAATGGCAACTCTTCTTAAGGAGTATGAAGATATTTTGCAAGTGCCAAAGAGTCTACCACCTAAGAGGGAGATTGACCATGCCATAGTACTTGAACCGAATGCAAAGGTTGTCAACAAGCCTCCTTACCGTTTGTCTAAGGTAGAAAGAGAGGAAGTGGCTAAGCAAGTGCAAGATTTGCTTGCTATGGGTCTTATTCAACCTTCACAATCTCCATTTGCATCTCCCGTTCTCTTGGTGAAGAAGAAGGATGGATCCTTTCGCATGTGCATTGATTATCGTGACTTGAACAAGGTCACAATCAAGAATAGGTATCCCATACCTCGCATTGATGATCTTCTTGATGAGCTCAAAGGGGCAAAGTTCTTCACCAAGATTGATTTGAGATCGGGATATCATCAAATAAGGATGAAGGAAGGTGATGAAGAGAAGACAGCATTTAGGACGGAAAGGGGATTGTTTCACTTCATGGTGATGCCCTTTGGTCTTACAAATGCTCCGGCCACTTTTCAAGCATTGATGAATCGGATATTGGCTCCCCTTCTTTTCAAGTTTGTGCTAGTGTTCTTCGATGACATCTTGATCTATAGCAAGAGCAAAGGGGAACATCTATGTCATGTGAAGCAAGTGTTTGAAGTGTTGAGGAAGCACAAGCTTTATGCAAAGGAGAGCAAATGCACATTCATGGTCAATGAAGTGGAATATCTTGGACACTTGGTGGGTGAGAATGGCATAAGGGCTGATCCTAAGAAAGTGGCATGTGTCAAAGAGTGGCCAACACCAAGCAATACAACTCAATTGAGAGGATTTTTGGGATTATCTTCTTTCTATAGAAGATTCATGCAACATTATGCATCCATTGCGGCACCTCTTACCGACTTGCTCAAGAGGGAGGCTTTCTTTTGGGATTCCATTGCCAACAAGAGCTTCAATGAGCTCAAGGAGTTGCTCACTTCAGCCCCTATACTTGTATGTCCGGATTTTGCAAAGACATTTTATGTGAGGGCGGATGCAAGTGGTAGAGGAATTGGGGCAGTTTTGTATCAAGAGCATGGAGTCATTGCATTTGAAAGTAGAAAGCTTACCGAAAAGGAGATGGGGCTTCATGTTTATGAGAAAGAGATGCTAGCCATACTTCATGCCATCAAGAAGTGGCATCACTATCTTTATGGTGCTCATTTCAAGGTGAGAAGTGATCATAGGGTGCTGAAATTTTTCCTCTCCCAACCAAATCTTTCTCCAAAGCAAAAGAGATGGCTGGCCACACTTCAAGGATATGATTTTGAGATATCCTACACACCCGGGAAGGACAATGTAGTGGCGGATGCATTGTCTAGAATGTGGGCATGCGCTACAACTTCAATCATGGAGGTATATAGTGAATGGATCAAGGGGATTCAAGAGGAATACCTCATCAATGAAGGTGCTGCCCATATTTATACCAAATTACAGCAAGGTGATGGTGGAGAGTTTCCCCATTACAAGCTTCACAATGGTCTCTTGTGGTACAAGGGTAAGGTGTATTTGGTTCCTACCTCATTCTACATACCAAAGGTGCTTCATGAGATGCATTCTTCACCACTTTCGGGCCATCTTGGTGTACTCAAAACCTATGATAAAGTGAGCAAGAGTTTTTATTGGAAAGGCATATGGGGAGATGTGAAGAAGTTTGTGATGGAATGTGCTTCTTGTCAAAAGAATAAGGATAGCCATCAACTCCCAAGTGGTTTACTTCATCCATTACCTATTCCGGATGGTAAATGGACTCACATTTCTATGGACTTCATCACGGGTCTACCAAAGACAAAGCATGGATGGGATCAAATATTTGTGGTGATTGATAGGCTTACAAAATCAGCCCATTTCATTGCTTCAAAGACCACTTAAGCATCTCATATTGCCAAGCAATTTTTGGAACATGTATTCAAGATACATGGCTTGCCACTCAACATAGTTTGTGATCGAGATACCAAGTTCATGGGGACTTTTTGGAGGTCATTATATGAGAGCTTGGGTACTCAAATCACTCCATCTACGGCCTATCACCCTCAAACGGATGGGCAAACGGAGTGCACAAACAAATGGCTTGAGGTGTACTTGAGGCACTATTGTCATGACATGCAAACATCTTGGGATGAGTGGCTTTATCTTGCTGAATTTTGCCATAATTCAAGCAAGCATTTGAGTATTGGCATGTCACCATTTGAGGCTCTCTATGGATATCAAGTACATGTGCCATCGATAGCCTTCCATGAAGACAAAGTGGTCAATCCATTGGCAAAAGAAGAGTTGGAAAGAATGAGACAACTTCTTCAACTTTGCAAGGACAATATGAAGAAGGCTCAAGATGTCATGAAGGCTAATGCGGATGTTCATAGAAGGAATGTGGAGTTTGAAGAGGGTGATTATGTGCTATTGAAGCTTCCCAAGAGTCGGCATAACACTCTCAAAGGTGTAACCAACTCAAAATTGGCTCATAGGTATTATGGACCATACTTGATTATCAAGAGGGTTGGTGATTTGGCCTACAAGTTGGATTTGCCTTCTTCGACAAGGATCCATAATGTGTTTCATGTATCTAACCTTAAGAGGTTTATGGGATCTTTGCCTCAAGAGATGGAAGAGCTTCCACCCATGAATGAAGAAGGTGAGATCATTTATGAGCCGGAGAGGGTTATTGGCAAGAGGACAAGAGAGTTGAGGAATCGGAATATTGATGAATACCTTGTCAAATGGAAGCAATTACCCATGGATGAGGCTACTTGGCAATCATTGGAGTATGTCCAACAACATGGCTTACTTGTGGATGACTTTCCGTGACCAAGTGGTATGGTTTACTTGAGCAAATTGGGTAATATGAGGAGAAGTATACATGCTGTAATTTCTAGACAGCTTTGGGAAGGTCTACTATTGGGCCTATTTTTCTACTCCAACAAGCTTCATGGCGTATCCTAATGAAAGATTATGATGTGGGCTACATATGGCTGAGTGTACATATCATTTTCAGCCCAATATATGGAGTCTAAATGAAGGATTTTCAAGGGTCTTCATCGACTAGAAGGGCTGTCATAACAGTCCCACTCATACACTTTGGGCTTGAAGCTTTGTGGACTTGTATACATCCGGATTTTCATTGTCTATGTGCTTTGGATGTACTTGAGAACTCTTAACCACTTCCCATTGATTACATTAGAGTCTCATACTTTGAGATTGTACATGTTATTGATTTTGAGGACAAAATCTTTGGGAAGGGATGGTTTGTAATAAAGTAGGAACTTTATTCAATAGGGTTAATAATGGGACAAGTCCATGTATAAAAGAGGGGACTTGGACCATGGTTGGAACTTTTGATGATCGTTTTTAGAAATGGAAACTTATGTTTCTTGGAGCTCATGGCTTCTCTCTTGGCTTGTGGAAGGCTATTTCCATTCTCTTGGTGAGAGACTAAACACACTTAGGCATCATGTTTACATGGTGATTACTCATATTTTTCATGCATTACATCCCTTCATTCCAGATGGTAGTTACCAAAGTGGTTTGGTGGTGTCGGGCTCCTTATTCTATTACTTTACTAAGTGATGCTTGAGTTTGCCTTAGTCTAGCCGACAATTTAAGATTCATGCATGCGTTTGACCCCTTTTTTCTCAAGGGAGATGGAGTTAACCCTTAGGGTACATGGTTGGCTATACCATATGCCAGGCCTTCCCATGCATGAAGGAGCGTGTTCCCCTATAGAAAGGCACCAGTAGCTCTTCATTTTCCCATCGCCTTCATGAGGCAAAAATGCAAGCTTGTATTTTGTGCAATTAAGGCCTTACAACAATACCCTATAACTCCTACATGTCATAGTACCCCACAAGCTTGTCCATATCATCGGGTTCCCTCTACATTCAAACCGTAAGTAGCATTAAAATTCAAGAAGAAGTGGGTGTGGAGAAATTGGGAGCTTGGAGGGTTCTCTCACTTCCTACAGCACAAAATCATACCTATCTACAAGCCCAATTACTTGTGTAAGTGGTCCAATATTCTTTTTTTCAAAATTTTAAAGTACCCTTCCATACAAGAATTTTTACCTTTTTGGCTTAGAAAATGAATAATTTGACATTGTTATCGCTCACAATTTTTAACCGCATTCCATGCAACTTGAGCACAGGTTCCATGAGTTCAACTGCCATCATTGATGTCATATAAGTCACCTTTGAACTTGGTGTGAACTTGGTGCCCATACTTTTAAAAAGTGATCTCCAAAATATACTTAAAAATTTTAACATCTATATCACTCATCACAAGTTTTGTGGCATCCCATGCACAGCTTGAACACACTTTCCATCAATTCAAATGCCATTATTGATGTTGTATACTTCATGTTTGAAAACATAAATTGGGATATCTTCGGCGGCAACCTATCCATCTCAACACATAAACGATATCCCATCCCCTTCTCACATCAATGCTTTCCCATCCCCTCCTTGTACCAGAAAGGCCCACAGTAATGTGAGTCTATCTTCCTTCCAAATTTGGTACGGGCTAAAGAAACCCATCGGGCTTATGTGTGGGATCTTTGTTGAGTTAAAACCAACTACAAATAAGCTAATGCTGCCACTTTATTCACATGTATTTCCATGTCTTTTTACTTGAGTGTCTCTCAAATTCTATTACCTCTCTTAGCTTATGTAAGATCCCTCCTAACCTGTAATAAAGTTTATGTGCAATAAATTCCAACTAGTAATTTTTTAGGAGAGAAAGTGATAAAAGTATTTTTTGTTTTGCACCAAGACCCCCACAGTAAAAAAGAAAAAGTCGTGGGAAATTTTAAGGCATATTTTGTTGGAACATTAGGAAATTTTAGTTTGGCCCTAATATTGATTTTAGAAATACAAACGTAAGAATGGTACTATGTGCATGTATACCATAATTAGTAAATTATGCAGATAAGTTGACTTGGTCAAAGATAAATAAAATAACGAGAAACTCTAATGATCAAGGATCTCTTGGAAAGAGATCCTTAAACCTAGTGCACGTAATGTACATGAATTGATAAACCTAGTAAACAAGGGAATTCAGGGAAACTAACATTGTCCTTAAATAATTTGAAAGGTAGGATTTACCCTAGATCCCAGGGCATTGGCTTAGAAGGTATTGGAACAAATCTCACCAAATTATTTAAATATACCTAGGCTAAGGCTTATATTATATAATAAGGGCAAGGGTCAAAATAAATTCAGTGGGTCGTCGTGGGCTAAGGTTAAAAAGGGGTTGAGAGAAAACTATGGGTTGCTATAATACCATATGAAATTGGGCAATGGTTTGTGAAAAATGGTAAGTAGTATTCCAGCTTGTGGTTTTGGTTAGATGGTAGTTACCAAAGTGGTTTGGTCGTGTCGGTCTCCTTAATCTATTACTTTACTAAGTGATGCTTGAGTTTGCCCTAGTCTACTAGCCCACAAATAAAGATTCATGCACGCATTTGACCCTGTAAGATTCCTCCCCCAACCCCTCATGATGTCTAAATTCTCTCCCTGTAGTCAAATCCCTCTTCAAAAATATAAAAGATCTTGTTTCTACCTGTTTTGGCCTAGAGAGAGAAAATATTCTAGAGAGAGATTATTCAAATTTTGGATATTTTTGGATGGAAAAATATCTCTTCATATTTAAATAAGTTCCCCTGAAACAAAAGTTCAAAAAGATTTTTAGAAGGTGCATCCCAAATAAATTATAATCTGTTCAAGAGGCCTTATCCTAGGAGTCAAGATTTTTTTGAAATTTTAAATTAAGGTTCCTATGGACCAATAAGATTCATCCAAATGTAGGGAGGAGATAAATAGAAGAATAAAAAGAAAATCTCCCAAAAATGAGTAAATACTCACATAAGATGAAGAGTTGACTAAGGACAAGGTTAATAGTTAAAAAAGAGAGATTTATGCATTTTTGACACCTCAATATGGGGGAATTTCCCTCATGAAGGAGGCGCCTATTTCAAATGTGTGGGAGAGTTTTAAACTCCAAAATAATGAGATATTTTTATCTCTCCTCTCTTCTGTTTCAACTAGATCCAAAAAGTGGACTAAACTGATCCAAAAATAGTCAAAAATTGACCAAACTGATCTGGAAAATTCTAGAATCAGTTGGCTTGGTTAGAAGCTCACTTTTTCCTATAAATAGAAGCCTTCCCCTTTGTTGAAGCTTAATAGTGTTTTTGCACTGTTACCCTACTTCTCCCAAGAGCCAAAAACTGTGAATTTACTCATAATTCATTAGTTTTTGACCTTCCCTCTTCTAAAGATTGGTGGCCACTCTTGTTTCAAACAAGAGTAGATCCCTCAAACCATCAAGCCAAAGGAAAGCTCTCAAATCCCTTTCTAAGTTGGAGATTCTTCTCTTTTCTATTCCATTTTATGGTTTTTATGATTTTTGTCTTCTCTAAAATGAATATGATGTTATGTCTCATTGAAAAAAGGCATTCCCCTCTCTTCTTTAGTAAATCCAACCATTAGTTATTCTAGATGAATGATTAATGGATAAAATCAAGTTTTTCATAATGTTTCTCTTAAATAAGTAGAAAATGTTTACATTATAATGATTTAAATACTCTTGGTGAAATTCTAATTAATTTTAGAGAGTTAAAAATTGAAAAATGGTCAGCCATACAAAGGAGGTTATGGCAAAATTTTCTAAAATTGTGTAAAATAAATTTTTTTTAAATTCAAAAAGAGTAATTCCCATCGTATATGTATTCTTAAAGTGTTATTTTTCATCCTAGGTAGTATAGAAAAATGCATACTAAAAATATTTTATTAAAAAAGTGTTACTTTCTTTAGAATTAAATTCTATGCATAGAAGGAAGCATATTGAAATTGTTATTTTGATTATAAAAGTGTTATTTTCATCATAAATGATTTTTATGCATAAATGGATGCATAAAAGAAATTCTTTTATATTAAAAGAGTTATTTTCATTATAAATGATTTGTATGCATAAACATATGCATAAAAGATTTTTTTATATTAAAAGTGTGATTTTCATCATAAATGGATTTTATGCATAAGAGAAATTCTTTTATTCTAAAAGTGTAATTCCTACTAAGTTGGATTTATGCATGGAAAGATGCATAAAGAATTTAATTGCATCCAAAAAGTGTTATTCTCATTAATTTTGATTTTATGCATAAGTAGATGCATAAAGAATTTTATTTTTATTCCAAAAGAGTTATTCTTATCAATTTTGATTTTATGCATAGAAAGATGCATAAAGAATTTTATTTTTAATTCAAAAGAGTTATTTTCATTAATTTTGATTTTATGCATAAATAGATGCATAAAGAATTTTATTTTTATTCCAAAAGAGTTATTCTTATCAATTTTGATTTTATGCATAGAAAGATGCATAAAGAATTTTATTTTTAATTCAAAAGAGTTATTTTCATCAATTTTGATTTTATGCATAAATAGATGCATAAAAGATTTTTTATTTTTATTTTTATTTTGAAAGTATTATTCTGATTAAAATAGAATTTATGCATAGTAAAATGCATAAAAGGTTTATTTTTAATTCGAAAGTGTTATTTTTCTTAAAATTGAATTTATGCTTAAATAGATGTATAAAAGGATTATTATAAAAGTGTTATTCCTACTAAAGTTGTCTTTATGCCTAGATGCCTATAAAAAAAATTAGAATTCTCTTACATTTGATAAATAGATGTGATGAGATGTGATAGGAATCAGATAGATGTAAATGGATGGATGGAAGTGATATGAATCAAATAAATGTAAATGGATGAATGTGGATTTGGATGCATGAATGTGGATGTGGATGTGGATGTGGATGTATGGATGTGGATGTGGATGTGGAAATGGATGTATGGATGTGGATGTGGATGTGGATGTGGATATGGATATATAAATGTGGATGTGGAAATGAATGAAGATATGGAATGTGGATGTGGATGTATGAATGAGGATGTGGATATGGATGTATGAATGTGGAT
Source organism: Cibotium barometz (assembly GCF_041138505.1). Taxonomy (NCBI): domain Eukaryota; kingdom Viridiplantae; phylum Streptophyta; class Polypodiopsida; order Cyatheales; family Cibotiaceae; genus Cibotium; species Cibotium barometz. The sequence goes on along the minus strand of NC_141066.1, from coordinate 4,768,832 downwards.
ATGGAAATGGATGTATGAATGTGGATATGGAAATGGATGTATGGATGTGGATGTGGATGTGAAAATGAATGTATGGATGTATTAATGTGGATGTGGATGTGGATGTATGGATGTGGATATACGAATGTGGATGTGTATGTGGAATAATGAATGCGAATGTGTATGTGAAATGATGAGATGTCAATATGAGTGAATCGATGAGATGTGATGAACATGTGAATTGGGATGTGACTAAATGATATGTGATGTGAATGAATCTGATGTGATGAGATGAAAAATGATGTGATTAGATGAGAATGAGTACACATATGAATGGAATGTGGAATAAGTAATGTGGATTGATGAGGGATAATGTGGAAAGACGAGAGTTCATTATAGAAACTGTATTTGTGACCTGTTTGTAAATGACTATTTTATGTCAAGAATGATGGGGAAGCATTTTGACCGTCTTGTGAATTAAGGTCGTGGAGACCTAACTGATAAAGTTGCAATAGCTGACGAAGAGTCAACGGAGGACATCTCGCGTAGCATGGTCAGTCGAGGTCTTGACCAGCCTCGGTTCGATTTAAATGGTGAGCTTCCGGTACGGTGGATGAGGGACCAAGGAAGCGGCCTATGAGTGAAGCGCTAGGTGACCTATGAAGGATCCTACAGGGTGTTGACCATAGATAAGTTGACTTGGTCAAAGATCTATAAAATAATGAGAAACTCTGATGATCAAGTGGTTTGGTGGTGTCGGGCTCCTTATTCTATTACTTTACTAAGTGATGCTTGAGTTCGCCTTAGTCTAGCCCACAATTTAAGATTCATGCACGTGTTTTGTGAGATCCCCGTCCCCACCGTGCAACGGATTCTGGGTGCTAGTAGCGGAAGTAGCACATCTTGTGCGGGGCAGGGTCCTACACTCGGGGCCCACGGATCTCCGAACAAGTGACTAATTCCTCGGTTCTTCCAAACCAAACTTAGAAAAAACTTCCCTTGCCCGAAAAGCACAAGCGATTCCTCCAGGATAAAATTTTACTCTAACGTAGTCAAGGTCATTACTGACCAAACTGATCCAACCGAATGAAACTTGCACTTGGATTATAGAGATCAACGCTTTTTTCCCCATCGAGAGGCACAGCCATTGATTCCTTTTTCCATATAACAATTACTATCTGGGATTTACTTCATCTAGCGTACTACAATAGAAATTGAGTCTCATTTTACGGATCCATCAGTCCAGCCTACCCCATCCAATCTCATGGGTTAGCCAACCGCCCAACCACTGTGGTGATGGGATCCAATTTAAAATTTGGTTAGGTTTTGTCTTGGATACTAGGGAAAAAAGTTCCCAGGCCCCCTAGCCGGATTTTCAAGCAAATTTAACTCCAGTCACACCACTTACACACCCAATATGAAATTGCCTTTTTCCCAGATTTAATTGTATTTAAATCAGTCATTTAATGAAATCATAGTGTTACTGATCATAAACTTACAAGTATCCGATTGAATCTTAATTTTCAATCATTCCTTCATTGGAGTATCTATGGCATCATTGGCAACTAGAACGCTCACCCCTTGTTCACTCAGGGGCCTTTTCGATAGTTCCTAGCTCATAGTACCCAAAAAATATTCACTTATAAAAATCAAGATGGAATCCTCGTTGAAGATCAGCAAGATCAAGCACCAAAACAGATCCATATAAGAGAGCTATGGACTCATCAGTTGAGGACCAGCAAGGTCAATCAACCAGATCCATACTCGATTTCAGAAAACAACTCTTACTCCTTGTTCCAATATCTTTCACGATGCACGTGTGGGTATCTTTGGTGATCCAGAGCCTGAGCACCGTATGGTCAGCACCCTCTAGGATCCTTCGCAGGTCACCTAGCGCTTCACTCATAGGCCGCTTCCTTGGTCCCTCATCCACCGTACCGGAAGCTCACCATTTAAATCAAACTGAGGCTGGTTAAGACCTCGGTCGACCGAGGCTGGTTAAGACCTCGGTCGACCTTGCTACGCGAGACGTCCTCCGTTGACTCTCCATCAGCTGGTTGCAACTTTATCAGGAAGGTCTCCACGGCCACCTTCTCAAGACAGTCAAAATGCTTCCCCAACATTCTTGACATAAAACAGTCATTTACAAACAGTTCACAAATACAGTTTCTATAATGAACTCTCGTCTTTCTAGATTGTTCCACATCAATCCATATTACTTAACCCAAATCCAAATCATATGCATATCCATTCTTAACCAGATACATCATTTTCCATGCCATCACATCAGATTCATTCACGTCACATAACATCCATTCCTATCTTTCTTAAATTACATTACGTCTCATCACATCCATTTCTCATTACATCTCATTCATTCACATCTTATATCATTCATTCACATTCTTATTCACATGACATCTCATCTCATCCATTTGCTCATATTGATGCCATATCCATTCACATACATATTCGCATTTATTATTCCACATACACATCCACATTCGTACATCCACATCCACATCTTCATCCATACATCCATTTTCACATCCACATTCATGCATCCACATCCCACATCCACATCCACATCCATTTTCACATCCACATCCACATTCATACATCCACATCCATACATCCACATTCACATCTACATCCATACATCCATTTCCACATTCACATCTACATCCATACATCCACATTCATACATCTACATCCATACATCCACATCCATACATCCACATCCACATCTACATCCACATCCACATCCACATCTACATCCATACATCCATTTCTACATCCACATCCATACTTATCACATACACATACATCTTTCCTTTCACATACATCCTTCACATACATACATCTACATCCATTCTTTCACATACATATATCTATATCCATTCTTTCACATACATACATCTCCATCCATTCTTCGTTCATTTTCATCTATCTCATTCATTTCACATCCTCATATCTATTTATAGAATACAAGAGAATTCTTATTTTTTATATAAGATTTCTTTATGCATCTATTTATGCATAAATTCCATTTCAAGGAGAATAACACTTTCGACATAAAAATCAATCTTTTATGTATCTTCCTATGCATAAATTCATTTTAAATGAGAATGACACTTTTGAATTAAAATTCAATCTTTTTTTTGCATCTTCTCATGCATAAAATCAAAATTGATGAAAATAAGTCTTTTGTACTAAAATTAGATTTCTTTATGCATCTTTCTATGCATAAAATCAAAATTGATGAGAATAATACTTTTGGGTTAAAATAAATTCTTTATGCATCTTTCCATGCATAAATCCAATTTAGTAGGAATTACACTTTTAGAATAAAATAATTTTCTCTTATGCATCTAATTTATGCATAAAATCCATTTATGATGAAAATCTCACTTTTAATATAAAAAATTTATCTTTTATGCATATGTTTATGCATACAAATCATTTGTGATGAAAATCACTCTTTCAATATAAAAGAATTTCTTTTATGCATCTAATTTATGCATAAAATAATTTATGATGAAAATCACACTTTTAATATAAAAAATTTATCTTTTATGCATATGTTTATGCATACAAATCATTTATGATGAAAATCACTCTTTTAATATAAAAGAATTTCTTTTATGCATCTAATTTATGCATAAAATCATTTATGATGAAAATCACACTTTTAATATAAAAACATTATCTTTTATGTATATGTTTATGCATACAAATCATTTGTGATGAAAATTACTCTTTTAATATAAAAGAATTTCTTTTATGCATCTAATTTATGCATAAAATCATTTATGATAAAAATCACACTTTTAATATAAAAAATTATCTTTTATGCATATGTTTATGCATACAAATCAATTATGATGAAAATCACTCTTTTAATATAAAATAATTTCATTTATGCATCTAATTTATGCATAAAATCATTTATGATGAAAATCACACTTTTATAATCAGAATAACAATTTCAATATACTTCCTTCTATGCATAGAACTTAATTCTAAAGAAAGTAACACTTTTTTAATAAAATATTTTTAGTATATAATTTCTTATACCTAGGATGAAAATTAACACTTTAAAAATACATATACGATGGGAATTACTCTTTTTGATAAAAAAATAAAACTTATTTTACACAATTGTAAAAAATTTCGCCATAACCTTCTTTGTATGGCTGACCATTGTTTAAATTTTGACCCTCTAAAATCAACTAGAATTTCACCAAGAGTATTTAAATCATTCTAATGTAAACAATTTCTACTTATTTAAGAAAAACATTATGAAAAACTTGATTCTATCCATTAATCATCAATCTAGGATAAAGAATGGTTGGATTTACTAAAGAAGAGATGGGAATGCCTTTTTTCAATGAGGCATAACATCGTAATCATTTTAGAGAAGATAAAAATCATAAAAGCCATTAAAATTAAGCATAAATAAAAATTTATGTATTCCCTTACTACCATTCATCAATTAACTTCAATAGCATTAAAAAGCCATTTCAATTAAGCTTCTCAAGCTTGAGAGGGATTGAGAAGAGAGAAACATTGAGAATTTATGGAAAAAGATCAAAATTCACACTTTACCTTACAAATTGCTTGATTCTTTGATCACGGTAGAGGCCCCCAACCAATCAATTGGTTTGGTATATTGATGGAGCCACCAATGGAGATTGAAGAAGGATGGAAGCTCCAATTTCTTCAATTTGGAGAGAATTTTAGAGAATAGTAAAAAATATCACTATTTTAGCATAATTCTGGTATAGTATAATTCTCCTATTTTTTTACAAAGAACTCAGGTTCTTTTTATAGGAGAGGGAGGCTATAACCAAGACCAACTGATTTCTAGAATTTTCCAGATTCAGTTTGGTTGAATTTGGACTAGATTTGGACCTAGTTTGGTTCCTTTTTGATTCGGTTTGATCCAAGGGAGAGGAGAGATAAAAATCACATTATTTTTGAGTTTAAAACTTATTCAAGCATGTGAAGTAGGCGCCTCCTTGAAGGGACTCCCCTTCCTTACACATGTGTCAAAATGGAATCATTATATCCAAAATATCTCATTTTTTAGTAATACTCATAGTTTTTTACTAATAACCCTTGTACATAGTCAACTCTTCATCTTATGTGAGCATTTACTCATTTTTGCGTATTTTTCTTTTAAAAATTGGATTTATCTCCTCCCCACACATGGATTGATCTTATTGGCCCATAGGAACCTTAATTTAAAATTTCAAAAAAATCGTGACCCTCAGGATAAGGCCTCTTGAACAGACTATACTTGATTTCTAATGCACCTTGTGAAAATCTTTTTGAACTTCTGTTTCGGGGGAACTTATTTTAATAAGAAGAGGTATTTTTCCATCCAAAATATTTAAAAACTGAATTATCACTCTCTAGAAGATTTTCTCTCTCTAGGCCAAAACTGGTAGAAACAAGATCTTTTATATTTCTGAAGAGGGATTTGACTACAGGGGAAGATACTGGACATCCTGAGAGGCTGAGGAGGAATCTTACATTCTACCCCACTTAAAAAATGCGAGATATCCTCATCTCACAGGTGGACTATGATCTCTTTCATCTTCTTCTTCTTCTTTAATCACTTCCAGTGTTACTGCCTTGGAAGTGGACGGCCGATTTGGAAACAACTCTCTTTGATTTTCCCTATTCTGAGGTGGAGGTCTTGCATTACTTTGGATTGAAATTGGAGGTTGGATAGAGGGCCTCTACCTCTGGGATTTCCTTGATTTTGGCAGATAGACTGAAGGGGCGGGAGTCTGGAATCTTGATCCTTGATTTTCCTACTTTGAAAACCTCGATCCAAAAGGAGTTGGGCAATCCATACTGTGCTGTCCAAATCCTTGACAGTTATAGTATTTCACTCTCTTGTTCAAGGGTGGTACTTCTGAAGTTGAAATTGAGGGGATTGAGTTTCGGGAAAAGGACATTTCTTCCATTGTGGAACTTCCCATATCTTAGGTTTGACCCTGATATCTCTTAGGCGGAGGAAGGTTGGAATCATCTTCTAGGAATAAAAACCTTTTGAAAGGTGATGGTACTGGCTTTGGCGGGACTTTGACATCAAAGGCTTTGGCGAAATCCTTCGCCATCCGCCGAACTGCTTCGGCCATGGAAATAGGTTTGACATTCTTGACTAAAGTATCCAATGGCTCGTTCATTCCCCGAATGAACCTGGCCATCAGCTGCTCTTCATCCAATTGAGGGGAATATTTAAGGAGGGGCAAAATCCTGATGGTACTCTTCAATTTTCCGGCTTTCCTGCTTTAGTTCCAAGAAATCATTCATCTTAGTTTCAAGAAAGCCTGGGGGGGACAAAACCTCTTTCTTGACTAAAGTATCCAATGGCTCGTTCATTCCTCGAATGAACCTGGCCATCAGCTGCTCTTCATCCAATTGAGGGGAATATTTAAGGAGAAGGGCAAAATCTTGATGGTACTCTTCAATTTTCTGGCTTTCCTGCTTTAGTTCCAAGAAATCATTCATCTTAGTTTCAAGAAAGCCTGGGGGACAAAACCTCTTTCTGAGGTAAGCCTTGAGATCGGTCCAGGTTTGGGTATTTCAGTCGAGACGGTTTGTCTCCATGCCACTCTAGCTGTCTCCATTATCTTCAGCCTTGCAAGAGCCATTTTGCTCTTCTCACTGTACCCGGTGACATCGAAGTATTCTTCCATTGATTCGATCCACTTCTCCACAGCCTCGCCCAAGTCTTCCCCTTCACCCTTGAAAGGTCCAGGCTGCAAACTATGAAGAGTTTTACGAACATCCAGGTTGAGCTCTTCTTCATCGAGTTGGGGGTTAACATTTCTACCACGACGACCTCGGTCCATGTTCCTTTCAATACGAAAATTCTTGTTAAGTCTCTTTATTTTTATGATTCAATCCGAATTTTGATTCAACTGATTCCGGGGTTCTTTAAATAGGTCGGCTCCCCACAGAATCAAGGGATAAAGATACTCATATCAATTGACAATTCATTCAGAATATCTCATTCATATCTTTAACACAATAATGGTCCATCAGACTGAATTTTTCTATTTGAACAATCCTCCATGGGGATTTCAATTTTTTAGATTTTTAATTTATCAACCCTTAACTTGATCCACTGATCAAAAGTTAACAGTAGTAATCTGCCCAGCACAATCCACTAATCTCATAGTGATTTGCTGAAGTTATTAACGTCATTCCAGTTATGAACATCATCACAGGGACTCGTCCCATTCATCCGCATTGCGGTTTTGTTCAGCTTATTACATTTCAACCAATTTTCAGGGATCATCATTTTTCAATCAGAATCCAAATCAACTCATCAGTTCTCTACCAGAATTTAAAAAACATATCAATCACATTCGAATTCATCAAAACTGGATAACATTAATGCTTATAACTTCAAGTCTTAGATTTACTCGTATATACTGCCAGTAAAGAGCTGCACTTATACCCTCGGTATATATGGGTAGTCATGGTTCTTGGAACTATAAGGTAAATACCATCATGTTTAGGCCTCAAGCAAGTCAGGGATTCCATACAATTGCGATTCTTCCATCTGAAGACCCAATTACCAATTTACGAATTTCAATTTGAATATCAAGTTGTATGAATTTTATCACACAATTACAACCTTTTAGTGCTTCTTGATAAATTTTTGACATATTTGGTTTCTTGGTTGATCCTCATTAACCAAATAGCTCTGATACCAACTGTAAGATCCCCGTCCCCACCGTGCAACGAATTCTGGGTGCTAGTAGCGGAAGTAGCACATCTTGCACGGGGCAAGGTCCTACACTCGCCCATGGATATCCGAACAGGTGACTAATTCCTCGGTTCTTCCAAACCAAACTTAGAAAAAACTTCCCTTGCTCGGAAAGCACAGGCGATTCCTCTAGGATAAAATTTTACTCTAACGTAGTCAGGTCATTACTGACCAAACTGATCCAACTGAGCCTAAAGTCACTTGGTCAGATCAAGGAAGAAACTTGCACTTGGATCATAGAGATCAATGCTTTTTTTCCCATCGAGAGGCACAGCCGTTGATTCCTTTTTCCATAGAACAATTACTATCCGAAATTTACTTCATCTAGCGTACTACAATAGAAATTGAGTCTCATTTTACGGATCCATCAGTCCACCCCATCCCATGGGTTAGCCAATCGCTGTGGTGATGGGATCCAATTTATATTGAGTCTCATTTTACAGATCCATTAGTCCACCCCATCCCATGGGTTAGCCAACCACTGTGGTGATGGGATCCAATTTATAATTTGGTTAGGTTTTTTTCCGAGTACCAGGGAAAAGAGTTCCCAGGCCCCCTAGCCGGATTTTTAAGGAAATTTAACTCCAGTCACACCACTTACACACCCAGTATGAAATTGCCTTTTTCCCAGATTCACCTGTATTTAAATCAGTCATTTAATAAAATCATAGTGTTACTTATCATAAACTTCCAAGTATCCGGTTGAATCTTAAATTCCAATCGTTCCTTCATCGGAGTATCTATGGCATCATTGGCAACTAGAACGCTCACCACCTGTTCACTCAGGGGCCTTTTAGATAGTTCCTAGCTCATAGTACCCAGCAAATATTCACTTATAAAAATCAAGATGGAATCCTCGTTGAAGATCAGCAAGATCAACCACCAACATATCCATATAAGAGAGCTATGGACTCATCAGTTGAGGACCAGCAAGGTCAATCAACCAGATCCATATTCGATTTCAGAAAACAACTCTTACTCCTTGTTCTAATATCTTCCACGATGCACATGTGGGTATCTTCGGTGACCCAAAGCCCGAGCACCGTATGGTCAGCACCCTCTAGGATCCTTCGCAGGTCACCTAGCGCTTCACTCATAGGCCACTTCCTTGGTCCCTCATCCACCGTACCGGAAGCTCACCATTTAAATCGAATCGAGGCTGGTCAAGACCTTGGTCGACCTTGCTATGCGAGACGTCCCCCCTTGACTCTCCGTCAGCTGTTGCAACTTTATCAGGTAGGTCTACACAACCACCTTCTCAAGACAGTCAAAATGCTTCCCCAGCATTCTTGACATAAAACAGTCATTTACAAATAGTTCACAAATACAGTTTCTATAATGAACTCTCGTCTTTCTAGATTGTTCCACATCAATCCATATTACTTAACCCAAATCCAAATCATATGCGTATCCATTCTTAACCAGATACATCATTTTCCATCCCATCACATCAGATTCATTCACTTCACATAACATCCATTCCTATCTTTCTTAAATTACATTACGTCTCATCACATCCATTTCTCATTACATCTTATTCATTCACATCTTATTCATTCACATCTTATTCATTCACATCTTATATCATTCATTCACATTCTGATTCACATGACATCTCATCTCATCCATTCGCTCATATCCATGCCATATCCATTCACATATATATTCGCATTCATTATTCCACATACACATCCACATTCGTACATCCACATCCACATCTTCATCCATACATCCATTTTCACATCCATATTCATACATCCACATCCACATCCACATTCATACATCCACAATCACATCCACATCCACATCTACATCTACATCCATATATCCATTTTCACATCCACATCCACATCCACATCCAAATCCACATCCACATTCATACATCCACATCCACATCCACATCCATACATCCACATTCACATCTACATCCATACATCCATTTTCACATTCACATCTTCATCCATACATTCACATCCATACATCCTCATCCACATCCATACATCCATATGCACATCTATGTCCATACATCCATTTCTACTTCCACATTCATACATCCACGTCCATACTTATCACATACACATACATCTTTCCTTTCACATACATCCTTCACATACATACATCTACATCCATTCTTTCACATGCATATATCTACATCCATTCTTTCACATATATATATCTACATCCATTCTTTCACATACATACATCTCCATCCATTCTTTCACATACATACATCTCCATCCATTCTTCGTTCATTTTCATCTATCTGATTCATTTCACATCCTCATATCTATTTATGGAATACAAGAGAATTCTTATTTTTTATATAAGATTTCTGTACGCAGCTATTTATCAATAAATTCCATTTTAAGGAGAATAACACTTTCGAAATAAAAATCAATCTTTTATGTATCTTCCTGTGCATAAATTCATTTTAAATGAGAATGACACTTTTGAATTAAAATTCAATCTTTTTTTGCATCTTCTCATGCATAAAATCAAAATTGATGAAAATAAGTCTTTTGTACTAAAATTAGATTTCTTTATGCATCTTTCTATGCATAAAATCAAAATTGATGAGAATAATACTTTTGGGTTAAAATAAATTCTTCATGCATCTTTCCATGCATAAATCCAATATAGTAGGAATTAGAATAAAATAATTTTCTCTTATGCATCTAATTTATGCATAAAATCCATTTATGATGAAAATCTCACTTTTAATATAAAAATTTTATCTTTTATGCATATGTTTATGCATACAAATCATTTGTGATGAAAATCACTCTTTTAATATAAAAGAATTTCTTTTATGCATCTAATTTATGCATAAAATCATTTATGATAAAAATCATACTTTTAATATTAAAATTTTATCTTTTATGCATACAAATCATTTATGATGAAAATCACTCTTATAATATAAAAGAATTTCTTTTATGCATCTAATTTATGCATAAAATCATTTATGATGAAAATCACACTTTTAATATTAAAAATTTATCTTTTATGCATATGTTATGCATACAAATCATTTGCGATGAAAATCAGTCTTTTAATATAAAAGAATTTCTTTTATGCATCTAATTTATGCATAAAATCATTTATGATAAAAATCACACTTTTAATATAAAAATTTATTCTTTATGAATATGTTTATGCATACAAATCATTTATGATGAAAATCACTCTTTTAATATAAAAGAATTTATTTTATGCATCTAATTTATGCATAAAATCATTTATGATGAAAATCACACTTTTATAATCAAAATAACAATTTCAATATACTTCCTTCTATGCATAGAACTTAATTCTAAAGAAAGTAACACTTTTTTAATAAAATATTTTTAGTATGTAATTTCTTATACTACCTAGGATGAAAATTAACACTTTAAGAATACATATACAATGGGAATTACTCTTTTTGATATAAATAAATAAAACTTATTTTACACAATTTTAGAAAATTTTACCATAACCTCCTTTGTATGGCTGACCAATTTTTCAAATTTTAACTCTCTAAAATCAACTAGAATTTCACCAAGAGTATTTAAATCATTCTAATGTAAACAATTTCTACTTATTTAAAAAAAACATTATGAAAAACTTGATTCTATCCATTAATCATTCATAGAGGACAAAGAATGGTTGGATTTACTAAAGAAGAGAGGGGAATGCCTTTTTTCAATGAGGCATAACATCATAATCATTTTAGAGAAGACAAAAATCATAAAAGTCATTAAAATTAAGCATAAATGGGAATTTATGTATTTCCTTACTACCATTCATCAATTAACTCAATAGCATTAAAAATCCATTCCAATTAAGCTTCTCAAGCTTGAGAGGGGTTGAGAAGAGAGAAACATTGAGAATTTATGGAAAAAGATCAAAATTCACACTTTACCTTACAAATTGCTTGATTGTTTGATCACGATAGAGGCCCCCAACCAATCAATTGGTTTGGTATGTTGATGGAGCCACCAATGGAGATTGAAGAAGGAGGGAAGCTCCAATTTCTTCAATTTGGAGAGAATTTTAGAGAATAGTAAAAATTATCATTATTTTAGCATAATTTTGGGATAGTATAATTCTCTTATTTTTTACAAAGAACTCTGGTTCTATTTATAGGAGAGGGAGGCTCTAACCAAGACCAATTAATTTCTAGAATTTTCCAGATTCAATTTGGTTGAATTTGGACTAGATTTGGACCTAGTTTGGTTCCTTTTTATTCGGTTTGATCTAAGAGAGAGGAGAGATAAAAATATCACATTATTTTTTAGTTTAAAACTCATTCAAGCATGTGAAGTAGGTGCCTCCTTGAAGGGACTCCCCTTCCTTACACATGTGTCAAAATGAAATCATTATACCCAAAATATCTCATTTTTTTAATAATACTCATAGTTTTTTAATAATAACCCTTGTACATAGTCAACTCTTCATCTTATGTGAGCATTTACTCATTTTTGGGTATTTTTCTTTTACAAATTGGATTTATCTCCTCCCCACACATGGATTGATCTTATTGGCCCATAGGAACCTTAATTTAAAATTTCAAAAAAATCTTGACCCTCAGGATAAGGCCTCTTGTGAACAGATTATACTTGATTTCTAATGCACCTTGGGAAAATCTTTTTAAACTTCTATTTCAAGGGAACTTATTTTAATAAGAAGAGATATTTTTCCATCCAAAAATATTTAAAAATTGAATTACCACTCTCTAGAAGATTTTTCTCTCTAGGCCAAAACTGGTAGAAACAAGATCTTTTATATTTATAAAGAGGGATTTGACTATAGGGGAAGATACTGGACATCCTGAGAGGCTGGGGAGGAATCTTACATGTTTGACCCTCTTTTTCTATACCATACTCGGAGCCTTCCCATGCATGAAGGAGTGAAAGGCACTCGTAGCTCTTCATTTTCCCATGGGCTTCATGAGGCGTAAATGCAAGCTTGTATTTTGTGCAATTAAGGCTTTACAACAATACCCTGTAACTCCTACATGATTTTTATGACTTTAATGGTTCTTATGCTTTATGTCTTCTCTAAAAATGTTATACCTCATTACAAAAAGGTATTTCCCTCTCTTTTCTAACAAAACCAACCATTCTCTATCCTAAGTGAATGGTTAATTGATTAATGTCAAGTTTTTATAATGATTATTTTATTATAAAAGTGTTACTTTTAGCATAATTGAATTTCATGCATAGAGGTATGCATAAAAGATGAATATTTTATTATAAAAGTGTTACTTTTAGCATAATTTAATTTCATGCATAGAGGTATGCATAAAAGATGAATATTTTATTATAAAAGTGTTACTTTTAGTATAATTGAATTTCATGCATAGAGGTATGCATAAAAGATGAATATTTTATTATAAAAGTGTTACTTTTAGCATAATTGAATTTCATGCAGAGGTATGCATAAAAGATGAATATTTTATTATAAAAGTGTTACTTTTAGCATATTGAATTTCATGCATAGAGGTATGAAAAAAAATGATTATTTTATTATAAAAATGTTACTTTTATCATATTGAATTTTGTGCATAGAGGTGAAAATAAATAAATTATTATTTTATTATAAAAATATTACAAATAATGATTATTTTATTATAAAAGTGTTACTTTTATCACATTTGAATTTCTTGCATAGAGGTATGCATAAAAGATGATTATTATATTATAAAAATGTTACTTTTATCATAATTGGATTTCATGCATAGAGGTATGCATAAAAGATATTTTTATACTAAAAGTGTGATTTTCATCATAAATGGATTTTATGCATAAATTAGATGCATAAGAGGAATTCTTTTATTCTAAAATTATAATTCCTACTAAATTGAATTTATGCATAAAAGATTGATTTTAATTCAAAAGTGTCATTCTCATCTAAATTGAATTTATGCATAGGAAGATGCATAAAAGATTGAATTTTAATTCAAAGTGTCATTCTCATTTAAAATGAATTTATGCATAGGAAGATGCATAAAAGATTGATTTTTATTTCGAAAGTGTTAGTCTCCTTAAATGAAATTTATGCATAATTAGATGCGTAAAGAAATCTTATATCAAATATAAGAATTCCCTTGTATTCTATAAATAGATATGGGAAGGAATAGGATGTGATAAGAGATGTATGAGATGTGATAAGATGTATATGAGAAGAGTTAGGATGTGATAAGATGAGTTAGGATGTGCTAAGAGATGTATGAGATGTGATAAGATGTATATGAGATGAGTTAGGATGTGATAAGATGAGTTAGGATGTGATAAGAGATGTATGAGATGTGATAAGATGTATATGAGATGAGTTAGGATGTGATAAGATGAGTTAAGATGTGATAAGATACATATGGGATGAGTTAGGATGTGATAAGATGAGTTAAGATGTGATAAGATACATATGGGATGAGTTAGGATGAAATAAGATGAGTTAAGATGTGATAAGATGTGTATGGGATAAGGTAAGAAGTGTATGTGATGGGATAAGATGTATATGAGATGAGTTAGGATGTGATAAGATGAGTTAGGATGTGATAAGAGTGTATGAGATGTGATAAGATGTGATAAGATGCATATGAGATGAGTTAGGATGTGATAAGATGAGTTAAGATGTGTATGGGATGAGATAAGAAGTGTATGTGATGAGATAAGATGTATATGGGTTGTGATAGGGCGAGAATGGATGTGATGTAAAAGAATAGATGTGAAGGCGTATGGGGCTATATGAATGGAAATGTGAAAATGGATGTATGTATGTGGATGTGTGGATGTGGAAATGGGAGTGTGGATGTATGAATGTGAAAACGGATGTATACATGTAGATGTAGATGTATGGATGTGAATGAGAATGTGGAAGTGGATGTATGCATGGAGATGTTGATGTATGCATGGAGATGTGGATATATGTATGTAGATGTAGATGTATGGATGTGAATGTGATTATGGATGTGGATATATGCATGGAGATGTTGATGTATGCATGGAGATGTGGATGTATACATGTAGATGTAGATGTATGGATGTGAATGTGATTATGGATGTGGATATATGCATGGAGATGTTGATGTATGCATGGAGATGTGGATATATGTATGTAGATGTAGATGTATGGATGTGAATGTGCTTATGGATGTGGATATATGCATGGAGATGTTGATGTATGCATGGAGATGTGGATGTATACATGTAGATGTAGATGTATGGATGTGAATGTGATTATGGATGTGGATATATGCATGGAGATGTTGATGTATGCATGGAGATGTGGATGTACGCATGTAGATGTAGATGTATGGATGTGAATGTGATTATGGATGTGGATGTATGCATGGAGATGTGGATGTATGGTTATGTATGTGGATGTGGATGTATGAATGAGAATGTGAAAATGGATGTATGCATGGATGTGTATGTAGTATAATTGACATGAATGTGTATGGAAAATAATGTGTCGTCGATATGAGTAAATGGATGAAAATGAATACACATTGAATGGAATGTGGATTAAGTAATGTGGATTGAGGAGGGACAATGTGGAAAGACGAGAGTTCGATATAGAAATTGTATTTTGTGACTGTTTATAAATGATTGTTTTATGTCGAGAATGCTGGGGAAGCATTTTGACCGTCTTGTGGATTAAGGTCATGGAGACCTAACTGATAAAGTTACAACTGCTGACGGAGAGTCAATGGAGGACATCTCGCGTAGCAAGGTCGACCGAGGTCTTGACTAGCCTCGGTTTGATTTAAATGGTGAGTTTCCAGTACGGTGGATGAGGGACCAAGGAAGCGGCCTATGAGTAAAGCGCTAGGTCACCTGCAAAGGATCCTAGAGGGTGCTGACCATACGGTGCTCGGGCTCTGGGTCACCGAAGATACCCACACGTGCGTCGTGGAAGATATTGGAGTAAGGAATAAGAGTTGTTTTCTGAAATCGGGCATGGATCTGGTTGATTGACCTTGCTGGTCCTCAACAGATGAGTCCATGGCTCTTTTATATGGATCTGTGGGTTGATCTTACTGATCTTCCACGGAGATTCCATTCTGCTATATGAATATATTGCCGGTTACTATGAGCTAGGAACTATGGAAAAGGCCCCTGAGTGAACAGGTGGTGAGCGTTCTGGTTGCCAATAATGCCATAAGTACACCGATGAATGAATAACTGAAAATAAGGATTCAACCAGAGACTTTGAGGATTGTCATCAGTGACATAATGGTTTCATTAAAGGATTGTTTTAAAGTTAGCTGATGCTAAGAAAAAGGCAATTTCATATTGGGTGTGTAAGTGGTGTGACTATTTTTATGTTTGCATGAACTTCCGGCTAGGGAGCCTGGGAACTCTTTTCCCTGGTACCCGGGACAAAACCTAACCAAATTCCTAATTGGATCCCATCACTACAGTGGTTGGGCGGTTGGCTAACCCATGGGACTGGATGGGGTTAGGCTGGGCTGATGGATCCGTAAATCGAGACTCAAATTTTGTTATTACGATAGATGAAGTAAATCCCGGATAGTAATTGTTCTATGGATAGGATTCAACGGCTGTGCCTCTTGATGGAAAAAAAGCATTGATCCCAATGATCCAAGTGCAAGTTCTTCCTTGATCTGACTGAGTACCTTATAGGTGCAGTCGGATCAATTTATTCAGTAATGGTCTTGACTACATTAGAGTAAAGAGTTATCCTGGTGGAATCGCCCGTGCTTTCCGGGTAAAGGAAGTTTTTCCGGGTTCGGTTTTGGATAAACCGACGGATTAGTCTCTTGTCCGAATATCCGTGGGCGAGGCCACGAGTGTGGGACCCTGGCCCGCGCAAGATGTGCTACTTCCGCTGCTAGCACCCCGAATGTAAGATTCCTCCCCCAACCCCTTTTTGATGTCTAGTATATTCTCCTGTAATCAATTCCTTTTCTAAAATATAAGAGATCTTGTTTGTGACTGTTTTAACCTAGAGAGAGAAAATATTCTAGAGAGAGAATATTCAGATTTTGAATAATTCTGGATAGAAAAATATCTCTTATAATTCAGATGAGCTCCCCTAAAACAGAAATTTAAAAAGAATTTTCCAATGTGCAATTGGAATTAATTGGAAATAGGTATAAAGAACCTTAGCCTAAGGGTCTAGATTTTCATAAATCTTTAGACTATGGTCCAATTAAGGTTCCTATGGGCCAATAGCATCAATCCATGTGTAGGGAGGAGATAAATCCAGTTTGTAAAAGAAGATACCCAAAAATGAGTAAATGCTCACATAAGATGAAGAGTTGAAAATGTACAAGATTTATTAGTAAAAAAAAAAAAACTATGAGCAATATTAAAAATATGAGATATTTTGGGTATCCAAAAATGAGTAAATGCTCACATAAGAAGAAGAGTTGAAAATGTACAAGGTTTATTAGTAAATAAACACATATGTAAGGAAGGGGAGTTCTTTAAAGGAGGTGCATATTTCACATAAGATGAAGAGTTGAAAATGTACAAGGTTTATTAGTAAATAAACACATATGTAAGGAAGGGGAGTTCTTTAAAGGAGGTGCATATTTCACATAAGATGAAGAGTTGAAAATGTACAAGGTTTATTAGTAAATAAACACATATGTAAGGAAGGGGAGTTCTTTAAAGGAGGTGCATATTTCACATAAGATGAAGAGTTGAAAATGTACAAGGTTTATTAGTAAAAAAAAACTATGACACATATGTAAGGAAGAGGAGTTCTTTAAAGGAGGTGCACATTTCACATAAGATGAAGAGTTGAAAATGTACAAGGTTTATTAGTAAAAAACTATGAGCAATAAAATTTTGACACATATGTAAGGAAGGGGAATTCTTTAAAGGAGGTGCATATTTCACATGCTTGAATGAGTTTTAAACTCAAAAATAATGTGATATTTTATCTCTCATCTCTCTTGAACCAAACCAAATCAAAATGGAACCAAACCGAATCAAAAAGTAACCAAACTAGGTCCAAATCTAGTCCAAATTCAACCAAACTGACTTGGAAAATTCTAGAATCAGTTTGTTTGGTTAGGAGCTCAAATTTTCCTATAAATAGAAGCCTCCCCTTGTTGAAAAAAATATAATGTCTTATGCATTGTTACTCTACTCCACCTAAGCCAAAATATAGTCTCTTATGCTTTGTTACTCTACTCCACCTAAGCCAAAATATATAGTCTCTTATGCTTGTTACTCTACTCCACCTAAGCCAAATTAGATAGAGTCTTATGCTTTGTTACTCTACTCCACCTAAGCTAAAATATATAGTGTCTTATGCCTTGTTACTCTACTCTACCTAAGCCAAGAACTGTGAATTCTTTAATATTTCACTAGTTTTTGATACTTCCCTCTTTCTTCAATCCCCATTGGTGGCTCCATCAACATACTAAACCAATTGATTGGTTGGGGGCCTCTACCGTGAATAAAGAATCAAGCAAATCATAAGGTAAGTATATTGAATTTTGATCTTTTCTATGATTTCTCAATGATTCTCTCTTCTCAACCCCTCTCAAGCTTGAGAAGTTTAATTGGTATGGTTTTTTAAATGCTATTGAAGTTAATTGGTGAATAGTAGTGAAGAGTTACATAATTTAATAAATGCTATAGAAGTTAATTTCCACTTATATTTAAATTCTAATGGTTTTTATAATTTCTCTCTCTCACTCAAGAAATGGTCATACTCATGACCCATTCTCAATCCAAATGAAGCTTTTCATAAAGCTTTTCCTTAATCCAAGATTAAGCTATGCTTGAGGCCAAATTAATGGCTTTTTGCTATTATGCTTTTAGTTTATGCACATTGATGATTCAATCCATTATGGATTGATGACCCAATTAGAGACCATTCTAATTGTTTTCTTAATGATCCAATTAGAGACCATTATGGATTGATGATCCAATTAGAGACCATTCTAATTGTTTTCTTAATGATCCAATTAGAGACCATTATGGATTGATGATCCAATTAGAGACCATTCTAATTGTTTTCTTAATGATCCAATTAGAGACCATTATGGATTGATGATCCAATTAGAGACCATTCTAATTATTTCTTTAATAATGAGCTTTATCCCTTAGAAAAAATTGAGATTTATCAGTCATAGTAGCGGAGCTATGGCAAAATTTTTATAGAAATTACGCATAAAATAAATTCATTCAAAGTATAAAAAGAGGAATTCCTACCATATTCTAGGAACTATCATCCTAGATTAATTAAAAGAATTTTATTATGCATGGAGATGTGGATGTTGCATGTAGATGTAGATGTATGGATGTGAGTGTGAATGTGGAGGTGGATGTATGCATGGGATGTGGATGTATGCATGTAGAAATAGATGTGTAGATGAGGATGTAAATGGAGATGTGGATGGATGCATGTAGATGTAGAGGTATAGATGTAGATGTGAATGGAGATGTGGATGTATACATGTAGATGTAGATGTATAGATGTAGATGTGGATGTATACATGTAGATGTAGATGTATAGATGTAGATGTGGATGTGGAGGTGGATGGATGCATGTAGATGTAGATGTATAGATGTAGATGGGAATGGAGATATGGATGTATGCATGTAGATGTAGTTGTGAATGGAGATGTATATGTAGATGTAGATGTATAGATGTGGATGTGGATGTGGATGGGGATGTATGCATGTAGATGTAGGTGTATAGACGTAGATGTGGATGTAGAGGTGGATGTATGCATGTAGATGTAGATGTATAGATGTGGATGTGAATGTGGAGTGGATGTATGCATGTAGATGTAGATGTATGGAGGTGAATGTGAATGTGGATGTGGATGTATGCATAGGGATGTAGATGTATGCATGTAGATGTGAATGTACGCATATAGTTGTGGATGTATGGATGTGAATATACGATTGTGATGTGAGGGAATCTGAAGTGATGAGATGGAAGTGATGTGATGGGATGAGTATACATATAAATGAAATATGGAATAAGTAATGTAGATTGAGGAGGGATAATGTGGAAAAATGAAAGTTAAAATAGAAATTGTATTGTAAACTGTTTGAAAATGCTATTTGTAAATGCTGTCTGTAAATGATTGTTTTATGTCAAGAATGCTGGGGGGAGCATTTTGACCGTCTTGTGATTAAGGTCGTGATGAGGAAGTTGCAACTGCTGACGGGGAGTCAATGAAGGACGTCTCGCGTAGCAAGGTCGGCCGAGGTCTTGACCAGCCTCGGTGCGATTAAAATGGTGAGCTTCCGGTACGGTGGATGAGGGGCCAAGGAAGCGGCCTATGCGTGAAGCGCTAGGTTACCTGCGAAGGATCCTAGAGGGTGCTGACCATACGGTGCTCGGGCTCTGGGTCGCCTAGGATACCCACGCGTGCGTCGAGGAAGATATTGGAACAGAGTTGGAGTTGTTTTCTGAAATCGAGCATGGATCTGGTTGATTGACCTTGCTGGTCTTCAATGGATGAGTCCATGGCTCCTTATATGGATCTGTTGGTTGATCTTGCTGATCTTCAACGAGAGTCCATCTTGTTAAGTGATTATATTGCCAAGTATTATGGGCTAGGAACTATCGAAACGGCTCCTGAGCGTTCTAGTTACCGATGATGCCATAGATACTCTGATGAAGGAATGATGGGAAATTAAGAATCAATTGGATGAATTGGAAGATGGTGATCAATGATACTATGGTTTTATTAAAGGATTGTTTTAAACTGGTTGAATCTGGTTGAAAAAGGGCAATTTCATATTGGGTGTGTGAGTGGTGTGACTAGTTTTATTTTGCATGAACATCCGGCTAGGGGGCCTTGGAACTCTTTTCCTTGGTACCCGGGACAAAACCTAACCAAATTTTTAATTGGATCCCATCACTACAGTGGTTGGGCGGTTGGCTAACCCATGGGATCGGATGGGGTTAGGCTGGACTGATGGATCCGCAAATCGAGACTCAAACTTTTGTTTTTACGATAGAAAAAAAAAATAAATCCCGGACAGTAACTGTTCTATGGATAGGAATCAACGGCTGTGCCTCTTGAATGGGGAAAAAAGCGTTGATCCCAATGATCCAAGTGCAAGTTTCTTCCTTGAACTGACTAAGTATCTTATAGATGTAATCGGATCATCTCGATCAGAAATGATCTTGACTACGTTAGAGTAAAAAGTTATCCTGGTGGAATCGCCCGTGCTTTCCGGTTAAGGAAGTTTTTTCGGGTTCGGTTTTGGAACAACCGACGGATTAGTCTCTTATCCGGATATCCGTGGGCGAGGCCCCGAGTGTGGGACCCCTGTCCCGCGCGAGAAGCGCTACTTCCGCTGTCAGTACCCCGAATCCATTGCTCGGTGGGAACAGGGATCTTACACCGAATCTATTGCGCGGTGGGAACAGGGATCTCACAGTTGGTATCATAGCAAATTGGCTAATAAAGATCAACTGAGAAGCCAAATATGTCAAAAATTTATTAAGAAGCACAAAAAAAAAGTTGTAATTGTGTGATATAATTCATACAATTTGATAATCAAACTGAAAATTCATAAATTAGTAATTGGGTCTTCAGATGGAAGTACCGCAATTGTATGGAACCCTGACTTGCTTGAGGCCTAGACATGATGGTATTTATCTTATAGTTTCAAGTATCATGACTACCCGTATATACTGAGGATATAACTATAGCTCTTTACCGGCAGTATATACGAGTAAATCTAAGACTTGAAATTATAAGCATTAATGCTATCCAGATGATGATTTCAAATGTGGTTGATATGATTTTTAATTTTGTTTGAGAATTGATGAGTTGATTTGGATTCTGAATTGAAAAATGATGATCCCTGAAAATTGATTGAAATATAATAAGCTGAGCGAAACCACAATGAGGATGAATGGGACGAGTCCCTGTGATCATATTCATAACTAGAATGATGATAGTGATTTCAGCAAATGAATCACTATGAGATTAGTGGATTGTGCTGTCAAATTGCTACTGTTAATACTTGACTCGGTAGATCAAGTTAAGGGATGACAAATTGAGAACTTGCTTGACTGAAATTTCCATGGAGGAATGTTTAGAAGGAAATTTTTCGGTCTAATGGACCATTATCGTGTTAAAGATATGAATGATATGATCTGAATGAATTGTAATTTAATGATGAGTTCTATATAAGGGATATTTATCCCAGTATTCTGTTGGGTTGACCAGAATATAAGGAACCCCCGAATTTAAACTGGATCTTAAGAAAAAGAGTTGTCCTCTACTTTGCAAGATGAGGACATCTCGCACTTTTTAAGTGGGGTAGAATGTAAGATTCCTCCCCCAACCTTCGAGGTATACAGGAGTAAGAACCTCCCTTTCTGATCTTATAATTATTTCCTTTCTAAAATAAAAGAAAGATTCTGTTTTAAAAAAAGGAAGACCCTTTTCCCAGAATACTTCTTAGGAGCCCACCTGTTTCAAGGATTCAGAACGATGAGTTCAGAAGTGAGAACCAATGTTTTGGATGCCAAGGTTTTGGTCATCAGTTAAAAGACTACCGACTC
Organism: Cibotium barometz; assembly: GCF_041138505.1. Lineage (NCBI taxonomy): Eukaryota > Viridiplantae > Streptophyta > Polypodiopsida > Cyatheales > Cibotiaceae > Cibotium > Cibotium barometz. The sequence goes on along the minus strand of NC_141066.1, from coordinate 4,746,550 downwards.
CTGCCATGACAAGAGCACAGGGAAGTCAAGAACCCAAATTCAGAGACCAATTCCTTCATACCAATCTAATCAGGGTCCGTCCGGGACAAGATTGCTTAACTCCATTAACTAGGTCTGACCCATTGATTAGGGTCGAGATGACCAGTCAAATGCTTGACGACATGGGAGCAACAGATGCAGGCAATTCATAAAGATATAAAAGTTACCCAGGATCGACAGAAATAGTATGCAGATAAGAAGAGGACAATCAGAGAATGCAAAGAAGCAGATATGGTCTTCATTCGAGTACAGCCCAAAAGAAGTTCTTTATCTCTTGGGGATTGTAAGTAGTTATCCCCAGATATTGTGGACCATATCGAATTTCAAAGAAATTAGGTGACTTAGCCTACGAGCTTCTTTTACCTCCTCATCTCAAAGTTCATAATGTAATTCATGTAAGACTTCTATAGAAATATGTGCCAAACCCAAATCATGGAAAGACGGTAAAACTTCAGTGGCAAGATACCTCGTTGGCTTCTAGGTTACGCTAGTTCCTCCTTTTATAAGTCGTAACTCTTACTTGTCGCTCGCAAATCAATCTCCTTTCTTTCTTAATCTCTCTTATGGCTTGGCAGCAAGACTTGGTTTTATCTATGATGATTTCTCACCTTCAAGACACAAGCGAGTCTGTGAAGAAGGATTTTATAGAACTGTATGAGCGCTCACTTTTCCCTCACTTGGGAACTTCTGTAGCTCAGACCAAATGGCAGACCTGTTGAGATATAACTAGGGTAACACCCTGGGGGCGATAGAACTTCCATAACAATGTCCACTTGGCTATGGTTATTGAACCCTTGGGTTTGGGTCCCCGATACTACTGCGTGATGAGATCAAGGCATGGTGGATTTTCTGAGCGGGTCTTCTTACTAGCGTGCTTTCTTCCTCACCAGAAGATATGCCTTTATCCCATTTTTGGCTTACCTCTTAGAGGTCCTTTTGTTAGATCACCTCATACCACTAAGGTAGGTGCTGCAATAACCAGCCAAATTATACCCATAGATGAGTTACCTTATACGTGTGCAGCTTGTGAGTGCTGCTTTTGTGACCATATGATAGACGGGCTTATGGAATTGTAAAAAGTTCTTCTATCTTTACTGTATATGTTCCAAGAGTGAATAAAGTTGAAATCTTTGTTCTTGTCTTGAGTCTTGCTCTCTTTGAGACTTTTTCTTGGTGGTTAATCTTAATTAAATTTTCTCACAGTCTCATATTCGTGCATCTTGCGAAATTATCCCAAGTTTGCGAGATGAGGATATCTCGCATTTTTCAAGTGGGAGAGAATGTAAGATTCCTCCCCAGCCTCTCAAAATGTCCAGCATATTCCCCTGTAATCAATTTCCTCTTCAGATATATAAGAGATCTTGTCTCTGCCTGTTTTGGCATAGAGAGAAAATATTCTAGAGAGAGAATATTTAAATTTTGAATATTTTTGGATAGAAAAATATCTCATCTTATTAAAATAAGTTCCCCTGAAACAGAAATTCAAAAAGAACTTTCCAATGTGCAATTGGAATTAATTGAAAATGGGTATGAAGGACCTTAGCCTAAGGGTCTAGATTTTCAGAAATTTTTGGATTATGGTCCAATTAAGGTTCCCTTAGACCAATAAGATCAATCCATGTGTGGGGAGGAGATAAATCCAATTTTGTAAAAGAAGATACCCAAAAATGAGTAAATGCTCACATACGGTGAAGAGTTGAATATGTACAACGTTTATTAGTAAGAAACTATGAGTGATAATAAAAATATGAGATATTTTGGGTATAATGATTCCATTTTGACGCATGGGATGCCACAAAACTTGTGATGAGTGATATAGATGTTAAAAATTTTAAGTGTATTTTGGAGATCACTTTTTGAAAGTATGGGCCCCAAGTTTACACCAAGTTTAAAGGTGACTTATATGACATCAATGATGGAAATTGAACTCATTGGAAAGTGTGCTCAAGTCGCATGGAATACGGCTGAAAATTGTGAGTGATAGCAATGTCAAATTATTCATTCTCTGAAGTGGGAAAGGTAAAAAATCTTGTATGGAAGGGTACTTTAAAATTTTGAAAAAGAGAATATTGGACCACTTACACAAGTAATTAGGCTTGTAGATAGGTATGATTTTGTGCTGTAGGAAGTGAGAGAAGCCTCCAAGCTCCCAATTTCTCCGCACCCACTTCTTCTTGAATTCAATGGCACTCACGCTTTGAATGTAGAGGGGAACCCGATGCTAAAGACAAGCTTGTGGGGTACTATGACATGTAGGAGCTACAGGGTATTGTTGTAAGGCCTTATTTGCACAAAATAAAAGCTTGCATTTTTGCCTCATGAAGCCCATGGAAAAATGAAGAGCTACTAGGGGTGCCATTTCTATAGGGGAACACGCTCCTTCATGCATAGGAAGGCTTGGAGTATGGTATAGCCAACCATGTACCCTAAGGGTTAACTCCATCTCGCTTGAGAAAAAAGGGGGTCAAACGCGTGCATGAATCTTAATTTGTCAGCTAGACTAAGGCAAACTCAAGCATCACTTTAGTAAAGTAATAGAATAAGGAGCCCAACACCACCAAACCACTTTGGTAACTACCATCTAACCAAAACCACAGGCTGGAATACTACTTATACCATTTTTCGCAAACCATTGCCCAATTCTATATGGTATTATAGCAACCCATAGTTTTCTCTCAACCCCTTTTTAACCTTAGCCCATGACCGTTTTCTCTCAACCCCTTTTTGACCTTAGCCCACTGAATTTATTTTGACCCTTGCCCTTATAATATAATAAAAGCCTTAGCCTAGTTATATTTAAGTAATTTTGGTGAGGATTGTTTCAATACAGGTTAGGAGGGATCTTACATAAGAATACAGAGGTAATAGCATTTGAGAGACACCCAGGTAAAAAGACATGGAAATACATGTCAATAAAGTGGGGAACATCAGCTTATTTGTAGTTGGTTCTATGTAAGGAGTGATGATAGGGGACTCAAGTACTTTCTCTCATAGCCCAATTTTCCTCCAAAGCAAAGAAGATGGTTACTTACTTTGTCGAATTGTGGTTTTGAGATTGCATACAACAAAGGAAAGAACAATGTGGTTTGTAGATTTGTTATCTACTAGGATATGTGAATATGTGTTCATTGTGGCAAGAGATTTATAGGGATTGGATTATGGATATCTAGGAGGAGTGTTTGCTTGGTGATCCTCGACGAGGGGGCAGCCCATGTGGGTGAGAAATATAGCAAGGGGGCTACTTTACTACAAGGATAGAGTTTATATTCTGCCTACTTTAGCATTCAATCTAAAAGTATTGGAACAGAGGCATTGTTCTCCAAAGGCATAGCTAGCATTTGGGTGTTTTCAGCCCTTTGGTATAGCGAGGAAAAGGAAACACTAAAAACGAATGCGAAAAGATGTACCTAGGTATCTAGATGCATGATATTTCAACTCAACAAAGATCCCAATTTATGCCTTTAAACATGGAGTACACAACATCAATAATGGCATTTGAATTGATGGAAAGTGTGTTCAAGCTATGCATGGGATGCCACAAAACTTGTGATGAGTGATATAGATGTTAAAATTTTTAAGTGTAATTTAGAGATCACTTTTTGAAAGTATGGGCCCCGAGTTCACACCAACAAGTTCAAAGGTGACTCATATGACATCAATGATGGCAAATGACCTCATGGAAAGTGTGCTCAAGTCGCATGGAATGCGGCTGAAAATTGTGAGCGATAGCAATGTCAAATTATTCATTCTCTGAAGATGAAAATGTAAAAGTTCTTGTATGGAAGGGTGCTTTAAAATTTTTAAAAAGAGAATATTGGACCACTTACACCAGTAATTGGGCTTGTAGATAGGTATGATTTTGTGCTGTAGGAAGTGAGAGAAGCCTCCAAGCTCCCAATTTCTCCACACCCACTTCTTCTTGATGTAAGATCCCCCTGTTTCCACCGAGCAACAGATTCGGGTACTAGCAGCGGAAGTAGCACTTCTCGCACGGGAGAGAGGTCCCACTTTCGGGGCCTCACCCACGGATATCCGGATAAGAGACTAATCCGTCGGTTGTTCCAAAACCGAACCCGGAAAAGCTTCCTTTATCGGAAAGCACAGGCGATTCCACCAGGATAATTTTTTACTCTAACGTAGTCAAGATCATTTCTGATCGAGCTGATCCAATTACATCTATAAGATACTTGGTCAGATCAAGGAAGAAACTTGCACTTGGATCATTGGGATCAACGCTTTTTTCCCCATTCAAGAGGCACAGCCATTGATTCCTATCCATAGAACAGTTATTGTCCGGGATTTATTTTATCTATCATAAAAAACAAAAGTTTGAGTCTCGATTTACGGATCCATCAGTCCAGCGTAACCCCATCCAATCCCATGGGTTAGCCAACCGCCCAACCACTGTAGTGATGGGATCCAATTAATAATTTGGTTAGGTTTTGTCCCGGGTACCAAGGAAAAGAGTTCCAAGGCCCCCTAGCCAGATGTTCATGCAAAATAAAACTAGTCACACCACTCACACACCCAATATAAAATTGCCTTTTCACAGATTCAACCAGTTTAAAACAATCCTTTAATAAAACCATAGTATCACTGATCACCATCTTCCAATTTATCCAGTTGATTCTTAATTTTCCCATCATTCCTTCATCAGAGTATCTATGGCATCATTGGTAACTAGGACGCTCACCACCTGTCCACTCAGGGGCCGTTTCCTAATCTCTAGCCCATAATACTCGGCAATATAATCACTTATCAAGATGGACTCTCGTTGAAGATCAGCAAGATCAACCAACAGATCCATATAAAGAGCCATGGACTCATCCATTGAAGACCAGCAAGGTCAATCAACCAGATCCATGCCCGATTTCAGAAAACAACTCCTACTCTTGTTCCAATATCTTCCTCGACGCACGCGTGGATATCCTAGGTGACCCAGAGCCCGAGCACCGTATGGTCAGCACCCTCTAGGATCCTTCGCAGGTGACCTAGCGCTTCACTCATAGGCCGCTTCCTTGGCCCCTCATCCACCGTACCGGAAGCTCACCATTTTAATCGCACCGAGGCTGGTCAAGACCTCGGTCGACCTTGCTACGCGAGACGTCCTTCATTGACTCTCTGTCAGCAGTTGTAACTTTATCAGTTAGGTCTCCACGACCTTAATCACAAGATGGTCAAAATGCTCCCCCAGCATTCTTGACATAAAACAGTCATTTTACAAACAGCATTTACAAACAGTTTACAATACAGTTTCTATTTTAACTTTCATTTTTCCACATTATCCCTCATCAATCCACATTACTTATTCCATATTCCATTTATATGTATACTCATCCCATCACATCATTTTCCATCTCATCACTTCAGATTCCTTCACATCACATATCATATATTCACATCGATACATATATCCACATCCACATCCATTTTCACATCCATACATCCACATCGACATCCATACATCTATTTTCACATCCACATCTACATGCACATTCATGCATCCACATCCATACATCCACATCTACATGCACATTCACATCCATACATCCACATCTATATGCATACATTCACATCTACATGCATACATCCACATCTCTATGCATACATCCACATCCACATTCACATTCACCTCCATACACCTACATCTACATGCATACATCCACCTCCACATTCACATCCACATCTATACATCTACATCTACATGCATACATCCACCTCCACATCCACATCCACATCTACATCTACATGCATACATCCACCTCCACATCCACATCCGCATCTATACATCTACATCTACATGCATACATCCACCTCCACATCCACATCCACATCTATACATCTACATCTACATGCATACATCCACATCTCCATTCACATCTATATCTATACATCTACATCTACATGCATCCATCCACATCTCCATTTACATCCTCATCTATACATCTACTTCTACATGCATACATCCACCTCCACATCCACATCCACATCTATACATCTACATCTATATGCATACATCCACATCTCCATTCACATCTACATCTATACATCTACATCTACATGCATCCATCCACATCTCCATTTACATCCTCATCTATACATCTACTTCTACATGCATACATCCACATCTCCATGCATACATCCACCTCCACATTCACACTCGCATCCATACATCTACATCTACATGCAAACATCCACATCTCCATGCATAATAAAATTCTTTTAATTAATCTAGGATGATAGTTTCCAGAATATGGTAGGAAGTCCTCTTTTTATGCTTTGAATGAAATTATTTTATACGTAATTTCTATAAAAATTTTGCCATAGCTCCGCTACTATGACTGATAAATCTCAATTTTTTCTAAGGGATAAGGCTTATCATTAAGGAAATAATTAGAATGGTCTCTAATTGGATCATCAATCCATAATGGATTGAATCATCAATATACATAAGCTAAAAGCATAGAAAAAAGCCATTAATTTGGCCTCAAGCATAGCTTAATCTTGGATTAAGGAAAAGCCTTATGAAAAGCTTCATTTGGATTGAAAAGGGTCATGAGTATGACCATTTCTTAAGTGAGAGAGAGAAAAACCATTAGAATTAAATATAAATAGAATTTTATGTAATTCTTTACTATCATTAAATAATTAACTTCAATAGCATTTCAAAAACCATACCAATTAAGCTTCTCAGGGAATTGAAGAAAGAGAGAAGTATCAAAAACTAGTGAATTATTAAAGAATTCACAGTTCTTGGCTTAGGTGGAGAAGAGTAACAATGCATAAGACACTATATTTTTTTCAACAAGGGAAGGCTTCTATTTATAGAAAAAATTGAGCTCTTAACCAAACAAACTGATTCTAGAATTTTCTAAGTCAGTTTGGTTGAATTTGGACTAGATTTGGACCTAGTTTGGTTACTTTTTGATTCGATTTGGTTCCATTTTGATTTGGTTTGGTTCAAGATAGATGAGAGATAAAAATATCACATTATTTTTGAGTTTAAAACTCATTCAAGCATGTGAAATATGCACCTCCTTTAAAGAATTCCCCCTCCTTACATATGTGTCAAAATTTTATTGCTCATAGTTTTTTTTCTAATAAATCTTGTATATTTTCAACTCTTCATCTTATGTGAAATATGCACCTTCTTTAAAGAACTCCCCTTCCTTACATATGTGTCAAAATTTTATTGCTCAGTTTTATTTTACTAATAAACCTTGTACATTTTCAACTCTTCATCTTATGTGAAATATGCACCTTCTTTAAAGAACTCCCCTTCCTTACATATGTGTCAAAATTTTATTGCTCATAGTTTTTTACTAATAAACCTTGTACATTTTCAACTCTTCATCTTATGTGAACATTTACTCATTTTTGGATATCTTCTTTTACAAATTGGATTTATCTCCTCCCTACACATGGATTGATGCTATTGGCCCATAGGAACCTTAATTGGACCATAATCCAAAAATTTCTGAAAATCTAGACCCTTAGACTAAGGTTCTTTATACCTATTTCCAATTAATTCCAATTGCACATTGGAAAATTCTTTCTGAATTTCTGTTTCAAAGGATTCATTTTAATAAGGTGAGATATTTTTCTATCCAAAAATATTCAAAATCTGAATATTCTCTCTCTAGAATATTTTCTCTCTCTAGGTTAAAACAGCCACACAAACAAGATCTCTTATATTTCAGAAAAGAAATTGATTACAGGGGAATATGCTAGACATCAAAAAGGGGTTGGGGGAGGAATCTTACACTTGAATTCAATGCCACTTGCGCTTTGAACGTAGAGGGAAACCCGATGATATAGACAAGCTTGTGGGATACTATGACATGTAGGAGTTACAAGGTATTGTTGTAAGGCCTTAATTGCTCAAAATAAAAGCTTGCATTTTTGCCTCATGAAGCCCATGGGAAAATGAAGAGCTACGCGTGCCTTTCTATAGGGGAACATGCTCCTTCATGCATGGGAAGGCTCGGGTATGGTATAGCCAACCATGTACCCTAAGGGTTAACTCCATCTCGCTTGAGAAAAAGGGGTCAAATGCGTGCATGAATCTTAATTTGTGGGCTAGAGTAATGCGAACTCAAGAATCACTTAGTAAAGTATTAGAATAAGGAGCCCAACACCACCAAACCACTCGATGATCAAAGTTTCTTATTATTTTATAGATCTTTGACCAAGTCAACTTATCTGTATAATTTACTAATTATGGTATACATACACATAGTACAATTCTTATGTTTGTATTTCTAAAATCAATATTAGGGCCAAACTAAAATTTCCTAATGTTCCAACAAAATATGCCTCAAAATTCCCCATGGCTTTTCCTTTTTTATTGTGGGGGTCTTGGTGCAAAACAAAAATACTTTTATCACTCTTTCTCCTAAAAAATTACTAGTTGGGATTTATTGCACATAAACTTTATTACATGTTAGGAGGGATCTTACATAAGATCATAGAGGTAATAGCATTTGAGAGACACTCAAGTAAAAACTTATGGAAATACATGTGAATAACGTGGCAGCATTAGCTTATTTGTAGTTGGTTTTATGTAAGGAGTGATGATATGGGTACTCAAGTACTTTCTTTCATATCCCAATTTGCCTCCAATGCAAAGAAGATGGTTACTTACTTTGCCGAATTGTGGTTTTGAGATTGCATACAACAAAGGAAAGGACAATGTGGTCTGTAGATTCGTTATCTACTAGGATATGTGAATATGTGTTCATTGTGGCAAGAGATTAATAGGGATTGGATTATGGATATCTAGGAAGAGTATTTGCTTGTTGAGCCTCGAAGAGGGCTACTTTACTACAAGGATAGAGTGTATCCTCTGCCTACTTTAGCATTCAATCATAAAGTAGCGGAAGAGATGCATTGTTCTCCAAAGGCATAGCTGGCATTTGGGTCTTTTCATCCCTTTGGTATAGCGAGGAAAAGGAAACACTAAAAAAGATTGTGGAAAGATGTAGCTACGTATCTAAATGCATGCCATTTCAACTCAACAAAGATCCCACACATAAGCCCGATGGGTTTCTTTAGCCTGTACCAAATTTGGAAGGACGATAGACTCACATTACCCAGGGCCTTTATCATACAAGGAGGGGATGGGAAAGTAGTGATGTGAGAAGGGGATGGGATATCATTTATGTGTTGATGGAAAGGTTGCCAAAGAAATCCCAATTTATGCCTTCAAACATGAAGGATGGAAATTGTGTTCAAGCTATGCATGGGATGCCACAAAACTTGTGATGAGTGATATAGATGTTAAAATTTTTAAGTATATTTTGGAGATCACTTTTTGAAAGTATATGCACCAAGTTCACACCAAGTTCAAAGGTGACTTATATGACATCAATGATGGCAATTGAACTCATGGGAAGTGTGCTCAAGTTGCATGGAATGCGGCTGAAAATTGTGAGCGATAGCAATGTCAAATTATTCATTCTCTGAAGTCGAAAAGGCAAAAATTCTTGTATGGAAAAGTACTTTAAAATTTTGAAAAAGAGAATATTGGACCACTTACACCAGTAATTGGTCTTGTAGATATGTATGATTTTGTGCTATGGGAAGTGAGAGAAGCCTCCAAGCTCCCAATTTCTCCACACCCACTTCTTCTTGAATTCAATGCCACTTGCGCTTTGAATATCAAGGTGAACCCTATGATATGAACAAGCTTGTGGGGTACTATGACATGTAGTAGTTACAGGGTAGTTTTGTAAGGCCTTAATTGCACAAAATACAAGCTTGCATTTTTGCCTCATGAAGCCCATGGGAAATTGAAGAGCTATGGGTGCCTTTCTATAGGGGAACAGGCTCCTTCATGCATGGGAAGGCTCGGAGTATGGTATAGCCAACCATGTACCCTAGGGTTTAACTCCATCTCGCTTGAGAAAAGGGGATCAAACGCGTGCATGAATCTTTATTTGTGGGCTAGTAGACTAGGATCCCGACACGACCAAACCACTTTGGTAACTACCATCTAACCAAAACCACAATCTACAATACTACTTACCATTTTTCACGAACCATTGCCCAATTCCATATGGTATTATAGCAACCCATAGTTTTCTCTCAACCCCTTTTTAACCTTAGCCCACAACCCACTGAATTTATTTTGACCCTTCTCCATATTATATAATATAAGCCTACCTAGGTATATTTAAATAATTTTGGTGAGGTTTGTTCCAATACCTTCTAAGCTAATGACCTGGAATCTAGGGTAAATCCTACCTTTCAAATTTTTTAAGGACAATGTTAGTTTCTCTAAATTCCCTTGTTTAGTTTCCCTAAATTCCCTTGTTTACTAGGTTTTTCAATTCATATACATTACGTGCACTATGCTTAAGGATCTCTCTTTCCAAGAGATTCTTGATCATCAGAGTTTCTCATTATTTTATTTATCTTTGATCGAGTCAACTTATCTACATAATTTACTAATTATGGTATACATGCACATAGTATAATTCTTACGTTTGTATTTCTAAAATCAATATTAGGGCCAAATTAAAATTTCCTAATGTTTCAACAAAATATGCCTCAAAATTCCCCATGGCTTTTTCTTTTTTACTGTGGGGGTCTAAGTGCAAAATGAAAAATACTTTGATCAATTTCTCTCCTAAAAAATTACTACTTGGAATTTATTGCACATAAACTTTTTTAAAGGTTAGGAGGGATCTTACATAAGATCAAAGAGGTAAGAGCATTTAAGAGACACTCAGGTAAAAAGACATGGAAATACATGTGAATAAAGTGGCAACATTAGCTTCTTTGTAGTTGGTTTTATGTAAGGAGTGATGATAGGGCACTCAAGTACTTTCTCTTATAGCCCAATTTTCCTCCAAAGCAAAGAAGATGGTTACTTATTTTGCCGCATTGTGGTTTTGAGATTGCATACAACAAAGGAAAGGACAATGTGGTTTGTAGATTTGTTATCTACTAGGATATGCGGATATGTGTTCATTGTGGCAAGACATTAATCCGGATTGGATTATGGATATCTAGAAGGAGTATTTGCTTGTTGAGCCTCGAGGGGGTAGCCCATGTGGCTCAAAAATTATAGCAAGGGGGTTACTTTACTACAAGGATAGTGTATCCTCTGCCTACTTTAGCATTCAATCGAAAAGTATTGGAAGAGATGCATTGTTCTCCAAAGGCATAGCTGGCATTTGGGTGTTTTCAGCCCTTTGGTATAGCGAGGAAAAGGAAACTCTAAAAATGAATGTGGAAAGACGTACCTAGGTATCTAAATGCACGCCAATTCAACTTAACAAAGATCCCACACATAAGCCCGATGGGTTTCTTTAGCCCGTACCAAATTTGGAAGGAAGATAGACTTGCATTACTATGGGCCTTCCTCGTACAAGGAGGGGATGGGAAACCATTGATGTGAGAAGGGGATGGGATATCATTTATATGTTGATGGATAGGTTGCCGAAGATATCCCAATTTATGCCTTCAAACATGAAGTATACAACATCAATAATTGCAATTGAATGCATGGAAACTATGTTTAAGCTGTGCATGGGATGCCACAAAACTTGTGATGAGTGATATAGATGTTAAAATTTTAAGTGTATTTTGGAGATCACTTTTTGAAAGTATGGGTCCCAAGTTTACACCAAGTTTAAAGGTGACTTATTTGACATCAATGATGGCAATTGAACTCATGGAAAGTGTGCTCAAGTCGCATGGAATATGGCTGAAAATTGTGAGTGATAGCAATGTCAAATTATTCATTCTCTGAAGTGGAAAAGGTAAAAAATCTTGTATGGAAGGGTACTTTAAAATTTTGAAAAAGAGAATATTGGACCACTTACACAAGTAATTGGGCTTGTAGATAGGTATGATTTTGTGGTGTAGGAAGTGAGAGAAGCCTCCAAGCACCCAATTTCTCCGCACCCACTTCTTCTTGAATTCGGTACTCACGTTTTGAATGTAGAGGGGAACCCGATTCTAAAGACAAGCTTGTGGGGTACTATGACATCTAGGAGCTACAGGGTATTGTTGTAAGGCCTTATTTGCACAAAATAAAAGCTTGCATTTTTCCCTCATGAAGCCCACGGAAAAATAAAGAGCTAGGGGTGCCTTTCTATAGGGGAACACGCTCCTTCATGCATGGGAAGGCTTGGAGTATGGTATAGCCAACCATGTACCCTAAGGGTTAACTCCATCTCTCTTGACAAAAAGGGGGTCAAATGCGTGCATGAATCTTAATTTGTCGGCTAGACTAAGGCAAACTCAAGCATCACTTTAGTAAAGTAATAGAATAAGGAGCCCAACACCACCAAACCACTTTGGTAACTACCATCTAACCAAAACCACAAGCTGGAATACTACTTATACTATTTTTTGCAAACCATTGCCTAATTCCATATGGTATTATAGCAACCCATAGTTTTCTCTCAACCCCTTTTTAACCTTAGCCCATGATCGTTTTCTCTCAACCCCTTTTTGACCTTAGCCCACTGAATTTATTTTGACCCTTGCCCTTATAATATAATATAAGCCTTAGCCTAGTTATATTTAAGTAATTTTGGTGAGGATTGTTTCAATACAGGTTAGGAGGGATCTTACGTAAGAATACAGAGGCAATAGCATTTGAGAGACACTCAGGTAAAAAGACATGGAAATACATGTCAATAAAGTGGGCAACATCAGCTTATTTGTAGTTGGTTTTATGTAAGGAGTGATGATAGGGGACTCAAGTACTTTCTCTCATAGCCCAATTTTCTTCCAAAGCAAAGAAGATGGTTACTTACTTTGTCGAATTATGGTTTTGAGATTGCATACAACAAAGGAAAGGATAATGTGGTTTGTAGGTTTGTTATCTACTAGGATATGTGAATATGTGTTCATTGTGGCAAGAGATTTATAGGGATTGGATTATGGATATCTAGGAAGAGTGTTTGCTTGTTGATCCTCGAGAGGGGGCAGCCCATGTGGGTGAGAAATATAGCAAGGGGGCTACTTTACTACGAGGAAAAGGAAACACTAAAAACGAATGTGGAAAGATGTACCTAGGTATCTAGATGCATGACATTTCAACTTCACAAAGATCCCAATTTATGCCTTTAAACATGGAGTATACAACATCAATAATGGCGTTTGAATTGATGGAAAGTGTGTTCACGCTATGCATGGGATGCCACAAAACTTGTGATGAGTGATATAGATGTTAAAATTTTTAAGTGTATTTTGGAGATCACTTTTTGAAAGTATGGGCCCCAAGTTCACACCAAGTTCAAAGGTGACTCATATGACATCAATGATGGCAATTGACCTCATGGAAAGTGTGCTCAAGTCACATGGAATGCGGCCGAAAATTGTGAGCGATAGCAATGTCAAATTATTCATTCTCTGAAGATGAAAATGTAAAAGTCCTTGTATGGAAGGGTGCTTTAAAATTTTTAAAAAGAGAATATTGGACCACTTACACCAGTAATTGGGCTTGTAGATAGGTATGATTTTGTGCTGTAGGAAGTGAGAGAAGCCTCCAAGCTCCCAATTTCTCCACACCCACTTCTTCTTGAATTCAATGCCACTTGCACTTTGAACGTAGAGGGAAACTCGATGATATGGACAAGCTTGTGGGGCATGGAGTATACATCAATAATGGCATTTGAATTGATGGAAAGTGTGTTCAAGCTATGCATGGGATGCCACAAAACTTGTGATGAGTGATATAGATGTTAAAATTTTTAAGTGTATTTTGGAGATCACTTTTTGAAAGTATGGGCCCCAAGTTCACACCAAGTTCAAAGGTGACTCATATGACATCAATGATGGCAATTGACCTCATGGAAAGTGTGCTCAAGTCGCATGGAATGCGGCTGAAAATTGTGAGCGATAGCAATGTCAAATTATTCATTCTCTGAAGATGAAAATGTAAAAGTTCTTGTATGGAAGGGTGCTTTAAAATTTTGAAAAAGAGAATATTGGACCACTTACACCAGTAATTGGGCTTGTAGATAGGTATGATTTTGTGCTGTAGCAAGTGAGAGAAGCCTCCAAGCTCCCAATTTCTCCACACGCACTTCTTCTTGAATTCAATGCCACTTGCGCTTTGAACGTAGAGGGAAACCCGATGATATGGACAAGCTTGTGGGGTACTATGACATGTAGGAGTTACAAGGTATTGTTGTAAGGCCTTAATTGCTCAAAATAAAAGCTTGCACTTTTGCCTCATGAAGCCCATGGGAAAATGAAGAGCTACGCGTGCCTTTCTATAGGGGAACATGCTCCTTCATGCATGGAAAGGCTCGGGTATGGTATAGCCAACCATGTACCCTAAGGGTTAACTCCATCTCCCGTGAGAAAAAGGGGTCAAACGCGTGCATGAATCTTAATTTGTGGGCTAGAGTAATGCGAACTCAAGAATCACGTAGTTAAGTATTAGAATAAGGAACCCGACACCACCAAACCACTCGATGATCAGAGTTTCTTATTATTTTATAGATCTTTGACCAAGTCAACTTATCTGTATAATTTACTAATTATGGTATACATGCACATAGTACAATTCTTACGTTTGTATTTCTAAAATCAATATTAGGGCCAAACTAAAATTTCCTAATGTTCCAACAAAATATGCCTCAAAATTCCCCATGGCTTTTTCTTTTTTATTGTGAGGGTCTTGGTGCAAAACAAAAAATACTTTCATCACTTTCTCTCCTAAAAAAATACTAGTTGGGATTTATTGTACATAAACTTTATTACAGGTTAGGAGGGATCTTACATAAGATCACAGAGGTAATAGCATTTGAGACACTCAAGTAAAAACTTATGGAAATACATGTGAATAAAGTGGCAGCATTAGCTTATTTGTAGTTGGTTTTATGTAAGGAGTGATGATAGGGCACTCAAGTACTTTCTCTCATAGCCCAATTTGCCTCCTATGCAAAGAAGATGGTTACTTACTTTGCCGAATTGTGGTTTTGAGATTGCATACAACAAAGGAAAGGACAATGTGGTTTGTAGATTCGTTATCTACTAGGATATGTGAATATGTGTTCATTGTGGCAAGAGATTAATAGGGATTGGATTATGGATATCTAGGAAGAGTATTTGCTTGTTGAGCCTCGAAGGGGGCTACTTTACTACAAGGATAGAGTGTATCCTCTGCCTACTTTAGCATTCAATCGTAAAGTAGCGGAAGAGATGCATTGTTCTCCAAAGGCATAGTTGGCATTTGGGCCTTTTCAGCCCTTTGGTATAGCGAGGAAAAGGAAACACTAAAAAAGATTGTGGAAAGATGTAGCTAGGTATCTAAATGCATGCCATTTCAACTCAACAAAGATCCCACACATAAGCCCGATGGGTTTCTGTAGCATGTACCAAATATGGAAGGACGATAGACTCACATTACCATGGGCCTTTATCATACAAGGAGGGGATGGGAAAGCAGTGATGTGAGAAGGGGATGGGATATCATTTATGTGTTGATCAAAAGGTTGCCAAAGCAATCCCAATTTATGCCTTCAAACATGAAGGATGGAAAGTGTGTTCAAGCTGTGCATGGGATGCCACAAAACTTGTGATGAGTGATATAGATGTAAGTATATTTTGGAGATCACTTTTTGAAAGTATAGGCACGAAGTTCACACCAAGTTCAAAGGTGACTTATATGACATCAATGATGGCAATTGAACTCATGGGAAGTGTGCTCAAGTTGCATGGAATGCAGCTGAAAATTGTGAGCGATAGCAATGTCAAATTATTCATTCTCTGAAGTCGAAAAGGCAAAAATTCTTGTATGGAAAAGTACTTTAAAATTTTGAAAAAGAGAATATTGGACCACTTACACCAGTAATTGGTCTTGTAGATATGTATGATTTTGTGCTATGGGAAGTGAGAGAAGCCTCCAAGCTCCCAATTTCTCCACACCCACTTCTTCTTGAATTCAATGCCACTTGCGCTTTGAATGTCAAGGGGAACCCTATGATATGAACAAGCTTGTGGGGTACTATGACATGTAGTAGTTATAGGGTAGTTTTGTAAGGCCTTAATTGCACAAAATACAAGCTTGCATTTTTGCCTCTTGAAGCCCATGGGAAATTGAAGAGCTACGGGTGCCTTTCTATAGGGGAATAGGCTCCTTCATGCATGGGAAGGCTCGGAGTATGGTATAGCCAACCATGTACCCTAGGGTTTAACTCCATCTCGCTTGAGAAAAGGGGATCAAACACGTGCATGAATCTTTATTTGTGGGCTAGTAGACTAGGATCCCGACACGACCAAACCACTTTGGTAACTACCATCTAACCAAAACCACAATCTACAATACTACTTACCATTTTTCACAAACCATTGCCCAATTCCATATGGTATTATAGCAACCCATAGTTTTCTCTCAACCCCTTTTTAACCTTAGCCCACAACCCACTGAATTTATTTTGACCCTTCCCCTTATTATATAGTATAAGCCTACCTAGGTATATTTAAATAATTTTGGTGAGGTTTGTTCCAATACCTTCTAAGCCAATGACCTGGAATCTAGGTAAATCCTACCTTTCAAATTTTTTAAGGACAATGTTAGTTTCCCTAAATTCCCTTGTTTACCAGGTTTTTCAATTCATATACATTAGGATCTCTCTTTCCAAGAGATTCTTGATCATCAGATTTTCTCATGATTTTATTTATCTTTGACCGAGTCAACTTATCTACATAATTTACTAATTATGGTATACATGCACATAGTATAATTCTTACGTTTGTATTTCTAAAATCAATATTAGGGCCAAATTAAAATTTCCTAATGTTTCAACAAAATATGCCTCATAATTCCCCATGGCTTTTTCTTTTTTACTATGGGGGTCTTGGTGCAAAATGAAAAATACTTTGATCAATTTCTCTCCTAAAAAATTACTACTTGGAATTTATTGCACATAAACTTTTTTAAAGGTTAGGAGGGATCTTACATAAGATCAAAGAGGTAAGAGCATTGAAGAGACACTCAGGTAAAAAGACATGGAAATACATGTGAATAAAGTGGCAGCATTAGCTTCTTTGTAGTTGGTTTTATGTAAGGAGTGATGATAGGGCACTCAAGTACTTTCTCTTATAGCCCAATTTTCCTCCAAAGCAAAGAAGATGGTTACTTATTTTGCCGCATTATGGTTTTGAGATTGCATACAACAAAGGAAAGGACAATGTGGTTTGTAGATTTGTTATCTACTAGGATATGCGGATATGTGTTCATTGTGGCAAGACATTAATCCGGATTAGATTATGGATATCTAGGAGGAGTATTTGCTTGTTGAGCCTCGAGGGGGTAGCCCATGTGGCTCAGAAATTATAGCAAGGGGGTTACTTTACTACAAGGATAGTGTATCCTCTACCTACTTTAGCATTCAATCGAAAAGTATTGGAAGAGATGCATTGTTCTCCAAAGGCATAGCTGGCATTTGGGTGTTTTCAGCCCTTTGGTATAGCGAGGAAAAGGAAACTCTAAAAATGAATGTGGAAAGACGTACCTAGGTATCTAAATGCACGCCATTTCAACTCAACAAAGATGCCACACATAAGCCCGATGGGTTTCTTTAGCCCGTATTTGGAAGGAAGATAGACTTGCATTACTATGGGCCTTCCTCATACAAGGAGGGGATGGGAAACCAATGATGTGAGAAGGGGATGGGATATCATTTATATGTTGATGGATAGGTTGCCGAAGATATCCCAATTTATGACTTCAAACATGAAGTATACAACATCAATAATTGCAATTGAATGCATGGAAATTGTGTTAAAGCTGTGCATGGGATGCCACAAAACTTGTGATGAGTGATATAGATGTTAAAATTTTTAAGTGTATTTTGGAGATCACTTTTTGAAAGTATGGGCCCCAAGTTTACACCAAGTTTAAAGGTGACTTATATGACATCAATGATGGCAATTGAACTCATGGAAACTGTGCTCAAGTCGCATGGAATACGGCTGAAAATTGTGAGTGATAGCAATGTCAAATTATTCATTCTCTGAAGTGGAAAAGGTAAAAAATCTTGTATGGAAGGGTACTTTAAAATTTTGAAAAAGAGAATATTGGACCACTTACACAAGTAATTGGGCTTGTAGATAGGTATGATTTTGTGCTGTAGGAAGTGAGCGAAGCCTCCAAGCTCCCAATTTCTCCGCACCCACTTCTTCTTGAATTCAATGGCACTCACGCTTTGAATGTTAGAGGGGAACCCGATGCTAAAGACAAGCTTGTGGGGTACTATGACATGTAGGAGCTACAGGGTATTGTTGTAAGGCCTTATTTGCACAAAATAAAAGCTTGTAACTACCATCTAACCAAAACCACATGCTGGAATACTACTTACCATTTTTTGCAAACCATTGCCCAATTCCATATGGTATTATAGCAACCCATAGTTTTCTCTCAACCCCTTTTTGACCTTAGCCCACTGAATTTATTTTGACCCTTGCCCTTATAATATAATATAAGCCTTAGCCTAGTTATATTTAAGTAATTTTGGTGAGGATTGTTTCAATACAGGTTAGGAGGGATCTTACGTAAGAATACAGAGGCAATAGCATTTGAGAGACACTCAGGTAAAAAGACATGGAAATACATTGTCAATAAAGTGGGCAACATCAGCTTATTTGTAGTTGGTTTTATGTCAGGAGTGATGATAGGGGACTTAAGTACTTTCTCTCAAAGCCCAATTTTCTTCCAAAGCAAAGAAGATGATTACTTACTTTGTCGAATTATGGTTTTGAGATTGCACACAACAAAGGAAAGGACAATGTGGTTTGTAGGTTCGTTATCTACTAGGATATGTGAATATGTGTTCATTGTGGCGAGAGATTTATAGGGATTGGATTATGGATATCTAGGAAGAGTGTTTGCTTGTTGATCCTCGAGGGGGCAGCCCATGTGGGTGAGAAATATAGCAAGGGGGCTACTTTACTACAAGGATAGAGTTATATTCTGCCTACTTTAGCATTCAATCTAAAAGTATTGGAACAGAGGCATTGTTCTCCAAAGGCAAAGCTGGCATTTGGGTGTTTTCAGCCCTTTGGTATAGCGAGGAAAAGGAAACACTAAAAACGAATGTGGAAAGATGTACCTAGGTATCTAGATGCATGACATTTCAACTTCACAAAGATCCCAATTAATGCCTTTAAACATGGAGTATACAACATCAATAATGGCATTTGAATTGATGGAAAGTGTGTTCCAGCTATGCATGGGATGCCACAAAACTTGTGATGAGTGATATAGATGTTAAAATTTTTAAGTGTATTTTGGAGATCACTTTTTGAAAGTATGGGCCCCAAGTTCACACCAAGTTCAAAGGTGACTCATATGACATCAATGATGGCAATTGACCTCATGGAAAGTGTGCTCAAGTCACATGGAATGCGGCTGAAAATTGTGAGCGATAGCAATGTCAAATTATTCATTCTCTGAAGATGAAAATGTAAAAGTCCTTGTATGGAAGGGTGCTTTAAAATTTTTAAAAAGAGAATATTGGACCACTTACACCAGTAATTGGGCTTGTAGATAGGTATGATTTTGTGCTGTGGAAAGTGAGAGAAGCCTCCAAGCTCCCAATTTCTCCACACCCACTTCTTCTTGAATTCAATGCCACTTGCGCTTTGAACGTAGAGGGAATCCCGATGATATGGACAAGCTTGTGGGGCATGGAGTATACATCAATAATGGCATTTGAATTGATGGAAAGTGTGTTCAAGCTATGCATGGGATGCCACAAAACTTGTGATGAGTGATATAGATGTTAAAATTTTTAAGTGTATTTTGGAGATCACTTTTTGAAAGTATGGGCCCCAAGTCACACCAAGTTCAAAGGTGACTCATATGACATCAATGACGGCAATTGACCTCATGGAAAGTGTGCTCAAGTCGCATGGAATGCGGCTGAAAATTGTGAGCGATAGCAATGTCAAATTATTCATTCTCTGAAGATGAAAATGTAAAAGTCCTTGTATGGAAGGGTGCTTTAAAATTTTGAAAAAGAGAATATTGGACCACTTACACCAGTAATTGGGCTTATAGATAGGTATGATTTTGTGCTGTAGCAAGTGAGAGAAGCCTCCAAGCTCCCAATTTCTCCACACGCACTTCTTCTTGAATTCAATGCCACTTGCGCTTTGAACGTAGAGGGAAACCCGATGATATGGACAAGCTTGTGGGGTACTATGACATGTAGGAGTTACAAGGTATTGTTGTAAGGCCTTAATTGCTCAAAATAAAAGCTTGCACTTTTACCTCATGAAGCCCATGGGAAAATGAAGAGCTACGCATGCCTTTCTATAGGGGAACATGCTCCTTCATGCATGGAAAGGCTCGGGTATGGTATAGCCAACCATGTACCCTAAGGGTTAACTCCATCTCCCGTGAGAAAAAGGGGTCAAACGCGTGCATGAATCTTAATTTGTGGGCTAGAGTAATGCGAACTCAAGAATCACGTAGTAAAGTATTAGAATAAGGAACCCGACACCACCAAACCACTCGATGATCAGAGTTTCTTATTATTTTATAGATCTTTGACCAAGTCAACTTATCTGTATAATTTACTAATTATGGTATACATGCACATAGTACAATTCTTACGTTTGTATTTCTAAAATCAATATTAGGGCCAAACTAAAATTTCCTAATGTTCCAACAAAATATGCCTCAAAATTCCCCATGGCTTTTTCTTTTTTATTGTGAGGGTCTTGGTGCAAAACAAGAAATACTTTTATCACTTTCTCTCCTAAAAAATTACTAGTATTGCACATAAACTTTATTACAGGTTAGGAGGGATCTTACATAAGATCACAGAGGTAATAGCATTTGAGAGACACTCAAGTAAAAACTTATGGAAATACATGTGAATAAAGTGGCAGCATTAGCTTATTTATAGTTGGTTTTATGTAAGGAGTGATGATAGGGCACTCAAGTACTTTCTCTCATAGCCCAATTTGCCTCCACCAATGCAAAGAAGATGGTTACTTACTTTGCCGAATTGTGGTTTTGAGATTGCATACAACAAAGGAAAGGACAATGTGGTTCGTAGATTCGTTATCTACTAGGATATGTGCTTTGAAATTTTGAAAAAGAGAATATTGGACCACTTACACCAGTAATTGGTCTTGTAGATATGTATGATTTTGTGCTATGGGAAGTGAGAGAAGCCTCCAAGCTCCCAATTTCTCCACACCCACTTCTTCTTCAATTCAATGCCACTTGCGCTTTGAATGTCAAGGGGAACCCTATGATATGAACAAGCTTGTGGGGTACTATGACATGTAGTAGTTACAAGGTAGTTTTGTAAGGCCTTAATTGCACAAAATACAAGCTTGCATTTTTGCCTCATGAAGCCCATGGGAGATTGAAGAGCTACGGGTGCCTTTCTATAGGGGAACAGGCTCCTTCATGCATGGGAAGGCTCGGAGTATGGTATAGCCAACCATGTACCCTAGGGTTTAACTCCATCTCGCTTGAGAAAAGGGGATCAAACGCGTGCATGAATCTTTATTTGTGGGCTAGTAGACTAGGATCCCGACATGACCAAACCACTTTGGTAACTACCATCTAACCAAAACCACAATCTACAATACTACTTACCATTTTTCACAAACCATTGCCCAATTCCATATGGTATTATAGCAACCCATAGTTTTCTCTCAACCCCTTTTTAACCTTAGCCCACAACCCACTGAATTTATTTTGACCCTTCCCCTTATTATATAATATAAGCCTACCTAGGTATATTTAAATAATTTTGGTGAGGTTTGTTCCAATACCTTCTAAGCCAATGACCTGGAATCTAGGGTAAATCCTACCTTTCAAATTTTTTAAGGACAATGTTAGTTTCCCTAAATTCCCTTGTTTACTAGGTTTTTCAATTCATATACATTAGGATCTCTCTTTCCAAGAGATTCTTGATCATCAGAGTTGCTCATTATTTTATTTATCTTTGACCGAGTCAACTTATCTACATAATTTACTAATTATGGTATACATGCACATAGTATAATTCTTACGTTTGTATTTCTAAAATCAATATTAGGGCCAAATTAAAATTTCCTAATGTTTCAACAAAATATGCCTCATAATTCCCCATGGCTTTTTCTTTTTTACTATGGGGGTCTTGGTGCAAAATGAAAAATACTTTGATCAATTTCTCTCCTAAAAAATTACTACTTGGAATTTATTGCACATAAACTTTTTTAAAGGTTAGGAGGGATCTTACATAAGATCCAAGAGGTAAGAGCATTTAAGAGACACTCAGGTAAAAAGACATGGAAATACATGTGAATAAAGTGGCAGCATTAGCTTCTTTGTAGTTGGTTTTATGTAAGGAGTGATGATAGGGCACTCAAGTACTTTCTCTTATAGCCCAATTTTCCTCCAAAGCAAAGAAGATGGTTACTTATTTTGCCGCATTGTGGTTTTGAGATTGCATACAACAAAGGAAAGGACAATGTGGTTTGTAGATTTGTTATCTACTAGGATATGCGGATATGTGTTCATTGTGGCAAGACATTAATCCGGATTAGATTATGGATATCTAGGAGGAGTATTTGCTTGTTGAGCCTCGAGGGGGTAGCCCATGTGGCTCAGAAATTATAGCAAGGGGGTTACTTTACTACAAGGATAGTGTATCCTCTACCTACTTTAGCATTCAATCGAAAAGTATTGGAAGAGATGCATTGTTCTCCAAAGGCATAGCTGGCATTTGGGTGTTTTCAGCCCTTTGGTATAGCGAGGAAAAGGAAACTCTAAAAATGAATGTGGAAAGACGTACCTAGGTATCTAAATGCACGCCATTTCAACTCAACAAAGATCCCACACATAAGCCCGATGGGTTTCTTTAGCCCGTACCAAATTTGGAAGGAAGATAGACTTGCATTACTATGGGCCTTCCTCATACAAGGAGGGGATGGGAAACCAATGATGTGAGAAGGGGATGGGATATCATTTATATGTTGATGGATAGGTTGCCGAAGATATCCCAATTTATGACTTCAAACATGAAGTATACAACATCGATAACTGCAATTGAATGCATGGAAATTGTGTTTAAGCTGTGCATGGGATGCCACAAAACTTGTGATGAGTGATATAGATGTTAAAATTTTTAAGTGTATTTTGGAGATCACTTTTTGAAAGTATGGGCCCCAAGTTTACACCAAGTTTAAAGGTGACTTATATGACATCAATGATGGCAATTGAACTCATGGAAACTGTGCTCAAGTCGCATGGAATACGGCTGAAAATTGTGAGTGATAGCAATGTCAAATTATTCATTCTCTGAAGTGGAAAAGGTAAAAAATCTTGTATGGAAGGGTACTTTAAAATTTTGAAAAAGAGAATATTGGACCACTTACACAAGTAATTGGGCTTGTAGATAGGTATGATTTTGTGCTGTAGGAAGTGAGCGAAGCCTCCAAGCTCCCAATTTCTCCGCACCCACTTCTTCTTGAATTCAATGGCACTCACGCTTTGAATGTTAGAGGGGAACCCGATGCTAAAGACAAGCCTGTGGGGTACTATGACATGTAGGAGCTACAGGGTATTGTTGTAAGGCCTTATTTGCACAAAATAAAAGCTTGCATTTTTGCCTCATGAAGCCCATGGAAAAATGAAGAGCTAGGGGTGCCTTTCTATAGGGGAACACGCTCCTTCATGCATGGGAAGGCTTGGAGTATGGTATAGCCAACCATGTACCCTAAGGGTTAACTCCATCTCGCTTGAGAAAAAAGTGGGTCAAACGCATACATGAATCTTAATTTGTCGGCTAGACTAAGGCAAACTCAAGCATCACTTTAGTAAAGTAATAGAATAGGGAGCCCAACACCACCAAACCACTTTGGTAACTACCATCTAACCAAAACCACATGCTGGAATACTACTTACCATTTTTTGCAAACCATTGCCCAATTCCATATGGTATTATAGCAACCCATAGTTTTCTCTCAACCCCTTTTTGACCTTAGCCCACTGAATTTATTTTGACCCTTGCCCTTATAATATAATATAAGCCTTAGCCTAGTTATATTTAAGTAATTTTGGTGAGGATTGTTTCAATACAGGTTAGGAGGGATCTTACGTAAGAATACAGAGGCAATAGCATTTGAGAGACACTCAGGTAAAAAGACATGGAAATACATTGTCAATAAAGTGGGCAACATCAGCTTATTTGTAGTTGGTTTTATGTCAGGAGTGATGATAGGGGACTTAAGTACTTTCTCTCAAAGCCCAATTTTCTTCCAAAGCAAAGAAGATGATTACTTACTTTGTCGAATTATGGTTTTGAGATTGCACACAACAAAGGAAAGGACAATGTGGTTTGTAGGTTCGTTATCTACTAGGATATGTGAATATGTGTTCATTGTGGCAAGAGATTTATAGGGATTGGATTATGGATATCTAGGAAGAGTGTTTGCTTGTTGATCCTCGAGAGGGGGCAGCCCATGTGGGTGAGAAATATAGCAAGGGGGCTACTTTACTACAAGGATAGAGTTATATTCTGCCTACTTTAGCATTCAATCTAAAAGTATTGGAACAGAGGCATTGTTCTCCAAAGGCAAAGCTGGCATTTGGGTGTTTTCAGCCCTTTGGTATAGCGAGGAAAAGGAAACACTAAAAACGAATGTGGAAAGACGTACCTAGGTATCTAGATGCATGACATTTCAACTTCACAAAGATCCCAATTAATGCCTTTAAACATGGAGTATACAACATCAATAATGGCATTTGAATTGATGGAAAGTGTGTTCGAGCTATGCATGGGATGCCACAAAACTTGTGATGAGTGATATAGATGTTAAAATTTTTAAGTGTATTTTGGAGATCACTTTTTGAAAGTATGGGCCCCAAGTTCACACCAAGTTCAAAGGTGACTCATATGACATCAATGATGGCAATTGACCTCATGGAAAGTGTGCTCAAGTCACATGGAATGCGGCTGAAAATTGTGAGCGATAGCAATGTCAAATTATTCATTCTCTGAAGATGAAAATGTAAAAGTCCTTGTATGGAAGGGTGCTTTAAAATTTTTAAAAAGAGAATATTGGACCACTTACACCAGTAATTGGGCTTGTAGATAGGTATGATTTTGTGCTGTGGAAAGTGAGAGAAGCCTCCAAGCTCCCAATTTCTCCACACCCACTTCTTCTTGAATTCAATGCCACTTGCGCTTTGAACGTAGAGGGAATCCCGATGATATGGACAAGCTTGTGGGGCATGGAGTATACATCAATAATGGCATTTGAATTGATGGAAAGTGTGTTCAAGCTATGCATGGGATGCCACAAAACTTGTGATGAGTGATATAGATGTTAAAATTTTTAAGTGTATTTTGGAGATCACTTTTTGAAAGTATGGGCCCCAAGTCACACCAAGTTCAAAGGTGACTCATATGACATCAATGACGGCAATTGACCTCATGGAAAGTGTGCTCAAGTCGCATGGAATGCGGCTGAAAATTGTGAGCGATAGCAATGTCAAATTATTCATTCTCTGAAGATGAAAATGTAAAAGTCCTTGTATGGAAGGGTGCTTTAAAATTTTGAAAAAGAGAATATTGGACCACTTACACCAGTAATTGGGCTTGTAGATAGGTATGATTTTGTGCTGTAGCAAGTGAGAGAAGCCTCCAAGCTCCCAATTTCTCCACACGCACTTCTTCTTGAATTCAATGCCACTTGCGCTTTGAACGTAGAGGGAAACCCGATGATATGGACAAGCTTGTGGGGTACTATGACATGTAGGAGTTACAAGGTATTGTTGTAAGGCCTTAATTGCTCAAAATAAAAGCTTGCACTTTTGCCTCATGAAGCCCATGGGAAAATGAAGAGCTACGCATGCCTTTCTATAGGGGAACATGCTCCTTCATGCATGGAAAGGCTCGGGTATGGTATAGCCAACCATGTACCCTAAGGGTTAACTCCATCTCCCGTGAGAAAAAGGGGTCAAACGCGTGCATGAATCTTAATTTGTGGGCTAGAGTAATGCGAACTCAAGAATCACGTAGTAAAGTATTAGAATAAGGAACCCGACACCACCAAACCACTCGATGATCAGAGTTTCTTATTATTTTATAGATCTTTGACCAAGTCAACTTATCTGTATAATTTACTAATTATGGTATACATGCACATAGTACAATTCTTACGTTTGTATTTCTAAAATCAATATTAGGGCCAAACTAAAATTTCCTAATGTTCCAACAAAATATGCCTCAAAATTCCCCATGGCTTTTTCTTTTTTATTGTGAGGGTCTTGGTGCAAAACAAGAAATACTTTTATCACTTTCTCTCCTAAAAAATTACTAGTATTGCACATAAACTTTATTACAGGTTAGGAGGGATCTTACATAAGATCACAGAGGTAATAGCATTTGAGAGACACTCAAGTAAAAACTTATGGAAATACATGTGAATAAAGTGGCAGCATTAGCTTATTTGTAGTTGGTTTTATGTAAGGAGTGATGATAGGGCACTCAAGTACTTTCTCTCATAGCCCAATTTGCCTCCACCAATGCAAAGAAGATGGTTACTTACTTTGCCGAATTGTGGTTTTGAGATTGCATACAACAAAGGAAAGGACAATGTGGTTCGTAGATTCGTTATCTACTAGGATATGTGCTTTGAAATTTTGAAAAAGAGAATATTGGACCACTTACACCAGTAATTGGTCTTGTAGATATGTATGATTTTGTGCTATGGGAAGTGAGAGAAGCCTCCAAGCTCCCAATTTCTCCACACCCACTTCTTCTTGAATTCAATGCCACTTGCGCTTTGAATGTCAAGGGGAACCCTATGATATGAACAAGCTTGTGGGGTACTATGACATGTAGTAGTTACAAGGTAGTTTTGTAAGGCCTTAATTGCACAAAATACAAGCTTGCATTTTTGCCTCATGAAGCCCATGGGAGATTGAAGAGCTACGGGTGCCTTTCTATAGGGGAACAGGCTCCTTCATGCATGGGAAGGCTCGGAGTATGGTATAGCCAACCATGTACCCTAGGGTTTAACTCCATCTCGCTTGAGAAAAGGGGATCAAACGCGTGCATGAATCTTTATTTGTGGGCTAGTAGACTAGGATCCCGACATGACCAAACCACTTTGGTAACTACCATCTAACCAAAACCACAATCTACAATACTACTTACCATTTTTCACAAACCATTGCCCAATTCCATATGGTATTATAGCAACCCATAGTTTTCTCTCAACCCCTTTTTAACCTTAGCCCACAACCCACTGAATTTATTTTGACCCTTCCCCTTATTATATAATATAAGCCTACCTAGGTATATTTAAATAATTTTGGTGAGGTTTGTTCCAATACCTTCTAAGCCAATGACCTGGAATCTAGGGTAAATCCTACCTTTCAAATTTTTTAAGGACAATGTTAGTTTCCCTAAATTCCCTTGTTTACTAGGTTTTTCAATTCATATACATTAGGATCTCTCTTTCCAAGAGATTCTTGATCATCAGAGTTGCTCATTATTTTATTTATCTTTGATCGAGTCAACTTATCTACATAATTTACTAATTATGGTATACATGCACATAGTATAATTCTTACGTTTGTATTTCTAAAATCAATATTAGGGCCAAATTAAAATTTCCTAATGTTTCAACAAAATATGCCTCATAATTCCCCATGGCTTTTTCTTTTTTACTATGGGGGTCTTGGTGCAAAATGAAAAATACTTTGATCAATTTCTCTCCTAAAAAATTACTACTTGGAATTTATTGCACATAAACTTTTTTAAAGGTTAGGAGGGATCTTACATAAGATCAAAGAGGTAAGAGCATTTAAGAGACACTCAGGTAAAAAGACATGGAAATACATGTGAATAAAGTGGCAGCATTAGCTTCTTTGTAGTTGGTTTTATGTAAGGAGTGATGATAGGGCTCTCAAGTACTTTCTCTTATAGCCCAATTTTCCTCCAAAGCAAAGAAGATGGTTACTTATTTTGCCGCATTGTGGTTTTGAGATTGCATACAACAAAGGAAAGGACAATGTGGTTTGTAGATTTGTTATCTACTAGGATATGCGGATATGTGTTCATTGTGGCAAGACATTAATCCGGATTAGATTATGGATATCTAGGAGGAGTATTTGCTTGTTGAGCCTCGAGGGGGTAGCCCATGTGGCTCAGAAATTATAGCAAGGGGGTTACTTTACTACAAGGATAGTGTATCCTCTACCTACTTTAGCATTCAATCGAAAAGTATTGGAAGAGATGCATTGTTCTCCAAAGGCATAGCTGGCATTTGGGTGTTTTCAGCCCTTTGGTATAGCGAGGAAAAGGAAACTCTAAAAATGAATGTGGAAAGACGTACCTAGGTATCTAAATGCACGCCATTTCAACTCAACAAAGATCCCACACATAAGCCCGATGGGTTTCTTTAGCCCGTACCAAATTTGGAAGGAAGATAGACTTGCATTACTATGGGCCTTCCTCATACAAGGAGGGGATGGGAAACCAATGATGTGAGAAGGGGATGGGATATCATTTATATGTTGATGGATAGGTTGCCGAAGATATCCCAATTTATGACTTCAAACATGAAGTATACAACATCGATAACTGCAATTGAATGCATGGAAATTGTGTTTAAGCTGTGCATGGGATGCCACAAAACTTGTGATGAGTGATATAGATGTTAAAATTTTTAAGTGTATTTTGGAGATCACTTTTTGAAAGTATGGGCCCCAAGTTTACACCAAGTTTAAAGGTGACTTATATGACATCAATGATGGCAATTGAACTCATGGAAACTGTGCTCAAGTCGCATGGAATACGGCTGAAAATTGTGAGTGATAGCAATGTCAAATTATTCATTCTCTGAAGTGGAAAAGGTAAAAAATCTTGTATGGAAGGGTACTTTAAAATTTTGAAAAAGAGAATATTGGACCACTTACACAAGTAATTGGGCTTGTAGATAGGTATGATTTTGTGCTGTAGGAAGTGAGCGAAGCCTCCAAGCTCCCAATTTCTCCGCACCCACTTCTTCTTGAATTCAATGGCACTCACGCTTTGAATGTTAGAGGGGAACCCGATGCTAAAGACAAGCTTGTGGGGTACTATGACATGTAGGAGCTACAGGGTATTGTTGTAAGGCCTTATTTGCACAAAATAAAAGCTTGTAACTACCATCTAACCAAAACCACATGCTGGAATACTACTTACCATTTTTTGCAAACCATTGCCCAATTCCATATGGTATTATAGCAACCCATAGTTTTCTCTCAACCCCTTTTTGACCTTAGCCCACTGAATTTATTTTGACCCTTGCCCTTATAATATAATATAAGCCTTAGCCTAGTTATATTTAAGTAATTTTGGTGAGGATTGTTTCAATACAGGTTAGGAGGGATCTTACGTAAGAATACAGAGGCAATAGCATTTGAGAGACACTCAGGTAAAAAGACATGGAAATACATTGTCAATAAAGTGGGCAACATCAGCTTATTTGTAGTTGGTTTTATGTCAGGAGTGATGATAGGGGACTTAAGTACTTTCTCTCAAAGCCCAATTTTCTTCCAAAGCAAAGAAGATGATTACTTACTTTGTCGAATTATGGTTTTGAGATTGCACACAACAAAGGAAAGGACAATGTGGTTTGTAGGTTCGTTATCTACTAGGATATGTGAATATGTGTTCATTGTGGCGAGAGATTTATAGGGATTGGATTATGGATATCTAGGAAGAGTGTTTGCTTGTTGATCCTCGAGGGGGCAGCCCATGTGGGTGAGAAATATAGCAAGGGGGCTACTTTACTACAAGGATAGAGTTATATTCTGCCTACTTTAGCATTCAATCTAAAAGTATTGGAATAGAGGCATTGTTCTCCAAAGGCAAAGCTGGCATTTGGGTGTTTTCAGCCCTTTGGTATAGCGAGGAAAAGGAAACACTAAAAACGAATGTGGAAAGATGTACCTAGGTATCTAGATGCATGACATTTCAACTTCACAAAGATCCCAATTAATGCCTTTAAACATGGAGTATACAACATCAATAATGGCATTTGAATTGATGGAAAGTGTGTTCAAGCTATGCATGGGATGCCACAAAACTTGTGATGAGTGATACAGATGTTAAAATTTTTAAGTGTATTTTGGAGATCACTTTTTGAAAGTATGGGCCCCAAGTTCACACCAAGTTCAAAGGTGACTCATATGACATCAATGATGGCAATTGACCTCATGGAAAGTGTGCTCAAGTCACATGGAATGCGGCTGAAAATTGTGAGCGATAGCAATGTCAAATTATTCATTCTCTGAAGATGAAAATGTAAAAGTCCTTGTATGGAAGGGTGCTTTAAAATTTTTAAAAAGAGAATATTGGACCACTTACACCAGTAATTGGGCTTGTAGATAGGTATGATTTTGTGCTGTGGAAAGTGAGAGAAGCCTCCAAGCTCCCAATTTCTCCACACCCACTTCTTCTTGAATTCAATGCCACTTGCGCTTTGAACGTAGAGGGAATCCCGATGATATGGACAAGCTTGTGGGGCATGGAGTATACATCAATAATGGCATTTGAATTGATGGAAAGTGTGTTCAAGCTATGCATGGGATGCCACAAAACTTGTGATGAGTGATATAGATGTTAAAATTTTTAAGTGTATTTTGGAGATCACTTTTTGAAAGTATGGGCCCCAAGTCACATCAAGTTCAAGGGTGACTCATATGACATCAATGACGGCAATTGACCTCATGGAAAGTGTGCTCAAGTCGCATGGAATGCGGCTGAAAATTGTGAGCGATAGCAATGTCAAATTATTCATTCTCTGAAGATGAAAATGTAAAAGTCCTTGTATGGAAGGGTGCTTTAAAATTTTGAAAAAGAGAATATTGGACCACTTACACCAGTAATTGGGCTTGTAGATAGGTATGATTTTGTGCTGTAGCAAGTGAGAGAAGCCTCCAAGCTCCCAATTTCTCCACACGCACTTCTTCTTGAATTCAATGCCACTTGCGCTTTGAACGTAGAGGGAAACCCGATGATATGGACAAGCTTGTGGGGTACTATGACATGTAGGAGTTACAAGGTATTGTTGTAAGGCCTTAATTGCTCAAAATAAAAGCTTGCACTTTTGCCTCATGAAGCCCATGGGAAAATGAAGAGCTACGCATGCCTTTCTATAGGGGAACATGCTCCTTCATGCATGGAAAGGCTCGGGTATGGTATAGCCAACCATGTACCCTAAGGGTTAACTCCATCTCCCGTGAGAAAAAGGGGTCAAACGCGTGCATGAATCTTAATTTGTGGGCTAGAGTAATGCGAACTCAAGAATCACGTAGTAAAGTATTAGAATAAGGAACCCGACACCACCAAACCACTCGATGATCAGAGTTTCTTATTATTTTATAGATCTTTGACCAAGTCAACTTATCTGTATAATTTACTAATTATGGTATACATGCACATAGTACAATTCTTACGTTTGTATTTCTAAAATCAATATTAGGGCCAAACTAAAATTTCCTAATGTTCCAACAAAATATGCCTCAAAATTCCCCATGGCTTTTTCTTTTTTATTGTGAGGGTCTTGGTGCAAAACAAAAAATACTTTTATCACTTTCTCTCCTAAAAAATTACTAGTATTGCACATAAACTTTATTACAGGTTAGGAGGGATCTTACATAAGATCACAGAGGTAATAGCATTTGAGAGACACTCAAGTAAAAACTTATGGAAATACATGTGAATAAAGTGGCAGCATTAGCTTATTTGTAGTTGGTTTTATGTAAGGAGTGATGATAGGGCACTCAAGTACTTTCTCTCATAGCCCAATTTGCCTCCACCAATGCAAAGAAGATGGTTACTTACTTTGCCGAATTGTGGTTTTGAGATTGCATACAACAAAGGAAAGGACAATGTGGTTCATAGATTCGTTATCTACTAGGATATGTGCTTTGAAATTTTGAAAAAGAGAATATTGGACCACTTACACCAGTAATTGGTCTTGTAGATATGTATGATTTTGTGCTATGGGAAGTGAGAGAAGCCTCCAAGCTCCCAATTTCTCCACACCCACTTCTTCTTCAATTCAATGCCACTTGCGCTTTGAATGTCAAGGGGAACCCTATGATATGAACAAGCTTGTGGGGTACTATGACATGTAGTAGTTACAAGGTAGTTTTGTAAGGCCTTAATTGCACAAAATACAAGCTTGCATTTTTGCCTCATGAAGCCCATGGGAGATTGAAGAGCTACGGGTGCCTTTCTATAGGGGAACAGGCTCCTTCATGCATGGGAAGGCTCGGAGTATGGTATAGCCAACCATGTACCCTAGGGTTTAACTCCATCTCGCTTGAGAAAAGGGGATCAAACGCGTGCATGAATCTTTATTTGTGGGCTAGTAGACTAGGATCCCGACATGACCAAACCACTTTGGTAACTACCATCTAACCAAAACCACAATCTACAATACTACTTACCATTTTTCACAAACCATTGCCCAATTCCATATGGTATTATAGCAACCCATAGTTTTCTCTCAACCCCTTTTTAACCTTAGCCCACAACCCACTGAATTTATTTTGACCCTTCCCCTTATTATATAATATAAGCCTACCTAGGTATATTTAAATAATTTTGGTGAGGTTTGTTCCAATACCTTCTAAGCCAATGACCTGGAATCTAGGTAAATCCTACCTTTCAAATTTTTTAAGGACAATGTTAGTTTCCCTAAATTCCCTTGTTTACCAGGTTTTTCAATTCATATACATTAGGATCTCTCTTTCCAAGAGATTCTTGATCATCAGATTTTCTCATGATTTTATTTATCTTTGACCGAGTCAACTTATCTACATAATTTACTAATTATGGTATACATGCACATAGTATAATTCTTACGTTTGTATTTCTAAAATCAATATTAGGGCCAAATTAAAATTTCCTAATGTTTCAACAAAATATGCCTCATAATTCCCCATGGCTTTTTCTTTTTTACTATGGGGGTCTTGGTGCAAAATGAAAAATACTTTGATCAATTTCTCTCCTAAAAAATTACTACTTGGAATTTATTGCACATAAACTTTTTTAAAGGTTAGGAGGGATCTTACATAAGATCCAAGAGGTAAGAGCATTTAAGAGACACTCAGGTAAAAAGACATGGAAATACATGTGAATAAAGTGGCAGCATTAGCTTCTTTGTAGTTGGTTTTATGTAAGGAGTGATGATAGGGCACTCAAGTACTTTCTCTTATAGCCCAATTTTCCTCCAAAGCAAAGAAGATGGTTACTTATTTTGCCGCATTGTGGTTTTGAGATTGCATACAACAAAGGAAAGGACAATGTGGTTTGTAGATTTGTTATCTACTAGGATATGCGGATATGTGTTCATTGTGGCAAGACATTAATCCGGATTAGATTATGGATATCTAGGAGGAGTATTTGCTTGTTGAGCCTCGAGGGGGTAGCCCATGTGGCTCAGAAATTATAGCAAGGGGGTTACTTTACTACAAGGATAGTGTATCCTCTACCTACTTTAGCATTCAATCGAAAAGTATTGGAAGAGATGCATTGTTCTCCAAAGGCATAGCTGGCATTTGGGTGTTTTCAGCCCTTTGGTATAGCGAGGAAAAGGAAACTCTAAAAATGAATGTGGAAAGACGTACCTAGGTATCTAAATGCACGCCATTTCAACTCAACAAAGATCCCACACATAAGCCCGATGGGTTTCTTTAGCCCGTACCAAATTTGGAAGGAAGATAGACTTGCATTACTATGGGCCTTCCTCATACAAGGAGGGGATGGGAAACCAATGATGTGAGAAGGGGATGGGATATCATTTATATGTTGATGGATAGGTTGCCGAAGATATCCCAATTTATGACTTCAAACATGAAGTATACAACATCAATAATTGCAATTGAATGCATGGAAATTGTGTTAAAGCTGTGCATGGGATGCCACAAAACTTGTGATGAGTGATATAGATGTTAAAATTTTTAAGTGTATTTTGGAGATCACTTTTTGAAAGTATGGGCCCCAAGTTTACACCAAGTTTAAAGGTGACTTATATGACATCAATGATGGCAATTGAACTCATGGAAACTGTGCTCAAGTCGCATGGAATACGGCTGAAAATTGTGAGTGATAGCAATGTCAAATTATTCATTCTCTGAAGTGGAAAAGGTAAAAAATCTTGTATGGAAGGGTACTTTAAAATTTTGAAAAAGAGAATATTGGACCACTTACACAAGTAATTGGGCTTGTAGATAGGTATGATTTTGTGCTGTAGGAAGTGAGCGAAGCCTCCAAGCTCCCAATTTCTCCGCACCCACTTCTTCTTGAATTCAATGGCACTCACGCTTTGAATGTTAGAGGGGAACCCGATGCTAAAGACAAGCTTGTGGGGTACTATGACATGTAGGAGCTACAGGGTATTGTTGTAAGGCCTTATTTGCACAAAATAAAAGCTTGTAACTACCATCTAACCAAAACCACATGCTGGAATACTACTTACCATTTTTTGCAAACCATTGCCCAATTCCATATGGTATTATAGCAACCCATAGTTTTCTCTCAACCCCTTTTTGACCTTAGCCCACTGAATTTATTTTGACCCTTGCCCTTATAATATAATATAAGCCTTAGCCTAGTTATATTTAAGTAATTTTGGTGAGGATTGTTTCAATACAGGTTAGGAGGGATCTTACGTAAGAATACAGAGGCAATAGCATTTGAGAGACACTCAGGTAAAAAGACATGGAAATACATTGTCAATAAAGTGGGCAACATCAGCTTATTTGTAGTTGGTTTTATGTCAGGAGTGATGATAGGGGACTTAAGTACTTTCTCTCAAAGCCCAATTTTCTTCCAAAGCAAAGAAGATGATTACTTACTTTGTCGAATTATGGTTTTGAGATTGCACACAACAAAGGAAAGGACAATGTGGTTTGTAGGTTCGTTATCTACTAGGATATGTGAATATGTGTTCATTGTGGCGAGAGATTTATAGGGATTGGATTATGGATATCTAGGAAGAGTGTTTGCTTGTTGATCCTCGAGGGGGCAGCCCATGTGGGTGAGAAATATAGCAAGGGGGCTACTTTACTACAAGGATAGAGTTATATTCTGCCTACTTTAGCATTCAATCTAAAAGTATTGGAACAGAGGCATTGTTCTCCAAAGGCAAAGCTGGCATTTGGGTGTTTTCAGCCCTTTGGTATAGCGAGGAAAAGGAAACACTAAAAACGAATGTGGAAAGATGTACCTAGGTATCTAGATGCATGACATTTCAACTTCACAAAGATCCCAATTAATGCCTTTAAACATGGAGTATACAACATCAATAATGGCATTTGAATTGATGGAAAGTGTGTTCCAGCTATGCATGGGATGCCACAAAACTTGTGATGAGTGATATAGATGTTAAAATTTTTAAGTGTATTTTGGAGATCACTTTTTGAAAGTATGGGCCCCAAGTTCACACCAAGTTCAAAGGTGACTCATATGACATCAATGATGGCAATTGACCTCATGGAAAGTGTGCTCAAGTCACATGGAATGCGGCTGAAAATTGTGAGCGATAGCAATGTCAAATTATTCATTCTCTGAAGATGAAAATGTAAAAGTCCTTGTATGGAAGGGTGCTTTAAAATTTTTAAAAAGAGAATATTGGACCACTTACACCAGTAATTGGGCTTGTAGATAGGTATGATTTTGTGCTGTGGAAAGTGAGAGAAGCCTCCAAGCTCCCAATTTCTCCACACCCACTTCTTCTTGAATTCAATGCCACTTGCGCTTTGAACGTAGAGGGAATCCCGATGATATGGACAAGCTTGTGGGGCATGGAGTAT
The DNA here is from genome assembly GCF_041138505.1 of Cibotium barometz. NCBI lineage: Eukaryota > Viridiplantae > Streptophyta > Polypodiopsida > Cyatheales > Cibotiaceae > Cibotium > Cibotium barometz. The sequence continues at coordinate 4,710,708 of NC_141066.1, read as the reverse complement.
ACATCAATAATGGCATTTGAATTGATGGAAAGTGTGTTCAAGCTATGCATGGGATGCCACAAAACTTGTGATGAGTGATATAGATGTTAAAATTTTTAAGTGTATTTTGGAGATCACTTTTTGAAAGTATGGGCCCCAAGTCACACCAAGTTCAAAGGTGACTCATATGACATCAATGACGGCAATTGACCTCATGGAAAGTGTGCTCAAGTCGCATGGAATGCGGCTGAAAATTGTGAGCGATAGCAATGTCAAATTATTCATTCTCTGAAGATGAAAATGTAAAAGTCCTTGTATGGAAGGGTGCTTTAAAATTTTGAAAAAGAGAATATTGGACCACTTACACCAGTAATTGGGCTTATAGATAGGTATGATTTTGTGCTGTAGCAAGTGAGAGAAGCCTCCAAGCTCCCAATTTCTCCACACGCACTTCTTCTTGAATTCAATGCCACTTGCGCTTTGAACGTAGAGGGAAACCCGATGATATGGACAAGCTTGTGGGGTACTATGACATGTAGGAGTTACAAGGTATTGTTGTAAGGCCTTAATTGCTCAAAATAAAAGCTTGCACTTTTACCTCATGAAGCCCATGGGAAAATGAAGAGCTACGCATGCCTTTCTATAGGGGAACATGCTCCTTCATGCATGGAAAGGCTCGAGTATGGTATAGCCAACCATGTACCCTAAGGGTTAACTCCATCTCCCGTGAGAAAAAGGGGTCAAACGCGTGCATGAATCTTAATTTGTGGGCTAGAGTAATGCGAACTCAAGAATCACGTAGTAAAGTATTAGAATAAGGAACCCGACACCACCAAACCACTCGATGATCAGAGTTTCTTATTATTTTATATATCTTTGACCAAGTCAACTTATCTGTATAATTTACTAATTATGGTATACATGCACATAGTACAATTCTTACGTTTGTATTTCTAAAATCAATATTAGGGCCAAACTAAAATTTCCTAATGTTCCAACAAAATATGCCTCAAAATTCCCCATGGCTTTTTCTTTTTTATTGTGAGGGTCTTGGTGCAAAACAAGAAATACTTTTATCACTTTCTCTCCTAAAAAATTACTAGTATTGCACATAAACTTTATTACAGGTTAGGAGGGATCTTACATAAGATCACAGAGGTAATAGCATTTGAGAGACACTCAAGTAAAAACTTATGGAAATACATGTGAATAAAGTGGCAGCATTAGCTTATTTGTAGTTGGTTTTATGTAAGGAGTGATGATAGGGCACTCAAGTACTTTCTCTCATAGCCCAATTTGCCTCCACCAATGCAAAGAAGATGGTTACTTACTTTGCCGAATTGTGGTTTTGAGATTGCATACAACAAAGGAAAGGACAATGTGGTTCGTAGATTCGTTATCTACTAGGATATGTGCTTTGAAATTTTGAAAAAGAGAATATTGGACCACTTACACCAGTAATTGGTCTTGTAGATATGTATGATTTTGTGCTATGGGAAGTGAGAGAAGCCTCCAAGCTCCCAATTTCTCCACACCCACTTCTTCTTGAATTCAATGCCACTTGCGCTTTGAATGTCAAGGGGAACCCTATGATATGAACAAGCTTGTGGGGTACTATGACATGTAGTAGTTACAAGGTAGTTTTGTAAGGCCTTAATTGCACAAAATACAAGCTTGCATTTTTGCCTCATGAAGCCCATGGGAGATTGAAGAGCTACGGGTGCCTTTCTATAGGGGAACAGGCTCCTTCATGCATGGGAAGGCTCGGAGTATGGTATAGCCAACCATGTACCCTAGGGTTTAACTCCATCTCGCTTGAGAAAAGGGGATCAAACGCGTGCATGAATCTTTATTTGTGGGCTAGTAGACTAGGATCCCGACATGACCAAACCACTTTGGTAACTACCATCTAACCAAAACCACAATCTACAATACTACTTACCATTTTTCACAAACCATTGCCCAATTCCATATGGTATTATAGCAACCCATAGTTTTCTCTCAACCCCTTTTTAACCTTAGCCCACAACCCACTGAATTTATTTTGACCCTTCCCCTTATTATATAATATAAGCCTACCTAGGTATATTTAAATAATTTTGGTGAGGTTTGTTCCAATACCTTCTAAGCCAATGACCTGGAATCTAGGGTAAATCCTACCTTTCAAATTTTTTAAGGACAATGTTAGTTTCCCTAAATTCCCTTGTTTACTAGGTTTTTCAATTCATATACATTAGGATCTCTCTTTCCAAGAGATTCTTGATCATCAGAGTTGCTCATTATTTTATTTATCTTTGACCGAGTCAACTTATCTACATAATTTACTAATTATGGTATACATGCACATAGTATAATTCTTACGTTTGTATTTCTAAAATCAATATTAGGGCCAAATTAAAATTTCCTAATGTTTCAACAAAATATGCCTCATAATTCCCCATGGCTTTTTCTTTTTTACTATGGGGGTCTTGGTGCAAAATGAAAAATACTTTGATCAATTTCTCTCCTAAAAAATTACTACTTGGAATTTATTGCACATAAACTTTTTTAAAGGTTAGGAGGGATCTTACATAAGATCCAAGAGGTAAGAGCATTTAAGAGACACTCAGGTAAAAAGACATGGAAATACATGTGAATAAAGTGGCAGCATTAGCTTCTTTGTAGTTGGTTTTATGTAAGGAGTGATGATAGGGCACTCAAGTACTTTCTCTTATAGCCCAATTTTCCTCCAAAGCAAAGAAGATGGTTACTTATTTTGCCGCATTGTGGTTTTGAGATTGCATACAACAAAGGAAAGGACAATGTGGTTTGTAGATTTGTTATCTACTAGGATATGCGGATATGTGTTCATTGTGGCAAGACATTAATCCGGATTAGATTATGGATATCTAGGAGGAGTATTTGCTTGTTGAGCCTCGAGGGGGTAGCCCATGTGGCTCAGAAATTATAGCAAGGGGGTTACTTTACTACAAGGATAGTGTATCCTCTACCTACTTTAGCATTCAATCGAAAAGTATTGGAAGAGATGCATTGTTCTCCAAAGGCATAGCTGGCATTTGGGTGTTTTCAGCCCTTTGGTATAGCGAGGAAAAGGAAACTCTAAAAATGAATGTGGAAAGACGTACCTAGGTATCTAAATGCACGCCATTTCAACTCAACAAAGATCCCACACATAAGCCCGATGGGTTTCTTTAGCCCGTACCAAATTTGGAAGGAAGATAGACTTGCATTACTATGGGCCTTCCTCATACAAGGAGGGGATGGGAAACCAATGATGTGAGAAGGGGATGGGATATCATTTATATGTTGATGGATAGGTTGCCGAAGATATCCCAATTTATGACTTCAAACATGAAGTATACAACATCGATAACTGCAATTGAATGCATGGAAATTGTGTTTAAGCTGTGCATGGGATGCCACAAAACTTGTGATGAGTGATATAGATGTTAAAATTTTTAAGTGTATTTTGGAGATCACTTTTTGAAAGTATGGGCCCCAAGTTTACACCAAGTTTAAAGGTGACTTATATGACATCAATGATGGCAATTGAACTCATGGAAACTGTGCTCAAGTCGCATGGAATACGGCTGAAAATTGTGAGTGATAGCAATGTCAAATTATTCATTCTCTGAAGTGGAAAAGGTAAAAAATCTTGTATGGAAGGGTACTTTAAAATTTTGAAAAAGAGAATATTGGACCACTTACACAAGTAATTGGGCTTGTAGATAGGTATGATTTTGTGCTGTAGGAAGTGAGCGAAGCCTCCAAGCTCCCAATTTCTCCGCACCCACTTCTTCTTGAATTCAATGGCACTCACGCTTTGAATGTTAGAGGGGAACCCGATGCTAAAGACAAGCCTGTGGGGTACTATGACATGTAGGAGCTACAGGGTATTGTTGTAAGGCCTTATTTGCACAAAATAAAAGCTTGCATTTTTGCCTCATGAAGCCCATGGAAAAATGAAGAGCTAGGGGTGCCTTTCTATAGGGGAACACGCTCCTTCATGCATGGGAAGGCTTGGAGTATGGTATAGCCAACCATGTACCCTAAGGGTTAACTCCATCTCGCTTGAGAAAAAAGTGGGTCAAACGCATACATGAATCTTAATTTGTCGGCTAGACTAAGGCAAACTCAAGCATCACTTTAGTAAAGTAATAGAATAGGGAGCCCAACACCACCAAACCACTTTGGTAACTACCATCTAACCAAAACCACATGCTGGAATACTACTTACCATTTTTTGCAAACCATTGCCCAATTCCATATGGTATTATAGCAACCCATAGTTTTCTCTCAACCCCTTTTTGACCTTAGCCCACTGAATTTATTTTGACCCTTGCCCTTATAATATAATATAAGCCTTAGCCTAGTTATATTTAAGTAATTTTGGTGAGGATTGTTTCAATACAGGTTAGGAGGGATCTTACGTAAGAATACAGAGGCAATAGCATTTGAGAGACACTCAGGTAAAAAGACATGGAAATACATTGTCAATAAAGTGGGCAACATCAGCTTATTTGTAGTTGGTTTTATGTCAGGAGTGATGATAGGGGACTTAAGTACTTTCTCTCAAAGCCCAATTTTCTTCCAAAGCAAAGAAGATGATTACTTACTTTGTCGAATTATGGTTTTGAGATTGCACACAACAAAGGAAAGGACAATGTGGTTTGTAGGTTCGTTATCTACTAGGATATGTGAATATGTGTTCATTGTGGCAAGAGATTTATAGGGATTGGATTATGGATATCTAGGAAGAGTGTTTGCTTGTTGATCCTCGAGAGGGGGCAGCCCATGTGGGTGAGAAATATAGCAAGGGGGCTACTTTACTACAAGGATAGAGTTATATTCTGCCTACTTTAGCATTCAATCTAAAAGTATTGGAACAGAGGCATTGTTCTCCAAAGGCAAAGCTGGCATTTGGGTGTTTTCAGCCCTTTGGTATAGCGAGGAAAAGGAAACACTAAAAACGAATGTGGAAAGACGTACCTAGGTATCTAGATGCATGACATTTCAACTTCACAAAGATCCCAATTAATGCCTTTAAACATGGAGTATACAACATCAATAATGGCATTTGAATTGATGGAAAGTGTGTTCGAGCTATGCATGGGATGCCACAAAACTTGTGATGAGTGATATAGATGTTAAAATTTTTAAGTGTATTTTGGAGATCACTTTTTGAAAGTATGGGCCCCAAGTTCACACCAAGTTCAAAGGTGACTCATATGACATCAATGATGGCAATTGACCTCATGGAAAGTGTGCTCAAGTCACATGGAATGCGGCTGAAAATTGTGAGCGATAGCAATGTCAAATTATTCATTCTCTGAAGATGAAAATGTAAAAGTCCTTGTATGGAAGGGTGCTTTAAAATTTTTAAAAAGAGAATATTGGACCACTTACACCAGTAATTGGGCTTGTAGATAGGTATGATTTTGTGCTGTGGAAAGTGAGAGAAGCCTCCAAGCTCCCAATTTCTCCACACCCACTTCTTCTTGAATTCAATGCCACTTGCGCTTTGAACGTAGAGGGAATCCCGATGATATGGACAAGCTTGTGGGGCATGGAGTATACATCAATAATGGCATTTGAATTGATGGAAAGTGTGTTCAAGCTATGCATGGGATGCCACAAAACTTGTGATGAGTGATATAGATGTTAAAATTTTTAAGTGTATTTTGGAGATCACTTTTTGAAAGTATGGGCCCCAAGTCACACCAAGTTCAAAGGTGACTCATATGACATCAATGACGGCAATTGACCTCATGGAAAGTGTGCTCAAGTCGCATGGAATGCGGCTGAAAATTGTGAGCGATAGCAATGTCAAATTATTCATTCTCTGAAGATGAAAATGTAAAAGTCCTTGTATGGAAGGGTGCTTTAAAATTTTGAAAAAGAGAATATTGGACCACTTACACCAGTAATTGGGCTTGTAGATAGGTATGATTTTGTGCTGTAGCAAGTGAGAGAAGCCTCCAAGCTCCCAATTTCTCCACACGCACTTCTTCTTGAATTCAATGCCACTTGCGCTTTGAACGTAGAGGGAAACCCGATGATATGGACAAGCTTGTGGGGTACTATGACATGTAGGAGTTACAAGGTATTGTTGTAAGGCCTTAATTGCTCAAAATAAAAGCTTGCACTTTTGCCTCATGAAGCCCATGGGAAAATGAAGAGCTACGCATGCCTTTCTATAGGGGAACATGCTCCTTCATGCATGGAAAGGCTCGGGTATGGTATAGCCAACCATGTACCCTAAGGGTTAACTCCATCTCCCGTGAGAAAAAGGGGTCAAACGCGTGCATGAATCTTAATTTGTGGGCTAGAGTAATGCGAACTCAAGAATCACGTAGTAAAGTATTAGAATAAGGAACCCGACACCACCAAACCACTCGATGATCAGAGTTTCTTATTATTTTATAGATCTTTGACCAAGTCAACTTATCTGTATAATTTACTAATTATGGTATACATGCACATAGTACAATTCTTACGTTTGTATTTCTAAAATCAATATTAGGGCCAAACTAAAATTTCCTAATGTTCCAACAAAATATGCCTCAAAATTCCCCATGGCTTTTTCTTTTTTATTGTGAGGGTCTTGGTGCAAAACAAGAAATACTTTTATCACTTTCTCTCCTAAAAAATTACTAGTATTGCACATAAACTTTATTACAGGTTAGGAGGGATCTTACATAAGATCACAGAGGTAATAGCATTTGAGAGACACTCAAGTAAAAACTTATGGAAATACATGTGAATAAAGTGGCAGCATTAGCTTATTTGTAGTTGGTTTTATGTAAGGAGTGATGATAGGGCACTCAAGTACTTTCTCTCATAGCCCAATTTGCCTCCACCAATGCAAAGAAGATGGTTACTTACTTTGCCGAATTGTGGTTTTGAGATTGCATACAACAAAGGAAAGGACAATGTGGTTCGTAGATTCGTTATCTACTAGGATATGTGCTTTGAAATTTTGAAAAAGAGAATATTGGACCACTTACACCAGTAATTGGTCTTGTAGATATGTATGATTTTGTGCTATGGGAAGTGAGAGAAGCCTCCAAGCTCCCAATTTCTCCACACCCACTTCTTCTTCAATTCAATGCCACTTGCGCTTTGAATGTCAAGGGGAACCCTATGATATGAACAAGCTTGTGGGGTACTATGACATGTAGTAGTTACAAGGTAGTTTTGTAAGGCCTTAATTGCACAAAATACAAGCTTGCATTTTTGCCTCATGAAGCCCATGGGAGATTGAAGAGCTACGGGTGCCTTTCTATAGGGGAACAGGCTCCTTCATGCATGGGAAGGCTCGGAGTATGGTATAGCCAACCATGTACCCTAGGGTTTAACTCCATCTCGCTTGAGAAAAGGGGATCAAACGCGTGCATGAATCTTTATTTGTGGGCTAGTAGACTAGGATCCCGACATGACCAAACCACTTTGGTAACTACCATCTAACCAAAACCACAATCTACAATACTACTTACCATTTTTCACAAACCATTGCCCAATTCCATATGGTATTATAGCAACCCATAGTTTTCTCTCAACCCCTTTTTAACCTTAGCCCACAACCCACTGAATTTATTTTGACCCTTCCCCTTATTATATAATATAAGCCTACCTAGGTATATTTAAATAATTTTGGTGAGGTTTGTTCCAATACCTTCTAAGCCAATGACCTGGAATCTAGGGTAAATCCTACCTTTCAAATTTTTTAAGGACAATGTTAGTTTCCCTAAATTCCCTTGTTTACTAGGTTTTTCAATTCATATACATTAGGATCTCTCTTTCCAAGAGATTCTTGATCATCAGAGTTGCTCATTATTTTATTTATCTTTGACCGAGTCAACTTATCTACATAATTTACTAATTATGGTATACATGCACATAGTATAATTCTTACGTTTGTATTTCTAAAATCAATATTAGGGCCAAATTAAAATTTCCTAATGTTTCAACAAAATATGCCTCATAATTCCCCATGGCTTTTTCTTTTTTACTATGGGGGTCTTGGTGCAAAATGAAAAATACTTTGATCAATTTCTCTCCTAAAAAATTACTACTTGGAATTTATTGCACATAAACTTTTTTAAAGGTTAGGAGGGATCTTACATAAGATCCAAGAGGTAAGAGCATTTAAGAGACACTCAGGTAAAAAGACATGGAAATACATGTGAATAAAGTGGCAGCATTAGCTTCTTTGTAGTTGGTTTTATGTAAGGAGTGATGATAGGGCACTCAAGTACTTTCTCTTATAGCCCAATTTTCCTCCAAAGCAAAGAAGATGGTTACTTATTTTGCCGCATTGTGGTTTTGAGATTGCATACAACAAAGGAAAGGACAATGTGGTTTGTAGATTTGTTATCTACTAGGATATGCGGATATGTGTTCATTGTGGCAAGACATTAATCCGGATTAGATTATGGATATCTAGGAGGAGTATTTGCTTGTTGAGCCTCGAGGGGGTAGCCCATGTGGCTCAGAAATTATAGCAAGGGGGTTACTTTACTACAAGGATAGTGTATCCTCTACCTACTTTAGCATTCAATCGAAAAGTATTGGAAGAGATGCATTGTTCTCCAAAGGCATAGCTGGCATTTGGGTGTTTTCAGCCCTTTGGTATAGCGAGGAAAAGGAAACTCTAAAAATGAATGTGGAAAGACGTACCTAGGTATCTAAATGCACGCCATTTCAACTCAACAAAGATCCCACACATAAGCCCGATGGGTTTCTTTAGCCCGTACCAAATTTGGAAGGAAGATAGACTTGCATTACTATGGGCCTTCCTCATACAAGGAGGGGATGGGAAACCAATGATGTGAGAAGGGGATGGGATATCATTTATATGTTGATGGATAGGTTGCCGAAGATATCCCAATTTATGACTTCAAACATGAAGTATACAACATCGATAACTGCAATTGAATGCATGGAAATTGTGTTTAAGCTGTGCATGGGATGCCACAAAACTTGTGATGAGTGATATAGATGTTAAAATTTTTAAGTGTATTTTGGAGATCACTTTTTGAAAGTATGGGCCCCAAGTTTACACCAAGTTTAAAGGTGACTTATATGACATCAATGATGGCAATTGAACTCATGGAAACTGTGCTCAAGTCGCATGGAATACGGCTGAAAATTGTGAGTGATAGCAATGTCAAATTATTCATTCTCTGAAGTGGAAAAGGTAAAAAATCTTGTATGGAAGGGTACTTTAAAATTTTGAAAAAGAGAATATTGGACCACTTACACAAGTAATTGGGCTTGTAGATAGGTATGATTTTGTGCTGTAGGAAGTGAGCGAAGCCTCCAAGCTCCCAATTTCTCCGCACCCACTTCTTCTTGAATTCAATGGCACTCACGCTTTGAATGTTAGAGGGGAACCCGATGCTAAAGACAAGCCTGTGGGGTACTATGACATGTAGGAGCTACAGGGTATTGTTGTAAGGCCTTATTTGCACAAAATAAAAGCTTGCATTTTTGCCTCATGAAGCCCATGGAAAAATGAAGAGCTAGGGGTGCCTTTCTATAGGGGAACACGCTCCTTCATGCATGGGAAGGCTTGGAGTATGGTATAGCCAACCATGTACCCTAAGGGTTAACTCCATCTCGCTTGAGAAAAAAGTGGGTCAAACGCATACATGAATCTTAATTTGTCGGCTAGACTAAGGCAAACTCAAGCATCACTTTAGTAAAGTAATAGAATAGGGAGCCCAACACCACCAAACCACTTTGGTAACTACCATCTAACCAAAACCACATGCTGGAATACTACTTACCATTTTTTGCAAACCATTGCCCAATTCCATATGGTATTATAGCAACCCATAGTTTTCTCTCAACCCCTTTTTGACCTTAGCCCACTGAATTTATTTTGACCCTTGCCCTTATAATATAATATAAGCCTTAGCCTAGTTATATTTAAGTAATTTTGGTGAGGATTGTTTCAATACAGGTTAGGAGGGATCTTACGTAAGAATACAGAGGCAATAGCATTTGAGAGACACTCAGGTAAAAAGACATGGAAATACATTGTCAATAAAGTGGGCAACATCAGCTTATTTGTAGTTGGTTTTATGTCAGGAGTGATGATAGGGGACTTAAGTACTTTCTCTCAAAGCCCAATTTTCTTCCAAAGCAAAGAAGATGATTACTTACTTTGTCGAATTATGGTTTTGAGATTGCACACAACAAAGGAAAGGACAATGTGGTTTGTAGGTTCGTTATCTACTAGGATATGTGAATATGTGTTCATTGTGGCAAGAGATTTATAGGGATTGGATTATGGATATCTAGGAAGAGTGTTTGCTTGTTGATCCTCGAGAGGGGGCAGCCCATGTGGGTGAGAAATATAGCAAGGGGGCTACTTTACTACAAGGATAGAGTTATATTCTGCCTACTTTAGCATTCAATCTAAAAGTATTGGAACAGAGGCATTGTTCTCCAAAGGCAAAGCTGGCATTTGGGTGTTTTCAGCCCTTTGGTATAGCGAGGAAAAGGAAACACTAAAAACGAATGTGGAAAGACGTACCTAGGTATCTAGATGCATGACATTTCAACTTCACAAAGATCCCAATTAATGCCTTTAAACATGGAGTATACAACATCAATAATGGCATTTGAATTGATGGAAAGTGTGTTCGAGCTATGCATGGGATGCCACAAAACTTGTGATGAGTGATATAGATGTTAAAATTTTTAAGTGTATTTTGGAGATCACTTTTTGAAAGTATGGGCCCCAAGTTCACACCAAGTTCAAAGGTGACTCATATGACATCAATGATGGCAATTGACCTCATGGAAAGTGTGCTCAAGTCACATGGAATGCGGCTGAAAATTGTGAGCGATAGCAATGTCAAATTATTCATTCTCTGAAGATGAAAATGTAAAAGTCCTTGTATGGAAGGGTGCTTTAAAATTTTTAAAAAGAGAATATTGGACCACTTACACCAGTAATTGGGCTTGTAGATAGGTATGATTTTGTGCTGTGGAAAGTGAGAGAAGCCTCCAAGCTCCCAATTTCTCCACACCCACTTCTTCTTGAATTCAATGCCACTTGCGCTTTGAACGTAGAGGGAATCCCGATGATATGGACAAGCTTGTGGGGCATGGAGTATACATCAATAATGGCATTTGAATTGATGGAAAGTGTGTTCAAGCTATGCATGGGATGCCACAAAACTTGTGATGAGTGATATAGATGTTAAAATTTTTAAGTGTATTTTGGAGATCACTTTTTGAAAGTATGGGCCCCAAGTCACACCAAGTTCAAAGGTGACTCATATGACATCAATGACGGCAATTGACCTCATGGAAAGTGTGCTCAAGTCGCATGGAATGCGGCTGAAAATTGTGAGCGATAGCAATGTCAAATTATTCATTCTCTGAAGATGAAAATGTAAAAGTCCTTGTATGGAAGGGTGCTTTAAAATTTTGAAAAAGAGAATATTGGACCACTTACACCAGTAATTGGGCTTGTAGATAGGTATGATTTTGTGCTGTAGCAAGTGAGAGAAGCCTCCAAGCTCCCAATTTCTCCACACGCACTTCTTCTTGAATTCAATGCCACTTGCGCTTTGAACGTAGAGGGAAACCCGATGATATGGACAAGCTTGTGGGGTACTATGACATGTAGGAGTTACAAGGTATTGTTGTAAGGCCTTAATTGCTCAAAATAAAAGCTTGCACTTTTGCCTCATGAAGCCCATGGGAAAATGAAGAGCTACGCATGCCTTTCTATAGGGGAACATGCTCCTTCATGCATGGAAAGGCTCGGGTATGGTATAGCCAACCATGTACCCTAAGGGTTAACTCCATCTCCCGTGAGAAAAAGGGGTCAAACGCGTGCATGAATCTTAATTTGTGGGCTAGAGTAATGCGAACTCAAGAATCACGTAGTAAAGTATTAGAATAAGGAACCCGACACCACCAAACCACTCGATGATCAGAGTTTCTTATTATTTTATAGATCTTTGACCAAGTCAACTTATCTGTATAATTTACTAATTATGGTATACATGCACATAGTACAATTCTTACGTTTGTATTTCTAAAATCAATATTAGGGCCAAACTAAAATTTCCTAATGTTCCAACAAAATATGCCTCAAAATTCCCCATGGCTTTTTCTTTTTTATTGTGAGGGTCTTGGTGCAAAACAAGAAATACTTTTATCACTTTCTCTCCTAAAAAATTACTAGTATTGCACATAAACTTTATTACAGGTTAGGAGGGATCTTACATAAGATCACAGAGGTAATAGCATTTGAGAGACACTCAAGTAAAAACTTATGGAAATACATGTGAATAAAGTGGCAGCATTAGCTTATTTGTAGTTGGTTTTATGTAAGGAGTGATGATAGGGCACTCAAGTACTTTCTCTCATAGCCCAATTTGCCTCCACCAATGCAAAGAAGATGGTTACTTACTTTGCCGAATTGTGGTTTTGAGATTGCATACAACAAAGGAAAGGACAATGTGGTTCGTAGATTCGTTATCTACTAGGATATGTGCTTTGAAATTTTGAAAAAGAGAATATTGGACCACTTACACCAGTAATTGGTCTTGTAGATATGTATGATTTTGTGCTATGGGAAGTGAGAGAAGCCTCCAAGCTCCCAATTTCTCCACACCCACTTCTTCTTGAATTCAATGCCACTTGCGCTTTGAATGTCAAGGGGAACCCTATGATATGAACAAGCTTGTGGGGTACTATGACATGTAGTAGTTACAAGGTAGTTTTGTAAGGCCTTAATTGCACAAAATACAAGCTTGCATTTTTGCCTCATGAAGCCCATGGGAGATTGAAGAGCTACGGGTGCCTTTCTATAGGGGAACAGGCTCCTTCATGCATGGGAAGGCTCGGAGTATGGTATAGCCAACCATGTACCCTAGGGTTTAACTCCATCTCGCTTGAGAAAAGGGGATCAAACGCGTGCATGAATTTTTATTTGTGGGCTAGTAGACTAGGATCCCGACATGACCAAACCACTTTGGTAACTACCATCTAACCAAAACCACAATCTACAATACTACTTACCATTTTTCACAAACCATTGCCCAATTCCATATGGTATTATAGCAACCCATAGTTTTCTCTCAACCCCTTTTTAACCTTAGCCCACAACCCACTGAATTTATTTTGACCCTTCCCCTTATTATATAATATAAGCCTACCTAGGTATATTTAAATAATTTTGGTGAGGTTTGTTCCAATACCTTCTAAGCCAATGACCTGGAATCTAGGGTAAATCCTACCTTTCAAATTTTTTAAGGACAATGTTAGTTTCCCTAAATTCCCTTGTTTACTAGGTTTTTCAATTCATATACATTAGGATCTCTCTTTCCAAGAGATTCTTGATCATCAGAGTTGCTCATTATTTTATTTATCTTTGATCGAGTCAACTTATCTACATAATTTACTAATTATGGTATACATGCACATAGTATAATTCTTACGTTTGTATTTCTAAAATCAATATTAGGGCCAAATTAAAATTTCCTAATGTTTCAACAAAATATGCCTCATAATTCCCCATGGCTTTTTCTTTTTTACTATGGGGGTCTTGGTGCAAAATGAAAAATACTTTGATCAATTTCTCTCCTAAAAAATTACTACTTGGAATTTATTGCACATAAACTTTTTTAAAGGTTAGGAGGGATCTTACATAAGATCAAAGAGGTAAGAGCATTTAAGAGACACTCAGGTAAAAAGACATGGAAATACATGTGAATAAAGTGGCAGCATTAGCTTCTTTGTAGTTGGTTTTATGTAAGGAGTGATGATAGGGCTCTCAAGTACTTTCTCTTATAGCCCAATTTTCCTCCAAAGCAAAGAAGATGGTTACTTATTTTGCCGCATTGTGGTTTTGAGATTGCATACAACAAAGGAAAGGACAATGTGGTTTGTAGATTTGTTATCTACTAGGATATGCGGATATGTGTTCATTGTGGCAAGACATTAATCCGGATTAGATTATGGATATCTAGGAGGAGTATTTGCTTGTTGAGCCTCGAGGGGGTAGCCCATGTGGCTCAGAAATTATAGCAAGGGGGTTACTTTACTACAAGGATAGTGTATCCTCTACCTACTTTAGCATTCAATCGAAAAGTATTGGAAGAGATGCATTGTTCTCCAAAGGCATAGCTGGCATTTGGGTGTTTTCAGCCCTTTGGTATAGCGAGGAAAAGGAAACTCTAAAAATGAATGTGGAAAGACGTACCTAGGTATCTAAATGCACGCCATTTCAACTCAACAAAGATCCCACACATAAGCCCGATGGGTTTCTTTAGCCCGTACCAAATTTGGAAGGAAGATAGACTTGCATTACTATGGGCCTTCCTCATACAAGGAGGGGATGGGAAACCAATGATGTGAGAAGGGGATGGGATATCATTTATATGTTGATGGATAGGTTGCCGAAGATATCCCAATTTATGACTTCAAACATGAAGTATACAACATCGATAACTGCAATTGAATGCATGGAAATTGTGTTTAAGCTGTGCATGGGATGCCACAAAACTTGTGATGAGTGATATAGATGTTAAAATTTTTAAGTGTATTTTGGAGATCACTTTTTGAAAGTATGGGCCCCAAGTTTACACCAAGTTTAAAGGTGACTTATATGACATCAATGATGGCAATTGAACTCATGGAAACTGTGCTCAAGTCGCATGGAATACGGCTGAAAATTGTGAGTGATAGCAATGTCAAATTATTCATTCTCTGAAGTGGAAAAGGTAAAAAATCTTGTATGGAAGGGTACTTTAAAATTTTGAAAAAGAGAATATTGGACCACTTACACAAGTAATTGGGCTTGTAGATAGGTATGATTTTGTGCTGTAGGAAGTGAGCGAAGCCTCCAAGCTCCCAATTTCTCCGCACCCACTTCTTCTTGAATTCAATGGCACTCACGCTTTGAATGTTAGAGGGGAACCCGATGCTAAAGACAAGCTTGTGGGGTACTATGACATGTAGGAGCTACAGGGTATTGTTGTAAGGCCTTATTTGCACAAAATAAAAGCTTGTAACTACCATCTAACCAAAACCACATGCTGGAATACTACTTACCATTTTTTGCAAACCATTGCCCAATTCCATATGGTATTATAGCAACCCATAGTTTTCTCTCAACCCCTTTTTGACCTTAGCCCACTGAATTTATTTTGACCCTTGCCCTTATAATATAATATAAGCCTTAGCCTAGTTATATTTAAGTAATTTTGGTGAGGATTGTTTCAATACAGGTTAGGAGGGATCTTACGTAAGAATACAGAGGCAATAGCATTTGAGAGACACTCAGGTAAAAAGACATGGAAATACATTGTCAATAAAGTGGGCAACATCAGCTTATTTGTAGTTGGTTTTATGTCAGGAGTGATGATAGGGGACTTAAGTACTTTCTCTCAAAGCCCAATTTTCTTCCAAAGCAAAGAAGATGATTACTTACTTTGTCGAATTATGGTTTTGAGATTGCACACAACAAAGGAAAGGACAATGTGGTTTGTAGGTTCGTTATCTACTAGGATATGTGAATATGTGTTCATTGTGGCGAGAGATTTATAGGGATTGGATTATGGATATCTAGGAAGAGTGTTTGCTTGTTGATCCTCGAGGGGGCAGCCCATGTGGGTGAGAAATATAGCAAGGGGGCTACTTTACTACAAGGATAGAGTTATATTCTGCCTACTTTAGCATTCAATCTAAAAGTATTGGAATAGAGGCATTGTTCTCCAAAGGCAAAGCTGGCATTTGGGTGTTTTCAGCCCTTTGGTATAGCGAGGAAAAGGAAACACTAAAAACGAATGTGGAAAGATGTACCTAGGTATCTAGATGCATGACATTTCAACTTCACAAAGATCCCAATTAATGCCTTTAAACATGGAGTATACAACATCAATAATGGCATTTGAATTGATGGAAAGTGTGTTCAAGCTATGCATGGGATGCCACAAAACTTGTGATGAGTGATACAGATGTTAAAATTTTTAAGTGTATTTTGGAGATCACTTTTTGAAAGTATGGGCCCCAAGTTCACACCAAGTTCAAAGGTGACTCATATGACATCAATGATGGCAATTGACCTCATGGAAAGTGTGCTCAAGTCACATGGAATGCGGCTGAAAATTGTGAGCGATAGCAATGTCAAATTATTCATTCTCTGAAGATGAAAATGTAAAAGTCCTTGTATGGAAGGGTGCTTTAAAATTTTTAAAAAGAGAATATTGGACCACTTACACCAGTAATTGGGCTTGTAGATAGGTATGATTTTGTGCTGTGGAAAGTGAGAGAAGCCTCCAAGCTCCCAATTTCTCCACACCCACTTCTTCTTGAATTCAATGCCACTTGCGCTTTGAACGTAGAGGGAATCCCGATGATATGGACAAGCTTGTGGGGCATGGAGTATACATCAATAATGGCATTTGAATTGATGGAAAGTGTGTTCAAGCTATGCATGGGATGCCACAAAACTTGTGATGAGTGATATAGATGTTAAAATTTTTAAGTGTATTTTGGAGATCACTTTTTGAAAGTATGGGCCCCAAGTCACATCAAGTTCAAGGGTGACTCATATGACATCAATGACGGCAATTGACCTCATGGAAAGTGTGCTCAAGTCGCATGGAATGCGGCTGAAAATTGTGAGCGATAGCAATGTCAAATTATTCATTCTCTGAAGATGAAAATGTAAAAGTCCTTGTATGGAAGGGTGCTTTAAAATTTTGAAAAAGAGAATATTGGACCACTTACACCAGTAATTGGGCTTGTAGATAGGTATGATTTTGTGCTGTAGCAAGTGAGAGAAGCCTCCAAGCTCCCAATTTCTCCACACGCACTTCTTCTTGAATTCAATGCCACTTGCGCTTTGAACGTAGAGGGAAACCCGATGATATGGACAAGCTTGTGGGGTACTATGACATGTAGGAGTTACAAGGTATTGTTGTAAGGCCTTAATTGCTCAAAATAAAAGCTTGCACTTTTGCCTCATGAAGCCCATGGGAAAATGAAGAGCTACGCATGCCTTTCTATAGGGGAACATGCTCCTTCATGCATGGAAAGGCTCGGGTATGGTATAGCCAACCATGTACCCTAAGGGTTAACTCCATCTCCCGTGAGAAAAAGGGGTCAAACGCGTGCATGAATCTTAATTTGTGGGCTAGAGTAATGCGAACTCAAGAATCACGTAGTAAAGTATTAGAATAAGGAACCCGACACCACCAAACCACTCGATGATCAGAGTTTCTTATTATTTTATAGATCTTTGACCAAGTCAACTTATCTGTATAATTTACTAATTATGGTATACATGCACATAGTACAATTCTTACGTTTGTATTTCTAAAATCAATATTAGGGCCAAACTAAAATTTCCTAATGTTCCAACAAAATATGCCTCAAAATTCCCCATGGCTTTTTCTTTTTTATTGTGAGGGTCTTGGTGCAAAACAAAAAATACTTTTATCACTTTCTCTCCTAAAAAATTACTAGTATTGCACATAAACTTTATTACAGGTTAGGAGGGATCTTACATAAGATCACAGAGGTAATAGCATTTGAGAGACACTCAAGTAAAAACTTATGGAAATACATGTGAATAAAGTGGCAGCATTAGCTTATTTGTAGTTGGTTTTATGTAAGGAGTGATGATAGGGCACTCAAGTACTTTCTCTCATAGCCCAATTTGCCTCCACCAATGCAAAGAAGATGGTTACTTACTTTGCCGAATTGTGGTTTTGAGATTGCATACAACAAAGGAAAGGACAATGTGGTTCGTAGATTCGTTATCTACTAGGATATGTGCTTTGAAATTTTGAAAAAGAGAATATTGGACCACTTACACCAGTAATTGGTCTTGTAGATATGTATGATTTTGTGCTATGGGAAGTGAGAGAAGCCTCCAAGCTCCCAATTTCTCCACACCCACTTCTTCTTCAATTCAATGCCACTTGCGCTTTGAATGTCAAGGGGAACCCTATGATATGAACAAGCTTGTGGGGTACTATGACATGTAGTAGTTACAAGGTAGTTTTGTAAGGCCTTAATTGCACAAAATACAAGCTTGCATTTTTGCCTCATGAAGCCCATGGGAGATTGAAGAGCTACGGGTGCCTTTCTATAGGGGAACAGGCTCCTTCATGCATGGGAAGGCTCGGAGTATGGTATAGCCAACCATGTACCCTAGGGTTTAACTCCATCTCGCTTGAGAAAAGGGGATCAAACGCGTGCATGAATCTTTATTTGTGGGCTAGTAGACTAGGATCCCGACATGACCAAACCACTTTGGTAACTACCATCTAACCAAAACCACAATCTACAATACTACTTACCATTTTTCACAAACCATTGCCCAATTCCATATGGTATTATAGCAACCCATAGTTTTCTCTCAACCCCTTTTTAACCTTAGCCCACAACCCACTGAATTTATTTTGACCCTTCCCCTTATTATATAATATAAGCCTACCTAGGTATATTTAAATAATTTTGGTGAGGTTTGTTCCAATACCTTCTAAGCCAATGACCTGGAATCTAGGTAAATCCTACCTTTCAAATTTTTTAAGGACAATGTTAGTTTCCCTAAATTCCCTTGTTTACCAGGTTTTTCAATTCATATACATTAGGATCTCTCTTTCCAAGAGATTCTTGATCATCAGATTTTCTCATGATTTTATTTATCTTTGACCGAGTCAACTTATCTACATAATTTACTAATTATGGTATACATGCACATAGTATAATTCTTACGTTTGTATTTCTAAAATCAATATTAGGGCCAAATTAAAATTTCCTAATGTTTCAACAAAATATGCCTCATAATTCCCCATGGCTTTTTCTTTTTTACTATGGGGGTCTTGGTGCAAAATGAAAAATACTTTGATCAATTTCTCTCCTAAAAAATTACTACTTGGAATTTATTGCACATAAACTTTTTTAAAGGTTAGGAGGGATCTTACATAAGATCCAAGAGGTAAGAGCATTTAAGAGACACTCAGGTAAAAAGACATGGAAATACATGTGAATAAAGTGGCAGCATTAGCTTCTTTGTAGTTGGTTTTATGTAAGGAGTGATGATAGGGCACTCAAGTACTTTCTCTTATAGCCCAATTTTCCTCCAAAGCAAAGAAGATGGTTACTTATTTTGCCGCATTGTGGTTTTGAGATTGCATACAACAAAGGAAAGGACAATGTGGTTTGTAGATTTGTTATCTACTAGGATATGCGGATATGTGTTCATTGTGGCAAGACATTAATCCGGATTAGATTATGGATATCTAGGAGGAGTATTTGCTTGTTGAGCCTCGAGGGGGTAGCCCATGTGGCTCAGAAATTATAGCAAGGGGGTTACTTTACTACAAGGATAGTGTATCCTCTACCTACTTTAGCATTCAATCGAAAAGTATTGGAAGAGATGCATTGTTCTCCAAAGGCATAGCTGGCATTTGGGTGTTTTCAGCCCTTTGGTATAGCGAGGAAAAGGAAACTCTAAAAATGAATGTGGAAAGACGTACCTAGGTATCTAAATGCACGCCATTTCAACTCAACAAAGATCCCACACATAAGCCCGATGGGTTTCTTTAGCCCGTACCAAATTTGGAAGGAAGATAGACTTGCATTACTATGGGCCTTCCTCATACAAGGAGGGGATGGGAAACCAATGATGTGAGAAGGGGATGGGATATCATTTATATGTTGATGGATAGGTTGCCGAAGATATCCCAATTTATGACTTCAAACATGAAGTATACAACATCAATAATTGCAATTGAATGCATGGAAATTGTGTTAAAGCTGTGCATGGGATGCCACAAAACTTGTGATGAGTGATATAGATGTTAAAATTTTTAAGTGTATTTTGGAGATCACTTTTTGAAAGTATGGGCCCCAAGTTTACACCAAGTTTAAAGGTGACTTATATGACATCAATGATGGCAATTGAACTCATGGAAACTGTGCTCAAGTCGCATGGAATACGGCTGAAAATTGTGAGTGATAGCAATGTCAAATTATTCATTCTCTGAAGTGGAAAAGGTAAAAAATCTTGTATGGAAGGGTACTTTAAAATTTTGAAAAAGAGAATATTGGACCACTTACACAAGTAATTGGGCTTGTAGATAGGTATGATTTTGTGCTGTAGGAAGTGAGCGAAGCCTCCAAGCTCCCAATTTCTCCGCACCCACTTCTTCTTGAATTCAATGGCACTCACGCTTTGAATGTTAGAGGGGAACCCGATGCTAAAGACAAGCTTGTGGGGTACTATGACATGTAGGAGCTACAGGGTATTGTTGTAAGGCCTTATTTGCACAAAATAAAAGCTTGTAACTACCATCTAACCAAAACCACATGCTGGAATACTACTTACCATTTTTTGCAAACCATTGCCCAATTCCATATGGTATTATAGCAACCCATAGTTTTCTCTCAACCCCTTTTTGACCTTAGCCCACTGAATTTATTTTGACCCTTGCCCTTATAATATAATATAAGCCTTAGCCTAGTTATATTTAAGTAATTTTGGTGAGGATTGTTTCAATACAGGTTAGGAGGGATCTTACGTAAGAATACAGAGGCAATAGCATTTGAGAGACACTCAGGTAAAAAGACATGGAAATACATTGTCAATAAAGTGGGCAACATCAGCTTATTTGTAGTTGGTTTTATGTCAGGAGTGATGATAGGGGACTTAAGTACTTTCTCTCAAAGCCCAATTTTCTTCCAAAGCAAAGAAGATGATTACTTACTTTGTCGAATTATGGTTTTGAGATTGCACACAACAAAGGAAAGGACAATGTGGTTTGTAGGTTCGTTATCTACTAGGATATGTGAATATGTGTTCATTGTGGCGAGAGATTTATAGGGATTGGATTATGGATATCTAGGAAGAGTGTTTGCTTGTTGATCCTCGAGGGGGCAGCCCATGTGGGTGAGAAATATAGCAAGGGGGCTACTTTACTACAAGGATAGAGTTATATTCTGCCTACTTTAGCATTCAATCTAAAAGTATTGGAACAGAGGCATTGTTCTCCAAAGGCAAAGCTGGCATTTGGGTGTTTTCAGCCCTTTGGTATAGCGAGGAAAAGGAAACACTAAAAACGAATGTGGAAAGATGTACCTAGGTATCTAGATGCATGACATTTCAACTTCACAAAGATCCCAATTAATGCCTTTAAACATGGAGTATACAACATCAATAATGGCATTTGAATTGATGGAAAGTGTGTTCCAGCTATGCATGGGATGCCACAAAACTTGTGATGAGTGATATAGATGTTAAAATTTTTAAGTGTATTTTGGAGATCACTTTTTGAAAGTATGGGCCCCAAGTTCACACCAAGTTCAAAGGTGACTCATATGACATCAATGATGGCAATTGACCTCATGGAAAGTGTGCTCAAGTCACATGGAATGCGGCTGAAAATTGTGAGCGATAGCAATGTCAAATTATTCATTCTCTGAAGATGAAAATGTAAAAGTCCTTGTATGGAAGGGTGCTTTAAAATTTTTAAAAAGAGAATATTGGACCACTTACACCAGTAATTGGGCTTGTAGATAGGTATGATTTTGTGCTGTGGAAAGTGAGAGAAGCCTCCAAGCTCCCAATTTCTCCACACCCACTTCTTCTTGAATTCAATGCCACTTGCGCTTTGAACGTAGAGGGAATCCCGATGATATGGACAAGCTTGTGGGGCATGGAGTATACATCAATAATGGCATTTGAATTGATGGAAAGTGTGTTCAAGCTATGCATGGGATGCCACAAAACTTGTGATGAGTGATATAGATGTTAAAATTTTTAAGTGTATTTTGGAGATCACTTTTTGAAAGTATGGGCCCCAAGTCACACCAAGTTCAAAGGTGACTCATATGACATCAATGACGGCAATTGACCTCATGGAAAGTGTGCTCAAGTCGCATGGAATGCGGCTGAAAATTGTGAGCGATAGCAATGTCAAATTATTCATTCTCTGAAGATGAAAATGTAAAAGTCCTTGTATGGAAGGGTGCTTTAAAATTTTGAAAAAGAGAATATTGGACCACTTACACCAGTAATTGGGCTTATAGATAGGTATGATTTTGTGCTGTAGCAAGTGAGAGAAGCCTCCAAGCTCCCAATTTCTCCACACGCACTTCTTCTTGAATTCAATGCCACTTGCGCTTTGAACGTAGAGGGAAACCCGATGATATGGACAAGCTTGTGGGGTACTATGACATGTAGGAGTTACAAGGTATTGTTGTAAGGCCTTAATTGCTCAAAATAAAAGCTTGCACTTTTACCTCATGAAGCCCATGGGAAAATGAAGAGCTACGCATGCCTTTCTATAGGGGAACATGCTCCTTCATGCATGGAAAGGCTCGGGTATGGTATAGCCAACCATGTACCCTAAGGGTTAACTCCATCTCCCGTGAGAAAAAGGGGTCAAACGCGTGCATGAATCTTAATTTGTGGGCTAGAGTAATGCGAACTCAAGAATCACGTAGTAAAGTATTAGAATAAGGAACCCGACACCACCAAACCACTCGATGATCAGAGTTTCTTATTATTTTATATATCTTTGACCAAGTCAACTTATCTGTATAATTTACTAATTATGGTATACATGCACATAGTACAATTCTTACGTTTGTATTTCTAAAATCAATATTAGGGCCAAACTAAAATTTCCTAATGTTCCAACAAAATATGCCTCAAAATTCCCCATGGCTTTTTCTTTTTTATTGTGAGGGTCTTGGTGCAAAACAAGAAATACTTTTATCACTTTCTCTCCTAAAAAATTACTAGTATTGCACATAAACTTTATTACAGGTTAGGAGGGATCTTACATAAGATCACAGAGGTAATAGCATTTGAGAGACACTCAAGTAAAAACTTATGGAAATACATGTGAATAAAGTGGCAGCATTAGCTTATTTGTAGTTGGTTTTATGTAAGGAGTGATGATAGGGCACTCAAGTACTTTCTCTCATAGCCCAATTTGCCTCCACCAATGCAAAGAAGATGGTTACTTACTTTGCCGAATTGTGGTTTTGAGATTGCATACAACAAAGGAAAGGACAATGTGGTTCGTAGATTCGTTATCTACTAGGATATGTGCTTTGAAATTTTGAAAAAGAGAATATTGGACCACTTACACCAGTAATTGGTCTTGTAGATATGTATGATTTTGTGCTATGGGAAGTGAGAGAAGCCTCCAAGCTCCCAATTTCTCCACACCCACTTCTTCTTCAATTCAATGCCACTTGCGCTTTGAATGTCAAGGGGAACCCTATGATATGAACAAGCTTGTGGGGTACTATGACATGTAGTAGTTACAAGGTAGTTTTGTAAGGCCTTAATTGCACAAAATACAAGCTTGCATTTTTGCCTCATGAAGCCCATGGGAGATTGAAGAGCTACGGGTGCCTTTCTATAGGGGAACAGGCTCCTTCATGCATGGGAAGGCTCGGAGTATGGTATAGCCAACCATGTACCCTAGGGTTTAACTCCATCTCGCTTGAGAAAAGGGGATCAAACGCGTGCATGAATCTTTATTTGTGGGCTAGTAGACTAGGATCCCGACATGACCAAACCACTTTGGTAACTACCATCTAACCAAAACCACAATCTACAATACTACTTACCATTTTTCACAAACCATTGCCCAATTCCATATGGTATTATAGCAACCCATAGTTTTCTCTCAACCCCTTTTTAACCTTAGCCCACAACCCACTGAATTTATTTTGACCCTTCCCCTTATTATATAATATAAGCCTACCTAGGTATATTTAAATAATTTTGGTGAGGTTTGTTCCAATACCTTCTAAGCCAATGACCTGGAATCTAGGGTAAATCCTACCTTTCAAATTTTTTAAGGACAATGTTAGTTTCCCTAAATTCCCTTGTTTACTAGGTTTTTCAATTCATATACATTAGGATCTCTCTTTCCAAGAGATTCTTGATCATCAGAGTTGCTCATTATTTTATTTATCTTTGACCGAGTCAACTTATCTACATAATTTACTAATTATGGTATACATGCACATAGTATAATTCTTACGTTTGTATTTCTAAAATCAATATTAGGGCCAAATTAAAATTTCCTAATGTTTCAACAAAATATGCCTCATAATTCCCCATGGCTTTTTCTTTTTTACTATGGGGGTCTTGGTGCAAAATGAAAAATACTTTGATCAATTTCTCTCCTAAAAAATTACTACTTGGAATTTATTGCACATAAACTTTTTTAAAGGTTAGGAGGGATCTTACATAAGATCCAAGAGGTAAGAGCATTTAAGAGACACTCAGGTAAAAAGACATGGAAATACATGTGAATAAAGTGGCAGCATTAGCTTCTTTGTAGTTGGTTTTATGTAAGGAGTGATGATAGGGCACTCAAGTACTTTCTCTTATAGCCCAATTTTCCTCCAAAGCAAAGAAGATGGTTACTTATTTTGCCGCATTGTGGTTTTGAGATTGCATACAACAAAGGAAAGGACAATGTGGTTTGTAGATTTGTTATCTACTAGGATATGCGGATATGTGTTCATTGTGGCAAGACATTAATCCGGATTAGATTATGGATATCTAGGAGGAGTATTTGCTTGTTGAGCCTCGAGGGGGTAGCCCATGTGGCTCAGAAATTATAGCAAGGGGGTTACTTTACTACAAGGATAGTGTATCCTCTACCTACTTTAGCATTCAATCGAAAAGTATTGGAAGAGATGCATTGTTCTCCAAAGGCATAGCTGGCATTTGGGTGTTTTCAGCCCTTTGGTATAGCGAGGAAAAGGAAACTCTAAAAATGAATGTGGAAAGACGTACCTAGGTATCTAAATGCACGCCATTTCAACTCAACAAAGATCCCACACATAAGCCCGATGGGTTTCTTTAGCCCGTACCAAATTTGGAAGGAAGATAGACTTGCATTACTATGGGCCTTCCTCATACAAGGAGGGGATGGGAAACCAATGATGTGAGAAGGGGATGGGATATCATTTATATGTTGATGGATAGGTTGCCGAAGATATCCCAATTTATGACTTCAAACATGAAGTATACAACATCGATAACTGCAATTGAATGCATGGAAATTGTGTTTAAGCTGTGCATGGGATGCCACAAAACTTGTGATGAGTGATATAGATGTTAAAATTTTTAAGTGTATTTTGGAGATCACTTTTTGAAAGTATGGGCCCCAAGTTTACACCAAGTTTAAAGGTGACTTATATGACATCAATGATGGCAATTGAACTCATGGAAACTGTGCTCAAGTCGCATGGAATACGGCTGAAAATTGTGAGTGATAGCAATGTCAAATTATTCATTCTCTGAAGTGGAAAAGGTAAAAAATCTTGTATGGAAGGGTACTTTAAAATTTTGAAAAAGAGAATATTGGACCACTTACACAAGTAATTGGGCTTGTAGATAGGTATGATTTTGTGCTGTAGGAAGTGAGCGAAGCCTCCAAGCTCCCAATTTCTCCGCACCCACTTCTTCTTGAATTCAATGGCACTCACGCTTTGAATGTTAGAGGGGAACCCGATGCTAAAGACAAGCCTGTGGGGTACTATGACATGTAGGAGCTACAGGGTATTGTTGTAAGGCCTTATTTGCACAAAATAAAAGCTTGCATTTTTGCCTCATGAAGCCCATGGAAAAATGAAGAGCTAGGGGTGCCTTTCTATAGGGGAACACGCTCCTTCATGCATGGGAAGGCTTGGAGTATGGTATAGCCAACCATGTACCCTAAGGGTTAACTCCATCTCGCTTGAGAAAAAAGTGGGTCAAACGCATACATGAATCTTAATTTGTCGGCTAGACTAAGGCAAACTCAAGCATCACTTTAGTAAAGTAATAGAATAGGGAGCCCAACACCACCAAACCACTTTGGTAACTACCATCTAACCAAAACCACATGCTGGAATACTACTTACCATTTTTTGCAAACCATTGCCCAATTCCATATGGTATTATAGCAACCCATAGTTTTCTCTCAACCCCTTTTTGACCTTAGCCCACTGAATTTATTTTGACCCTTGCCCTTATAATATAATATAAGCCTTAGCCTAGTTATATTTAAGTAATTTTGGTGAGGATTGTTTCAATACAGGTTAGGAGGGATCTTACGTAAGAATACAGAGGCAATAGCATTTGAGAGACACTCAGGTAAAAAGACATGGAAATACATTGTCAATAAAGTGGGCAACATCAGCTTATTTGTAGTTGGTTTTATGTCAGGAGTGATGATAGGGGACTTAAGTACTTTCTCTCAAAGCCCAATTTTCTTCCAAAGCAAAGAAGATGATTACTTACTTTGTCGAATTATGGTTTTGAGATTGCACACAACAAAGGAAAGGACAATGTGGTTTGTAGGTTCGTTATCTACTAGGATATGTGAATATGTGTTCATTGTGGCAAGAGATTTATAGGGATTGGATTATGGATATCTAGGAAGAGTGTTTGCTTGTTGATCCTCGAGAGGGGGCAGCCCATGTGGGTGAGAAATATAGCAAGGGGGCTACTTTACTACAAGGATAGAGTTATATTCTGCCTACTTTAGCATTCAATCTAAAAGTATTGGAACAGAGGCATTGTTCTCCAAAGGCAAAGCTGGCATTTGGGTGTTTTCAGCCCTTTGGTATAGCGAGGAAAAGGAAACACTAAAAACGAATGTGGAAAGACGTACCTAGGTATCTAGATGCATGACATTTCAACTTCACAAAGATCCCAATTAATGCCTTTAAACATGGAGTATACAACATCAATAATGGCATTTGAATTGATGGAAAGTGTGTTCGAGCTATGCATGGGATGCCACAAAACTTGTGATGAGTGATATAGATGTTAAAATTTTTAAGTGTATTTTGGAGATCACTTTTTGAAAGTATGGGCCCCAAGTTCACACCAAGTTCAAAGGTGACTCATATGACATCAATGATGGCAATTGACCTCATGGAAAGTGTGCTCAAGTCACATGGAATGCGGCTGAAAATTGTGAGCGATAGCAATGTCAAATTATTCATTCTCTGAAGATGAAAATGTAAAAGTCCTTGTATGGAAGGGTGCTTTAAAATTTTTAAAAAGAGAATATTGGACCACTTACACCAGTAATTGGGCTTGTAGATAGGTATGATTTTGTGCTGTGGAAAGTGAGAGAAGCCTCCAAGCTCCCAATTTCTCCACACCCACTTCTTCTTGAATTCAATGCCACTTGCGCTTTGAACGTAGAGGGAATCCCGATGATATGGACAAGCTTGTGGGGCATGGAGTATACATCAATAATGGCATTTGAATTGATGGAAAGTGTGTTCAAGCTATGCATGGGATGCCACAAAACTTGTGATGAGTGATATAGATGTTAAAATTTTTAAGTGTATTTTGGAGATCACTTTTTGAAAGTATGGGCCCCAAGTCACACCAAGTTCAAAGGTGACTCATATGACATCAATGACGGCAATTGACCTCATGGAAAGTGTGCTCAAGTCGCATGGAATGCGGCTGAAAATTGTGAGCGATAGCAATGTCAAATTATTCATTCTCTGAAGATGAAAATGTAAAAGTCCTTGTATGGAAGGGTGCTTTAAAATTTTGAAAAAGAGAATATTGGACCACTTACACCAGTAATTGGGCTTGTAGATAGGTATGATTTTGTGCTGTAGCAAGTGAGAGAAGCCTCCAAGCTCCCAATTTCTCCACACGCACTTCTTCTTGAATTCAATGCCACTTGCGCTTTGAACGTAGAGGGAAACCCGATGATATGGACAAGCTTGTGGGGTACTATGACATGTAGGAGTTACAAGGTATTGTTGTAAGGCCTTAATTGCTCAAAATAAAAGCTTGCACTTTTGCCTCATGAAGCCCATGGGAAAATGAAGAGCTACGCATGCCTTTCTATAGGGGAACATGCTCCTTCATGCATGGAAAGGCTCGGGTATGGTATAGCCAACCATGTACCCTAAGGGTTAACTCCATCTCCCGTGAGAAAAAGGGGTCAAACGCGTGCATGAATCTTAATTTGTGGGCTAGAGTAATGCGAACTCAAGAATCACGTAGTAAAGTATTAGAATAAGGAACCCGACACCACCAAACCACTCGATGATCAGAGTTTCTTATTATTTTATAGATCTTTGACCAAGTCAACTTATCTGTATAATTTACTAATTATGGTATACATGCACATAGTACAATTCTTACGTTTGTATTTCTAAAATCAATATTAGGGCCAAACTAAAATTTCCTAATGTTCCAACAAAATATGCCTCAAAATTCCCCATGGCTTTTTCTTTTTTATTGTGAGGGTCTTGGTGCAAAACAAGAAATACTTTTATCACTTTCTCTCCTAAAAAATTACTAGTATTGCACATAAACTTTATTACAGGTTAGGAGGGATCTTACATAAGATCACAGAGGTAATAGCATTTGAGAGACACTCAAGTAAAAACTTATGGAAATACATGTGAATAAAGTGGCAGCATTAGCTTATTTGTAGTTGGTTTTATGTAAGGAGTGATGATAGGGCACTCAAGTACTTTCTCTCATAGCCCAATTTGCCTCCACCAATGCAAAGAAGATGGTTACTTACTTTGCCGAATTGTGGTTTTGAGATTGCATACAACAAAGGAAAGGACAATGTGGTTCGTAGATTCGTTATCTACTAGGATATGTGCTTTGAAATTTTGAAAAAGAGAATATTGGACCACTTACACCAGTAATTGGTCTTGTAGATATGTATGATTTTGTGCTATGGGAAGTGAGAGAAGCCTCCAAGCTCCCAATTTCTCCACACCCACTTCTTCTTGAATTCAATGCCACTTGCGCTTTGAATGTCAAGGGGAACCCTATGATATGAACAAGCTTGTGGGGTACTATGACATGTAGTAGTTACAAGGTAGTTTTGTAAGGCCTTAATTGCACAAAATACAAGCTTGCATTTTTGCCTCATGAAGCCCATGGGAGATTGAAGAGCTACGGGTGCCTTTCTATAGGGGAACAGGCTCCTTCATGCATGGGAAGGCTCGGAGTATGGTATAGCCAACCATGTACCCTAGGGTTTAACTCCATCTCGCTTGAGAAAAGGGGATCAAACGCGTGCATGAATCTTTATTTGTGGGCTAGTAGACTAGGATCCCGACATGACCAAACCACTTTGGTAACTACCATCTAACCAAAACCACAATCTACAATACTACTTACCATTTTTCACAAACCATTGCCCAATTCCATATGGTATTATAGCAACCCATAGTTTTCTCTCAACCCCTTTTTAACCTTAGCCCACAACCCACTGAATTTATTTTGACCCTTCCCCTTATTATATAATATAAGCCTACCTAGGTATATTTAAATAATTTTGGTGAGGTTTGTTCCAATACCTTCTAAGCCAATGACCTGGAATCTAGGGTAAATCCTACCTTTCAAATTTTTTAAGGACAATGTTAGTTTCCCTAAATTCCCTTGTTTACTAGGTTTTTCAATTCATATACATTAGGATCTCTCTTTCCAAGAGATTCTTGATCATCAGAGTTGCTCATTATTTTATTTATCTTTGATCGAGTCAACTTATCTACATAATTTACTAATTATGGTATACATGCACATAGTATAATTCTTACGTTTGTATTTCTAAAATCAATATTAGGGCCAAATTAAAATTTCCTAATGTTTCAACAAAATATGCCTCATAATTCCCCATGGCTTTTTCTTTTTTACTATGGGGGTCTTGGTGCAAAATGAAAAATACTTTGATCAATTTCTCTCCTAAAAAATTACTACTTGGAATTTATTGCACATAAACTTTTTTAAAGGTTAGGAGGGATCTTACATAAGATCAAAGAGGTAAGAGCATTTAAGAGACACTCAGGTAAAAAGACATGGAAATACATGTGAATAAAGTGGCAGCATTAGCTTCTTTGTAGTTGGTTTTATGTAAGGAGTGATGATAGGGCTCTCAAGTACTTTCTCTTATAGCCCAATTTTCCTCCAAAGCAAAGAAGATGGTTACTTATTTTGCCGCATTGTGGTTTTGAGATTGCATACAACAAAGGAAAGGACAATGTGGTTTGTAGATTTGTTATCTACTAGGATATGCGGATATGTGTTCATTGTGGCAAGACATTAATCCGGATTAGATTATGGATATCTAGGAGGAGTATTTGCTTGTTGAGCCTCGAGGGGGTAGCCCATGTGGCTCAGAAATTATAGCAAGGGGGTTACTTTACTACAAGGATAGTGTATCCTCTACCTACTTTAGCATTCAATCGAAAAGTATTGGAAGAGATGCATTGTTCTCCAAAGGCATAGCTGGCATTTGGGTGTTTTCAGCCCTTTGGTATAGCGAGGAAAAGGAAACTCTAAAAATGAATGTGGAAAGACGTACCTAGGTATCTAAATGCACGCCATTTCAACTCAACAAAGATCCCACACATAAGCCCGATGGGTTTCTTTAGCCCGTACCAAATTTGGAAGGAAGATAGACTTGCATTACTATGGGCCTTCCTCATACAAGGAGGGGATGGGAAACCAATGATGTGAGAAGGGGATGGGATATCATTTATATGTTGATGGATAGGTTGCCGAAGATATCCCAATTTATGACTTCAAACATGAAGTATACAACATCGATAACTGCAATTGAATGCATGGAAATTGTGTTTAAGCTGTGCATGGGATGCCACAAAACTTGTGATGAGTGATATAGATGTTAAAATTTTTAAGTGTATTTTGGAGATCACTTTTTGAAAGTATGGGCCCCAAGTTTACACCAAGTTTAAAGGTGACTTATATGACATCAATGATGGCAATTGAACTCATGGAAACTGTGCTCAAGTCGCATGGAATACGGCTGAAAATTGTGAGTGATAGCAATGTCAAATTATTCATTCTCTGAAGTGGAAAAGGTAAAAAATCTTGTATGGAAGGGTACTTTAAAATTTTGAAAAAGAGAATATTGGACCACTTACACAAGTAATTGGGCTTGTAGATAGGTATGATTTTGTGCTGTAGGAAGTGAGCGAAGCCTCCAAGCTCCCAATTTCTCCGCACCCACTTCTTCTTGAATTCAATGGCACTCACGCTTTGAATGTTAGAGGGGAACCCGATGCTAAAGACAAGCTTGTGGGGTACTATGACATGTAGGAGCTACAGGGTATTGTTGTAAGGCCTTATTTGCACAAAATAAAAGCTTGTAACTACCATCTAACCAAAACCACATGCTGGAATACTACTTACCATTTTTTGCAAACCATTGCCCAATTCCATATGGTATTATAGCAACCCATAGTTTTCTCTCAACCCCTTTTTGACCTTAGCCCACTGAATTTATTTTGACCCTTGCCCTTATAATATAATATAAGCCTTAGCCTAGTTATATTTAAGTAATTTTGGTGAGGATTGTTTCAATACAGGTTAGGAGGGATCTTACGTAAGAATACAGAGGCAATAGCATTTGAGAGACACTCAGGTAAAAAGACATGGAAATACATTGTCAATAAAGTGGGCAACATCAGCTTATTTGTAGTTGGTTTTATGTCAGGAGTGATGATAGGGGACTTAAGTACTTTCTCTCAAAGCCCAATTTTCTTCCAAAGCAAAGAAGATGATTACTTACTTTGTCGAATTATGGTTTTGAGATTGCACACAACAAAGGAAAGGACAATGTGGTTTGTAGGTTCGTTATCTACTAGGATATGTGAATATGTGTTCATTGTGGCGAGAGATTTATAGGGATTGGATTATGGATATCTAGGAAGAGTGTTTGCTTGTTGATCCTCGAGGGGGCAGCCCATGTGGGTGAGAAATATAGCAAGGGGGCTACTTTACTACAAGGATAGAGTTATATTCTGCCTACTTTAGCATTCAATCTAAAAGTATTGGAATAGAGGCATTGTTCTCCAAAGGCAAAGCTGGCATTTGGGTGTTTTCAGCCCTTTGGTATAGCGAGGAAAAGGAAACACTAAAAACGAATGTGGAAAGATGTACCTAGGTATCTAGATGCATGACATTTCAACTTCACAAAGATCCCAATTAATGCCTTTAAACATGGAGTATACAACATCAATAATGGCATTTGAATTGATGGAAAGTGTGTTCAAGCTATGCATGGGATGCCACAAAACTTGTGATGAGTGATACAGATGTTAAAATTTTTAAGTGTATTTTGGAGATCACTTTTTGAAAGTATGGGCCCCAAGTTCACACCAAGTTCAAAGGTGACTCATATGACATCAATGATGGCAATTGACCTCATGGAAAGTGTGCTCAAGTCACATGGAATGCGGCTGAAAATTGTGAGCGATAGCAATGTCAAATTATTCATTCTCTGAAGATGAAAATGTAAAAGTCCTTGTATGGAAGGGTGCTTTAAAATTTTTAAAAAGAGAATATTGGACCACTTACACCAGTAATTGGGCTTGTAGATAGGTATGATTTTGTGCTGTGGAAAGTGAGAGAAGCCTCCAAGCTCCCAATTTCTCCACACCCACTTCTTCTTGAATTCAATGCCACTTGCGCTTTGAACGTAGAGGGAATCCCGATGATATGGACAAGCTTGTGGGGCATGGAGTATACATCAATAATGGCATTTGAATTGATGGAAAGTGTGTTCAAGCTATGCATGGGATGCCACAAAACTTGTGATGAGTGATATAGATGTTAAAATTTTTAAGTGTATTTTGGAGATCACTTTTTGAAAGTATGGGCCCCAAGTCACACCAAGTTCAAAGGTGACTCATATGACATCAATGACGGCAATTGACCTCATGGAAAGTGTGCTCAAGTCGCATGGAATGCGGCTGAAAATTGTGAGCGATAGCAATGTCAAATTATTCATTCTCTGAAGATGAAAATGTAAAAGTCCTTGTATGGAAGGGTGCTTTAAAATTTTGAAAAAGAGAATATTGGACCACTTACACCAGTAATTGGGCTTATAGATAGGTATGATTTTGTGCTGTAGCAAGTGAGAGAAGCCTCCAAGCTCCCAATTTCTCCACACGCACTTCTTCTTGAATTCAATGCCACTTGCGCTTTGAACGTAGAGGGAAACCCGATGATATGGACAAGCTTGTGGGGTACTATGACATGTAGGAGTTACAAGGTATTGTTGTAAGGCCTTAATTGCTCAAAATAAAAGCTTGCACTTTTACCTCATGAAGCCCATGGGAAAATGAAGAGCTACGCATGCCTTTCTATAGGGGAACATGCTCCTTCATGCATGGAAAGGCTCGGGTATGGTATAGCCAACCATGTACCCTAAGGGTTAACTCCATCTCCCGTGAGAAAAAGGGGTCAAACGCGTGCATGAATCTTAATTTGTGGGCTAGAGTAATGCGAACTCAAGAATCACGTAGTAAAGTATTAGAATAAGGAACCCGACACCACCAAACCACTCGATGATCAGAGTTTCTTATTATTTTATAGATCTTTGACCAAGTCAACTTATCTGTATAATTTACTAATTATGGTATACATGCACATAGTACAATTCTTACGTTTGTATTTCTAAAATCAATATTAGGGCCAAACTAAAATTTCCTAATGTTCCAACAAAATATGCCTCAAAATTCCCCATGGCTTTTTCTTTTTTATTGTGAGGGTCTTGGTGCAAAACAAGAAATACTTTTATCACTTTCTCTCCTAAAAAATTACTAGTATTGCACATAAACTTTATTACAGGTTAGGAGGGATCTTACATAAGATCACAGAGGTAATAGCATTTGAGAGACACTCAAGTAAAAACTTATGGAAATACATGTGAATAAAGTGGCAGCATTAGCTTATTTGTAGTTGGTTTTATGTAAGGAGTGATGATAGGGCACTCAAGTACTTTCTCTCATAGCCCAATTTGCCTCCACCAATGCAAAGAAGATGGTTACTTACTTTGCCGAATTGTGGTTTTGAGATTGCATACAACAAAGGAAAGGACAATGTGGTTCGTAGATTCGTTATCTACTAGGATATGTGCTTTGAAATTTTGAAAAAGAGAATATTGGACCACTTACACCAGTAATTGGTCTTGTAGATATGTATGATTTTGTGCTATGGGAAGTGAGAGAAGCCTCCAAGCTCCCAATTTCTCCACACCCACTTCTTCTTGAATTCAATGCCACTTGCGCTTTGAATGTCAAGGGGAACCCTATGATATGAACAAGCTTGTGGGGTACTATGACATGTAGTAGTTACAAGGTAGTTTTGTAAGGCCTTAATTGCACAAAATACAAGCTTGCATTTTTGCCTCATGAAGCCCATGGGAGATTGAAGAGCTACGGGTGCCTTTCTATAGGGGAACAGGCTCCTTCATGCATGGGAAGGCTCGGAGTATGGTATAGCCAACCATGTACCCTAGGGTTTAACTCCATCTCGCTTGAGAAAAGGGGATCAAACGCGTGCATGAATCTTTATTTGTGGGCTAGTAGACTAGGATCCCGACATGACCAAACCACTTTGGTAACTACCATCTAACCAAAACCACAATCTACAATACTACTTACCATTTTTCACAAACCATTGCCCAATTCCATATGGTATTATAGCAACCCATAGTTTTCTCTCAACCCCTTTTTAACCTTAGCCCACAACCCACTGAATTTATTTTGACCCTTCCCCTTATTATATAATATAAGCCTACCTAGGTATATTTAAATAATTTTGGTGAGGTTTGTTCCAATACCTTCTAAGCCAATGACCTGGAATCTAGGGTAAATCCTACCTTTCAAATTTTTTAAGGACAATGTTAGTTTCCCTAAATTCCCTTGTTTACTAGGTTTTTCAATTCATATACATTAGGATCTCTCTTTCCAAGAGATTCTTGATCATCAGAGTTGCTCATTATTTTATTTATCTTTGATCGAGTCAACTTATCTACATAATTTACTAATTATGGTATACATGCACATAGTATAATTCTTACGTTTGTATTTCTAAAATCAATATTAGGGCCAAATTAAAATTTCCTAATGTTTCAACAAAATATGCCTCATAATTCCCCATGGCTTTTTCTTTTTTACTATGGGGGTCTTGGTGCAAAATGAAAAATACTTTGATCAATTTCTCTCCTAAAAAATTACTACTTGGAATTTATTGCACATAAACTTTTTTAAAGGTTAGGAGGGATCTTACATAAGATCAAAGAGGTAAGAGCATTTAAGAGACACTCAGGTAAAAAGACATGGAAATACATGTGAATAAAGTGGCAGCATTAGCTTCTTTGTAGTTGGTTTTATGTAAGGAGTGATGATAGGGCTCTCAAGTACTTTCTCTTATAGCCCAATTTTCCTCCAAAGCAAAGAAGATGGTTACTTATTTTGCCGCATTGTGGTTTTGAGATTGCATACAACAAAGGAAAGGACAATGTGGTTTGTAGATTTGTTATCTACTAGGATATGCGGATATGTGTTCATTGTGGCAAGACATTAATCCGGATTAGATTATGGATATCTAGGAGGAGTATTTGCTTGTTGAGCCTCGAGGGGGTAGCCCATGTGGCTCAGAAATTATAGCAAGGGGGTTACTTTACTACAAGGATAGTGTATCCTCTACCTACTTTAGCATTCAATCGAAAAGTATTGGAAGAGATGCATTGTTCTCCAAAGGCATAGCTGGCATTTGGGTGTTTTCAGCCCTTTGGTATAGCGAGGAAAAGGAAACTCTAAAAATGAATGTGGAAAGACGTACCTAGGTATCTAAATGCACGCCATTTCAACTCAACAAAGATCCCACACATAAGCCCGATGGGTTTCTTTAGCCCGTACCAAATTTGGAAGGAAGATAGACTTGCATTACTATGGGCCTTCCTCATACAAGGAGGGGATGGGAAACCAATGATGTGAGAAGGGGATGGGATATCATTTATATGTTGATGGATAGGTTGCCGAAGATATCCCAATTTATGACTTCAAACATGAAGTATACAACATCGATAACTGCAATTGAATGCATGGAAATTGTGTTTAAGCTGTGCATGGGATGCCACAAAACTTGTGATGAGTGATATAGATGTTAAAATTTTTAAGTGTATTTTGGAGATCACTTTTTGAAAGTATGGGCCCCAAGTTTACACCAAGTTTAAAGGTGACTTATATGACATCAATGATGGCAATTGAACTCATGGAAACTGTGCTCAAGTCGCATGGAATACGGCTGAAAATTGTGAGTGATAGCAATGTCAAATTATTCATTCTCTGAAGTGGAAAAGGTAAAAAATCTTGTATGGAAGGGTACTTTAAAATTTTGAAAAAGAGAATATTGGACCACTTACACAAGTAATTGGGCTTGTAGATAGGTATGATTTTGTGCTGTAGGAAGTGAGCGAAGCCTCCAAGCTCCCAATTTCTCCGCACCCACTTCTTCTTGAATTCAATGGCACTCACGCTTTGAATGTTAGAGGGGAACCCGATGCTAAAGACAAGCTTGTGGGGTACTATGACATGTAGGAGCTACAGGGTATTGTTGTAAGGCCTTATTTGCACAAAATAAAAGCTTGTAACTACCATCTAACCAAAACCACATGCTGGAATACTACTTACCATTTTTTGCAAACCATTGCCCAATTCCATATGGTATTATAGCAACCCATAGTTTTCTCTCAACCCCTTTTTGACCTTAGCCCACTGAATTTATTTTGACCCTTGCCCTTATAATATAATATAAGCCTTAGCCTAGTTATATTTAAGTAATTTTGGTGAGGATTGTTTCAATACAGGTTAGGAGGGATCTTACGTAAGAATACAGAGGCAATAGCATTTGAGAGACACTCAGGTAAAAAGACATGGAAATACATTGTCAATAAAGTGGGCAACATCAGCTTATTTGTAGTTGGTTTTATGTCAGGAGTGATGATAGGGGACTTAAGTACTTTCTCTCAAAGCCCAATTTTCTTCCAAAGCAAAGAAGATGATTACTTACTTTGTCGAATTATGGTTTTGAGATTGCACACAACAAAGGAAAGGACAATGTGGTTTGTAGGTTCGTTATCTACTAGGATATGTGAATATGTGTTCATTGTGGCGAGAGATTTATAGGGATTGGATTATGGATATCTAGGAAGAGTGTTTGCTTGTTGATCCTCGAGGGGGCAGCCCATGTGGGTGAGAAATATAGCAAGGGGGCTACTTTACTACAAGGATAGAGTTATATTCTGCCTACTTTAGCATTCAATCTAAAAGTATTGGAATAGAGGCATTGTTCTCCAAAGGCAAAGCTGGCATTTGGGTGTTTTCAGCCCTTTGGTATAGCGAGGAAAAGGAAACACTAAAAACGAATGTGGAAAGATGTACCTAGGTATCTAGATGCATGACATTTCAACTTCACAAAGATCCCAATTAATGCCTTTAAACATGGAGTATACAACATCAATAATGGCATTTGAATTGATGGAAAGTGTGTTCAAGCTATGCATGGGATGCCACAAAACTTGTGATGAGTGATACAGATGTTAAAATTTTTAAGTGTATTTTGGAGATCACTTTTTGAAAGTATGGGCCCCAAGTTCACACCAAGTTCAAAGGTGACTCATATGACATCAATGATGGCAATTGACCTCATGGAAAGTGTGCTCAAGTCACATGGAATGCGGCTGAAAATTGTGAGCGATAGCAATGTCAAATTATTCATTCTCTGAAGATGAAAATGTAAAAGTCCTTGTATGGAAGGGTGCTTTAAAATTTTTAAAAAGAGAATATTGGACCACTTACACCAGTAATTGGGCTTGTAGATAGGTATGATTTTGTGCTGTGGAAAGTGAGAGAAGCCTCCAAGCTCCCAATTTCTCCACACCCACTTCTTCTTGAATTCAATGCCACTTGCGCTTTGAACGTAGAGGGAATCCCGATGATATGGACAAGCTTGTGGGGCATGGAGTATACATCAATAATGGCATTTGAATTGATGGAAAGTGTGTTCAAGCTATGCATGGGATGCCACAAAACTTGTGATGAGTGATATAGATGTTAAAATTTTTAAGTGTATTTTGGAGATCACTTTTTGAAAGTATGGGCCCCAAGTCACATCAAGTTCAAGGGTGACTCATATGACATCAATGACGGCAATTGACCTCATGGAAAGTGTGCTCAAGTCGCATGGAATGCGGCTGAAAATTGTGAGCGATAGCAATGTCAAATTATTCATTCTCTGAAGATGAAAATGTAAAAGTCCTTGTATGGAAGGGTGCTTTAAAATTTTGAAAAAGAGAATATTGGACCACTTACACCAGTAATTGGGCTTGTAGATAGGTATGATTTTGTGCTGTAGCAAGTGAGAGAAGCCTCCAAGCTCCCAATTTCTCCACACGCACTTCTTCTTGAATTCAATGCCACTTGCGCTTTGAACGTAGAGGGAAACCCGATGATATGGACAAGCTTGTGGGGTACTATGACATGTAGGAGTTACAAGGTATTGTTGTAAGGCCTTAATTGCTCAAAATAAAAGCTTGCACTTTTGCCTCATGAAGCCCATGGGAAAATGAAGAGCTACGCATGCCTTTCTATAGGGGAACATGCTCCTTCATGCATGGAAAGGCTCGGGTATGGTATAGCCAACCATGTACCCTAAGGGTTAACTCCATCTCCCGTGAGAAAAAGGGGTCAAACGCGTGCATGAATCTTAATTTGTGGGCTAGAGTAATGCGAACTCAAGAATCACGTAGTAAAGTATTAGAATAAGGAACCCGACACCACCAAACCACTCGATGATCAGAGTTTCTTATTATTTTATAGATCTTTGACCAAGTCAACTTATCTGTATAATTTACTAATTATGGTATACATGCACATAGTACAATTCTTACGTTTGTATTTCTAAAATCAATATTAGGGCCAAACTAAAATTTCCTAATGTTCCAACAAAATATGCCTCAAAATTCCCCATGGCTTTTTCTTTTTTATTGTGAGGGTCTTGGTGCAAAACAAAAAATACTTTTATCACTTTCTCTCCTAAAAAATTACTAGTATTGCACATAAACTTTATTACAGGTTAGGAGGGATCTTACATAAGATCACAGAGGTAATAGCATTTGAGAGACACTCAAGTAAAAACTTATGGAAATACATGTGAATAAAGTGGCAGCATTAGCTTATTTGTAGTTGGTTTTATGTAAGGAGTGATGATAGGGCACTCAAGTACTTTCTCTCATAGCCCAATTTGCCTCCACCAATGCAAAGAAGATGGTTACTTACTTTGCCGAATTGTGGTTTTGAGATTGCATACAACAAAGGAAAGGACAATGTGGTTCGTAGATTCGTTATCTACTAGGATATGTGCTTTGAAATTTTGAAAAAGAGAATATTGGACCACTTACACCAGTAATTGGTCTTGTAGATATGTATGATTTTGTGCTATGGGAAGTGAGAGAAGCCTCCAAGCTCCCAATTTCTCCACACCCACTTCTTCTTGAATTCAATGCCACTTGCGCTTTGAATGTCAAGGGGAACCCTATGATATGAACAAGCTTGTGGGGTACTATGACATGTAGTAGTTACAAGGTAGTTTTGTAAGGCCTTAATTGCACAAAATACAAGCTTGCATTTTTGCCTCATGAAGCCCATGGGAGATTGAAGAGCTACGGGTGCCTTTCTATAGGGGAACAGGCTCCTTCATGCATGGGAAGGCTCGGAGTATGGTATAGCCAACCATGTACCCTAGGGTTTAACTCCATCTCGCTTGAGAAAAGGGGATCAAACGCGTGCATGAATCTTTATTTGTGGGCTAGTAGACTAGGATCCCGACATGACCAAACCACTTTGGTAACTACCATCTAACCAAAACCACAATCTACAATACTACTTACCATTTTTCACAAACCATTGCCCAATTCCATATGGTATTATAGCAACCCATAGTTTTCTCTCAACCCCTTTTTAACCTTAGCCCACAACCCACTGAATTTATTTTGACCCTTCCCCTTATTATATAATATAAGCCTACCTAGGTATATTTAAATAATTTTGGTGAGGTTTGTTCCAATACCTTCTAAGCCAATGACCTGGAATCTAGGGTAAATCCTACCTTTCAAATTTTTTAAGGACAATGTTAGTTTTCCTAAATTCCCTTGTTTACTAGGTTTTTCAATTCATATACATTAGGATCTCTCTTTCCAAGAGATTCTTGATCATCAGAGTTGCTCATTATTTTATTTATCTTTGACCGAGTCAACTTATCTACATAATTTACTAATTATGGTATACATGCACATAGTGTAATTCTTACGTTTGTATTTCTAAAATCAATATTAGGGCCAAATTAAAATTTCCTAATGTTTCAACAAAATATGCCTCATAATTCCCCATGGCTTTTTCTTTTTTACTATGGGGGTCTTGGTGCAAAATGAAAAATACTTTGATCAATTTCTCTCCTAAAAAATTACTACTTGGAATTTATTGCACATAAACTTTTTTAAAGGTTAGGAGGGATCTTACATAAGATCCAAGAGGTAAGAGCATTTAAGAGACACTCAGGTAAAAAGACATGGAAATACATGTGAATAAAGTGGCAGCATTAGCTTCTTTGTAGTTGGTTTTATGTAAGGAGTGATGATAGGGCACTCAAGTACTTTCTCTTATAGCCCAATTTTCCTCCAAAGCAAAGAAGATGGTTACTTATTTTGCCGCATTGTGGTTTTGAGATTGCATACAACAAAGGAAAGGACAATGTGGTTTGTAGATTTGTTATCTACTAGGATATGCGGATATGTGTTCATTGTGGCAAGACATTAATCCGGATTAGATTATGGATATCTAGGAGGAGTATTTGCTTGTTGAGCCTCGAGGGGGTAGCCCATGTGGCTCAGAAATTATAGCAAGGGGGTTACTTTACTACAAGGATAGTGTATCCTCTACCTACTTTAGCATTCAATCGAAAAGTATTGGAAGAGATGCATTGTTCTCCAAAGGCATAGCTGGCATTTGGGTGTTTTCAGCCCTTTGGTATAGCGAGGAAAAGGAAACTCTAAAAATGAATGTGGAAAGACGTACCTAGGTATCTAAATGCACGCCATTTCAACTCAACAAAGATCCCACACATAAGCCCGATGGGTTTCTTTAGCCCGTACCAAATTTGGAAGGAAGATAGACTTGCATTACTATGGGCCTTCCTCATACAAGGAGGGGATGGGAAACCAATGATGTGAGAAGGGGATGGGATATCATTTATATGTTGATGGATAGGTTGCCGAAGATATCCCAATTTATGACTTCAAACATGAAGTATACAACATCGATAACTGCAATTGAATGCATGGAAATTGTGTTTAAGCTGTGCATGGGATGCCACAAAACTTGTGATGAGTGATATAGATGTTAAAATTTTTAAGTGTATTTTGGAGATCACTTTTTGAAAGTATGGGCCCCAAGTTTACACCAAGTTTAAAGGTGACTTATATGACATCAATGATGGCAATTGAACTCATGGAAACTGTGCTCAAGTCGCATGGAATACGGCTGAAAATTGTGAGTGATAGCAATGTCAAATTATTCATTCTCTGAAGTGGAAAAGGTAAAAAATCTTGTATGGAAGGGTACTTTAAAATTTTGAAAAAGAGAATATTGGACCACTTACACAAGTAATTGGGCTTGTAGATAGGTATGATTTTGTGCTGTAGGAAGTGAGCGAAGCCTCCAAGCTCCCAATTTCTCCGCACCCACTTCTTCTTGAATTCAATGGCACTCACGCTTTGAATGTTAGAGGGGAACCCGATGCTAAAGACAAGCTTGTGGGGTACTATGACATGTAGGAGCTACAGGGTATTGTTGTAAGGCCTTATTTGCACAAAATAAAAGCTTGTAACTACCATCTAACCAAAACCACATGCTGGAATACTACTTACCATTTTTTGCAAACCATTGCCCAATTCCATATGGTATTATAGCAACCCATAGTTTTCTCTCAACCCCTTTTTGACCTTAGCCCACTGAATTTATTTTGACCCTTGCCCTTATAATATAATATAAGCCTTAGCCTAGTTATATTTAAGTAATTTTGGTGAGGATTGTTTCAATACAGGTTAGGAGGGATCTTACGTAAGAATACAGAGGCAATAGCATTTGAGAGACACTCAGGTAAAAAGACATGGAAATACATTGTCAATAAAGTGGGCAACATCAGCTTATTTGTAGTTGGTTTTATGTCAGGAGTGATGATAGGGGACTTAAGTACTTTCTCTCAAAGCCCAATTTTCTTCCAAAGCAAAGAAGATGATTACTTACTTTGTCGAATTATGGTTTTGAGATTGCACACAACAAAGGAAAGGACAATGTGGTTTGTAGGTTCGTTATCTACTAGGATATGTGAATATGTGTTCATTGTGGCGAGAGATTTATAGGGATTGGATTATGGATATCTAGGAAGAGTGTTTGCTTGTTGATCCTCGAGGGGGCAGCCCATGTGGGTGAGAAATATAGCAAGGGGGCTACTTTACTACAAGGATAGAGTTATATTCT
Organism: Cibotium barometz; assembly: GCF_041138505.1. Lineage (NCBI taxonomy): Eukaryota > Viridiplantae > Streptophyta > Polypodiopsida > Cyatheales > Cibotiaceae > Cibotium > Cibotium barometz. The sequence continues at coordinate 4,668,315 of NC_141066.1, read as the reverse complement.
GCCTACTTTAGCATTCAATCTAAAAGTATTGGAATAGAGGCATTGTTCTCCAAAGGCAAAGCTGGCATTTGGGTGTTTTCAGCCCTTTGGTATAGCGAGGAAAAGGAAACACTAAAAACGAATGTGGAAAGATGTACCTAGGTATCTAGATGCATGACATTTCAACTTCACAAAGATCCCAATTAATGCCTTTAAACATGGAGTATACAACATCAATAATGGCATTTGAATTGATGGAAAGTGTGTTCAAGCTATGCATGGGATGCCACAAAACTTGTGATGAGTGATACAGATGTTAAAATTTTTAAGTGTATTTTGGAGATCACTTTTTGAAAGTATGGGCCCCAAGTTCACACCAAGTTCAAAGGTGACTCATATGACATCAATGATGGCAATTGACCTCATGGAAAGTGTGCTCAAGTCACATGGAATGCGGCTGAAAATTGTGAGCGATAGCAATGTCAAATTATTCATTCTCTGAAGATGAAAATGTAAAAGTCCTTGTATGGAAGGGTGCTTTAAAATTTTTAAAAAGAGAATATTGGACCACTTACACCAGTAATTGGGCTTGTAGATAGGTATGATTTTGTGCTGTGGAAAGTGAGAGAAGCCTCCAAGCTCCCAATTTCTCCACACCCACTTCTTCTTGAATTCAATGCCACTTGCGCTTTGAACGTAGAGGGAATCCCGATGATATGGACAAGCTTGTGGGGCATGGAGTATACATCAATAATGGCATTTGAATTGATGGAAAGTGTGTTCAAGCTATGCATGGGATGCCACAAAACTTGTGATGAGTGATATAGATGTTAAAATTTTTAAGTGTATTTTGGAGATCACTTTTTGAAAGTATGGGCCCCAAGTCACATCAAGTTCAAGGGTGACTCATATGACATCAATGACGGCAATTGACCTCATGGAAAGTGTGCTCAAGTCGCATGGAATGCGGCTGAAAATTGTGAGCGATAGCAATGTCAAATTATTCATTCTCTGAAGATGAAAATGTAAAAGTCCTTGTATGGAAGGGTGCTTTAAAATTTTGAAAAAGAGAATATTGGACCACTTACACCAGTAATTGGGCTTGTAGATAGGTATGATTTTGTGCTGTAGCAAGTGAGAGAAGCCTCCAAGCTCCCAATTTCTCCACACGCACTTCTTCTTGAATTCAATGCCACTTGCGCTTTGAACGTAGAGGGAAACCCGATGATATGGACAAGCTTGTGGGGTACTATGACATGTAGGAGTTACAAGGTATTGTTGTAAGGCCTTAATTGCTCAAAATAAAAGCTTGCACTTTTGCCTCATGAAGCCCATGGGAAAATGAAGAGCTACGCATGCCTTTCTATAGGGGAACATGCTCCTTCATGCATGGAAAGGCTCGGGTATGGTATAGCCAACCATGTACCCTAAGGGTTAACTCCATCTCCCGTGAGAAAAAGGGGTCAAACGCGTGCATGAATCTTAATTTGTGGGCTAGAGTAATGCGAACTCAAGAATCACGTAGTAAAGTATTAGAATAAGGAACCCGACACCACCAAACCACTCGATGATCAGAGTTTCTTATTATTTTATAGATCTTTGACCAAGTCAACTTATCTGTATAATTTACTAATTATGGTATACATGCACATAGTACAATTCTTACGTTTGTATTTCTAAAATCAATATTAGGGCCAAACTAAAATTTCCTAATGTTCCAACAAAATATGCCTCAAAATTCCCCATGGCTTTTTCTTTTTTATTGTGAGGGTCTTGGTGCAAAACAAAAAATACTTTTATCACTTTCTCTCCTAAAAAATTACTAGTATTGCACATAAACTTTATTACAGGTTAGGAGGGATCTTACATAAGATCACAGAGGTAATAGCATTTGAGAGACACTCAAGTAAAAACTTATGGAAATACATGTGAATAAAGTGGCAGCATTAGCTTATTTGTAGTTGGTTTTATGTAAGGAGTGATGATAGGGCACTCAAGTACTTTCTCTCATAGCCCAATTTGCCTCCACCAATGCAAAGAAGATGGTTACTTACTTTGCCGAATTGTGGTTTTGAGATTGCATACAACAAAGGAAAGGACAATGTGGTTCGTAGATTCGTTATCTACTAGGATATGTGCTTTGAAATTTTGAAAAAGAGAATATTGGACCACTTACACCAGTAATTGGTCTTGTAGATATGTATGATTTTGTGCTATGGGAAGTGAGAGAAGCCTCCAAGCTCCCAATTTCTCCACACCCACTTCTTCTTGAATTCAATGCCACTTGCGCTTTGAATGTCAAGGGGAACCCTATGATATGAACAAGCTTGTGGGGTACTATGACATGTAGTAGTTACAAGGTAGTTTTGTAAGGCCTTAATTGCACAAAATACAAGCTTGCATTTTTGCCTCATGAAGCCCATGGGAGATTGAAGAGCTACGGGTGCCTTTCTATAGGGGAACAGGCTCCTTCATGCATGGGAAGGCTCGGAGTATGGTATAGCCAACCATGTACCCTAGGGTTTAACTCCATCTCGCTTGAGAAAAGGGGATCAAACGCGTGCATGAATCTTTATTTGTGGGCTAGTAGACTAGGATCCCGACATGACCAAACCACTTTGGTAACTACCATCTAACCAAAACCACAATCTACAATACTACTTACCATTTTTCACAAACCATTGCCCAATTCCATATGGTATTATAGCAACCCATAGTTTTCTCTCAACCCCTTTTTAACCTTAGCCCACAACCCACTGAATTTATTTTGACCCTTCCCCTTATTATATAATATAAGCCTACCTAGGTATATTTAAATAATTTTGGTGAGGTTTGTTCCAATACCTTCTAAGCCAATGACCTGGAATCTAGGGTAAATCCTACCTTTCAAATTTTTTAAGGACAATGTTAGTTTTCCTAAATTCCCTTGTTTACTAGGTTTTTCAATTCATATACATTAGGATCTCTCTTTCCAAGAGATTCTTGATCATCAGAGTTGCTCATTATTTTATTTATCTTTGACCGAGTCAACTTATCTACATAATTTACTAATTATGGTATACATGCACATAGTGTAATTCTTACGTTTGTATTTCTAAAATCAATATTAGGGCCAAATTAAAATTTCCTAATGTTTCAACAAAATATGCCTCATAATTCCCCATGGCTTTTTCTTTTTTACTATGGGGGTCTTGGTGCAAAATGAAAAATACTTTGATCAATTTCTCTCCTAAAAAATTACTACTTGGAATTTATTGCACATAAACTTTTTTAAAGGTTAGGAGGGATCTTACATAAGATCCAAGAGGTAAGAGCATTTAAGAGACACTCAGGTAAAAAGACATGGAAATACATGTGAATAAAGTGGCAGCATTAGCTTCTTTGTAGTTGGTTTTATGTAAGGAGTGATGATAGGGCACTCAAGTACTTTCTCTTATAGCCCAATTTTCCTCCAAAGCAAAGAAGATGGTTACTTATTTTGCCGCATTGTGGTTTTGAGATTGCATACAACAAAGGAAAGGACAATGTGGTTTGTAGATTTGTTATCTACTAGGATATGCGGATATGTGTTCATTGTGGCAAGACATTAATCCGGATTAGATTATGGATATCTAGGAGGAGTATTTGCTTGTTGAGCCTCGAGGGGGTAGCCCATGTGGCTCAGAAATTATAGCAAGGGGGTTACTTTACTACAAGGATAGTGTATCCTCTACCTACTTTAGCATTCAATCGAAAAGTATTGGAAGAGATGCATTGTTCTCCAAAGGCATAGCTGGCATTTGGGTGTTTTCAGCCCTTTGGTATAGCGAGGAAAAGGAAACTCTAAAAATGAATGTGGAAAGACGTACCTAGGTATCTAAATGCACGCCATTTCAACTCAACAAAGATCCCACACATAAGCCCGATGGGTTTCTTTAGCCCGTACCAAATTTGGAAGGAAGATAGACTTGCATTACTATGGGCCTTCCTCATACAAGGAGGGGATGGGAAACCAATGATGTGAGAAGGGGATGGGATATCATTTATATGTTGATGGATAGGTTGCCGAAGATATCCCAATTTATGACTTCAAACATGAAGTATACAACATCGATAACTGCAATTGAATGCATGGAAATTGTGTTTAAGCTGTGCATGGGATGCCACAAAACTTGTGATGAGTGATATAGATGTTAAAATTTTTAAGTGTATTTTGGAGATCACTTTTTGAAAGTATGGGCCCCAAGTTTACACCAAGTTTAAAGGTGACTTATATGACATCAATGATGGCAATTGAACTCATGGAAACTGTGCTCAAGTCGCATGGAATACGGCTGAAAATTGTGAGTGATAGCAATGTCAAATTATTCATTCTCTGAAGTGGAAAAGGTAAAAAATCTTGTATGGAAGGGTACTTTAAAATTTTGAAAAAGAGAATATTGGACCACTTACACAAGTAATTGGGCTTGTAGATAGGTATGATTTTGTGCTGTAGGAAGTGAGCGAAGCCTCCAAGCTCCCAATTTCTCCGCACCCACTTCTTCTTGAATTCAATGGCACTCACGCTTTGAATGTTAGAGGGGAACCCGATGCTAAAGACAAGCTTGTGGGGTACTATGACATGTAGGAGCTACAGGGTATTGTTGTAAGGCCTTATTTGCACAAAATAAAAGCTTGTAACTACCATCTAACCAAAACCACATGCTGGAATACTACTTACCATTTTTTGCAAACCATTGCCCAATTCCATATGGTATTATAGCAACCCATAGTTTTCTCTCAACCCCTTTTTGACCTTAGCCCACTGAATTTATTTTGACCCTTGCCCTTATAATATAATATAAGCCTTAGCCTAGTTATATTTAAGTAATTTTGGTGAGGATTGTTTCAATACAGGTTAGGAGGGATCTTACGTAAGAATACAGAGGCAATAGCATTTGAGAGACACTCAGGTAAAAAGACATGGAAATACATTGTCAATAAAGTGGGCAACATCAGCTTATTTGTAGTTGGTTTTATGTCAGGAGTGATGATAGGGGACTTAAGTACTTTCTCTCAAAGCCCAATTTTCTTCCAAAGCAAAGAAGATGATTACTTACTTTGTCGAATTATGGTTTTGAGATTGCACACAACAAAGGAAAGGACAATGTGGTTTGTAGGTTCGTTATCTACTAGGATATGTGAATATGTGTTCATTGTGGCAAGAGATTTATAGGGATTGGATTATGGATATCTAGGAAGAGTGTTTGCTTGTTGATCCTCGAGAGGGGGCAGCCCATGTGGGTGAGAAATATAGCAAGGGGGCTACTTTACTACAAGGATAGAGTTATATTCTGCCTACTTTAGCATTCAATCTAAAAGTATTGGAACAGAGGCATTGTTCTCCAAAGGCAAAGCTGGCATTTGGGTGTTTTCAGCCCTTTGGTATAGCGAGGAAAAGGAAACACTAAAAACGAATGTGGAAAGACGTACCTAGGTATCTAGATGCATGACATTTCAACTTCACAAAGATCCCAATTAATGCCTTTAAACATGGAGTATACAACATCAATAATGGCATTTGAATTGATGGAAAGTGTGTTCGAGCTATGCATGGGATGCCACAAAACTTGTGATGAGTGATATAGATGTTAAAATTTTTAAGTGTATTTTGGAGATCACTTTTTGAAAGTATGGGCCCCAAGTTCACACCAAGTTCAAAGGTGACTCATATGACATCAATGATGGCAATTGACCTCATGGAAAGTGTGCTCAAGTCACATGGAATGCGGCTGAAAATTGTGAGCGATAGCAATGTCAAATTATTCATTCTCTGAAGATGAAAATGTAAAAGTCCTTGTATGGAAGGGTGCTTTAAAATTTTTAAAAAGAGAATATTGGACCACTTACACCAGTAATTGGGCTTGTAGATAGGTATGATTTTGTGCTGTGGAAAGTGAGAGAAGCCTCCAAGCTCCCAATTTCTCCACACCCACTTCTTCTTGAATTCAATGCCACTTGCGCTTTGAACGTAGAGGGAATCCCGATGATATGGACAAGCTTGTGGGGCATGGAGTATACATCAATAATGGCATTTGAATTGATGGAAAGTGTGTTCAAGCTATGCATGGGATGCCACAAAACTTGTGATGAGTGATATAGATGTTAAAATTTTTAAGTGTATTTTGGAGATCACTTTTTGAAAGTATGGGCCCCAAGTCACACCAAGTTCAAAGGTGACTCATATGACATCAATGACGGCAATTGACCTCATGGAAAGTGTGCTCAAGTCGCATGGAATGCGGCTGAAAATTGTGAGCGATAGCAATGTCAAATTATTCATTCTCTGAAGATGAAAATGTAAAAGTCCTTGTATGGAAGGGTGCTTTAAAATTTTGAAAAAGAGAATATTGGACCACTTACACCAGTAATTGGGCTTGTAGATAGGTATGATTTTGTGCTGTAGCAAGTGAGAGAAGCCTCCAAGCTCCCAATTTCTCCACACGCACTTCTTCTTGAATTCAATGCCACTTGCGCTTTGAACGTAGAGGGAAACCCGATGATATGGACAAGCTTGTGGGGTACTATGACATGTAGGAGTTACAAGGTATTGTTGTAAGGCCTTAATTGCTCAAAATAAAAGCTTGCACTTTTGCCTCATGAAGCCCATGGGAAAATGAAGAGCTACGCATGCCTTTCTATAGGGGAACATGCTCCTTCATGCATGGAAAGGCTCGGGTATGGTATAGCCAACCATGTACCCTAAGGGTTAACTCCATCTCCCGTGAGAAAAAGGGGTCAAACGCGTGCATGAATCTTAATTTGTGGGCTAGAGTAATGCGAACTCAAGAATCACGTAGTAAAGTATTAGAATAAGGAACCCGACACCACCAAACCACTCGATGATCAGAGTTTCTTATTATTTTATAGATCTTTGACCAAGTCAACTTATCTATATAATTTACTAATTATGGTATACATGCACATAGTACAATTCTTACGTTTGTATTTCTAAAATCAATATTAGGGCCAAACTAAAATTTCCTAATGTTCCAACAAAATATGCCTCAAAATTCCCCATGGCTTTTTCTTTTTTATTGTGAGGGTCTTGGTGCAAAACAAAAAATACTTTTATCACTTTCTCTCCTAAAAAATTACTAGTATTGCACATAAACTTTATTACAGGTTAGGAGGGATCTTACATAAGATCACAGAGGTAATAGCATTTGAGAGACACTCAAGTAAAAACTTATGGAAATACATGTGAATAAAGTGGCAGCATTAGCTTATTTGTAGTTGGTTTTATGTAAGGAGTGATGATAGGGCACTCAAGTACTTTCTCTCATAGCCCAATTTGCCTCCACCAATGCAAAGAAGATGGTTACTTACTTTGCCGAATTGTGGTTTTGAGATTGCATACAACAAAGGAAAGGACAATGTGGTTCGTAGATTCGTTATCTACTAGGATATGTGCTTTGAAATTTTGAAAAAGAGAATATTGGACCACTTACACCAGTAATTGGTCTTGTAGATATGTATGATTTTGTGCTATGGGAAGTGAGAGAAGCCTCCAAGCTCCCAATTTCTCCACACCCACTTCTTCTTGAATTCAATGCCACTTGCGCTTTGAATGTCAAGGGGAACCCTATGATATGAACAAGCTTGTGGGGTACTATGACATGTAGTAGTTACAAGGTAGTTTTGTAAGGCCTTAATTGCACAAAATACAAGCTTGCATTTTTGCCTCATGAAGCCCATGGGAGATTGAAGAGCTACGGGTGCCTTTCTATAGGGGAACAGGCTCCTTCATGCATGGGAAGGCTCGGAGTATGGTATAGCCAACCATGTACCCTAGGGTTTAACTCCATCTCGCTTGAGAAAAGGGGATCAAACGCGTGCATGAATCTTTATTTGTGGGCTAGTAGACTAGGATCCCGACATGACCAAACCACTTTGGTAACTACCATCTAACCAAAACCACAATCTACAATACTACTTACCATTTTTCACAAACCATTGCCCAATTCCATATGGTATTATAGCAACCCATAGTTTTCTCTCAACCCCTTTTTAACCTTAGCCCACAACCCACTGAATTTATTTTGACCCTTCCCCCTTATTATATAATATAAGCCTACCTAGGTATATTTAAATAATTTTGGTGAGGTTTGTTCCAATACCTTCTAAGCCAATGACCTGGAATCTAGGGTAAATCCTACCTTTCAAATTTTTTAAGGACAATGTTAGTTTCCCTAAATTCCCTTGTTTACTAGGTTTTTCAATTCATATACATTAGGATCTCTCTTTCCAAGAGATTCTTGATCATCAGAGTTGCTCATTATTTTATTTATCTTTGACCGAGTCAACTTATCTACATAATTTACTAATTATGGTATACATGCACATAGTATAATTCTTACGTTTGTATTTCTAAAATCAATATTAGGGCCAAATTAAAATTTCCTAATGTTTCAACAAAATATGCCTCATAATTCCCCATGGCTTTTTCTTTTTTACTATGGGGGTCTTGGTGCAAAATGAAAAATACTTTGATCAATTTCTCTCCTAAAAAATTACTACTTGGAATTTATTGCACATAAACTTTTTTAAAGGTTAGGAGGGATCTTACATAAGATCCAAGAGGTAAGAGCATTTAAGAGACACTCAGGTAAAAAGACATGGAAATACATGTGAATAAAGTGGCAGCATTAGCTTCTTTGTAGTTGGTTTTATGTAAGGAGTGATGATAGGGCTCTCAAGTACTTTCTCTTATAGCCCAATTTTCCTCCAAAGCAAAGAAGATGGTTACTTATTTTGCCGCATTGTGGTTTTGAGATTGCATACAACAAAGGAAAGGACAATGTGGTTTGTAGATTTGTTATCTACTAGGATATGCGGATATGTGTTCATTGTGGCAAGACATTAATCCGGATTAGATTATGGATATCTAGGAGGAGTATTTGCTTGTTGAGCCTCGAGGGGGTAGCCCATGTGGCTCAGAAATTATAGCAAGGGGGTTACTTTACTACAAGGATAGTGTATCCTCTACCTACTTTAGCATTCAATCGAAAAGTATTGGAAGAGATGCATTGTTCTCCAAAGGCATAGCTGGCATTTGGGTGTTTTCAGCCCTTTGGTATAGCGAGGAAAAGGAAACTCTAAAAATGAATGTGGAAAGACGTACCTAGGTATCTAAATGCACGCCATTTCAACTCAACAAAGATCCCACACATAAGCCCGATGGGTTTCTTTAGCCCGTACCAAATTTGGAAGGAAGATAGACTTGCATTACTATGGGCCTTCCTCATACAAGGAGGGGATGGGAAACCAATGATGTGAGAAGGGGATGGGATATCATTTATATGTTGATGGATAGGTTGCCGAAGATATCCCAATTTATGACTTCAAACATGAAGTATACAACATCGATAACTACAATTGAATGCATGGAAATTGTGTTTAAGCTGTGCATGGGATGCCACAAAACTTGTGATGAGTGATATAGATGTTAAAATTTTTAAGTGTATTTTGGAGATCACTTTTTGAAAGTATGGGCCCCAAGTTTACACCAAGTTTAAAGGTGACTTATATGACATCAATGATGGCAATTGAACTCATGGAAACTGTGCTCAAGTCGCATGGAATACGGCTGAAAATTGTGAGTGATAGCAATGTCAAATTATTCATTCTCTGAAGTGGAAAAGGTAAAAAATCTTGTATGGAAGGGTACTTTAAAATTTTGAAAAAGAGAATATTGGACCACTTACACAAGTAATTGGGCTTGTAGATAGGTATGATTTTGTGCTGTAGGAAGTGAGCGAAGCCTCCAAGCTCCCAATTTCTCCGCACCCACTTCTTCTTGAATTCAATGGCACTCACGCTTTGAATGTTAGAGGGGAACCCGATGCTAAAGACAAGCTTGTGGGGTACTATGACATGTAGGAGCTACAGGTTATTGTTGTAAGGCCTTATTTGCACAAAATAAAAGCTTGTAACTACCATCTAACCAAAACCACATGCTGGAATACTACTTACCATTTTTTGCAAACCATTGCCCAATTCCATATGGTATTATAGCAACCCATAGTTTTCTCTCAACCCCTTTTTGACCTTAGCCCACTGAATTTATTTTGACCCTTGCCCTTATAATATAATATAAGCCTTAGCCTAGTTATATTTAAGTAATTTTGGTGAGGATTGTTTCAATACAGGTTAGGAGGGATCTTACGTAAGAATACAGAGGCAATAGCATTTGAGAGACACTCAGGTAAAAAGACATGGAAATACATTGTCAATAAAGTGGGCAACATCAGCTTATTTGTAGTTGGTTTTATGTCAGGAGTGATGATAGGGGACTTAAGTACTTTCTCTCAAAGCCCAATTTTCTTCCAAAGCAAAGAAGATGATTACTTACTTTGTCGAATTATGGTTTTGAGATTGCACACAACAAAGGAAAGGACAATGTGGTTTGTAGGTTCGTTATCTACTAGGATATGTGAATATGTGTTCATTGTGGCGAGAGATTTATAGGGATTGGATTATGGATATCTAGGAAGAGTGTTTGCTTGTTGATCCTCGAGGGGGCAGCCCATGTGGGTGAGAAATATAGCAAGGGGGCTACTTTACTACAAGGATAGAGTTATATTCTGCCTACTTTAGCATTCAATCTAAAAGTATTGGAACAGAGGCATTGTTCTCCAAAGGCAAAGCTGGCATTTGGGTGTTTTCAGCCCTTTGGTATAGCGAGGAAAAGGAAACACTAAAAACGAATGTGGAAAGATGTACCTAGGTATCTAGATGCATGACATTTCAACTTCACAAAGATCCCAATTAATGCCTTTAAACATGGAGTATACAACATCAATAATGGCATTTGAATTGATGGAAAGTGTGTTCAAGCTATGCATGGGATGCCACAAAACTTGTGATGAGTGATATAGATGTTAAAATTTTTAAGTGTATTTTGGAGATCACTTTTTGAAAGTATGGGCCCCAAGTTCACACCAAGTTCAAAGGTGACTCATATGACATCAATGATGGCAATTGACCTCATGGAAAGTGTGCTCAAGTCACATGGAATGCGGCCGAAAATTGTGAGCGATAGCAATGTCAAATTATTCATTCTTGTAAGATTCCTCCCCCAACCCCTTTTTGATGTCTAGTATCTTCCCCCGTAATCAATCCCTCTTCAGAAATATAAAGACCTTATTTCTAACTGTTTTAACCTAGAGAGAGAAAATATTCTAGAGAGAGAATATTCAGATTATGAATATTTTTGGATAGAAAAATAACTCATCTTATTAAAATAAGTTCCCCTGAAACAGAAATTCAAAAAGAAATTTCCAATGTGCAATTGGAATTAATTAGAAATAGGTATAAAGAACCTTAGTCTAAGGGCCTAGATTTTCAGAAATCTTTAGACTATGGTCCAATTAAGGTTTCTATGGGCCAATAGCATCAATCCATGTGTAGGGAGGAGATAAATCCAAATTGTAAAAGAAGATACCCAAAAATGAGTAAATGCTCACATAAGATGAAGAGTTGAAAATGTACAAGGTTTATTAGTAAATAAACTCATATGTAAGGAAGAGGAGTTCTTTAAAGGAGGTGCATATTTCACATAAGATGAAGAGTTGAAAATGTACAAGGTTTATTAGTAAATAAACACATATGTAAGGAAGGGGAGTTCTTTAAAGGAGGTGCATATTTCACATAAGATGAAGAGTTGAAAATGTACAAGGCTTATTAGTAAAAAAACTATGACACATATGTAAGGAAGAGGAGTTCTTTAAAGGAGGTGCATATTTCACATAAGATGAAGAGTTGAAAATGTACAAGGTTTATTAGTAAAAAACTATGAGCAATACAATTTTGACACATATGTAAGGAAGGGGAATTCTTTAAAGGAGGTGCATATTTCACATGCTTGAATGAGTTTTAAACTCATAAAAATTGAGATATTTTATCTCTCCTCTCTCCTCATTCAAGTCTAGTTCCAAAAAGTTAGCTTAACTGACCTTAAAATGGTCAAAAAGTGACCAAACCGACTTGGAAAATTCTAGAATCAGTTTGTTTGGTTAGGAGCTCAAATTTTCCTATAAATAGAAGCCTCCCCTTGTTGAAAAAAAAAAAAAACATAGTCTCTTATGCTTTGTTACTCTACTACAAAATATATAGTGTCTTATGCTTTGTTACTCTACTCCACCTAAGCCAAATTAGATAGTGTCTTATGCTTTGTTACTCTACTCCACCTAAGCCAAATTAGATAGTGTCTTATGCTTTGTTACTCTACTCCACCTAAGCCAAATTAGATAGAGTCTTATGCTTGTTACTCTACTCCACCTAAGCCAAAATATAGAGTGTCTTATGCATTGTTACTCTACTCTACCTAAGCCAAGAGTTGTGAATTCTTTAATAATTCACTAGTTTTTGATACTTCTCTCTTTCTTCAATCCCCATTGGTGGCTCCATCAACATACTAAACCAATTGATTGGTTGGGGGCCTCTACCGTGAATAAAGAATCAAGCAAATCATAAGGTAAGTATATTGAATTTTGATCTTTTCTATAATTTCTCAATGATTCTCTCTTCTCAACCCCTCTCAAGCTTGAGAAGTTTAATTGGTATGGTTTTTTTTAAATGCTATTGAAGTTAATTGGTGAATAGTAGTGAAGAGTTACATAATTTAATAAATGCTATAGAAGTTAATTTCCACTTATATTTAAATTCTAATGGTCAAGAAATGGTCATACTCATGACCCATTCTAAATCCAAATGAAGCTTTTCATAAAGCTTTTCCTTAATCCAAGATTAAGCTATGCTTGAGGCCAAATTAATGGCTTTTTGCTATGCTTTTAGTTTATGCACATTGATGATTCAATCCATTATGGATTGATGACCCAATTAGAGACCATTCTAATTGTTTTCTTAATGATCCAATTAGAGACCATTCTAATTGTTTTCTTAATGATCCAATTAGAGACCATTATGGATTGATGATCCAATTAGAGACCATTCTAATTATTTCTTTAATAATGAGCTTTATCCCTTAGAAAAAAAAATTGAGATTTATCAGTCATAGTAGCGGAGCTATGGCAAAATTTTTATAGAAATCACGCATAAAATAAATTCATTCAAAGCATAAAAAGAGGACTTCCTACCATATCCTAGGAACTATCATCCTAGATTAATTAAAAGAATATTATTATGCATGGAGATATGGATGTTTGCATGTAGATGTAGAGGTATGGATGTGAGTGTGAATGTGGAGGTGGATGTATGCATGTAGATGTAGATGTATAGATGTAGATGTAGATGTGGAGGTGGGTGGATGCATGTAGATGTAGATGTATAGGTGTAGGTGAGAATGGAGATGTGGATGTATACATGTAGATGTAGATGTATAGATGTAGATGTGAATAGAGATGTGAATGTATACAGGTAGATGTAGATGTATAGATGTAGATGTGGATGTGGAGGTGGGTGGATGCATGAAGATGTAGATGTATAGATGTAGATGAGAATGGAGATGTGGATGTATATATGTAGATGTAGATGTATAGATGTAGATGTGAATAGAGATGTGGATGTATACATGTAGATGTAGATGTATAGATGTAGATGGGAATGGAGATGTGGATGTATACGTAGATGTAGATGTATAGATGTAGATGTGAATGGAGATGTGGATGTATGCATGTAGATGTAGGTGTATAGACGTAGATGTGGATGTAGAGGTGGATGTATGCATGTAGATGTAGATGTATAGATGTGGATGTGAATGTGGAGTGGATGTATGCATGTAGATGTAGATGTATGGAGGTGAATGTGAATGTGGATGTGGATGTATGCATAGGGATGTAGATGTGAATGCACGCATATAGTTGTGGATGTATGGATGTGAATATACGATTGTGATGTGAGGGAATCTGAAGTGATGAGATGGAAATGAGGTGATGGGATGAGTATACATATAAATGGAATATGGAATAAGTAATGTAGATTGAGGAGGGATAATGTGGAAAAATGAAAGTTAAAATAGAAATTGTATTGTAAACTGTTTGTAAATGCTGTTTGTAAATGATTGTTTTATGTCAAGAATGCTGGGGGGAGCATTTTGACCGTCTTGTGATTAAGGTCGTGATGAGAAAGTTGCAACTGCTGACGGGGAGTCAATGAAGGACGTCTCGCGTAGCAAGGTCGGCCGAGGTCTTGACCAGCCTCGGTGCGATTAAAATGGTGAGCTTCCGGTACGGTGGATGAGGGGCCAAGGAAGCGGCCTATGCGTGAAGCGCTAGGTTACCTGCGAAGGATCCTAGAGGGTGCTGACCATACGGTGCTCGGGCTCTGGGTCGCCTAGGATACCCACGCGTGCGTCGAGGAAGATATTGGAACAGAGTTGGAGTTGTTTTCTGAAATCGAGCATGGATCTGGTTGATTGACCTTGCTGGTCTTCAATGGATGAGTCCATGGCTCCTTATATGGATCTGTTGGTTGATCTTGCTGATCTTCAACGAGAGTCCATCTTGATAAGTGATTATATTGCCAAGTATTAAAGGCTAGGAACTATCGAAACGGCCCCTGAGCGTTCTAGTTGCCAATGATGCCATATATACTCTGATGAAGGAATGATGGAAAATTAAGAATCAATGGGATAAATTGGAAGATGGTGATCAATGATACTATGGTTTTATTAAAGGATTGTTTTAAACTGGTTGAATCTGGTTGAAAAAAAGGCAATTTCATATTGGGTGTGTGAGTGGTGTGACTAGTTTTATTTTGCATGAACATCCGGCTAGGGGGCCTTGGAACTCTTTTCCTTGGTACCCGGGACAAAACCTAACCAAATTTTTAATTGGATCCCATCACTACAGTGGTTGGGCGGTTGGCTAACCCATGGGATCGGATGGGGTTAGGCTGGACTGATGGATCCGTAAACCGAGACTCAAACTTTTGTTTTTACGATAGGAAAAAAAAAATAATAATAAATCCCGGACAGTAACTGTTCTATGGATAGGAATCAACGGCTGTGCCTCTTGAATGGGGAAAAAAGCGTTGATCCCAATGATCCAAGTGCAAGTTTCTTCCTTGAACTGACTAAGTATCTTATAGATGTAATCGGATCATCTCGATCAGAAATGATCTTGACTACGTTAGAGTAAAAAGTTATATTGGTGGAATCGCCCGTGCTTTCCGGTAAAGGAAGTTTTTCCGGGTTTGGTTTTGGATCAACCGACGGATTAGTCGCTTATCCGGATATCCGTGGGCGAGGCCCCGAGTGTGGGACCCCTGTCCCGCGCGAGAAGTGCTACTTCCGCTGCCAGTACCCCGAATCCGTTGCTCGGTGGGAACAGGGATCTTACAGTTGGTATCAGAGCATTTGGTTTATAAAGATCAACTGAGAAGACAAATATGTCAAAAATTTATCAAGAAACACAAAAAGGTTATAATTGTGTGATATAATTCATACAATTTGATATTTTATTCAAATTGAAACTCGTAATTTGGTAATTGGGTCTTCAGACAGAAGTACCGCAATTATATAGAATCCCTGACTTGCTTGAGGCCTAGACATGATAGTATTTACCTTATAATTCCAAGGGCCGTGACTACTCGTATATACCGAGAGTATACTGCAGCTCTTTACTGACAGTATATACGAGTAAATCTAAGACTAGAAATTATAAGCGTTAATGCTATCTAGATGATGATTTCGAATGTGATTGATATGATTTTTAATTCTGTTTGAGAATGAATGAATTGATTTGGATTCTGATTGAAAATGCTGATTGAAAAATGTTGATTTTTAAAAATTAGTTGAAATATAATGAAACCACAATGAGGGGGAATGGGACGAGTCCCTGTGATGATATTCATAACTAGAATGATGATAACGAATTCAGCAAATCACTATGAGATTAGTGGGTTGTGCTGTCAGATTGCTACTGTTAATACTTGACCGGTAGATCAAGTTAAGGGATGTCAAATTGAGAACTTGCTTGACTGAAATTTCCGTGTGGAGGAATGTTCCGAAGGAAACTTTTCGGTCTAATGGACCATTATCATGTTAAAGGTATGAATGATATAATCTGAATGAATTGTTATTTAATGATGAGTTCTATATAAGGGATATTTATCCCAGTGTTCTGTTGGGTTGACCAGAATATAAGCAACCCCAGAATAAAAATTGGATCTTAAGAATAAGAGCTGTCCTCTACCTTGCGAGATGAGGACATCTCGCACTTTTTAAGTGGGGTAGGATGTAAGATTCCTCCCCAGCCTTCGAGGTATATAGGAGTAAGAATCTCCCTTTCGGATCTTATAATTATTCCCTCTCTAAAATAAAAGAAAGTTTCTGTTTAAAAAAGGAATACCCTTTTCCTAAAATACTTCTCAGTCACGCCTATTTTAAGGATTTAGAACAATGAGTTTAGAAGTGAGAATCGGTGTTTTGGATACCAAGGTTTTGTTTTCATTCGAGTATGGCCCAAAAGAAGTTCTTTATCTCTTGGGGAGTATAAGAAGTTATCCCCCAGATATTGTGATCCTTATATCTGAATTCAATGAAAGTAGGTGACTTAGCCTACAAGTTTCTTTTATCTCCTCATTTCAAAATTCTTAATGCCTTCTATAGAAAAATGTGCCAAACCCAAATCATGGAAAGATGGTAAAACTTCAGTGGCAAGTTACCGTTGGCTTCTAGGTTACGCTAGATCCTTCCTTTATATAAGTCGTAACCTTTACTTGCCGCTCACAGTAATCTTACTCCCATCAATCTCCTTTCTTTCTTAATCTCCTTCATGGCTTGGCAACAGGAATTAGTTTTATCCCTGATGATTTCTCACCTTCAAGACGCAAGAGAGTCTGTGAAGAAAGACTTTATAGAACAGTATGAGCGCTCACTTTTTCCTCACCTAGGAACTTCTGTAGCGCAGACCAAATGGCGGACCTATCAAAACATAACTAGGGTAACACCCTGGGGTCAGCAACACTTTCGTAACAATGTCCGCTTGGCCATGGTTATTGAAGCTTTGGGTTTGGGTCCCCGATACTACTGCGTCATGAGATCAAGGCATCGTGGGTTTTCTGAGCGGGTCTTCTTACTGGCATGTTTTCTTCCTCATGAGAAGATATGCCTTTACCCCGTTTTTGGCTTGCCTCTCAGAGGTCCTTTTGTTAGATCACCTCATACCACTGAGATAGGTGCGGCAATAACCAGCAGAATCATTCCCATAGATGAGTTACCCTATACTTGTGCAGCTTGTGAGGACTGCTTTTGTGACCATATGATGGACGGGCTTATGGAAGTGTAAAGAGTTCTTCTATCTTTACTGTATAAGTCCCGTGAATGAATAAAGTTTAAATCTTGCTCTTATTTTGAATCTTGCTCTCTTTAAGACTTTTCTTGGTGGTTAATCGTGATTAAAATTTTTCTCTAAGTCTCATATTCGTGCATCTTGCGAAATTATTCCAAGCTGCGAGATGAGGACATCTCGCGTTTTTTAAGTGGGGTAGAATGTAAGATTCCTCCCCCAACCCCTTTTTGATGTCTAGTATCTTCCCCCGTAATCAATCCCTCTTCAGAAATATAAAGACCTTGTTTCTAACTGTTTTAACCTAGAGAGAGAAAATATTCTAGAGAGAGAATATTCAGATTATGAATATTTTTGGATAGAAAAATAACTCATCTTATTAAAATAAGTTCCCCTGAAACAGAAATTCAAAAAGAAATTTCCAATGTGCAATTGGAATTAATTAGAAATAGGTATAAAGAACCTTAGTCTAAGGGCCTAGATTTTCAGAAATCTTTAGACTATGGTCCAATTAAGGTTTCTATGGGCCAATAGCATCAATCCATGTGTAGGGAGGAGATAAATCCAAATTGTAAAAGAAGATACCCAAAAATGAGTAAATGCTCACATAAGATGAAGAGTTGAAAATGTACAAGGTTTATTAGTAAATAAACTCATATGTAAGGAAGAGGAGTTCTTTAAAGGAGGTGCATATTTCACATAAGATGAAGAGTTGAAAATGTACAAGGTTTATTAGTAAATAAACACATATGTAAGGAAGGGGAGTTCTTTAAAGGAGGTGCATATTTCACATAAGATGAAGAGTTGAAAATGTACAAGGCTTATTAGTAAAAAAACTATGACACATATGTAAGGAAGAGGAGTTCTTTAAAGGAGGTGCATATTTCACATAAGATGAAGAGTTGAAAATGTACAAGGTTTATTAGTAAAAAACTATGAGCAATACAATTTTGACACATATGTAAGGAAGGGGAATTCTTTAAAGGAGGTGCATATTTCACATGCTTGAATGAGTTTTAAACTCATAAAAATTGAGATATTTTATCTCTCCTCTCTCCTCATTCAAGTCTAGTTCCAAAAAGTTAGCTTAACTGACCTTAAAATGGTCAAAAAGTGACCAAACCGACTTGGAAAATTCTAGAATCAGTTTGTTTGGTTAGGAGCTCAAATTTTCCTATAAATAGAAGCCTCCCCTTGTTGAAAAAAAAAAAAAACATAGTCTCTTATGCTTTGTTACTCTACTACAAAATATATAGTGTCTTATGCTTTGTTACTCTACTCCACCTAAGCCAAATTAGATAGTGTCTTATGCTTTGTTACTCTACTCCACCTAAGCCAAATTAGATAGTGTCTTATGCTTTGTTACTCTACTCCACCTAAGCCAAATTAGATAGAGTCTTATGCTTGTTACTCTACTCCACCTAAGCCAAAATATAGAGTGTCTTATGCATTGTTACTCTACTCTACCTAAGCCAAGAGTTGTGAATTCTTTAATAATTCACTAGTTTTTGATACTTCTCTCTTTCTTCAATCCCCATTGGTGGCTCCATCAACATACTAAACCAATTGATTGGTTGGGGGCCTCTACCGTGAATAAAGAATCAAGCAAATCATAAGGTAAGTATATTGAATTTTGATCTTTTCTATAATTTCTCAATGATTCTCTCTTCTCAACCCCTCTCAAGCTTGAGAAGTTTAATTGGTATGGTTTTTTTTAAATGCTATTGAAGTTAATTGGTGAATAGTAGTGAAGAGTTACATAATTTAATAAATGCTATAGAAGTTAATTTCCACTTATATTTAAATTCTAATGGTCAAGAAATGGTCATACTCATGACCCATTCTAAATCCAAATGAAGCTTTTCATAAAGCTTTTCCTTAATCCAAGATTAAGCTATGCTTGAGGCCAAATTAATGGCTTTTTGCTATGCTTTTAGTTTATGCACATTGATGATTCAATCCATTATGGATTGATGACCCAATTAGAGACCATTCTAATTGTTTTCTTAATGATCCAATTAGAGACCATTCTAATTGTTTTCTTAATGATCCAATTAGAGACCATTATGGATTGATGATCCAATTAGAGACCATTCTAATTATTTCTTTAATAATGAGCTTTATCCCTTAGAAAAAAAAATTGAGATTTATCAGTCATAGTAGCGGAGCTATGGCAAAATTTTTATAGAAATCACGCATAAAATAAATTCATTCAAAGCATAAAAAGAGGACTTCCTACCATATCCTAGGAACTATCATCCTAGATTAATTAAAAGAATATTATTATGCATGGAGATATGGATGTTTGCATGTAGATGTAGAGGTATGGATGTGAGTGTGAATGTGGAGGTGGATGTATGCATGTAGATGTAGATGTATAGATGTAGATGTAGATGTGGAGGTGGGTGGATGCATGTAGATGTAGATGTATAGGTGTAGGTGAGAATGGAGATGTGGATGTATACATGTAGATGTAGATGTATAGATGTAGATGTGAATAGAGATGTGAATGTATACAGGTAGATGTAGATGTATAGATGTAGATGTGGATGTGGAGGTGGGTGGATGCATGAAGATGTAGATGTATAGATGTAGATGAGAATGGAGATGTGGATGTATATATGTAGATGTAGATGTATAGATGTAGATGTGAATAGAGATGTGGATGTATACATGTAGATGTAGATGTATAGATGTAGATGGGAATGGAGATGTGGATGTATACGTAGATGTAGATGTATAGATGTAGATGTGAATGGAGATGTGGATGTATGCATGTAGATGTAGGTGTATAGACGTAGATGTGGATGTAGAGGTGGATGTATGCATGTAGATGTAGATGTATAGATGTGGATGTGAATGTGGAGTGGATGTATGCATGTAGATGTAGATGTATGGAGGTGAATGTGAATGTGGATGTGGATGTATGCATAGGAATGTAGATGTGAATGCACGCATATAGTTGTGGATGTATGGATGTGAATATACGATTGTGATGTGAGGGAATCTGAAGTGATGAGATGGAAATGAGGTGATGGGATGAGTATACATATAAATGGAATATGGAATAAGTAATGTAGATTGAGGAGGGATAATGTGGAAAAATGAAAGTTAAAATAGAAATTGTATTGTAAACTGTTTGTAAATGCTGTTTGTAAATGATTGTTTTATGTCAAGAATGCTGGGGGGAGCATTTTGACCGTCTTGTGATTAAGGTCGTGATGAGAAAGTTGCAACTGCTGACGGGGAGTCAATGAAGGACGTCTCGCGTAGCAAGGTCGGCCGAGGTCTTGACCAGCCTCGGTGCGATTAAAATGGTGAGCTTCCGGTACGGTGGATGAGGGGCCAAGGAAGCGGCCTATGCGTGAAGCGCTAGGTTACCTGCGAAGGATCCTAGAGGGTGCTGACCATACGGTGCTCGGGCTCTGGGTCGCCTAGGATACCCACGCGTGCGTCGAGGAAGATATTGGAACAGAGTTGGAGTTGTTTTCTGAAATCGAGCATGGATCTGGTTGATTGACCTTGCTGGTCTTCAATGGATGAGTCCATGGCTCCTTATATGGATCTGTTGGTTGATCTTGCTGATCTTCAACGAGAGTCCATCTTGATAAGTGATTATATTGCCAAGTATTAAAGGCTAGGAACTATCGAAACGGCCCCTGAGCGTTCTAGTTGCCAATGATGCCATATATACTCTGATGAAGGAATGATGGAAAATTATTAAAGGCTAGGAACTATCGAAACGGCCCCTGAGCGTTCTAGTTGCCAATGATGCCATATATACTCTGATGAAGGAATGATGGAAAATTAAGAATCAATGGGATAAATTGGAAGATGGTGATCAATGATACTATGGTTTTATTAAAGGATTGTTTTAAACTGGTTGAATCTGGTTGAAAAAAAGGCAATTTCATATTGGGTGTGTGAGTGGTGTGACTAGTTTTATTTTGCATGAACATCCGGCTAGGGGGCCTTGGAACTCTTTTCCTTGGTACCCGGGACAAAACCTAACCAAATTTTTAATTGGATCCCATCACTACAGTGGTTGGGCGGTTGGCTAACCCATGGGATCGGATGGGGTTAGGCTGGACTGATGGATCCGTAAACCGAGACTCAAACTTTTGTTTTTACGATAGGAAAAAAAAATAATAATAAATCCCGGACAGTAACTGTTCTATGGATAGGAATCAACGGCTGTGCCTCTTGAATGGGGAAAAAAGCGTTGATCCCAATGATCCAAGTGCAAGTTTCTTCCTTGAACTGACTAAGTATCTTATAGATGTAATCGGATCATCTCGATCAGAAATGATCTTGACTACGTTAGAGTAAAAAGTTATATTGGTGGAATCGCCCGTGCTTTCCGGTAAAGGAAGTTTTTCCGGGTTTGGTTTTGGATCAACCGACGGATTAGTCGCTTATCCGGATATCCGTGGGCGAGGCCCCGAGTGTGGGACCCCTGTCCCGCGCGAGAAGTGCTACTTCCGCTGCCAGTACCCCGAATCCGTTGCTCG
Organism: Cibotium barometz; assembly: GCF_041138505.1. NCBI lineage: Eukaryota > Viridiplantae > Streptophyta > Polypodiopsida > Cyatheales > Cibotiaceae > Cibotium > Cibotium barometz. The sequence goes on along the minus strand of NC_141066.1, from coordinate 4,646,555 downwards.
GTGGGAACAGGGATCTTACAATTCTCTGAAGATGAAAATGTAAAAGTCCTTGTATGGAAGGGTGCTTTAAAATTTTTAAAAAGAGAATATTGGACCACTTACACCAGTAATTGGGCTTGTAGATAGGTATGATTTTGTGCTGTGGAAAGTGAGAGAAGCCTCCAAGCTCCCAATTTCTCCACACCCACTTCTTCTTGAATTCAATGCCACTTGCGCTTTGAACGTAGAGGGAATCCCGATGATATGGACAAGCTTGTGGGGCATGGAGTATACATCAATAATGGCATTTGAATTGATGGAAAGTGTGTTCAAGCTATGCATGGGATGCCACAAAACTTGTGATGAGTGATATAGATGTTAAAATTTTTAAGTGTATTTTGGAGATCACTTTTTGAAAGTATGGGCCCCAAGTCACATCAAGTTCAAAGGTGACTCATATGACATCAATGACGGCAATTGACCTCATGGAAAGTGTGCTCGAGTCGCATGGAATGCGGCTGAAAATTGTGAGCGATAGCAATGTCAAATTATTCATTCTCTGAAGATGAAAATGTAAAAGTTCTTGTATGGAAGGGTGCTTTAAAATTTTGAAAAAGAGAATATTGGACCACTTACACCAGTAATTGGGCTTGTAGATAGGTATGATTTTGTGCTGTAGCAAGTGAGAGAAGCCTCCAAGCTCCCAATTTCTCCACACGCACTTCTTCTTGAATTCAATGCCACTTGCGCTTTGAACGTAGAGGGAAACCCGATGATATGGACAAGCTTGTGGGGTACTATGACATGTAGGAGTTACAAGGTATTGTTGTAAGGCCTTAATTGCTCAAAATAAAAGCTTGCACTTTTGCCTCATGAAGCCCATGGGAAAATGAAGAGCTACGCATGCCTTTCTATAGGGGAACATGCTCCTTCATGCATGGAAAGGCTCGGGTATGGTATAGCCAACCATGTACCCTAAGGGTTAACTCCATCTCCCGTGAGAAAAAGGGGTCAAACGCGTGCATGAATCTTAATTTGTGGGCTAGAGTAATGCGAACTCAAGAATCACGTAGTAAAGTATTAGAATAAGGATCCCGACACCACCAAACCACTCGATGATCAGAGTTTCTTATTATTTTATAGATCTTTGACCAAGTCAACTTATCTGTATAATTTACTAATTATGGTATACATGCACATAGTACAATTCTTACGTTTGTATTTCTAAAATCAATATTAGGGCCAAACTAAAATTTCCTAATGTTCCAACAAAATATGCCTCAAAATTCCCCATGGCTTTTTCTTTTTTATTGTGAGGGTCTTGGTGCAAAACAAAAAATACTTTTATCACTTTCTCTCCTAAAAAATTACTAGTATTGCACATAAACTTTATTACAGGTTAGGAGGGATCTTACATAAGATCACAGAGGTAATAGCATTTGAGAGACACTCAAGTAAAAACTTATGGAAATACATGTGAATAAAGTGGCAGCATTAGCTTATTTGTAGTTGGTTTTATGTAAGGAGTGATGATAGGGCACTCAAGTACTTTCTCTCATAGCCCAATTTGCCTCCTCCAATGCAAAGAAGATGGTTACTTACTTTGCCGAATTGTGGTTTTGAGATTGCATACAACAAAGGAAAGGACAATGTGGTTCGTAGATTCGTTATCTACTAGGATATGTGCTTTGAAATTTTGAAAAAGAGAATATTGGACCACTTACACCAGTAATTGGTCTTGTAGATATGTATGATTTTGTGCTATGGGAAGTGAGAGAAGCCTCCAAGCTCCCAATTTCTCCACACCCACTTCTTCTTGAATTCAATGCCACTTGCGCTTTGAATGTCAAGGGGAACCCTATGATATGAACAAGCTTGTGGGGTACTATGACATGTAGTAGTTACAAGGTAGTTTTGTAAGGCCTTAATTGCACAAAATACAAGCTTGCATTTTTGCCTCATGAAGCCCATGGGAGATTGAAGAGCTACGGGTGCCTTTCTATAGGGGAACAGGCTCCTTCATGCATGGGAAGGCTCGGAGTATGGTATAGCCAACCATGTACCCTAGGGTTTAACTCCATCTCGCTTGAGAAAAGGGGATCAAACGCGTGCATGAATCTTTATTTGTGGGCTAGTAGACTAGGATCCCGACATGACCAAACCACTTTGGTAACTACCATCTAACCAAAACCACAATCTACAATACTACTTACCATTTTTCACAAACCATTGCCCAATTCCATATGGTATTATAGCAACCCATAGTTTTCTCTCAACCCCTTTTTAACCTTAGCCCACAACCCACTGAATTTATTTTGACCCTTCCCCTTATTATATAATATAAGCCTACCTAGGTATATTTAAATAATTTTGGTGAGGTTTGTTCCAATACCTTCTAAGCCAATGACCTGGAATCTAGGGTAAATCCTACCTTTCAAATTTTTTAAGGACAATGTTAGTTTCCCTAAATTCCCTTGTTTACTAGGTTTTTCAATTCATATACATTAGGATCTCTCTTTCCAAGAGATTCTTGATCATCAGAGTTGCTCATTATTTTATTTATCTTTGACCGAGTCAACTTATCTACATAATTTACTAATTATGGTATACATGCACATAGTATAATTCTTACGTTTGTATTTCTAAAATCAATATTAGGGCCAAATTAAAATTTCCTAATGTTTCAACAAAATATGCCTCATAATTCCCCATGGCTTTTTCTTTTTTACTATGGGGGTCTTGGTGCAAAATGAAAAATACTTTGATCAATTTCTCTCCTAAAAAATTACTACTTGGAATTTATTGCACATAAACTTTTTTAAAGGTTAGGAGGGATCTTACATAAGATCCAAGAGGTAAGAGCATTTAAGAGACACTCAGGTAAAAAGACATGGAAATACATGTGAATAAAGTGGCAGCATTAGCTTCTTTGTAGTTGGTTTTATGTAAGGAGTGATGATAGGGCTCTCAAGTACTTTCTCTTATAGCCCAATTTTCCTCCAAAGCAAAGAAGATGGTTACTTATTTTGCCGCATTGTGGTTTTGAGATTGCATACAACAAAGGAAAGGACAATGTGGTTTGTAGATTTGTTATCTACTAGGATATGCGGATATGTGTTCATTGTGGCAAGACATTAATCCGGATTAGATTATGGATATCTAGGAGGAGTATTTGCTTGTTGAGCCTCGAGGGGGTAGCCCATGTGGCTCAGAAATTATAGCAAGGGGGTTACTTTACTACAAGGATAGTGTATCCTCTACCTACTTTAGCATTCAATCGAAAAGTATTGGAAGAGATGCATTGTTCTCCAAAGGCATAGCTGGCATTTGGGTGTTTTCAGCCCTTTGGTATAGCGAGGAAAAGGAAACTCTAAAAATGAATGTGGAAAGACGTACCTAGGTATCTAAATGCACGCCATTTCAACTCAACAAAGATCCCACACATAAGCCCGATGGGTTTCTTTAGCCCGTACCAAATTTGGAAGGAAGATAGACTTGCATTACTATGGGCCTTCCTCATACAAGGAGGGGATGGGAAACCAATGATGTGAGAAGGGGATGGGATATCATTTATATGTTGATGGATAGGTTGCCGAAGATATCCCAATTTATGACTTCAAACATGAAGTATACAACATCGATAACTGCAATTGAATGCATGGAAATTGTGTTTAAGCTGTGCATGGGATGCCACAAAACTTGTGATGAGTGATATAGATGTTAAAATTTTTAAGTGTATTTTGGAGATCACTTTTTGAAAGTATGGGCCCCAAGTTTACACCAAGTTTAAAGGTGACTTATATGACATCAATGATGGCAATTGAACTCATGGAAACTGTGCTCAAGTCGCATGGAATACGGCTGAAAATTGTGAGTGATAGCAATGTCAAATTATTCATTCTCTGAAGTGGAAAAGGTAAAAAATCTTGTATGGAAGGGTACTTTAAAATTTTGAAAAAGAGAATATTGGACCACTTACACAAGTAATTGGGCTTGTAGATAGGTATGATTTTGTGCTGTAGGAAGTGAGCGAAGCCTCCAAGCTCCCAATTTCTCCGCACCCACTTCTTCTTGAATTCAATGGCACTCACGCTTTGAATGTTAGAGGGGAACCCGATGCTAAAGACAAGCTTGTGGGGTACTATGACATGTAGGAGCTACAGGGTATTGTTGTAAGGCCTTATTTGCACAAAATAAAAGCTTGTAACTACCATCTAACCAAAACCACATGCTGGAATACTACTTACCATTTTTTGCAAACCATTGCCCAATTCCATATGGTATTATAGCAACCCATAGTTTTCTCTCAACCCCTTTTTGACCTTAGCCCACTGAATTTATTTTGACCCTTGCCCTTATAATATAATATAAGCCTTAGCCTAGTTATATTTAAGTAATTTTGGTGAGGATTGTTTCAATACAGGTTAGGAGGGATCTTACGTAAGAATACAGAGGCAATAGCATTTGAGAGACACTCAGGTAAAAAGACATGGAAATACATTGTCAATAAAGTGGGCAACATCAGCTTATTTGTAGTTGGTTTTATGTCAGGAGTGATGATAGGGGACTTAAGTACTTTCTCTCAAAGCCCAATTTTCTTCCAAAGCAAAGAAGATGATTACTTACTTTGTCGAATTATGGTTTTGAGATTGCACACAACAAAGGAAAGGACAATGTGGTTTGTAGGTTCGTTATCTACTAGGATATGTGAATATGTGTTCATTGTGGCGAGAGATTTATAGGGATTGGATTATGGATATCTAGGAAGAGTGTTTGCTTGTTGATCCTCGAGGGGGCAGCCCATGTGGGTGAGAAATATAGCAAGGGGGCTACTTTACTACAAGGATAGAGTTATATTCTGCCTACTTTAGCATTCAATCTAAAAGTATTGGAACAGAGGCATTGTTCTCCAAAGGCAAAGCTGGCATTTGGGTGTTTTCAGCCCTTTGGTATAGCGAGGAAAAGGAAACACTAAAAACGAATGTGGAAAGATGTACCTAGGTATCTAGATGCATGACATTTCAACTTCACAAAGATCCCAATTAATGCCTTTAAACATGGAGTATACAACATCAATAATGGCATTTGAATTGATGGAAAGTGTGTTCAAGCTATGCATGGGATGCCACAAAACTTGTGATGAGTGATATAGATGTTAAAATTTTTAAGTGTATTTTGGAGATCACTTTTTGAAAGTATGGGCCCCAAGTTCACACCAAGTTCAAAGGTGACTCATATGACATCAATGATGGCAATTGACCTCATGGAAAGTGTGCTCAAGTCACATGGAATGCGGCCGAAAATTGTGAGCGATAGCAATGTCAAATTATTCATTCTCTGAAGATGAAAATGTAAAAGTCCTTGTATGGAAGGGTGCTTTAAAATTTTTAAAAAGAGAATATTGGACCACTTACACCAGTAATTGGGCTTGTAGATAGGTATGATTTTGTGCTGTGGAAAGTGAGAGAAGCCTCCAAGCTCCCAATTTCTCCACACCCACTTCTTCTTGAATTCAATGCCACTTGCGCTTTGAACGTAGAGGGAATCCCGATGATATGGACAAGCTTGTGGGGCATGGAGTATACATCAATAATGGCATTTGAATTGATGGAAAGTGTGTTTAAGCTATGCATGGGATGCCACAAAACTTGTGATGAGTGATATAGATGTTAAAATTTTTAAGTGTATTTTGGAGATCACTTTTTGAAAGTATGGGCCCCAAGTCACATCAAGTTCAAAGGTGACTCATATGACATCAATGACGGCAATTGACCTCATGGAAAGTGTGCTCGAGTCGCATGGAATGCGGCTGAAAATTGTGAGCGATAGCAATGTCAAATTATTCATTCTCTGAAGATGAAAATGTAAAAGTTCTTGTATGGAAGGGTGCTTTAAAATTTTGAAAAAGAGAATATTGGACCACTTACACCAGTAATTGGGCTTGTAGATAGGTATGATTTTGTGCTGTAGCAAGTGAGAGAAGCCTCCAAGCTCCCAATTTCTCCACACGCACTTCTTCTTGAATTCAATGCCACTTGCGCTTTGAACGTAGAGGGAAACCCGATGATATGGACAAGCTTGTGGGGTACTATGACATGTAGGAGTTACAAGGTATTGTTGTAAGGCCTTAATTGCTCAAAATAAAAGCTTGCACTTTTGCCTCATGAAGCCCATGGGAAAATGAAGAGCTACGCATGCCTTTCTATAGGGGAACATGCTCCTTCATGCATGGAAAGGCTCGGGTATGGTATAGCCAACCATGTACCCTAAGGGTTAACTCCATCTCCCGTGAGAAAAAGGGGTCAAACGCGTGCATGAATCTTAATTTGTGGGCTAGAGTAATGCGAACTCAAGAATCACGTAGTAAAGTATTAGAATAAGGATCCCGACACCACCAAACCACTCGATGATCAGAGTTTCTTATTATTTTATAGATCTTTGACCAAGTCAACTTATCTGTATAATTTACTAATTATGGTATACATGCACATAGTACAATTCTTACGTTTGTATTTCTAAAATCAATATTAGGGCCAAACTAAAATTTCCTAATGTTCCAACAAAATATGCCTCAAAATTCCCCATGGCTTTTTCTTTTTTATTGTGAGGGTCTTGGTGCAAAACAAAAAATACTTTTATCACTTTCTCTCCTAAAAAATTACTAGTATTGCACATAAACTTTATTACAGGTTAGGAGGGATCTTACATAAGATCACAGAGGTAATAGCATTTGAGAGACACTCAAGTAAAAACTTATGGAAATACATGTGAATAAAGTGGCAGCATTAGCTTATTTGTAGTTGGTTTTATGTAAGGAGTGATGATAGGGCACTCAAGTACTTTCTCTCATAGCCCAATTTGCCTCCTCCAATGCAAAGAAGATGGTTACTTACTTTGCCGAATTGTGGTTTTGAGATTGCATACAACAAAGGAAAGGACAATGTGGTTCGTAGATTCGTTATCTACTAGGATATGTGCTTTGAAATTTTGAAAAAGAGAATATTGGACCACTTACACCAGTAATTGGTCTTGTAGATATGTATGATTTTGTGCTATGGGAAGTGAGAGAAGCCTCCAAGCTCCCAATTTCTCCACACCCACTTCTTCTTGAATTCAATGCCACTTGCGCTTTGAATGTCAAGGGGAACCCTATGATATGAACAAGCTTGTGGGGTACTATGACATGTAGTAGTTACAAGGTAGTTTTGTAAGGCCTTAATTGCACAAAATACAAGCTTGCATTTTTGCCTCATGAAGCCCATGGGAGATTGAAGAGCTACGGGTGCCTTTCTATAGGGGAACAGGCTCCTTCATGCATGGGAAGGCTCGGAGTATGGTATAGCCAACCATGTACCCTAGGGTTTAACTCCATCTCGCTTGAGAAAAGGGGATCAAACGCGTGCATGAATCTTTATTTGTGGGCTAGTAGACTAGGATCCCGACATGACCAAACCACTTTGGTAACTACCATCTAACCAAAACCACAATCTACAATACTACTTACCATTTTTCACAAACCATTGCCCAATTCCATATGGTATTATAGCAACCCATAGTTTTCTCTCAACCCCTTTTTAACCTTAGCCCACAACCCACTGAATTTATTTTGACCCTTCCCCTTATTATATAATATAAGCCTACCTAGGTATATTTAAATAATTTTGGTGAGGTTTGTTCCAATACCTTCTAAGCCAATGACCTGGAATCTAGGGTAAATCCTACCTTTCAAATTTTTTAAGGACAATGTTAGTTTCCCTAAATTCCCTTGTTTACTAGGTTTTTCAATTCATATACATTAGGATCTCTCTTTCCAAGAGATTCTTGATCATCAGAGTTGCTCATTATTTTATTTATCTTTGACCGAGTCAACTTATCTACATAATTTACTAATTATGGTATACATGCACATAGTATAATTCTTACGTTTGTATTTCTAAAATCAATATTAGGGCCAAATTAAAATTTCCTAATGTTTCAACAAAATATGCCTCATAATTCCCCATGGCTTTTTCTTTTTTACTATGGGGGTCTTGGTGCAAAATGAAAAATACTTTGATCAATTTCTCTCCTAAAAAATTACTACTTGGAATTTATTGCACATAAACTTTTTTAAAGGTTAGGAGGGATCTTACATAAGATCCAAGAGGTAAGAGCATTTAAGAGACACTCAGGTAAAAAGACATGGAAATACATGTGAATAAAGTGGCAGCATTAGCTTCTTTGTAGTTGGTTTTATGTAAGGAGTGATGATAGGGCTCTCAAGTACTTTCTCTTATAGCCCAATTTTCCTCCAAAGCAAAGAAGATGGTTACTTATTTTGCCGCATTGTGGTTTTGAGATTGCATACAACAAAGGAAAGGACAATGTGGTTTGTAGATTTGTTATCTACTAGGATATGCGGATATGTGTTCATTGTGGCAAGACATTAATCCGGATTAGATTATGGATATCTAGGAGGAGTATTTGCTTGTTGAGCCTCGAGGGGGTAGCCCATGTGGCTCAGAAATTATAGCAAGGGGGTTACTTTACTACAAGGATAGTGTATCCTCTACCTACTTTAGCATTCAATCGAAAAGTATTGGAAGAGATGCATTGTTCTCCAAAGGCATAGCTGGCATTTGGGTGTTTTCAGCCCTTTGGTATAGCGAGGAAAAGGAAACTCTAAAAATGAATGTGGAAAGACGTACCTAGGTATCTAAATGCACGCCATTTCAACTCAACAAAGATCCCACACATAAGCCCGATGGGTTTCTTTAGCCCGTACCAAATTTGGAAGGAAGATAGACTTGCATTACTATGGGCCTTCCTCATACAAGGAGGGGATGGGAAACCAATGATGTGAGAAGGGGATGGGATATCATTTATATGTTGATGGATAGGTTGCCGAAGATATCCCAATTTATGACTTCAAACATGAAGTATACAACATCGATAACTGCAATTGAATGCATGGAAATTGTGTTTAAGCTGTGCATGGGATGCCACAAAACTTGTGATGAGTGATATAGATGTTAAAATTTTTAAGTGTATTTTGGAGATCACTTTTTGAAAGTATGGGCCCCAAGTTTACACCAAGTTTAAAGGTGACTTATATGACATCAATGATGGCAATTGAACTCATGGAAACTGTGCTCAAGTCGCATGGAATACGGCTGAAAATTGTGAGTGATAGCAATGTCAAATTATTCATTCTCTGAAGTGGAAAAGGTAAAAAATCTTGTATGGAAGGGTACTTTAAAATTTTGAAAAAGAGAATATTGGACCACTTACACAAGTAATTGGGCTTGTAGATAGGTATGATTTTGTGCTGTAGGAAGTGAGCGAAGCCTCCAAGCTCCCAATTTCTCCGCACCCACTTCTTCTTGAATTCAATGGCACTCACGCTTTGAATGTTAGAGGGGAACCCGATGCTAAAGACAAGCTTGTGGGGTACTATGACATGTAGGAGCTACAGGGTATTGTTGTAAGGCCTTATTTGCACAAAATAAAAGCTTGTAACTACCATCTAACCAAAACCACATGCTGGAATACTACTTACCATTTTTTGCAAACCATTGCCCAATTCCATATGGTATTATAGCAACCCATAGTTTTCTCTCAACCCCTTTTTGACCTTAGCCCACTGAATTTATTTTGACCCTTGCCCTTATAATATAATATAAGCCTTAGCCTAGTTATATTTAAGTAATTTTGGTGAGGATTGTTTCAATACAGGTTAGGAGGGATCTTACGTAAGAATACAGAGGCAATAGCATTTGAGAGACACTCAGGTAAAAAGACATGGAAATACATTGTCAATAAAGTGGGCAACATCAGCTTATTTGTAGTTGGTTTTATGTCAGGAGTGATGATAGGGGACTTAAGTACTTTCTCTCAAAGCCCAATTTTCTTCCAAAGCAAAGAAGATGATTACTTACTTTGTCGAATTATGGTTTTGAGATTGCACACAACAAAGGAAAGGACAATGTGGTTTGTAGGTTCGTTATCTACTAGGATATGTGAATATGTGTTCATTGTGGCGAGAGATTTATAGGGATTGGATTATGGATATCTAGGAAGAGTGTTTGCTTGTTGATCCTCGAGGGGGCAGCCCATGTGGGTGAGAAATATAGCAAGGGGGCTACTTTACTACAAGGATAGAGTTATATTCTGCCTACTTTAGCATTCAATCTAAAAGTATTGGAACAGAGGCATTGTTCTCCAAAGGCAAAGCTGGCATTTGGGTGTTTTCAGCCCTTTGGTATAGCGAGGAAAAGGAAACACTAAAAACGAATGTGGAAAGATGTACCTAGGTATCTAGATGCATGACATTTCAACTTCACAAAGATCCCAATTAATGCCTTTAAACATGGAGTATACAACATCAATAATGGCATTTGAATTGATGGAAAGTGTGTTCAAGCTATGCATGGGATGCCACAAAACTTGTGATGAGTGATATAGATGTTAAAATTTTTAAGTGTATTTTGGAGATCACTTTTTGAAAGTATGGGCCCCAAGTTCACACCAAGTTCAAAGGTGACTCATATGACATCAATGATGGCAATTGACCTCATGGAAAGTGTGCTCAAGTCACATGGAATGCGGCCGAAAATTGTGAGCGATAGCAATGTCAAATTATTCATTCTCTGAAGATGAAAATGTAAAAGTCCTTGTATGGAAGGGTGCTTTAAAATTTTTAAAAAGAGAATATTGGACCACTTACACCAGTAATTGGGCTTGTAGATAGGTATGATTTTGTGCTGTGGAAAGTGAGAGAAGCCTCCAAGCTCCGAATTTCTCCACACCCACTTCTTCTTGAATTCAATGCCACTTGCGCTTTGAACGTAGAGGGAATCCCGATGATATGGACAAGCTTGTGGGGCATGGAGTATACATCAATAATGGCATTTGAATTGATGGAAAGTGTGTTCAAGCTATGCATGGGATGCCACAAAACTTGTGATGAGTGATATAGATGTTAAAATTTTTAAGTGTATTTTGGAGATCACTTTTTGAAAGTATGGGCCCCAAGTCACATCAAGTTCAAAGGTGACTCATATGACATCAATGACGGCAATTGACCTCATGGAAAGTGTGCTCAAGTCGCATGGAATGCGGCTGAAAATTGTGAGCGATAGCAAGTAATAGAATAGGGAGCCCAACACCACCAAACCACTTTGGTAACTACCATCTAACCAAAACCACATGCTGGAATACTACTTACCATTTTTTACAAACCATTGCCCAATTCCATATGGTATTATAGCAACCCATAGTTTTCTCTCAACCCCTTTTTGACCTTAGCCCACTGAATTTATTTTGACCCTTGCCCTTATAATATAATATAAGCCTTAGCCTAGTTATATTTAAGTAATTTTGGTGAGGATTGTTTCAATACAGGTTAGGAGGGATCTTACGTAAGAATACAGAGGCAATAGCATTTGAGAGACACTCAGGTAAAAAGACATGGAAATACATTGTCAATAAAGTGGGCAACATCAGCTTATTTGTAGTTGGTTTTATGTCAGGAGTGATGATAGGGGACTTAAGTACTTTCTCTCAAAGCCCAATTTTCTTCCAAAGCAAAGAAGATGATTACTTACTTTGTCGAATTATGGTTTTGAGATTGCACACAACAAAGGAAAGGACAATGTGGTTTGTAGGTTCGTTATCTACTAGGATATGTGAATATGTGTTCATTGTGGCGAGAGATTTATAGGGATTGGATTATGGATATCTAGGAAGAGTGTTTGCTTGTTGATCCTCGAGGGGGCAGCCCATGTGGGTGAGAAATATAGCAAGGGGGCTACTTTACTACAAGGATAGAGTTATATTCTGCCTACTTTAGCATTCAATCTAAAAGTATTGGAACAGAGGCATTGTTCTCCAAAGGCAAAGCTGGCATTTGGGTGTTTTCAGCCCTTTGTTATAGTGAGGAAAAGGAAACACTAAAAACGAATGTGGAAAGATGTACCTAGGTATCTAGATGCATGACATTTCAACTTCACAAAGATCCCAATTAATGCCTTTAAACATGGAGTATACAACATCAATAATGGCATTTGAATTGATGGAAAGTGTGTTCAAGCTATGCATGGGATGCCACAAAACTTGTGATGAGTGATATAGATGTTAAAATTTTTAAGTGTATTTTGGAGATCACTTTTTGAAAGTATGGGCCCCAAGTTCACACCAAGTTCAAAGGTGACTCATATGACATCAATGATGGCAATTGACCTCATGGAAAGTGTGCTCAAGTCACATGGAATGCGGCCGAAAATTGTGAGCGATAGCAATGTCAAATTATTCATTCTCTGAAGATGAAAATGTAAAAGTCCTTGTATGGAAGGGTGCTTTAAAATTTTTAAAAAGAGAATATTGGACCACTTACACCAGTAATTGGGCTTGTAGATAGGTATGATTTTGTGCTGTGGAAAGTGAGAGAAGCCTCCAAGCTCCCAATTTCTCCACACCCACTTCTTCTTGAATTCAATGCCACTTGCGCTTTGAACGTAGAGGGAATCCCGATGATATGGACAAGCTTGTGGGGCATGGAGTATACATCAATAATGGCATTTGAATTGATGGAAAGTGTGTTCAAGCTATGCATGGGATGCCACAAAACTTGTGATGAGTGATATAGATGTTAAAATTTTTAAGTGTATTTTGGAGATCACTTTTTGAAAGTATGGGCCCCAAGTCACATCAAGTTCAAAGGTGACTCATATGACATCAATGACGGCAATTGACCTCATGGAAAGTGTGCTCGAGTCGCATGGAATGCGGCTGAAAATTGTGAGCGATAGCAATGTCAAATTATTCATTCTCTGAAGATGAAAATGTAAAAGTTCTTGTATGGAAGGGTGCTTTAAAATTTTGAAAAAGAGAATATTGGACCACTTACACCAGTAATTGGGCTTGTAGATAGGTATGATTTTGTGCTGTAGCAAGTGAGAGAAGCCTCCAAGCTCCCAATTTCTCCACACGCACTTCTTCTTGAATTCAATGCCACTTGCGCTTTGAACGTAGAGGGAAACCCGATGATATGGACAAGCTTGTGGGGTACTATGACATGTAGGAGTTACAAGGTATTGTTGTAAGGCCTTAATTGCTCAAAATAAAAGCTTGCACTTTTGCCTCATGAAGCCCATGGGAAAATGAAGAGCTACGCATGCCTTTCTATAGGGGAACATGCTCCTTCATGCATGGAAAGGCTCGGGTATGGTATAGCCAACCATGTACCCTAAGGGTTAACTCCATCTCCCGTGAGAAAAAGGGGTCAAACGCGTGCATGAATCTTAATTTGTGGGCTAGAGTAATGCGAACTCAAGAATCACGTAGTAAAGTATTAGAATAAGGATCCCGACACCACCAAACCACTCGATGATCAGAGTTTCTTATTATTTTATAGATCTTTGACCAAGTCAACTTATCTGTATAATTTACTAATTATGGTATACATGCACATAGTACAATTCTTACGTTTGTATTTCTAAAATCAATATTAGGGCCAAACTAAAATTTCCTAATGTTCCAACAAAATATGCCTCAAAATTCCCCATGGCTTTTTCTTTTTTATTGTGAGGGTCTTGGTGCAAAACAAAAAATACTTTTATCACTTTCTCTCCTAAAAAATTACTAGTATTGCACATAAACTTTATTACAGGTTAGGAGGGATCTTACATAAGATCACAGAGGTAATAGCATTTGAGAGACACTCAAGTAAAAACTTATGGAAATACATGTGAATAAAGTGGCAGCATTAGCTTATTTGTAGTTGGTTTTATGTAAGGAGTGATGATAGGGCACTCAAGTACTTTCTCTCATAGCCCAATTTGCCTCCTCCAATGCAAAGAAGATGGTTACTTACTTTGCCGAATTGTGGTTTTGAGATTGCATACAACAAAGGAAAGGACAATGTGGTTCGTAGATTCGTTATCTACTAGGATATGTGCTTTGAAATTTTGAAAAAGAGAATATTGGACCACTTACACCAGTAATTGGTCTTGTAGATATGTATGATTTTGTGCTATGGGAAGTGAGAGAAGCCTCCAAGCTCCCAATTTCTCCACACCCACTTCTTCTTGAATTCAATGCCACTTGCGCTTTGAATGTCAAGGGGAACCCTATGATATGAACAAGCTTGTGGGGTACTATGACATGTAGTAGTTACAAGGTAGTTTTGTAAGGCCTTAATTGCACAAAATACAAGCTTGCATTTTTGCCTCATGAAGCCCATGGGAGATTGAAGAGCTACGGGTGCCTTTCTATAGGGGAACAGGCTCCTTCATGCATGGGAAGGCTCGGAGTATGGTATAGCCAACCATGTACCCTAGGGTTTAACTCCATCTCGCTTGAGAAAAGGGGATCAAACGCGTGCATGAATCTTTATTTGTGGGCTAGTAGACTAGGATCCCGACATGACCAAACCACTTTGGTAACTACCATCTAACCAAAACCACAATCTACAATACTACTTACCATTTTTCACAAACCATTGCCCAATTCCATATGGTATTATAGCAACCCATAGTTTTCTCTCAACCCCTTTTTAACCTTAGCCCACAACCCACTGAATTTATTTTGACCCTTCCCCTTATTATATAATATAAGCCTACCTAGGTATATTTAAATAATTTTGGTGAGGTTTGTTCCAATACCTTCTAAGCCAATGACCTGGAATCTAGGGTAAATCCTACCTTTCAAATTTTTTAAGGACAATGTAAGTTTCCCTAAATTCCCTTGTTTACTAGGTTTTTCAATTCATATACATTAGGATCTCTCTTTCCAAGAGATTCTTGATCATCAGAGTTGCTCATTATTTTATTTATCTTTGATCGAGTCAACTTATCTATATAATTTACTAATTATGGTATACATGCACATAGTATAATTCTTACGTTTGTATTTCTAAAATCAATATTAGGGCCAAATTAAAATTTCCTAATGTTTCAACAAAATATGCCTCATAATTCCCCATGGCTTTTTCTTTTTTACTATGGGGGTCTTGGTGCAAAATGAAAAATACTTTGATCAATTTCTCTCCTAAAAAATTACTACTTGGAATTTATTGCACATAAACTTTTTTAAAGGTTAGGAGGGATCTTACATAAGATCAAAGAGGTAAGAGCATTTAAGAGACACTCAGGTAAAAAGACATGGAAATACATGTGAATAAAGTGGCAGCATTAGCTTCTTTGTAGTTGGTTTTATGTAAGGAGTGATGATAGGGCTCTCAAGTACTTTCTCTTATAGCCCAATTTTCCTCCAAAGCAAAGAAGATGGTTACTTATTTTGCCGCATTGTGGTTTTGAGATTGCATACAACAAAGGAAAGGACAATGTGGTTTGTAGATTTGTTATCTACTAGGATATGCGGATATGTGTTCATTGTGGCAAGACATTAATTCGGATTAGATTATGGATATCTAGGAGGAGTATTTGCTTGTTGAGCCTCGAGGGGGTAGCCCATGTGGCTCAGAAATTATAGCAAGGGGGTTACTTTACTACAAGGATAGTGTATCCTCTACCTACTTTAGCATTCAATCGAAAAGTATTGGAAGAGATGCATTGTTCTCCAAAGGCATAGCTGGCATTTGGGTGTTTTCAGCCCTTTGGTATAGCGAGGAAAAGGAAACTCTAAAAATGAATGTGGAAAGACGTACCTAGGTATCTAAATGCACGCCATTTCAACTCAACAAAGATCCCACACATAAGCCCGATGGGTTTCTTTAGCCCGTACCAAATTTGGAAGGAAGATAGACTTGCATTACTATGGGCCTTCCTCATACAAGGAGGGGATGGGAAACCAATGATGTGAGAAGGGGATGGGATATCATTTATATGTTGATGGATAGGTTGCCGAAGATATCCCAATTTATGACTTCAAACATGAAGTATACAACATCGATAACTGCAATTGAATGCATGGAAATTGTGTTTAAGCTGTGCATGGGATGCCACAAAACTTGTGATGAGTGATATAGATGTTAAAATTTTTAAGTGTATTTTGGAGATCACTTTTTGAAAGTATGGGCCCCAAGTTTACACCAAGTTTAAAGGTGACTTATATGACATCAATGATGGCAATTGAACTCATGGAAACTGTGCTCAAGTCGCATGGAATACGGCTGAAAATTGTGAGTGATAGCAATGTCAAATTATTCATTCTCTGAAGTGGAAAAGGTAAAAAATCTTGTATGGAAGGGTACTTTAAAATTTTGAAAAAGAGAATATTGGACCACTTACACAAGTAATTGGGCTTGTAGATAGGTATGATTTTGTGCTGTAGGAAGTGAGCGAAGCCTCCAAGCTCCCAATTTCTCCGCACCCACTTCTTCTTGAATTCAATGGCACTCACGCTTTGAATGTTAGAGGGGAACCCGATGCTAAAGACAAGCTTGTGGGGTACTATGACATGTAGGAGCTACAGGGTATTGTTGTAAGGCCTTATTTGCACAAAATAAAAGCTTGCATTTTTGCCTCATGAAGCCCATGGAAAAATGAAGAGCTAGGGGTGCCTTTCTATAGGGGAACACGCTCCTTCATGCATGGGAAGGCTTGGAGTATGGTATAGCCAACCATGTACCCTAAGGGTTAACTCCATCTCGCTTGAGAAAAAAGTGGGTCAAACGCATACATGAATCTTAATTTGTCGGCTAGACTAAGGCAAACTCAAGCATCACTTTAGTAAAGTAATAGAATAGGGAGCCCAACACCACCAAACCACTTTGGTAACTACCATCTAACCAAAACCACATGCTGGAATACTACTTACCATTTTTTGCAAACCATTGCCCAATTCCATATGGTATTATAGCAACCCATAGTTTTCTCTCAACCCCTTTTTGACCTTAGCCCACTGAATTTATTTTGACCCTTGCCCTTATAATATAATATAAGCCTTAGCCTAGTTATATTTAAGTAATTTTGGTGAGGATTGTTTCAATACAGGTTAGGAGGGATCTTACGTAAGAATACAGAGGCAATAGCATTTGAGAGACACTCAGGTAAAAAGACATGGAAATACATTGTCAATAAAGTGGGCAACATCAGCTTATTTGTAGTTGGTTTTATGTCAGGAGTGATGATAGGGGACTTAAGTACTTTCTCTCAAAGCCCAATTTTCTTCCAAAGCAAAGAAGATGATTACTTACTTTGTCGAATTATGGTTTTGAGATTGCACACAACAAAGGAAAGGACAATGTGGTTTGTAGGTTCGTTATCTACTAGGATATGTGAATATGTGTTCATTGTGGCGAGAGATTTATAGGGATTGGATTATGGATATCTAGGAAGAGTGTTTGCTTGTTGATCCTCGAGGGGGCAGCCCATGTGGGTGAGAAATATAGCAAGGGGGCTACTTTACTACAAGGATAGAGTTATATTCTGCCTACTTTAGCATTCAATCTAAAAGTATTGGAACAGAGGCATTGTTCTCCAAAGGCAAAGCTGGCATTTGGGTGTTTTCAGCCCTTTGGTATAGCGAGGAAAAGGAAACACTAAAAACGAATGTGGAAAGATGTACCTAGGTATCTAGATGCATGACATTTCAACTTCACAAAGATCCCAATTAATGCCTTTAAACATGGAGTATACAACATCAATAATGGCATTTGAATTGATGGAAAGTGTGTTCGAGCTATGCATGGGATGCCACAAAACTTGTGATGAGTGATATAGATGTTAAAATTTTTAAGTGTATTTTGGAGATCACTTTTTGAAAGTATGGGCCCCAAGTTCACACCAAGTTCAAAGGTGACTCATATGACATCAATGATGGCAATTGACCTCATGGAAAGTGTGCTCAAGTCACATGGAATGCGGCCGAAAATTGTGAGCGATAGCAATGTCAAATTATTCATTCTCTGAAGATGAAAATGTAAAAGTCCTTGTATGGAAGGGTGCTTTAAAATTTTTAAAAAGAGAATATTGGACCACTTACACCAGTAATTGGGCTTGTAGATAGGTATGATTTTGTGCTGTGGAAAGTGAGAGAAGCCTCCAAGCTCCCAATTTCTCCACACCCACTTCTTCTTGAATTCAATGCCACTTGCGCTTTGAACGTAGAGGGAATCCCGATGATATGGACAAGCTTGTGGGGCATGGAGTATACATCAATAATGGCATTTGAATTGATGGAAAGTGTGTTCAAGCTATGCATGGGATGCCACAAAACTTGTGATGAGTGATATAGATGTTAAAATTTTTAAGTGTATTTTGGAGATCACTTTTTGAAAGTATGGGCCCCAAGTCACATCAAGTTCAAAGGTGACTCATATGACATCAATGACGGCAATTGACCTCATGGAAAGTGTGCTCAAGTCGCATGGAATGCGGCTGAAAATTGTGAGCGATAGCAATGTCAAATTATTCATTCTCTGAAGATGAAAATGTAAAAGTTCTTGTATGGAAGGGTGCTTTAAAATTTTGAAAAAGAGAATATTGGACCACTTACACCAGTAATTGGGCTTGTAGATAGGTATGATTTTGTGCTGTAGCAAGTGAGAGAAGCCTCCAAGCTCCCAATTTCTCCACACGCACTTCTTCTTGAATTCAATGCCACTTGCGCTTTGAACGTAGAGGGAAACCCGATGATATGGACAAGCTTGTGGGGTACTATGACATGTAGGAGTTACAAGGTATTGTTGTAAGGCCTTAATTGCTCAAAATAAAAGCTTGCACTTTTGCCTCATGAAGCCCATGGGAAAATGAAGAGCTACGCATGCCTTTCTATAGGGGAACATGCTCCTTCATGCATGGAAAGGCTCGGGTATGGTATAGCCAACCATGTACCCTAAGGGTTAACTCCATCTCCCGTGAGAAAAAGGGGTCAAACGCGTGCATGAATCTTAATTTGTGGGCTAGAGTAATGCGAACTCAAGAATCACGTAGTAAAGTATTAGAATAAGGAACCCGACACCACCAAACCACTCGATGATCAGAGTTTTTAAAGATCTTTGACCAAGTCAACTTATCTGTATAATTTACTAATTATGGTATACATGCACATAGTACAATTCTTACGTTTGTATTTCTAAAATCAATATTAGGGCCAAACTAAAATTTCCTAATGTTCCAACAAAATATGCCTCAAAATTCCCCATGGCTTTTTCTTTTTTATTGTGAGGGTCTTGGTGCAAAACAAAAAATACTTTTATCACTTTCTCTCCTAAAAAATTACTAGTATTGCACATAAACTTTATTACAGGTTAGGAGGGATCTTACATAAGATCACAGAGGTAATAGCATTTGAGAGACACTCAAGTAAAAACTTATGGAAATACATGTGAATAAAGTGGCAGCATTAGCTTATTTGTAGTTGGTTTTATGTAAGGAGTGATGATAGGGCACTCAAGTACTTTCTCTCATAGCCCAATTTGCCTCCAATGCAAAGAAGATGGTTACTTACTTTGCCGAATTGTGGTTTTGAGATTGCATACAACAAAGGAAAGGACAATGTGGTTCGTAGATTCGTTATCTACTAGGATATGTGCTTTGAAATTTTGAAAAAGAGAATATTGGACCACTTACACCAGTAATTGGTCTTGTAGATATGTATGATTTTGTGCTATGGGAAGTGAGAGAAGCCTCCAAGCTCCCAATTTCTCCACACCCACTTCTTCTTGAATTCAATGCCACTTGCGCTTTGAATGTCAAGGGGAACCCTATGATATGAACAAGCTTGTGGGGTACTATGACATGTAGTTCTCAACCCCTTTTTAACCTTAGCCCACAACCCACTGAATTTATTTTGACCCTTCCCCTTATTATATAATATAAGCCTACCTAGGTATATTTAAATAATTTTGGTGAGGTTTGTTCCAATACCTTCTAAGCCAATGACCTGGAATCTAGGGTAAATCCTACCTTTCAAATTTTTTAAGGACAATGTAAGTTTCCCTAAATTCCCTTGTTTACTAGGTTTTTCAATTCATATACATTAGGATCTCTCTTTCCAAGAGATTCTTGATCATCAGAGTTGCTCATTATTTTATTTATCTTTGACCGAGTCAACTTATCTACATAATTTACTAATTATGGTATACATGCACATAGTATAATTCTTACGTTTGTATTTCTAAAATCAATATTAGGGCCAAATTAAAATTTCCTAATGTTTCAACAAAATATGCCTCATAATTCCCCATGGCTTTTTCTTTTTTACTATGGGGGTCTTGGTGCAAAATGAAAAATACTTTGATCAATTTCTCTCCTAAAAAATTACTACTTGGAATTTATTGCACATAAACTTTTTTAAAGGTTAGGAGGGATCTTACATAAGATCAAAGAGGTAAGAGCATTTAAGAGACACTCAGGTAAAAAGACATGGAAATACATGTGAATAAAGTGGCAGCATTAGCTTCTTTGTAGTTGGTTTTATGTAAGGAGTGATGATAGGGCTCTCAAGTACTTTCTCTTATAGCCCAATTTTCCTCCAAAGCAAAGAAGATGGTTACTTATTTTGCCGCATTGTGGTTTTGAGATTGCATACAACAAAGGAAAGGACAATGTGGTTTGTAGATTTGTTATCTACTAGGATATGCGGATATGTGTTCATTGTGGCAAGACATTAATCCGGATTAGATTATGGATATCTAGGAGGAGTATTTGCTTGTTGAGCCTCGAGGGGGTAGCCCATGTGGCTCAGAAATTATAGCAAGGGGGTTACTTTACTACAAGGATAGTGTATCCTCTACCTACTTTAGCATTCAATCGAAAAGTATTGGAAGAGATGCATTGTTCTCCAAAGGCATAGCTGGCATTTGGGTGTTTTCAGCCCTTTGGTATAGCGAGGAAAAGGAAACTCTAAAAATGAATGTGGAAAGACGTACCTAGGTATCTAAATGCACGCCATTTCAACTCAACAAAGATCCCACACATAAGCCCGATGGGTTTCTTTAGCCCGTACCAAATTTGGAAGGAAGATAGACTTGCATTACTATGGGCCTTCCTCATACAAGGAGGGGATGGGAAACCAATGATGTGAGAAGGGGATGGGATATCATTTATATGTTGATGGATAGGTTGCCGAAGATATCCCAATTTATGACTTCAAACATGAAGTATACAACATCGATAACTGCAATTGAATGCATGGAAATTGTGTTTAAGCTGTGCATGGGATGCCACAAAACTTGTGATGAGTGATATAGATGTTAAAATTTTTAAGTGTATTTTGGAGATCACTTTTTGAAAGTATGGGCCCCAAGTTTACACCAAGTTTAAAGGTGACTCATATGACATCAATGATGGCAATTGAACTCATGGAAACTGTGCTCAAGTCGCATGGAATACGGCTGAAAATTGTGAGTGATAGCAATGTCAAATTATTCATTCTCTGAAGTGGAAAAGGTAAAAAATCTTGTATGGAAGGGTACTTTAAAATTTTGAAAAAGAGAATATTGGACCACTTACACAAGTAATTGGGCTTGTAGATAGGTATGATTTTGTGCTGTAGGAAGTGAGCGAAGCCTCCAAGCTCCCAATTTCTCCGCACCCACTTCTTCTTGAATTCAATGGCACTCACGCTTTGAATGTTAGAGGGGAACCCGATGCTAAAGACAAGCTTGTGGGGTACTATGACATGTAGGAGCTACAGGGTATTGTTGTAAGGCCTTATTTGCACAAAATAAAAGCTTGCATTTTTGCCTCATGAAGCCCATGGAAAAATGAAGAGCTAGGGGTGCCTTTCTATAGGGGAACACGCTCCTTCATGCATGGGAAGGCTTGGAGTATGGTATAGCCAACCATGTACCCTAAGGGTTAACTCCATCTCGCTTGAGAAAAAAGTGGGTCAAACGCATACATGAATCTTAATTTGTCGGCTAGACTAAGGCAAACTCAAGCATCACTTTAGTAAAGTAATAGAATAGGGAGCCCAACACCACCAAACCACTTTGGTAACTACCATCTAACCAAAACCACATGCTGGAATACTACTTACCATTTTTTGCAAACCATTGCCCAATTCCATATGGTATTATAGCAACCCATAGTTTTCTCTCAACCCCTTTTTGACCTTAGCCCACTGAATTTATTTTGACCCTTGCCCTTATAATATAATATAAGCCTTAGCCTAGTTATATTTAAGTAATTTTGGTGAGGATTGTTTCAATACAGGTTAGGAGGGATCTTACGTAAGAATACAGAGGCAATAGCATTTGAGAGACACTCAGGTAAAAAGACATGGAAATACATTGTCAATAAAGTGGGCAACATCAGCTTATTTGTAGTTGGTTTTATGTCAGGAGTGATGATAGGGGACTTAAGTACTTTCTCTCAAAGCCCAATTTTCTTCCAAAGCAAAGAAGATGATTACTTACTTTGTCGAATTATGGTTTTGAGATTGCACACAACAAAGGAAAGGACAATGTGGTTTGTAGGTTCGTTATCTACTAGGATATGTGAATATGTGTTCATTGTGGCGAGAGATTTATAGGGATTGGATTATGGATATCTAGGAAGAGTGTTTGCTTGTTGATCCTCGAGGGGGCAGCCCATGTGGGTGAGAAATATAGCAAGGGGGCTACTTTACTACAAGGATAGAGTTATATTCTGCCTACTTTAGCATTCAATCTAAAAGTATTGGAACAGAGGCATTGTTCTCCAAAGGCAAAGCTGGCATTTGGGTGTTTTCAGCCCTTTGGTATAGCGAGGAAAAGGAAACACTAAAAACGAATGTGGAAAGATGTACCTAGGTATCTAGATGCATGACATTTCAACTTCACAAAGATCCCAATTAATGCCTTTAAACATGGAGTATACAACATCAATAATGGCATTTGAATTGATGGAAAGTGTGTTCGAGCTATGCATGGGATGCCACAAAACTTGTGATGAGTGATATAGATGTTAAAATTTTTAAGTGTATTTTGGAGATCACTTTTTGAAAGTATGGGCCCCAAGTTCACACCAAGTTCAAAGGTGACTCATATGACATCAATGATGGCAATTGACCTCATGGAAAGTGTGCTCAAGTCACATGGAATGCGGCCGAAAATTGTGAGCGATAGCAATGTCAAATTATTCATTCTCTGAAGATGAAAATGTAAAAGTCCTTGTATGGAAGGGTGCTTTAAAATTTTTAAAAAGAGAATATTGGACCACTTACACCAGTAATTGGGCTTGTAGATAGGTATGATTTTGTGCTGTGGAAAGTGAGAGAAGCCTCCAAGCTCCCAATTTCTCCACACCCACTTCTTCTTGAATTCAATGCCACTTGCGCTTTGAACGTAGAGGGAATCCCGATGATATGGACAAGCTTGTGGGGCATGGAGTATACATCAATAATGGCATTTGAATTGATGGAAAGTGTGTTCAAGCTATGCATGGGATGCCACAAAACTTGTGATGAGTGATATAGATGTTAAAATTTTTAAGTGTATTTTGGAGATCACTTTTTGAAAGTATGGGCCCCAAGTCACATCAAGTTCAAAGGTGACTCATATGACATCAATGACGGCAATTGACCTCATGGAAAGTGTGCTCAAGTCGCATGGAATGCGGCTGAAAATTGTGAGCGATAGCAATGTCAAATTATTCATTCTCTGAAGATGAAAATGTAAAAGTTCTTGTATGGAAGGGTGCTTTAAAATTTTGAAAAAGAGAATATTGGACCACTTACACCAGTAATTGGGCTTGTAGATAGGTATGATTTTGTGCTGTAGCAAGTGAGAGAAGCCTCCAAGCTCCCAATTTCTCCACACGCACTTCTTCTTGAATTCAATGCCACTTGCGCTTTGAACGTAGAGGGAAACCCGATGATATGGACAAGCTTGTGGGGTACTATGACATGTAGGAGTTACAAGGTATTGTTGTAAGGCCTTAATTGCTCAAAATAAAAGCTTGCACTTTTGCCTCATGAAGCCCATGGGAAAATGAAGAGCTACGCATGCCTTTCTATAGGGGAACATGCTCCTTCATGCATGGAAAGGCTCGGGTATGGTATAGCCAACCATGTACCCTAAGGGTTAACTCCATCTCCCGTGAGAAAAAGGGGTCAAACGCGTGCATGAATCTTAATTTGTGGGCTAGAGTAATGCGAACTCAAGAATCACGTAGTAAAGTATTAGAATAAGGAACCCGACACCACCAAACCACTCGATGATCAGAGTTTTTAAAGATCTTTGACCAAGTCAACTTATCTGTATAATTTACTAATTATGGTATACATGCACATAGTACAATTCTTACGTTTGTATTTCTAAAATCAATATTAGGGCCAAACTAAAATTTCCTAATGTTCCAACAAAATATGCCTCAAAATTCCCCATGGCTTTTTCTTTTTTATTGTGAGGGTCTTGGTGCAAAACAAAAAATACTTTTATCACTTTCTCTCCTAAAAAATTACTAGTATTGCACATAAACTTTATTACAGGTTAGGAGGGATCTTACATAAGATCACAGAGGTAATAGCATTTGAGAGACACTCAAGTAAAAACTTATGGAAATACATGTGAATAAAGTGGCAGCATTAGCTTATTTGTAGTTGGTTTTATGTAAGGAGTGATGATAGGGCACTCAAGTACTTTCTCTCATAGCCCAATTTGCCTCCAATGCAAAGAAGATGGTTACTTACTTTGCCGAATTGTGGTTTTGAGATTGCATACAACAAAGGAAAGGACAATGTGGTTCGTAGATTCGTTATCTACTAGGATATGTGCTTTGAAATTTTGAAAAAGAGAATATTGGACCACTTACACCAGTAATTGGTCTTGTAGATATGTATGATTTTGTGCTATGGGAAGTGAGAGAAGCCTCCAAGCTCCCAATTTCTCCACACCCACTTCTTCTTGAATTCAATGCCACTTGCGCTTTGAATGTCAAGGGGAACCCTATGATATGAACAAGCTTGTGGGGTACTATGACATGTAGTTCTCAACCCCTTTTTAACCTTAGCCCACAACCCACTGAATTTATTTTGACCCTTCCCCTTATTATATAATATAAGCCTACCTAGGTATATTTAAATAATTTTGGTGAGGTTTGTTCCAATACCTTCTAAGCCAATGACCTGGAATCTAGGGTAAATCCTACCTTTCAAATTTTTTAAGGACAATGTAAGTTTCCCTAAATTCCCTTGTTTACTAGGTTTTTCAATTCATATACATTAGGATCTCTCTTTCCAAGAGATTCTTGATCATCAGAGTTGCTCATTATTTTATTTATCTTTGACCGAGTCAACTTATCTACATAATTTACTAATTATGGTATACATGCACATAGTATAATTCTTACGTTTGTATTTCTAAAATCAATATTAGGGCCAAATTAAAATTTCCTAATGTTTCAACAAAATATGCCTCATAATTCCCCATGGCTTTTTCTTTTTTACTATGGGGGTCTTGGTGCAAAATGAAAAATACTTTGATCAATTTCTCTCCTAAAAAATTACTACTTGGAATTTATTGCACATAAACTTTTTTAAAGGTTAGGAGGGATCTTACATAAGATCAAAGAGGTAAGAGCATTTAAGAGACACTCAGGTAAAAAGACATGGAAATACATGTGAATAAAGTGGCAGCATTAGCTTCTTTGTAGTTGGTTTTATGTAAGGAGTGATGATAGGGCTCTCAAGTACTTTCTCTTATAGCCCAATTTTCCTCCAAAGCAAAGAAGATGGTTACTTATTTTGCCGCATTGTGGTTTTGAGATTGCATACAACAAAGGAAAGGACAATGTGGTTTGTAGATTTGTTATCTACTAGGATATGCGGATATGTGTTCATTGTGGCAAGACATTAATCCGGATTAGATTATGGATATCTAGGAGGAGTATTTGCTTGTTGAGCCTCGAGGGGGTAGCCCATGTGGCTCAGAAATTATAGCAAGGGGGTTACTTTACTACAAGGATAGTGTATCCTCTACCTACTTTAGCATTCAATCGAAAAGTATTGGAAGAGATGCATTGTTCTCCAAAGGCATAGCTGGCATTTGGGTGTTTTCAGCCCTTTGGTATAGCGAGGAAAAGGAAACTCTAAAAATGAATGTGGAAAGACGTACCTAGGTATCTAAATGCACGCCATTTCAACTCAACAAAGATCCCACACATAAGCCCGATGGGTTTCTTTAGCCCGTACCAAATTTGGAAGGAAGATAGACTTGCATTACTATGGGCCTTCCTCATACAAGGAGGGGATGGGAAACCAATGATGTGAGAAGGGGATGGGATATCATTTATATGTTGATGGATAGGTTGCCGAAGATATCCCAATTTATGACTTCAAACATGAAGTATACAACATCGATAACTGCAATTGAATGCATGGAAATTGTGTTTAAGCTGTGCATGGGATGCCACAAAACTTGTGATGAGTGATATAGATGTTAAAATTTTTAAGTGTATTTTGGAGATCACTTTTTGAAAGTATGGGCCCCAAGTTTACACCAAGTTTAAAGGTGACTCATATGACATCAATGATGGCAATTGAACTCATGGAAACTGTGCTCAAGTCGCATGGAATACGGCTGAAAATTGTGAGTGATAGCAATGTCAAATTATTCATTCTCTGAAGTGGAAAAGGTAAAAAATCTTGTATGGAAGGGTACTTTAAAATTTTGAAAAAGAGAATATTGGACCACTTACACAAGTAATTGGGCTTGTAGATAGGTATGATTTTGTGCTGTAGGAAGTGAGCGAAGCCTCCAAGCTCCCAATTTCTCCGCACCCACTTCTTCTTGAATTCAATGGCACTCACGCTTTGAATGTTAGAGGGGAACCCGATGCTAAAGACAAGCCTGTGGGGTACTATGACATGTAGGAGCTACAGGGTATTGTTGTAAGGCCTTATTTGCACAAAATAAAAGCTTGCATTTTTGCCTCATGAAGCCCATGGAAAAATGAAGAGCTAGGGGTGCCTTTCTATAGGGGAACACGCTCCTTCATGCATGGGAAGGCTTGGAGTATGGTATAGCCAACCATGTACCCTAAGGGTTAACTCCATCTCGCTTGAGAAAAAAGTGGGTCAAACGCATACATGAATCTTAATTTGTCGGCTAGACTAAGGCAAACTCAAGCATCACTTTAGTAAAGTAATAGAATAGGGAGCCCAACACCACCAAACCACTTTGGTAACTACCATCTAACCAAAACCACATGCTGGAATACTACTTACCATTTTTTGCAAACCATTGCCCAATTCCATATGGTATTATAGCAACCCATAGTTTTCTCTCAACCCCTTTTTGACCTTAGCCCACTGAATTTATTTTGACCCTTGCCCTTATAATATAATATAAGCCTTAGCCTAGTTATATTTAAGTAATTTTGGTGAGGATTGTTTCAATACAGGTTAGGAGGGATCTTACGTAAGAATACAGAGGCAATAGCATTTGAGAGACACTCAGGTAAAAAGACATGGAAATACATTGTCAATAAAGTGGGCAACATCAGCTTATTTGTAGTTGGTTTTATGTCAGGAGTGATGATAGGGGACTTAAGTACTTTCTCTCAAAGCCCAATTTTCTTCCAAAGCAAAGAAGATGATTACTTACTTTGTCGAATTATGGTTTTGAGATTGCACACAACAAAGGAAAGGACAATGTGGTTTGTAGGTTCGTTATCTACTAGGATATGTGAATATGTGTTCATTGTGGCGAGAGATTTATAGGGATTGGATTATGGATATCTAGGAAGAGTGTTTGCTTGTTGATCCTCGAGGGGGCAGCCCATGTGGGTGAGAAATATAGCAAGGGGGCTACTTTACTACAAGGATAGAGTTATATTCTGCCTACTTTAGCATTCAATCTAAAAGTATTGGAACAGAGGCATTGTTCTCCAAAGGCAAAGCTGGCATTTGGGTGTTTTCAGCCCTTTGGTATAGCGAGGAAAAGGAAACACTAAAAACGAATGTGGAAAGATGTACCTAGGTATCTAGATGCATGACATTTCAACTTCACAAAGATCCCAATTAATGCCTTTAAACATGGAGTATACAACATCAATAATGGCATTTGAATTGATGGAAAGTGTGTTCGAGCTATGCATGGGATGCCACAAAACTTGTGATGAGTGATATAGATGTTAAAATTTTTAAGTGTATTTTGGAGATCACTTTTTGAAAGTATGGGCCCCAAGTTCACACCAAGTTCAAAGGTGACTCATATGACATCAATGATGGCAATTGACCTCATGGAAAGTGTGCTCAAGTCACATGGAATGCGGCCGAAAATTGTGAGCGATAGCAATGTCAAATTATTCATTCTCTGAAGATGAAAATGTAAAAGTCCTTGTATGGAAGGGTGCTTTAAAATTTTTAAAAAGAGAATATTGGACCACTTACACCAGTAATTGGGCTTGTAGATAGGTATGATTTTGTGCTGTGGAAAGTGAGAGAAGCCTCCAAGCTCCCAATTTCTCCACACCCACTTCTTCTTGAATTCAATGCCACTTGCGCTTTGAACGTAGAGGGAATCCCGATGATATGGACAAGCTTGTGGGGCATGGAGTATACATCAATAATGGCATTTGAATTGATGGAAAGTGTGTTCAAGCTATGCATGGGATGCCACAAAACTTGTGATGAGTGATATAGATGTTAAAATTTTTAAGTGTATTTTGGAGATCACTTTTTGAAAGTATGGGCCCCAAGTCACATCAAGTTCAAAGGTGACTCATATGACATCAATGACGGCAATTGACCTCATGGAAAGTGTGCTCAAGTCGCATGGAATGCGGCTGAAAATTGTGAGCGATAGCAATGTCAAATTATTCATTCTCTGAAGATGAAAATGTAAAAGTTCTTGTATGGAAGGGTGCTTTAAAATTTTGAAAAAGAGAATATTGGACCACTTACACCAGTAATTGGGCTTGTAGATAGGTATGATTTTGTGCTGTAGCAAGTGAGAGAAGCCTCCAAGCTCCCAATTTCTCCACACGCACTTCTTCTTGAATTCAATGCCACTTGCGCTTTGAACGTAGAGGGAAACCCGATGATATGGACAAGCTTGTGGGGTACTATGACATGTAGGAGTTACAAGGTATTGTTGTAAGGCCTTAATTGCTCAAAATAAAAGCTTGCACTTTTGCCTCATGAAGCCCATGGGAAAATGAAGAGCTACGCATGCCTTTCTATAGGGGAACATGCTCCTTCATGCATGGAAAGGCTCGGGTATGGTATAGCCAACCATGTACCCTAAGGGTTAACTCCATCTCCCGTGAGAAAAAGGGGTCAAACGCGTGCATGAATCTTAATTTGTGGGCTAGAGTAATGCGAACTCAAGAATCACGTAGTAAAGTATTAGAATAAGGAACCCGACACCACCAAACCACTCGATGATCAGAGTTTTTAAAGATCTTTGACCAAGTCAACTTATCTGTATAATTTACTAATTATGGTATACATGCACATAGTACAATTCTTACGTTTGTATTTCTAAAATCAATATTAGGGCCAAACTAAAATTTCCTAATGTTCCAACAAAATATGCCTCAAAATTCCCCATGGCTTTTTCTTTTTTATTGTGAGGGTCTTGGTGCAAAACAAAAAATACTTTTATCACTTTCTCTCCTAAAAAATTACTAGTATTGCACATAAACTTTATTACAGGTTAGGAGGGATCTTACATAAGATCACAGAGGTAATAGCATTTGAGAGACACTCAAGTAAAAACTTATGGAAATACATGTGAATAAAGTGGCAGCATTAGCTTATTTGTAGTTGGTTTTATGTAAGGAGTGATGATAGGGCACTCAAGTACTTTCTCTCATAGCCCAATTTGCCTCCAATGCAAAGAAGATGGTTACTTACTTTGCCGAATTGTGGTTTTGAGATTGCATACAACAAAGGAAAGGACAATGTGGTTCGTAGATTCGTTATCTACTAGGATATGTGCTTTGAAATTTTGAAAAACAGAATATTGGACCACTTACACCAGTAATTGGTCTTGTAGATATGTATGATTTTGTGCTATGGGAAGTGAGAGAAGCCTCCAAGCTCCCAATTTCTCCACACCCACTTCTTCTTGAATTCAATGCCACTTGCGCTTTGAATGTCAAGGGGAACCCTATGATATGAACAAGCTTGTGGGGTACTATGACATGTAGTTCTCAACCCCTTTTTAACCTTAGCCCACAACCCACTGAATTTATTTTGACCCTTCCCCTTATTATATAATATAAGCCTACCTAGGTATATTTAAATAATTTTGGTGAGGTTTGTTCCAATACCTTCTAAGCCAATGACCTGGAATCTAGGGTAAATCCTACCTTTCAAATTTTTTAAGGACAATGTAAGTTTCCCTAAATTCCCTTGTTTACTAGGTTTTTCAATTCATATACATTAGGATCTCTCTTTCCAAGAGATTCTTGATCATCAGAGTTGCTCATTATTTTATTTATCTTTGACCGAGTCAACTTATCTACATAATTTACTAATTATGGTATACATGCACATAGTATAATTCTTACGTTTGTATTTCTAAAATCAATATTAGGGCCAAATTAAAATTTCCTAATGTTTCAACAAAATATGCCTCATAATTCCCCATGGCTTTTTCTTTTTTACTATGGGGGTCTTGGTGCAAAATGAAAAATACTTTGATCAATTTCTCTCCTAAAAAATTACTACTTGGAATTTATTGCACATAAACTTTTTTAAAGGTTAGGAGGGATCTTACATAAGATCAAAGAGGTAAGAGCATTTAAGAGACACTCAGGTAAAAAGACATGGAAATACATGTGAATAAAGTGGCAGCATTAGCTTCTTTGTAGTTGGTTTTATGTAAGGAGTGATGATAGGGCTCTCAAGTACTTTCTCTTATAGCCCAATTTTCCTCCAAAGCAAAGAAGATGGTTACTTATTTTGCCGCATTGTGGTTTTGAGATTGCATACAACAAAGGAAAGGACAATGTGGTTTGTAGATTTGTTATCTACTAGGATATGCGGATATGTGTTCATTGTGGCAAGACATTAATCCGGATTAGATTATGGATATCTAGGAGGAGTATTTGCTTGTTGAGCCTCGAGGGGGTAGCCCATGTGGCTCAGAAATTATAGCAAGGGGGTTACTTTACTACAAGGATAGTGTATCCTCTACCTACTTTAGCATTCAATCGAAAAGTATTGGAAGAGATGCATTGTTCTCCAAAGGCATAGCTGGCATTTGGGTGTTTTCAGCCCTTTGGTATAGCGAGGAAAAGGAAACTCTAAAAATGAATGTGGAAAGACGTACCTAGGTATCTAAATGCACGCCATTTCAACTCAACAAAGATCCCACACATAAGCCCGATGGGTTTCTTTAGCCCGTACCAAATTTGGAAGGAAGATAGACTTGCATTACTATGGGCCTTCCTCATACAAGGAGGGGATGGGAAACCAATGATGTGAGAAGGGGATGGGATATCATTTATATGTTGATGGATAGGTTGCCGAAGATATCCCAATTTATGACTTCAAACATGAAGTATACAACATCGATAACTGCAATTGAATGCATGGAAATTGTGTTTAAGCTGTGCATGGGATGCCACAAAACTTGTGATGAGTGATATAGATGTTAAAATTTTTAAGTGTATTTTGGAGATCACTTTTTGAAAGTATGGGCCCCAAGTTTACACCAAGTTTAAAGGTGACTCATATGACATCAATGATGGCAATTGAACTCATGGAAACTGTGCTCAAGTCGCATGGAATACGGCTGAAAATTGTGAGTGATAGCAATGTCAAATTATTCATTCTCTGAAGTGGAAAAGGTAAAAAATCTTGTATGGAAGGGTACTTTAAAATTTTGAAAAAGAGAATATTGGACCACTTACACAAGTAATTGGGCTTGTAGATAGGTATGATTTTGTGCTGTAGGAAGTGAGCGAAGCCTCCAAGCTCCCAATTTCTCCGCACCCACTTCTTCTTGAATTCAATGGCACTCACGCTTTGAATGTTAGAGGGGAACCCGATGCTAAAGACAAGCCTGTGGGGTACTATGACATGTAGGAGCTACAGGGTATTGTTGTAAGGCCTTATTTGCACAAAATAAAAGCTTGCATTTTTGCCTCATGAAGCCCATGGAAAAATGAAGAGCTAGGGGTGCCTTTCTATAGGGGAACACGCTCCTTCATGCATGGGAAGGCTTGGAGTATGGTATAGCCAACCATGTACCCTAAGGGTTAACTCCATCTCGCTTGAGAAAAAAGTGGGTCAAACGCATACATGAATCTTAATTTGTCGGCTAGACTAAGGCAAACTCAAGCATCACTTTAGTAAAGTAATAGAATAGGGAGCCCAACACCACCAAACCACTTTGGTAACTACCATCTAACCAAAACCACATGCTGGAATACTACTTACCATTTTTTGCAAACCATTGCCCAATTCCATATGGTATTATAGCAACCCATAGTTTTCTCTCAACCCCTTTTTGACCTTAGCCCACTGAATTTATTTTGACCCTTGCCCTTATAATATAATATAAGCCTTAGCCTAGTTATATTTAAGTAATTTTGGTGAGGATTGTTTCAATACAGGTTAGGAGGGATCTTACGTAAGAATACAGAGGCAATAGCATTTGAGAGACACTCAGGTAAAAAGACATGGAAATACATTGTCAATAAAGTGGGCAACATCAGCTTATTTGTAGTTGGTTTTATGTCAGGAGTGATGATAGGGGACTTAAGTACTTTCTCTCAAAGCCCAATTTTCTTCCAAAGCAAAGAAGATGATTACTTACTTTGTCGAATTATGGTTTTGAGATTGCACACAACAAAGGAAAGGACAATGTGGTTTGTAGGTTCGTTATCTACTAGGATATGTGAATATGTGTTCATTGTGGCGAGAGATTTATAGGGATTGGATTATGGATATCTAGGAAGAGTGTTTGCTTGTTGATCCTCGAGGGGGCAGCCCATGTGGGTGAGAAATATAGCAAGGGGGCTACTTTACTACAAGGATAGAGTTATATTCTGCCTACTTTAGCATTCAATCTAAAAGTATTGGAACAGAGGCATTGTTCTCCAAAGGCAAAGCTGGCATTTGGGTGTTTTCAGCCCTTTGGTATAGCGAGGAAAAGGAAACACTAAAAACGAATGTGGAAAGATGTACCTAGGTATCTAGATGCATGACATTTCAACTTCACAAAGATCCCAATTAATGCCTTTAAACATGGAGTATACAACATCAATAATGGCATTTGAATTGATGGAAAGTGTGTTCGAGCTATGCATGGGATGCCACAAAACTTGTGATGAGTGATATAGATGTTAAAATTTTTAAGTGTATTTTGGAGATCACTTTTTGAAAGTATGGGCCCCAAGTTCACACCAAGTTCAAAGGTGACTCATATGACATCAATGATGGCAATTGACCTCATGGAAAGTGTGCTCAAGTCACATGGAATGCGGCCGAAAATTGTGAGCGATAGCAATGTCAAATTATTCATTCTCTGAAGATGAAAATGTAAAAGTCCTTGTATGGAAGGGTGCTTTAAAATTTTTAAAAAGAGAATATTGGACCACTTACACCAGTAATTGGGCTTGTAGATAGGTATGATTTTGTGCTGTGGAAAGTGAGAGAAGCCTCCAAGCTCCCAATTTCTCCACACCCACTTCTTCTTGAATTCAATGCCACTTGCGCTTTGAACGTAGAGGGAATCCCGATGATATGGACAAGCTTGTGGGGCATGGAGTATACATCAATAATGGCATTTGAATTGATGGAAAGTGTGTTCAAGCTATGCATGGGATGCCACAAAACTTGTGATGAGTGATATAGATGTTAAAATTTTTAAGTGTATTTTGGAGATCACTTTTTGAAAGTATGGGCCCCAAGTCACATCAAGTTCAAAGGTGACTCATATGACATCAATGACGGCAATTGACCTCATGGAAAGTGTGCTCAAGTCGCATGGAATGCGGCTGAAAATTGTGAGCGATAGCAATGTCAAATTATTCATTCTCTGAAGATGAAAATGTAAAAGTTCTTGTATGGAAGGGTGCTTTAAAATTTTGAAAAAGAGAATATTGGACCACTTACACCAGTAATTGGGCTTGTAGATAGGTATGATTTTGTGCTGTAGCAAGTGAGAGAAGCCTCCAAGCTCCCAATTTCTCCACACGCACTTCTTCTTGAATTCAATGCCACTTGCGCTTTGAACGTAGAGGGAAACCCGATGATATGGACAAGCTTGTGGGGTACTATGACATGTAGGAGTTACAAGGTATTGTTGTAAGGCCTTAATTGCTCAAAATAAAAGCTTGCACTTTTGCCTCATGAAGCCCATGGGAAAATGAAGAGCTACGCATGCCTTTCTATAGGGGAACATGCTCCTTCATGCATGGAAAGGCTCGGGTATGGTATAGCCAACCATGTACCCTAAGGGTTAACTCCATCTCCCGTGAGAAAAAGGGGTCAAACGCGTGCATGAATCTTAATTTGTGGGCTAGAGTAATGCGAACTCAAGAATCACGTAGTAAAGTATTAGAATAAGGAACCCGACACCACCAAACCACTCGATGATCAGAGTTTTTAAAGATCTTTGACCAAGTCAACTTATCTGTATAATTTACTAATTATGGTATACATGCACATAGTACAATTCTTACGTTTGTATTTCTAAAATCAATATTAGGGCCAAACTAAAATTTCCTAATGTTCCAACAAAATATGCCTCAAAATTCCCCATGGCTTTTTCTTTTTTATTGTGAGGGTCTTGGTGCAAAACAAAAAATACTTTTATCACTTTCTCTCCTAAAAAATTACTAGTATTGCACATAAACTTTATTACAGGTTAGGAGGGATCTTACATAAGATCACAGAGGTAATAGCATTTGAGAGACACTCAAGTAAAAACTTATGGAAATACATGTGAATAAAGTGGCAGCATTAGCTTATTTGTAGTTGGTTTTATGTAAGGAGTGATGATAGGGCACTCAAGTACTTTCTCTCATAGCCCAATTTGCCTCCAATGCAAAGAAGATGGTTACTTACTTTGCCGAATTGTGGTTTTGAGATTGCATACAACAAAGGAAAGGACAATGTGGTTCGTAGATTCGTTATCTACTAGGATATGTGCTTTGAAATTTTGAAAAACAGAATATTGGACCACTTACACCAGTAATTGGTCTTGTAGATATGTATGATTTTGTGCTATGGGAAGTGAGAGAAGCCTCCAAGCTCCCAATTTCTCCACACCCACTTCTTCTTGAATTCAATGCCACTTGCGCTTTGAATGTCAAGGGGAACCCTATGATATGAACAAGCTTGTGGGGTACTATGACATGTAGTTCTCAACCCCTTTTTAACCTTAGCCCACAACCCACTGAATTTATTTTGACCCTTCCCCTTATTATATAATATAAGCCTACCTAGGTATATTTAAATAATTTTGGTGAGGTTTGTTCCAATACCTTCTAAGCCAATGACCTGGAATCTAGGGTAAATCCTACCTTTCAAATTTTTTAAGGACAATGTAAGTTTCCCTAAATTCCCTTGTTTACTAGGTTTTTCAATTCATATACATTAGGATCTCTCTTTCCAAGAGATTCTTGATCATCAGAGTTGCTCATTATTTTATTTATCTTTGACCGAGTCAACTTATCTACATAATTTACTAATTATGGTATACATGCACATAGTATAATTCTTACGTTTGTATTTCTAAAATCAATATTAGGGCCAAATTAAAATTTCCTAATGTTTCAACAAAATATGCCTCATAATTCCCCATGGCTTTTTCTTTTTTACTATGGGGGTCTTGGTGCAAAATGAAAAATACTTTGATCAATTTCTCTCCTAAAAAATTACTACTTGGAATTTATTGCACATAAACTTTTTTAAAGGTTAGGAGGGATCTTACATAAGATCAAAGAGGTAAGAGCATTTAAGAGACACTCAGGTAAAAAGACATGGAAATACATGTGAATAAAGTGGCAGCATTAGCTTCTTTGTAGTTGGTTTTATGTAAGGAGTGATGATAGGGCTCTCAAGTACTTTCTCTTATAGCCCAATTTTCCTCCAAAGCAAAGAAGATGGTTACTTATTTTGCCGCATTGTGGTTTTGAGATTGCATACAACAAAGGAAAGGACAATGTGGTTTGTAGATTTGTTATCTACTAGGATATGCGGATATGTGTTCATTGTGGCAAGACATTAATCCGGATTAGATTATGGATATCTAGGAGGAGTATTTGCTTGTTGAGCCTCGAGGGGGTAGCCCATGTGGCTCAGAAATTATAGCAAGGGGGTTACTTTACTACAAGGATAGTGTATCCTCTACCTACTTTAGCATTCAATCGAAAAGTATTGGAAGAGATGCATTGTTCTCCAAAGGCATAGCTGGCATTTGGGTGTTTTCAGCCCTTTGGTATAGCGAGGAAAAGGAAACTCTAAAAATGAATGTGGAAAGACGTACCTAGGTATCTAAATGCACGCCATTTCAACTCAACAAAGATCCCACACATAAGCCCGATGGGTTTCTTTAGCCCGTACCAAATTTGGAAGGAAGATAGACTTGCATTACTATGGGCCTTCCTCATACAAGGAGGGGATGGGAAACCAATGATGTGAGAAGGGGATGGGATATCATTTATATGTTGATGGATAGGTTGCCGAAGATATCCCAATTTATGACTTCAAACATGAAGTATACAACATCGATAACTGCAATTGAATGCATGGAAATTGTGTTTAAGCTGTGCATGGGATGCCACAAAACTTGTGATGAGTGATATAGATGTTAAAATTTTTAAGTGTATTTTGGAGATCACTTTTTGAAAGTATGGGCCCCAAGTTTACACCAAGTTTAAAGGTGACTCATATGACATCAATGATGGCAATTGAA
Organism: Cibotium barometz; assembly: GCF_041138505.1. NCBI lineage: Eukaryota > Viridiplantae > Streptophyta > Polypodiopsida > Cyatheales > Cibotiaceae > Cibotium > Cibotium barometz. The sequence continues at coordinate 4,609,825 of NC_141066.1, read as the reverse complement.
CTCATGGAAACTGTGCTCAAGTCGCATGGAATACGGCTGAAAATTGTGAGTGATAGCAATGTCAAATTATTCATTCTCTGAAGTGGAAAAGGTAAAAAATCTTGTATGGAAGGGTACTTTAAAATTTTGAAAAAGAGAATATTGGACCACTTACACAAGTAATTGGGCTTGTAGATAGGTATGATTTTGTGCTGTAGGAAGTGAGCGAAGCCTCCAAGCTCCCAATTTCTCCGCACCCACTTCTTCTTGAATTCAATGGCACTCACGCTTTGAATGTTAGAGGGGAACCCGATGCTAAAGACAAGCCTGTGGGGTACTATGACATGTAGGAGCTACAGGGTATTGTTGTAAGGCCTTATTTGCACAAAATAAAAGCTTGCATTTTTGCCTCATGAAGCCCATGGAAAAATGAAGAGCTAGGGGTGCCTTTCTATAGGGGAACACGCTCCTTCATGCATGGGAAGGCTTGGAGTATGGTATAGCCAACCATGTACCCTAAGGGTTAACTCCATCTCGCTTGAGAAAAAAGTGGGTCAAACGCATACATGAATCTTAATTTGTCGGCTAGACTAAGGCAAACTCAAGCATCACTTTAGTAAAGTAATAGAATAGGGAGCCCAACACCACCAAACCACTTTGGTAACTACCATCTAACCAAAACCACATGCTGGAATACTACTTACCATTTTTTGCAAACCATTGCCCAATTCCATATGGTATTATAGCAACCCATAGTTTTCTCTCAACCCCTTTTTGACCTTAGCCCACTGAATTTATTTTGACCCTTGCCCTTATAATATAATATAAGCCTTAGCCTAGTTATATTTAAGTAATTTTGGTGAGGATTGTTTCAATACAGGTTAGGAGGGATCTTACGTAAGAATACAGAGGCAATAGCATTTGAGAGACACTCAGGTAAAAAGACATGGAAATACATTGTCAATAAAGTGGGCAACATCAGCTTATTTGTAGTTGGTTTTATGTCAGGAGTGATGATAGGGGACTTAAGTACTTTCTCTCAAAGCCCAATTTTCTTCCAAAGCAAAGAAGATGATTACTTACTTTGTCGAATTATGGTTTTGAGATTGCACACAACAAAGGAAAGGACAATGTGGTTTGTAGGTTCGTTATCTACTAGGATATGTGAATATGTGTTCATTGTGGCGAGAGATTTATAGGGATTGGATTATGGATATCTAGGAAGAGTGTTTGCTTGTTGATCCTCGAGGGGGCAGCCCATGTGGGTGAGAAATATAGCAAGGGGGCTACTTTACTACAAGGATAGAGTTATATTCTGCCTACTTTAGCATTCAATCTAAAAGTATTGGAACAGAGGCATTGTTCTCCAAAGGCAAAGCTGGCATTTGGGTGTTTTCAGCCCTTTGGTATAGCGAGGAAAAGGAAACACTAAAAACGAATGTGGAAAGATGTACCTAGGTATCTAGATGCATGACATTTCAACTTCACAAAGATCCCAATTAATGCCTTTAAACATGGAGTATACAACATCAATAATGGCATTTGAATTGATGGAAAGTGTGTTCGAGCTATGCATGGGATGCCACAAAACTTGTGATGAGTGATATAGATGTTAAAATTTTTAAGTGTATTTTGGAGATCACTTTTTGAAAGTATGGGCCCCAAGTTCACACCAAGTTCAAAGGTGACTCATATGACATCAATGATGGCAATTGACCTCATGGAAAGTGTGCTCAAGTCACATGGAATGCGGCCGAAAATTGTGAGCGATAGCAATGTCAAATTATTCATTCTCTGAAGATGAAAATGTAAAAGTCCTTGTATGGAAGGGTGCTTTAAAATTTTTAAAAAGAGAATATTGGACCACTTACACCAGTAATTGGGCTTGTAGATAGGTATGATTTTGTGCTGTGGAAAGTGAGAGAAGCCTCCAAGCTCCCAATTTCTCCACACCCACTTCTTCTTGAATTCAATGCCACTTGCGCTTTGAACGTAGAGGGAATCCCGATGATATGGACAAGCTTGTGGGGCATGGAGTATACATCAATAATGGCATTTGAATTGATGGAAAGTGTGTTCAAGCTATGCATGGGATGCCACAAAACTTGTGATGAGTGATATAGATGTTAAAATTTTTAAGTGTATTTTGGAGATCACTTTTTGAAAGTATGGGCCCCAAGTCACATCAAGTTCAAAGGTGACTCATATGACATCAATGACGGCAATTGACCTCATGGAAAGTGTGCTCAAGTCGCATGGAATGCGGCTGAAAATTGTGAGCGATAGCAATGTCAAATTATTCATTCTCTGAAGATGAAAATGTAAAAGTTCTTGTATGGAAGGGTGCTTTAAAATTTTGAAAAAGAGAATATTGGACCACTTACACCAGTAATTGGGCTTGTAGATAGGTATGATTTTGTGCTGTAGCAAGTGAGAGAAGCCTCCAAGCTCCCAATTTCTCCACACGCACTTCTTCTTGAATTCAATGCCACTTGCGCTTTGAACGTAGAGGGAAACCCGATGATATGGACAAGCTTGTGGGGTACTATGACATGTAGGAGTTACAAGGTATTGTTGTAAGGCCTTAATTGCTCAAAATAAAAGCTTGCACTTTTGCCTCATGAAGCCCATGGGAAAATGAAGAGCTACGCATGCCTTTCTATAGGGGAACATGCTCCTTCATGCATGGAAAGGCTCGGGTATGGTATAGCCAACCATGTACCCTAAGGGTTAACTCCATCTCCCGTGAGAAAAAGGGGTCAAACGCGTGCATGAATCTTAATTTGTGGGCTAGAGTAATGCGAACTCAAGAATCACGTAGTAAAGTATTAGAATAAGGAACCCGACACCACCAAACCACTCGATGATCAGAGTTTTTAAAGATCTTTGACCAAGTCAACTTATCTGTATAATTTACTAATTATGGTATACATGCACATAGTACAATTCTTACGTTTGTATTTCTAAAATCAATATTAGGGCCAAACTAAAATTTCCTAATGTTCCAACAAAATATGCCTCAAAATTCCCCATGGCTTTTTCTTTTTTATTGTGAGGGTCTTGGTGCAAAACAAAAAATACTTTTATCACTTTCTCTCCTAAAAAATTACTAGTATTGCACATAAACTTTATTACAGGTTAGGAGGGATCTTACATAAGATCACAGAGGTAATAGCATTTGAGAGACACTCAAGTAAAAACTTATGGAAATACATGTGAATAAAGTGGCAGCATTAGCTTATTTGTAGTTGGTTTTATGTAAGGAGTGATGATAGGGCACTCAAGTACTTTCTCTCATAGCCCAATTTGCCTCCAATGCAAAGAAGATGGTTACTTACTTTGCCGAATTGTGGTTTTGAGATTGCATACAACAAAGGAAAGGACAATGTGGTTCGTAGATTCGTTATCTACTAGGATATGTGCTTTGAAATTTTGAAAAAGAGAATATTGGACCACTTACACCAGTAATTGGTCTTGTAGATATGTATGATTTTGTGCTATGGGAAGTGAGAGAAGCCTCCAAGCTCCCAATTTCTCCACACCCACTTCTTCTTGAATTCAATGCCACTTGCGCTTTGAATGTCAAGGGGAACCCTATGATATGAACAAGCTTGTGGGGTACTATGACATGTAGTTCTCAACCCCTTTTTAACCTTAGCCCACAACCCACTGAATTTATTTTGACCCTTCCCCTTATTATATAATATAAGCCTACCTAGGTATATTTAAATAATTTTGGTGAGGTTTGTTCCAATACCTTCTAAGCCAATGACCTGGAATCTAGGGTAAATCCTACCTTTCAAATTTTTTAAGGACAATGTAAGTTTCCCTAAATTCCCTTGTTTACTAGGTTTTTCAATTCATATACATTAGGATCTCTCTTTCCAAGAGATTCTTGATCATCAGAGTTGCTCATTATTTTATTTATCTTTGACCGAGTCAACTTATCTACATAATTTACTAATTATGGTATACATGCACATAGTATAATTCTTACGTTTGTATTTCTAAAATCAATATTAGGGCCAAATTAAAATTTCCTAATGTTTCAACAAAATATGCCTCATAATTCCCCATGGCTTTTTCTTTTTTACTATGGGGGTCTTGGTGCAAAATGAAAAATACTTTGATCAATTTCTCTCCTAAAAAATTACTACTTGGAATTTATTGCACATAAACTTTTTTAAAGGTTAGGAGGGATCTTACATAAGATCAAAGAGGTAAGAGCATTTAAGAGACACTCAGGTAAAAAGACATGGAAATACATGTGAATAAAGTGGCAGCATTAGCTTCTTTGTAGTTGGTTTTATGTAAGGAGTGATGATAGGGCTCTCAAGTACTTTCTCTTATAGCCCAATTTTCCTCCAAAGCAAAGAAGATGGTTACTTATTTTGCCGCATTGTGGTTTTGAGATTGCATACAACAAAGGAAAGGACAATGTGGTTTGTAGATTTGTTATCTACTAGGATATGCGGATATGTGTTCATTGTGGCAAGACATTAATCCGGATTAGATTATGGATATCTAGGAGGAGTATTTGCTTGTTGAGCCTCGAGGGGGTAGCCCATGTGGCTCAGAAATTATAGCAAGGGGGTTACTTTACTACAAGGATAGTGTATCCTCTACCTACTTTAGCATTCAATCGAAAAGTATTGGAAGAGATGCATTGTTCTCCAAAGGCATAGCTGGCATTTGGGTGTTTTCAGCCCTTTGGTATAGCGAGGAAAAGGAAACTCTAAAAATGAATGTGGAAAGACGTACCTAGGTATCTAAATGCACGCCATTTCAACTCAACAAAGATCCCACACATAAGCCCGATGGGTTTCTTTAGCCCGTACCAAATTTGGAAGGAAGATAGACTTGCATTACTATGGGCCTTCCTCATACAAGGAGGGGATGGGAAACCAATGATGTGAGAAGGGGATGGGATATCATTTATATGTTGATGGATAGGTTGCCGAAGATATCCCAATTTATGACTTCAAACATGAAGTATACAACATCGATAACTGCAATTGAATGCATGGAAATTGTGTTTAAGCTGTGCATGGGATGCCACAAAACTTGTGATGAGTGATATAGATGTTAAAATTTTTAAGTGTATTTTGGAGATCACTTTTTGAAAGTATGGGCCCCAAGTTTACACCAAGTTTAAAGGTGACTTATATGACATCAATGATGGCAATTGAACTCATGGAAACTGTGCTCAAGTCGCATGGAATACGGCTGAAAATTGTGAGTGATGGCAATGTCAAATTATTCATTCCCTGAAGTGGAAAAGGTAAAAAATCTTGTATGGAAGGGTACTTTAAAATTTTGAAAAAGAGAATATTGGACCACTTACACAAGTAATTGGGCTTGTAGATAGGTATGATTTTGTGCTGTAGGAAGTGAGCGAAGCCTCCAAGCTCCCAATTTCTCCGCACCCACTTCTTCTTGAATTCAATGGCACTCACGCTTTGAATGTTAGAGGGGAACCCGATGCTAAAGACAAGCTTGTGGGGTACTATGACATGTAGGAGCTACAGGGTATTGTTGTAAGGCCTTATTTGCACAAAATAAAAGCTTGCATTTTTGCCTCATGAAGCCCATGGAAAAATGAAGAGCTAGGGGTGCCTTTCTATAGGGGAACACGCTCCTTCATGCATGGGAAGGCTTGGAGTATGGTATAGCCAACCATGTACCCTAAGGGTTAACTCCATCTCGCTTGAGAAAAAAGTGGGTCAAACGCATACATGAATCTTAATTTGTCGGCTAGACTAAGGCAAACTCAAGCATCACTTTAGTAAAGTAATAGAATAGGGAGCCCAACACCACCAAACCACTTTGGTAACTACCATCTAACCAAAACCACATGCTGGAATACTACTTACCATTTTTTGCAAACCATTGCCCAATTCCATATGGTATTATAGCAACCCATAGTTTTCTCTCAACCCCTTTTTGACCTTAGCCCACTGAATTTATTTTGACCCTTGCCCTTATAATATAATATAAGCCTTAGCCTAGTTATATTTAAGTAATTTTGGTGAGGATTGTTTCAATACAGGTTAGGAGGGATCTTACGTAAGAATACAGAGGCAATAGCATTTGAGAGACACTCAGGTAAAAAGACATGGAAATACATTGTCAATAAAGTGGGCAACATCAGCTTATTTGTAGTTGGTTTTATGTCAGGAGTGATGATAGGGGACTTAAGTACTTTCTCTCAAAGCCCAATTTTCTTCCAAAGCAAAGAAGATGATTACTTACTTTGTCGAATTATGGTTTTGAGATTGCACACAACAAAGGAAAGGACAATGTGGTTTGTAGGTTCGTTATCTACTAGGATATGTGAATATGTGTTCATTGTGGCGAGAGATTTATAGGGATTGGATTATGGATATCTAGGAAGAGTGTTTGCTTGTTGATCCTCGAGGGGGCAGCCCATGTGGGTGAGAAATATAGCAAGGGGGCTACTTTACTACAAGGATAGAGTTATATTCTGCCTACTTTAGCATTCAATCTAAAAGTATTGGAACAGAGGCATTGTTCTCCAAAGGCAAAGCTGGCATTTGGGTGTTTTCAGCCCTTTGGTATAGCGAGGAAAAGGAAACACTAAAAACGAATGTGGAAAGATGTACCTAGGTATCTAGATGCATGACATTTCAACTTCACAAAGATCCCAATTAATGCCTTTAAACATGGAGTATACAACATCAATAATGGCATTTGAATTGATGGAAAGTGTGTTCGAGCTATGCATGGGATGCCACAAAACTTGTGATGAGTGATATAGATGTTAAAATTTTTAAGTGTATTTTGGAGATCACTTTTTGAAAGTATGGGCCCCAAGTTCACACCAAGTTCAAAGGTGACTCATATGACATCAATGATGGCAATTGACCTCATGGAAAGTGTGCTCAAGTCACATGGAATGCGGCCGAAAATTGTGAGCGATAGCAATGTCAAATTATTCATTCTCTGAAGATGAAAATGTAAAAGTCCTTGTATGGAAGGGTGCTTTAAAATTTTTAAAAAGAGAATATTGGACCACTTACACCAGTAATTGGGCTTGTAGATAGGTATGATTTTGTGCTGTGGAAAGTGAGAGAAGCCTCCAAGCTCCCAATTTCTCCACACCCACTTCTTCTTGAATTCAATGCCACTTGCGCTTTGAACGTAGAGGGAATCCCGATGATATGGACAAGCTTGTGGGGCATGGAGTATACATCAATAATGGCATTTGAATTGATGGAAAGTGTGTTCAAGCTATGCATGGGATGCCACAAAACTTGTGATGAGTGATATAGATGTTAAAATTTTTAAGTGTATTTTGGAGATCACTTTTTGAAAGTATGGGCCCCAAGTCACATCAAGTTCAAAGGTGACTCATATGACATCAATGACGGCAATTGACCTCATGGAAAGTGTGCTCAAGTCGCATGGAATGCGGCTGAAAATTGTGAGCGATAGCAATGTCAAATTATTCATTCTCTGAAGATGAAAATGTAAAAGTTCTTGTATGGAAGGGTGCTTTAAAATTTTGAAAAAGAGAATATTGGACCACTTACACCAGTAATTGGGCTTGTAGATAGGTATGATTTTGTGCTGTAGCAAGTGAGAGAAGCCTCCAAGCTCCCAATTTCTCCACACGCACTTCTTCTTGAATTCAATGCCACTTGCGCTTTGAACGTAGAGGGAAACCCGATGATATGGACAAGCTTGTGGGGTACTATGACATGTAGGAGTTACAAGGTATTGTTGTAAGGCCTTAATTGCTCAAAATAAAAGCTTGCACTTTTGCCTCATGAAGCCCATGGGAAAATGAAGAGCTACGCATGCCTTTCTATAGGGGAACATGCTCCTTCATGCATGGAAAGGCTCGGGTATGGTATAGCCAACCATGTACCCTAAGGGTTAACTCCATCTCCCGTGAGAAAAAGGGGTCAAACGCGTGCATGAATCTTAATTTGTGGGCTAGAGTAATGCGAACTCAAGAATCACGTAGTAAAGTATTAGAATAAGGAACCCGACACCACCAAACCACTCGATGATCAGAGTTTTTAAAGATCTTTGACCAAGTCAACTTATCTGTATAATTTACTAATTATGGTATACATGCACATAGTACAATTCTTACGTTTGTATTTCTAAAATCAATATTAGGGCCAAACTAAAATTTCCTAATGTTCCAACAAAATATGCCTCAAAATTCCCCATGGCTTTTTCTTTTTTATTGTGAGGGTCTTGGTGCAAAACAAAAAATACTTTTATCACTTTCTCTCCTAAAAAATTACTAGTATTGCACATAAACTTTATTACAGGTTAGGAGGGATCTTACATAAGATCACAGAGGTAATAGCATTTGAGAGACACTCAAGTAAAAACTTATGGAAATACATGTGAATAAAGTGGCAGCATTAGCTTATTTGTAGTTGGTTTTATGTAAGGAGTGATGATAGGGCACTCAAGTACTTTCTCTCATAGCCCAATTTGCCTCCAATGCAAAGAAGATGGTTACTTACTTTGCCGAATTGTGGTTTTGAGATTGCATACAACAAAGGAAAGGACAATGTGGTTCGTAGATTCGTTATCTACTAGGATATGTGCTTTGAAATTTTGAAAAAGAGAATATTGGACCACTTACACCAGTAATTGGTCTTGTAGATATGTATGATTTTGTGCTATGGGAAGTGAGAGAAGCCTCCAAGCTCCCAATTTCTCCACACCCACTTCTTCTTGAATTCAATGCCACTTGCGCTTTGAATGTCAAGGGGAACCCTATGATATGAACAAGCTTGTGGGGTACTATGACATGTAGTTCTCAACCCCTTTTTAACCTTAGCCCACAACCCACTGAATTTATTTTGACCCTTCCCCTTATTATATAATATAAGCCTACCTAGGTATATTTAAATAATTTTGGTGAGGTTTGTTCCAATACCTTCTAAGCCAATGACCTGGAATCTAGGGTAAATCCTACCTTTCAAATTTTTTAAGGACAATGTAAGTTTCCCTAAATTCCCTTGTTTACTAGGTTTTTCAATTCATATACATTAGGATCTCTCTTTCCAAGAGATTCTTGATCATCAGAGTTGCTCATTATTTTATTTATCTTTGACCGAGTCAACTTATCTACATAATTTACTAATTATGGTATACATGCACATAGTATAATTCTTACGTTTGTATTTCTAAAATCAATATTAGGGCCAAATTAAAATTTCCTAATGTTTCAACAAAATATGCCTCATAATTCCCCATGGCTTTTTCTTTTTTACTATGGGGGTCTTGGTGCAAAATGAAAAATACTTTGATCAATTTCTCTCCTAAAAAATTACTACTTGGAATTTATTGCACATAAACTTTTTTAAAGGTTAGGAGGGATCTTACATAAGATCAAAGAGGTAAGAGCATTTAAGAGACACTCAGGTAAAAAGACATGGAAATACATGTGAATAAAGTGGCAGCATTAGCTTCTTTGTAGTTGGTTTTATGTAAGGAGTGATGATAGGGCTCTCAAGTACTTTCTCTTATAGCCCAATTTTCCTCCAAAGCAAAGAAGATGGTTACTTATTTTGCCGCATTGTGGTTTTGAGATTGCATACAACAAAGGAAAGGACAATGTGGTTTGTAGATTTGTTATCTACTAGGATATGCGGATATGTGTTCATTGTGGCAAGACATTAATCCGGATTAGATTATGGATATCTAGGAGGAGTATTTGCTTGTTGAGCCTCGAGGGGGTAGCCCATGTGGCTCAGAAATTATAGCAAGGGGGTTACTTTACTACAAGGATAGTGTATCCTCTACCTACTTTAGCATTCAATCGAAAAGTATTGGAAGAGATGCATTGTTCTCCAAAGGCATAGCTGGCATTTGGGTGTTTTCAGCCCTTTGGTATAGCGAGGAAAAGGAAACTCTAAAAATGAATGTGGAAAGACGTACCTAGGTATCTAAATGCACGCCATTTCAACTCAACAAAGATCCCACACATAAGCCCGATGGGTTTCTTTAGCCCGTACCAAATTTGGAAGGAAGATAGACTTGCATTACTATGGGCCTTCCTCATACAAGGAGGGGATGGGAAACCAATGATGTGAGAAGGGGATGGGATATCATTTATATGTTGATGGATAGGTTGCCGAAGATATCCCAATTTATGACTTCAAACATGAAGTATACAACATCGATAACTGCAATTGAATGCATGGAAATTGTGTTTAAGCTGTGCATGGGATGCCACAAAACTTGTGATGAGTGATATAGATGTTAAAATTTTTAAGTGTATTTTGGAGATCACTTTTTGAAAGTATGGGCCCCAAGTTTACACCAAGTTTAAAGGTGACTTATATGACATCAATGATGGCAATTGAACTCATGGAAACTGTGCTCAAGTCGCATGGAATACGGCTGAAAATTGTGAGTGATGGCAATGTCAAATTATTCATTCCCTGAAGTGGAAAAGGTAAAAAATCTTGTATGGAAGGGTACTTTAAAATTTTGAAAAAGAGAATATTGGACCACTTACACAAGTAATTGGGCTTGTAGATAGGTATGATTTTGTGCTGTAGGAAGTGAGCGAAGCCTCCAAGCTCCCAATTTCTCCGCACCCACTTCTTCTTGAATTCAATGGCACTCACGCTTTGAATGTTAGAGGGGAACCCGATGCTAAAGACAAGCTTGTGGGGTACTATGACATGTAGGAGCTACAGGGTATTGTTGTAAGGCCTTATTTGCACAAAATAAAAGCTTGCATTTTTGCCTCATGAAGCCCATGGAAAAATGAAGAGCTAGGGGTGCCTTTCTATAGGGGAACACGCTCCTTCATGCATGGGAAGGCTTGGAGTATGGTATAGCCAACCATGTACCCTAAGGGTTAACTCCATCTCGCTTGAGAAAAAAGTGGGTCAAACGCATACATGAATCTTAATTTGTCGGCTAGACTAAGGCAAACTCAAGCATCACTTTAGTAAAGTAATAGAATAGGGAGCCCAACACCACCAAACCACTTTGGTAACTACCATCTAACCAAAACCACATGCTGGAATACTACTTACCATTTTTTGCAAACCATTGCCCAATTCCATATGGTATTATAGCAACCCATAGTTTTCTCTCAACCCCTTTTTGACCTTAGCCCACTGAATTTATTTTGACCCTTGCCCTTATAATATAATATAAGCCTTAGCCTAGTTATATTTAAGTAATTTTGGTGAGGATTGTTTCAATACAGGTTAGGAGGGATCTTACGTAAGAATACAGAGGCAATAGCATTTGAGAGACACTCAGGTAAAAAGACATGGAAATACATTGTCAATAAAGTGGGCAACATCAGCTTATTTGTAGTTGGTTTTATGTCAGGAGTGATGATAGGGGACTTAAGTACTTTCTCTCAAAGCCCAATTTTCTTCCAAAGCAAAGAAGATGATTACTTACTTTGTCGAATTATGGTTTTGAGATTGCACACAACAAAGGAAAGGACAATGTGGTTTGTAGGTTCGTTATCTACTAGGATATGTGAATATGTGTTCATTGTGGCGAGAGATTTATAGGGATTGGATTATGGATATCTAGGAAGAGTGTTTGCTTGTTGATCCTCGAGGGGGCAGCCCATGTGGGTGAGAAATATAGCAAGGGGGCTACTTTACTACAAGGATAGAGTTATATTCTGCCTACTTTAGCATTCAATCTAAAAGTATTGGAACAGAGGCATTGTTCTCCAAAGGCAAAGCTGGCATTTGGGTGTTTTCAGCCCTTTGGTATAGCGAGGAAAAGGAAACACTAAAAACGAATGTGGAAAGATGTACCTAGGTATCTAGATGCATGACATTTCAACTTCACAAAGATCCCAATTAATGCCTTTAAACATGGAGTATACAACATCAATAATGGCATTTGAATTGATGGAAAGTGTGTTCGAGCTATGCATGGGATGCCACAAAACTTGTGATGAGTGATATAGATGTTAAAATTTTTAAGTGTATTTTGGAGATCACTTTTTGAAAGTATGGGCCCCAAGTTCACACCAAGTTCAAAGGTGACTCATATGACATCAATGATGGCAATTGACCTCATGGAAAGTGTGCTCAAGTCACATGGAATGCGGCCGAAAATTGTGAGCGATAGCAATGTCAAATTATTCATTCTCTGAAGATGAAAATGTAAAAGTCCTTGTATGGAAGGGTGCTTTAAAATTTTTAAAAAGAGAATATTGGACCACTTACACCAGTAATTGGGCTTGTAGATAGGTATGATTTTGTGCTGTGGAAAGTGAGAGAAGCCTCCAAGCTCCCAATTTCTCCACACCCACTTCTTCTTGAATTCAATGCCACTTGCGCTTTGAACGTAGAGGGAATCCCGATGATATGGACAAGCTTGTGGGGCATGGAGTATACATCAATAATGGCATTTGAATTGATGGAAAGTGTGTTCAAGCTATGCATGGGATGCCACAAAACTTGTGATGAGTGATATAGATGTTAAAATTTTTAAGTGTATTTTGGAGATCACTTTTTGAAAGTATGGGCCCCAAGTCACATCAAGTTCAAAGGTGACTCATATGACATCAATGACGGCAATTGACCTCATGGAAAGTGTGCTCAAGTCGCATGGAATGCGGCTGAAAATTGTGAGCGATAGCAATGTCAAATTATTCATTCTCTGAAGATGAAAATGTAAAAGTTCTTGTATGGAAGGGTGCTTTAAAATTTTGAAAAAGAGAATATTGGACCACTTACACCAGTAATTGGGCTTGTAGATAGGTATGATTTTGTGCTGTAGCAAGTGAGAGAAGCCTCCAAGCTCCCAATTTCTCCACACGCACTTCTTCTTGAATTCAATGCCACTTGCGCTTTGAACGTAGAGGGAAACCCGATGATATGGACAAGCTTGTGGGGTACTATGACATGTAGGAGTTACAAGGTATTGTTGTAAGGCCTTAATTGCTCAAAATAAAAGCTTGCACTTTTGCCTCATGAAGCCCATGGGAAAATGAAGAGCTACGCATGCCTTTCTATAGGGGAACATGCTCCTTCATGCATGGAAAGGCTCGGGTATGGTATAGCCAACCATGTACCCTAAGGGTTAACTCCATCTCCCGTGAGAAAAAGGGGTCAAACGCGTGCATGAATCTTAATTTGTGGGCTAGAGTAATGCGAACTCAAGAATCACGTAGTAAAGTATTAGAATAAGGAACCCGACACCACCAAACCACTCGATGATCAGAGTTTTTAAAGATCTTTGACCAAGTCAACTTATCTGTATAATTTACTAATTATGGTATACATGCACATAGTACAATTCTTACGTTTGTATTTCTAAAATCAATATTAGGGCCAAACTAAAATTTCCTAATGTTCCAACAAAATATGCCTCAAAATTCCCCATGGCTTTTTCTTTTTTATTGTGAGGGTCTTGGTGCAAAACAAAAAATACTTTTATCACTTTCTCTCCTAAAAAATTACTAGTATTGCACATAAACTTTATTACAGGTTAGGAGGGATCTTACATAAGATCACAGAGGTAATAGCATTTGAGAGACACTCAAGTAAAAACTTATGGAAATACATGTGAATAAAGTGGCAGCATTAGCTTATTTGTAGTTGGTTTTATGTAAGGAGTGATGATAGGGCACTCAAGTACTTTCTCTCATAGCCCAATTTGCCTCCAATGCAAAGAAGATGGTTACTTACTTTGCCGAATTGTGGTTTTGAGATTGCATACAACAAAGGAAAGGACAATGTGGTTCGTAGATTCGTTATCTACTAGGATATGTGCTTTGAAATTTTGAAAAAGAGAATATTGGACCACTTACACCAGTAATTGGTCTTGTAGATATGTATGATTTTGTGCTATGGGAAGTGAGAGAAGCCTCCAAGCTCCCAATTTCTCCACACCCACTTCTTCTTGAATTCAATGCCACTTGCGCTTTGAATGTCAAGGGGAACCCTATGATATGAACAAGCTTGTGGGGTACTATGACATGTAGTTCTCAACCCCTTTTTAACCTTAGCCCACAACCCACTGAATTTATTTTGACCCTTCCCCTTATTATATAATATAAGCCTACCTAGGTATATTTAAATAATTTTGGTGAGGTTTGTTCCAATACCTTCTAAGCCAATGACCTGGAATCTAGGGTAAATCCTACCTTTCAAATTTTTTAAGGACAATGTAAGTTTCCCTAAATTCCCTTGTTTACTAGGTTTTTCAATTCATATACATTAGGATCTCTCTTTCCAAGAGATTCTTGATCATCAGAGTTGCTCATTATTTTATTTATCTTTGACCGAGTCAACTTATCTACATAATTTACTAATTATGGTATACATGCACATAGTATAATTCTTACGTTTGTATTTCTAAAATCAATATTAGGGCCAAATTAAAATTTCCTAATGTTTCAACAAAATATGCCTCATAATTCCCCATGGCTTTTTCTTTTTTACTATGGGGGTCTTGGTGCAAAATGAAAAATACTTTGATCAATTTCTCTCCTAAAAAATTACTACTTGGAATTTATTGCACATAAACTTTTTTAAAGGTTAGGAGGGATCTTACATAAGATCAAAGAGGTAAGAGCATTTAAGAGACACTCAGGTAAAAAGACATGGAAATACATGTGAATAAAGTGGCAGCATTAGCTTCTTTGTAGTTGGTTTTATGTAAGGAGTGATGATAGGGCTCTCAAGTACTTTCTCTTATAGCCCAATTTTCCTCCAAAGCAAAGAAGATGGTTACTTATTTTGCCGCATTGTGGTTTTGAGATTGCATACAACAAAGGAAAGGACAATGTGGTTTGTAGATTTGTTATCTACTAGGATATGCGGATATGTGTTCATTGTGGCAAGACATTAATCCGGATTAGATTATGGATATCTAGGAGGAGTATTTGCTTGTTGAGCCTCGAGGGGGTAGCCCATGTGGCTCAGAAATTATAGCAAGGGGGTTACTTTACTACAAGGATAGTGTATCCTCTACCTACTTTAGCATTCAATCGAAAAGTATTGGAAGAGATGCATTGTTCTCCAAAGGCATAGCTGGCATTTGGGTGTTTTCAGCCCTTTGGTATAGCGAGGAAAAGGAAACTCTAAAAATGAATGTGGAAAGACGTACCTAGGTATCTAAATGCACGCCATTTCAACTCAACAAAGATCCCACACATAAGCCCGATGGGTTTCTTTAGCCCGTACCAAATTTGGAAGGAAGATAGACTTGCATTACTATGGGCCTTCCTCATACAAGGAGGGGATGGGAAACCAATGATGTGAGAAGGGGATGGGATATCATTTATATGTTGATGGATAGGTTGCCGAAGATATCCCAATTTATGACTTCAAACATGAAGTATACAACATCGATAACTGCAATTGAATGCATGGAAATTGTGTTTAAGCTGTGCATGGGATGCCACAAAACTTGTGATGAGTGATATAGATGTTAAAATTTTTAAGTGTATTTTGGAGATCACTTTTTGAAAGTATGGGCCCCAAGTTTACACCAAGTTTAAAGGTGACTCATATGACATCAATGATGGCAATTGAACTCATGGAAACTGTGCTCAAGTCGCATGGAATACGGCTGAAAATTGTGAGTGATAGCAATGTCAAATTATTCATTCTCTGAAGTGGAAAAGGTAAAAAATCTTGTATGGAAGGGTACTTTAAAATTTTGAAAAAGAGAATATTGGACCACTTACACAAGTAATTGGGCTTGTAGATAGGTATGATTTTGTGCTGTAGGAAGTGAGCGAAGCCTCCAAGCTCCCAATTTCTCCGCACCCACTTCTTCTTGAATTCAATGGCACTCACGCTTTGAATGTTAGAGGGGAACCCGATGCTAAAGACAAGCTTGTGGGGTACTATGACATGTAGGAGCTACAGGGTATTGTTGTAAGGCCTTATTTGCACAAAATAAAAGCTTGCATTTTTGCCTCATGAAGCCCATGGAAAAATGAAGAGCTAGGGGTGCCTTTCTATAGGGGAACACGCTCCTTCATGCATGGGAAGGCTTGGAGTATGGTATAGCCAACCATGTACCCTAAGGGTTAACTCCATCTCGCTTGAGAAAAAAGTGGGTCAAACGCATACATGAATCTTAATTTGTCGGCTAGACTAAGGCAAACTCAAGCATCACTTTAGTAAAGTAATAGAATAGGGAGCCCAACACCACCAAACCACTTTGGTAACTACCATCTAACCAAAACCACATGCTGGAATACTACTTACCATTTTTTGCAAACCATTGCCCAATTCCATATGGTATTATAGCAACCCATAGTTTTCTCTCAACCCCTTTTTGACCTTAGCCCACTGAATTTATTTTGACCCTTGCCCTTATAATATAATATAAGCCTTAGCCTAGTTATATTTAAGTAATTTTGGTGAGGATTGTTTCAATACAGGTTAGGAGGGATCTTACGTAAGAATACAGAGGCAATAGCATTTGAGAGACACTCAGGTAAAAAGACATGGAAATACATTGTCAATAAAGTGGGCAACATCAGCTTATTTGTAGTTGGTTTTATGTCAGGAGTGATGATAGGGGACTTAAGTACTTTCTCTCAAAGCCCAATTTTCTTCCAAAGCAAAGAAGATGATTACTTACTTTGTCGAATTATGGTTTTGAGATTGCACACAACAAAGGAAAGGACAATGTGGTTTGTAGGTTCGTTATCTACTAGGATATGTGAATATGTGTTCATTGTGGCGAGAGATTTATAGGGATTGGATTATGGATATCTAGGAAGAGTGTTTGCTTGTTGATCCTCGAGGGGGCAGCCCATGTGGGTGAGAAATATAGCAAGGGGGCTACTTTACTACAAGGATAGAGTTATATTCTGCCTACTTTAGCATTCAATCTAAAAGTATTGGAACAGAGGCATTGTTCTCCAAAGGCAAAGCTGGCATTTGGGTGTTTTCAGCCCTTTGGTATAGCGAGGAAAAGGAAACACTAAAAACGAATGTGGAAAGATGTACCTAGGTATCTAGATGCATGACATTTCAACTTCACAAAGATCCCAATTAATGCCTTTAAACATGGAGTATACAACATCAATAATGGCATTTGAATTGATGGAAAGTGTGTTCGAGCTATGCATGGGATGCCACAAAACTTGTGATGAGTGATATAGATGTTAAAATTTTTAAGTGTATTTTGGAGATCACTTTTTGAAAGTATGGGCCCCAAGTTCACACCAAGTTCAAAGGTGACTCATATGACATCAATGATGGCAATTGACCTCATGGAAAGTGTGCTCAAGTCACATGGAATGCGGCCGAAAATTGTGAGCGATAGCAATGTCAAATTATTCATTCTCTGAAGATGAAAATGTAAAAGTCCTTGTATGGAAGGGTGCTTTAAAATTTTTAAAAAGAGAATATTGGACCACTTACACCAGTAATTGGGCTTGTAGATAGGTATGATTTTGTGCTGTGGAAAGTGAGAGAAGCCTCCAAGCTCCCAATTTCTCCACACCCACTTCTTCTTGAATTCAATGCCACTTGCGCTTTGAACGTAGAGGGAATCCCGATGATATGGACAAGCTTGTGGGGCATGGAGTATACATCAATAATGGCATTTGAATTGATGGAAAGTGTGTTCAAGCTATGCATGGGATGCCACAAAACTTGTGATGAGTGATATAGATGTTAAAATTTTTAAGTGTATTTTGGAGATCACTTTTTGAAAGTATGGGCCCCAAGTCACATCAAGTTCAAAGGTGACTCATATGACATCAATGACGGCAATTGACCTCATGGAAAGTGTGCTCAAGTCGCATGGAATGCGGCTGAAAATTGTGAGCGATAGCAATGTCAAATTATTCATTCTCTGAAGATGAAAATGTAAAAGTTCTTGTATGGAAGGGTGCTTTAAAATTTTGAAAAAGAGAATATTGGACCACTTACACCAGTAATTGGGCTTGTAGATAGGTATGATTTTGTGCTGTAGCAAGTGAGAGAAGCCTCCAAGCTCCCAATTTCTCCACACGCACTTCTTCTTGAATTCAATGCCACTTGCGCTTTGAACGTAGAGGGAAACCCGATGATATGGACAAGCTTGTGGGGTACTATGACATGTAGGAGTTACAAGGTATTGTTGTAAGGCCTTAATTGCTCAAAATAAAAGCTTGCACTTTTGCCTCATGAAGCCCATGGGAAAATGAAGAGCTACGCATGCCTTTCTATAGGGGAACATGCTCCTTCATGCATGGAAAGGCTCGGGTATGGTATAGCCAACCATGTACCCTAAGGGTTAACTCCATCTCCCGTGAGAAAAAGGGGTCAAACGCGTGCATGAATCTTAATTTGTGGGCTAGAGTAATGCGAACTCAAGAATCACGTAGTAAAGTATTAGAATAAGGAACCCGACACCACCAAACCACTCGATGATCAGAGTTTTTAAAGATCTTTGACCAAGTCAACTTATCTGTATAATTTACTAATTATGGTATACATGCACATAGTACAATTCTTACGTTTGTATTTCTAAAATCAATATTAGGGCCAAACTAAAATTTCCTAATGTTCCAACAAAATATGCCTCAAAATTCCCCATGGCTTTTTCTTTTTTATTGTGAGGGTCTTGGTGCAAAACAAAAAATACTTTTATCACTTTCTCTCCTAAAAAATTACTAGTATTGCACATAAACTTTATTACAGGTTAGGAGGGATCTTACATAAGATCACAGAGGTAATAGCATTTGAGAGACACTCAAGTAAAAACTTATGGAAATACATGTGAATAAAGTGGCAGCATTAGCTTATTTGTAGTTGGTTTTATGTAAGGAGTGATGATAGGGCACTCAAGTACTTTCTCTCATAGCCCAATTTGCCTCCAATGCAAAGAAGATGGTTACTTACTTTGCCGAATTGTGGTTTTGAGATTGCATACAACAAAGGAAAGGACAATGTGGTTCGTAGATTCGTTATCTACTAGGATATGTGCTTTGAAATTTTGAAAAAGAGAATATTGGACCACTTACACCAGTAATTGGTCTTGTAGATATGTATGATTTTGTGCTATGGGAAGTGAGAGAAGCCTCCAAGCTCCCAATTTCTCCACACCCACTTCTTCTTGAATTCAATGCCACTTGCGCTTTGAATGTCAAGGGGAACCCTATGATATGAACAAGCTTGTGGGGTACTATGACATGTAGTTCTCAACCCCTTTTTAACCTTAGCCCACAACCCACTGAATTTATTTTGACCCTTCCCCTTATTATATAATATAAGCCTACCTAGGTATATTTAAATAATTTTGGTGAGGTTTGTTCCAATACCTTCTAAGCCAATGACCTGGAATCTAGGGTAAATCCTACCTTTCAAATTTTTTAAGGACAATGTAAGTTTCCCTAAATTCCCTTGTTTACTAGGTTTTTCAATTCATATACATTAGGATCTCTCTTTCCAAGAGATTCTTGATCATCAGAGTTGCTCATTATTTTATTTATCTTTGACCGAGTCAACTTATCTACATAATTTACTAATTATGGTATACATGCACATAGTATAATTCTTACGTTTGTATTTCTAAAATCAATATTAGGGCCAAATTAAAATTTCCTAATGTTTCAACAAAATATGCCTCATAATTCCCCATGGCTTTTTCTTTTTTACTATGGGGGTCTTGGTGCAAAATGAAAAATACTTTGATCAATTTCTCTCCTAAAAAATTACTACTTGGAATTTATTGCACATAAACTTTTTTAAAGGTTAGGAGGGATCTTACATAAGATCAAAGAGGTAAGAGCATTTAAGAGACACTCAGGTAAAAAGACATGGAAATACATGTGAATAAAGTGGCAGCATTAGCTTCTTTGTAGTTGGTTTTATGTAAGGAGTGATGATAGGGCTCTCAAGTACTTTCTCTTATAGCCCAATTTTCCTCCAAAGCAAAGAAGATGGTTACTTATTTTGCCGCATTGTGGTTTTGAGATTGCATACAACAAAGGAAAGGACAATGTGGTTTGTAGATTTGTTATCTACTAGGATATGCGGATATGTGTTCATTGTGGCAAGACATTAATCCGGATTAGATTATGGATATCTAGGAGGAGTATTTGCTTGTTGAGCCTCGAGGGGGTAGCCCATGTG
This sequence comes from Cibotium barometz, assembly GCF_041138505.1. Taxonomy (NCBI): domain Eukaryota; kingdom Viridiplantae; phylum Streptophyta; class Polypodiopsida; order Cyatheales; family Cibotiaceae; genus Cibotium; species Cibotium barometz. The sequence continues at coordinate 4,589,768 of NC_141066.1, read as the reverse complement.
GCTCAGAAATTATAGCAAGGGGGTTACTTTACTACAAGGATAGTGTATCCTCTACCTACTTTAGCATTCAATCGAAAAGTATTGGAAGAGATGCATTGTTCTCCAAAGGCATAGCTGGCATTTGGGTGTTTTCAGCCCTTTGGTATAGCGAGGAAAAGGAAACTCTAAAAATGAATGTGGAAAGACGTACCTAGGTATCTAAATGCACGCCATTTCAACTCAACAAAGATCCCACACATAAGCCCGATGGGTTTCTTTAGCCCGTACCAAATTTGGAAGGAAGATAGACTTGCATTACTATGGGCCTTCCTCATACAAGGAGGGGATGGGAAACCAATGATGTGAGAAGGGGATGGGATATCATTTATATGTTGATGGATAGGTTGCCGAAGATATCCCAATTTATGACTTCAAACATGAAGTATACAACATCGATAACTGCAATTGAATGCATGGAAATTGTGTTTAAGCTGTGCATGGGATGCCACAAAACTTGTGATGAGTGATATAGATGTTAAAATTTTTAAGTGTATTTTGGAGATCACTTTTTGAAAGTATGGGCCCCAAGTTTACACCAAGTTTAAAGGTGACTTATATGACATCAATGATGGCAATTGAACTCATGGAAACTGTGCTCAAGTCGCATGGAATACGGCTGAAAATTGTGAGTGATAGCAATGTCAAATTATTCATTCTCTGAAGTGGAAAAGGTAAAAAATCTTGTATGGAAGGGTACTTTAAAATTTTGAAAAAGAGAATATTGGACCACTTACACAAGTAATTGGGCTTGTAGATAGGTATGATTTTGTGCTGTAGGAAGTGAGCGAAGCCTCCAAGCTCCCAATTTCTCCGCACCCACTTCTTCTTGAATTCAATGGCACTCACGCTTTGAATGTTAGAGGGGAACCCGATGCTAAAGACAAGCTTGTGGGGTACTATGACATGTAGGAGCTACAGGGTATTGTTGTAAGGCCTTATTTGCACAAAATAAAAGCTTGCATTTTTGCCTCATGAAGCCCATGGAAAAATGAAGAGCTAGGGGTGCCTTTCTATAGGGGAACACGCTCCTTCATGCATGGGAAGGCTTGGAGTATGGTATAGCCAACCATGTACCCTAAGGGTTAACTCCATCTCGCTTGAGAAAAAAGTGGGTCAAACGCATACATGAATCTTAATTTGTCGGCTAGACTAAGGCAAACTCAAGCATCACTTTAGTAAAGTAATAGAATAGGGAGCCCAACACCACCAAACCACTTTGGTAACTACCATCTAACCAAAACCACATGCTGGAATACTACTTACCATTTTTTGCAAACCATTGCCCAATTCCATATGGTATTATAGCAACCCATAGTTTTCTCTCAACCCCTTTTTGACCTTAGCCCACTGAATTTATTTTGACCCTTGCCCTTATAATATAATATAAGCCTTAGCCTAGTTATATTTAAGTAATTTTGGTGAGGATTGTTTCAATACAGGTTAGGAGGGATCTTACGTAAGAATACAGAGGCAATAGCATTTGAGAGACACTCAGGTAAAAAGACATGGAAATACATTGTCAATAAAGTGGGCAACATCAGCTTATTTGTAGTTGGTTTTATGTCAGGAGTGATGATAGGGGACTTAAGTACTTTCTCTCAAAGCCCAATTTTCTTCCAAAGCAAAGAAGATGATTACTTACTTTGTCGAATTATGGTTTTGAGATTGCACACAACAAAGGAAAGGACAATGTGGTTTGTAGGTTCGTTATCTACTAGGATATGTGAATATGTGTTCATTGTGGCGAGAGATTTATAGGGATTGGATTATGGATATCTAGGAAGAGTGTTTGCTTGTTGATCCTCGAGGGGGCAGCCCATGTGGGTGAGAAATATAGCAAGGGGGCTACTTTACTACAAGGATAGAGTTATATTCTGCCTACTTTAGCATTCAATCTAAAAGTATTGGAACAGAGGCATTGTTCTCCAAAGGCAAAGCTGGCATTTGGGTGTTTTCAGCCCTTTGGTATAGCGAGGAAAAGGAAACACTAAAAACGAATGTGGAAAGATGTACCTAGGTATCTAGATGCATGACATTTTAACTTCACAAAGATCCCAATTAATGCCTTTAAACATGGAGTATACAACATCAATAATGGCATTTGAATTGATGGAAAGTGTGTTCGAGCTATGCATGGGATGCCACAAAACTTGTGATGAGTGATATAGATGTTAAAATTTTTAAGTGTATTTTGGAGATCACTTTTTGAAAGTATGGGCCCCAAGTTCACACCAAGTTCAAAGGTGACTCATATGACATCAATGATGGCAATTGACCTCATGGAAAGTGTGCTCAAGTCACATGGAATGCGGCCGAAAATTGTGAGCGATAGCAATGTCAAATTATTCATTCTCTGAAGATGAAAATGTAAAAGTCCTTGTATGGAAGGGTGCTTTAAAATTTTTAAAAAGAGAATATTGGACCACTCACACCAGTAATTGGGCTTGTAGATAGGTATGATTTTGTGCTGTGGAAAGTGAGAGAAGCCTCCAAGCTCCCAATTTCTCCACACCCACTTCTTCTTGAATTCAATGCCACTTGCGCTTTGAACGTAGAGGGAATCCCGATGATATGGACAAGCTTGTGGGGCATGGAGTATACATCAATAATGGCATTTGAATTGATGGAAAGTGTGTTCAAGCTATGCATGGGATGCCACAAAACTTGTGATGAGTGATATAGATGTTAAAATTTTTAACTGTATTTTGGAGATCACTTTTTGAAAGTATGGGCCCCAAGTCACATCAAGTTCAAAGGTGACTCATATGACATCAATGACGGCAATTGACCTCATGGAAAGTGTGCTCAAGTCGCATGGAATGCGGCTGAAAATTGTGAGCGATAGCAAGTAATAGAATAGGGAGCCCAACACCACCAAACCACTTTGGTAACTACCATCTAACCAAAACCACATGCTGGAATACTACTTACCATTTTTTACAAACCATTGCCCAATTCCATATGGTATTATAGCAACCCATAGTTTTCTCTCAACCCCTTTTTGACCTTAGCCCACTGAATTTATTTTGACCCTTGCCCTTATAATATAATATAAGCCTTAGCCTAGTTATATTTAAGTAATTTTGGTGAGGATTGTTTCAATACAGGTTAGGAGGGATCTTACGTAAGAATACAGAGGCAATAGCATTTGAGAGACACTCGGGTAAAAAGACATGGAAATACATTGTCAATAAAGTGGGCAACATCAGCTTATTTGTAGTTGGTTTTATGTCAGGAGTGATGATAGGGGACTTAAGTACTTTCTCTCAAAGCCCAATTTTCTTCCAAAGCAAAGAAGATGATTACTTACTTTGTCGAATTATGGTTTTGAGATTGCACACAACAAAGGAAAGGACAATGTGGTTTGTAGGTTCGTTATCTACTAGGATATGTGAATATGTGTTCATTGTGGCGAGAGATTTATAGGGATTGGATTATGGATATCTAGGAAGAGTGTTTGCTTGTTGATCCTCGAGGGGGCAGCCCATGTGGGTGAGAAATATAGCAAGGGGGCTACTTTACTACAAGGATAGAGTTATATTCTGCCTACTTTAGCATTCAATCTAAAAGTATTGGAACAGAGGCATTGTTCTCCAAAGGCAAAGCTGGCATTTGGGTGTTTTCAGCCCTTTGGTATAGCGAGGAAAAGGAAACACTAAAAACGAATGTGGAAAGATGTACCTAGGTATCTAGATGCATGACATTTCAACTTCACAAAGATCCCAATTAATGCCTTTAAACATGGAGTATACAACATCAATAATGGCATTTGAATTGATGGAAAGTGTGTTCAAGCTATGCATGGGATGCCACAAAACTTGTGATGAGTGATATAGATGTTAAAATTTTTAAGTGTATTTTGGAGATCACTTTTTGAAAGTATGGGCCCCAAGTTCACACCAAGTTCAAAGGTGACTCATATGACATCAATGATGGCAATTGACCTCATGGAAAGTGTGCTCAAGTCACATGGAATGCGGCCGAAAATTGTGAGCGATAGCAATGTCAAATTATTCATTCTCTGAAGATGAAAATGTAAAAGTCCTTGTATGGAAGGGTGCTTTAAAATTTTTAAAAAGAGAATATTGGACCACTTACACCAGTAATTGGGCTTGTAAATAGGTATGATTTTGTGCTGTGGAAAGTGAGAGAAGCCTCCAAGCTCCCAATTTCTCCACACCCACTTCTTCTTGAATTCAATGCCACTTGCGCTTTGAACGTAGAGGGAATCCCGATGATATGGACAAGCTTGTGGGGCATGGAGTATACATCAATAATGGCATTTGAATTGATGGAAAGTGTGTTCAAGCTATGCATGGGATGCCACAAAACTTGTGATGAGTGATATAGATGTTAAAATTTTTAAGTGTATTTTGGAGATCACTTTTTGAAAGTATGGGCCCCAAGTCACATCAAGTTCAAAGGTGACTCATATGACATCAATGACGGCAATTGACCTCATGGAAAGTGTGCTCAAGTCGCATGGAATGCGGCTGAAAATTGTGAGCGATAGCAAGTAATAGAATAGGGAGCCCAACACCACCAAACCACTTTGGTAACTACCATCTAACCAAAACCACATGCTGGAATACTACTTACCATTTTTTGCAAACCATTGCCCAATTCCATATGGTATTATAGCAACCCATAGTTTTCTCTCAACCCCTTTTTGACCTTAGCCCACTGAATTTATTTTGACCCTTGCCCTTATAATATAATATAAGCCTTAGCCTAGTTATATTTAAGTAATTTTGGTGAGGATTGTTTCAATACAGGTTAGGAGGGATCTTACGTAAGAATACAGAGGCAATAGCATTTGAGAGACACTCAGGTAAAAAGACATGGAAATACATTGTCAATAAAGTGGGCAACATCAGCTTATTTGTAGTTGGTTTTATGTCAGGAGTGATGATAGGGGACTTAAGTACTTTCTCTCAAAGCCCAATTTTCTTCCAAAGCAAAGAAGATGATTACTTACTTTGTCGAATTATGGTTTTGAGATTGCACACAACAAAGGAAAGGACAATGTGGTTTGTAGGTTCGTTATCTACTAGGATATCTGAATATGTGTTCATTGTGGCGAGAGATTTATAGGGATTGGATTATGGATATCTAGGAAGAGTGTTTGCTTGTTGATCCTCGAGGGGGCAGCCCATGTGGGTGAGAAATATAGCAAGGGGGCTACTTTACTACAAGGATAGAGTTATATTCTGCCTACTTTAGCATTCAATCTAAAAGTATTGGAACAGAGGCATTGTTCTCCAAAGGCAAAGCTGGCATTTGGGTGTTTTCAGCCCTTTGGTATAGCGAGGAAAAGGAAACACTAAAAACGAATGTGGAAAGATGTACCTAGGTATCTAGATGCATGACATTTCAACTTCACAAAGATCCCAATTAATGCCTTTAAACATGGAGTATACAACATCAATAATGGCATTTGAATTGATGGAAAGTGTGTTCGAGCTATGCATGGGATGCCACAAAACTTGTGATGAGTGATATAGATGTTAAAATTTTTAAGTGTATTTTGGAGATCACTTTTTGAAAGTATGGGCCCCAAGTTCACACCAAGTTCAAAGGTGACTCATATGACATCAATGATGGCAATTGACCTCATGGAAAGTGTGCTCAAGTCACATGGAATGCGGCCGAAAATTGTGAGCGATAGCAATGTCAAATTATTCATTCTCTGAAGATGAAAATGTAAAAGTCCTTGTATGGAAGGGTGCTTTAAAATTTTTAAAAAGAGAATATTGGACCACTTACACCAGTAATTGGGCTTGTAGATAGGTATGATTTTGTGCTGTGGAAAGTGAGAGAAGCCTCCAAGCTCCCAATTTCTCCACACCCACTTCTTCTTGAATTCAATGCCACTTGCGCTTTGAACGTAGAGGGAATCCCGATGATATGGACAAGCTTGTGGGGCATGGAGTATACATCAATAATGGCATTTGAATTGATGGAAAGTGTGTTCAAGCTATGCATGGGATGCCACAAAACTTGTGATGAGTGATATAGATGTTAAAATTTTTAAGTGTATTTTGGAGATCACTTTTTGAAAGTATGGGCCCCAAGTCACATCAAGTTCAAAGGTGACTCATATGACATCAATGACGGCAATTGACCTCATGGAAAGTGTGCTCAAGTCGCATGGAATGCGGCTGAAAATTGTGAGCGATAGCAATGTCAAATTATTCATTCTCTGAAGATGAAAATGTAAAAGTTCTTGTATGGAAGGGTGCTTTAAAATTTTGAAAAAGAGAATATTGGACCACTTACACCAGTAATTGGGCTTGTAGATAGGTATGATTTTGTGCTGTAGCAAGTGAGAGAAGCCTCCAAGCTCCCAATTTCTCCACACGCACTTCTTCTTGAATTCAATGCCACTTGCGCTTTGAACGTAGAGGGAAACCCGATGATATGGACAAGCTTGTGGGGTACTATGACATGTAGGAGTTACAAGGTATTGTTGTAAGGCCTTAATTGCTCAAAATAAAAGCTTGCACTTTTGCCTCATGAAGCCCATGGGAAAATGAAGAGCTACGCATGCCTTTCTATAGGGGAACATGCTCCTTCATGCATGGAAAGGCTCGGGTATGGTATAGCCAACCATGTACCCTAAGGGTTAACTCCATCTCCCGTGAGAAAAAGGGGTCAAACGCGTGCATGAATCTTAATTTGTGGGCTAGAGTAATGCGAACTCAAGAATCACGTAGTAAAGTATTAGAATAAGGAACCCGACACCACCAAACCACTCGATGATCAGAGTTTTTAAAGATCTTTGACCAAGTCAACTTATCTGTATAATTTACTAATTATGGTATACATGCACATAGTACAATTCTTACGTTTGTATTTCTAAAATCAATATTAGGGCCAAACTAAAATTTCCTAATGTTCCAACAAAATATGCCTCAAAATTCTCCATGGCTTTTTCTTTTTTATTGTGAGGGTCTTGGTGCAAAACAAAAAATACTTTTATCACTTTCTCTCCTAAAAAATTACTAGTATTGCACATAAACTTTATTACAGGTTAGGAGGGATCTTACATAAGATCACAGAGGTAATAGCATTTGAGAGACACTCAAGTAAAAACTTATGGAAATACATGTGAATAAAGTGGCAGCATTAGCTTATTTGTAGTTGGTTTTATGTAAGGAGTGATGATAGGGCACTCAAGTACTTTCTCTCATAGCCCAATTTGCCTCCAATGCAAAGAAGATGGTTACTTACTTTGCCGAATTGTGGTTTTGAGATTGCATACAACAAAGGAAAGGACAATGTGGTTCGTAGATTCGTTATCTACTAGGATATGTGCTTTGAAATTTTGAAAAAGAGAATATTGGACCACTTACACCAGTAATTGGTCTTGTAGATATGTATGATTTTGTGCTATGGGAAGTGAGAGAAGCCTCCAAGCTCCCAATTTCTCCACACCCACTTCTTCTTGAATTCAATGCCACTTGCGCTTTGAATGTCAAGGGGAACCCTATGATATGAACAAGCTTGTGGGGTACTATGACATGTAGTAGTTACAAGGTAGTTTTGTAAGGCCTTAATTGCACAAAATACAAGCTTGCATTTTTGCCTCATGAAGCCCATGGGAGATTGAAGAGCTACGGGTGCCTTTCTATAGGGGAACAGGCTCCTTCATGCATGGGAAGGCTCGGAGTATGGTATAGCCAACCATGTACCCTAGGGTTTAACTCCATCTCGCTTGAGAAAAGGGGATCAAACGCGTGCATGAATCTTTATTTGTGGGCTAGTAGACTAGGATCCCGACATGACCAAACCACTTTGGTAACTACCATCTAACCAAAACCACAATCTACAATACTACTTACCATTTTTCACAAACCATTGCCCAATTCCATATGGTATTATAGCAACCCATAGTTTTCTCTCAACCCCTTTTTAACCTTAGCCCACAACCCACTGAATTTATTTTGACCCTTCCCCTTATTATATAATATAAGCCTACCTAGGTATATTTAAATAATTTTGGTGAGGTTTGTTCCAATACCTTCTAAGCCAATGACCTGGAATCTAGGGTAAATCCTACCTTTCAAATTTTTTAAGGACAATGTTAGTTTCCCTAAATTCCCTTGTTTACTAGGTTTTTCAATTCATATACATTAGGATCTCTCTTTCCAAGAGATTCTTGATCATCAGAGTTGCTCATTATTTTATTTATCTTTGACCGAGTCAACTTATCTACATAATTTACTAATTATGGTATACATGCACATAGTATAATTCTTACGTTTGTATTTCTAAAATCAATATTAGGGCCAAATTAAAATTTCCTAATGTTTCAACAAAATATGCCTCATAATTCCCCATGGCTTTTTCTTTTTTACTATGGGGGTCTTGGTGCAAAATGAAAAATACTTTGATCAATTTCTCTCCTAAAAAATTACTACTTGGAATTTATTGCACATAAACTTTTTTAAAGGTTAGGAGGGATCTTACATAAGATCCAAGAGGTAAGAGCATTTAAGAGACACTCAGGTAAAAAGACATGGAAATACATGTGAATAAAGTGGCAGCATTAGCTTCTTTGTAGTTGGTTTTATGTAAGGAGTGATGATAGGGCTCTCAAGTACTTTCTCTTATAGCCCAATTTTCCTCCAACCAAAGCAAAGAAGATGGTTACTTATTTTGCCGCATTGTGGTTTTGAGATTGCATACAACAAAGGAAAGGACAATGTGGTTTGTAGATTTGTTATCTACTAGGATATGCGGATATGTGTTCATTGTGGCAAGACATTAATCCGGATTAGATTATGGATATCTAGGAGGAGTATTTGCTTGTTGAGCCTCGAGGGGGTAGCCCATGTGGCTCAGAAATTATAGCAAGGGGGTTACTTTACTACAAGGATAGTGTATCCTCTACCTACTTTAGCATTCAATCGAAAAGTATTGGAAGAGATGCATTGTTCTCCAAAGGCATAGCTGGCATTTGGGTGTTTTCAGCCCTTTGGTATAGCGAGGAAAAGGAAACTCTAAAAATGAATGTGGAAAGACGTACCTAGGTATCTAAATGCACGCCATTTCAACTCAACAAAGATCCCACACATAAGCCCGATGGGTTTCTTTAGCCCGTACCAAATTTGGAAGGAAGATAGACTTGCATTACTATGGGCCTTCCTCATACAAGGAGGGGATGGGAAACCAATGATGTGAGAAGGGGATGGGATATCATTTATATGTTGATGGATAGGTTGCCGAAGATATCCCAATTTATGACTTCAAACATGAAGTATACAACATCGATAACTGCAATTGAATGCATGGAAATTGTGTTTAAGCTGTGCATGGGATGCCACAAAACTTGTGATGAGTGATATAGATGTTAAAATTTTTAAGTGTATTTTGGAGATCACTTTTTGAAAGTATGGGCCCCAAGTTTACACCAAGTTTAAAGGTGACTTATATGACATCAATGATGGCAATTGAACTCATGGAAACTGTGCTCAAGTCGCATGGAATACGGCTGAAAATTGTGAGTGATAGCAATGTCAAATTATTCATTCTCTGAAGTGGAAAAGGTAAAAAATCTTGTATGGAAGGGTACTTTAAAATTTTGAAAAAGAGAATATTGGACCACTTACACAAGTAATTGGGCTTGTAGATAGGTATGATTTTGTGCTGTAGGAAGTGAGCGAAGCCTCCAAGCTCCCAATTTCTCCGCACCCACTTCTTCTTGAATTCAATGGCACTCACGCTTTGAATGTTAGAGGGGAACCCGATGCTAAAGACAAGCTTGTGGGGTACTATGACATGTAGGAGCTACAGGGTATTGTTGTAAGGCCTTATTTGCACAAAATAAAAGCTTGCATTTTTGCCTCATGAAGCCCATGGAAAAATGAAGAGCTAGGGGTGCCTTTCTATAGGGGAACACGCTCCTTCATGCATGGGAAGGCTTGGAGTATGGTATAGCCAACCATGTACCCTAAGGGTTAACTCCATCTCGCTTGAGAAAAAAGTGGGTCAAACGCATACATGAATCTTAATTTGTCGGCTAGACTAAGGCAAACTCAAGCATCACTTTAGTAAAGTAATAGAATAGGGAGCCCAACACCACCAAACCACTTTGGTAACTACCATCTAACCAAAACCACATGCTGGAATACTACTTACCATTTTTTGCAAACCATTGCCCAATTCCATATGGTATTATAGCAACCCATAGTTTTCTCTCAACCCCTTTTTGACCTTAGCCCACTGAATTTATTTTGACCCTTGCCCTTATAATATAATATAAGCCTTAGCCTAGTTATATTTAAGTAATTTTGGTGAGGATTGTTTCAATACAGGTTAGGAGGGATCTTACGTAAGAATACAGAGGCAATAGCATTTGAGAGACACTCAGGTAAAAAGACATGGAAATACATTGTCAATAAAGTGGGCAACATCAGCTTATTTGTAGTTGGTTTTATGTCAGGAGTGATGATAGGGGACTTAAGTACTTTCTCTCAAAGCCCAATTTTCTTCCAAAGCAAAGAAGATGATTACTTACTTTGTCGAATTATGGTTTTGAGATTGCACACAACAAAGGAAAGGACAATGTGGTTTGTAGGTTCGTTATCTACTAGGATATGTGAATATGTGTTCATTGTGGCGAGAGATTTATAGGGATTGGATTATGGATATCTAGGAAGAGTGTTTGCTTGTTGATCCTCGAGGGGGCAGCCCATGTGGGTGAGAAATATAGCAAGGGGGCTACTTTACTACAAGGATAGAGTTATATTCTGCCTACTTTAGCATTCAATCTAAAAGTATTGGAACAGAGGCATTGTTCTCCAAAGGCAAAGCTGGCATTTGGGTGTTTTCAGCCCTTTGGTATAGCGAGGAAAAGGAAACACTAAAAACGAATGTGGAAAGATGTACCTAGGTATCTAGATGCATGACATTTTAACTTCACAAAGATCCCAATTAATGCCTTTAAACATGGAGTATACAACATCAATAATGGCATTTGAATTGATGGAAAGTGTGTTCGAGCTATGCATGGGATGCCACAAAACTTGTGATGAGTGATATAGATGTTAAAATTTTTAAGTGTATTTTGGAGATCACTTTTTGAAAGTATGGGCCCCAAGTTCACACCAAGTTCAAAGGTGACTCATATGACATCAATGATGGCAATTGACCTCATGGAAAGTGTGCTCAAGTCACATGGAATGCGGCCGAAAATTGTGAGCGATAGCAATGTCAAATTATTCATTCTCTGAAGATGAAAATGTAAAAGTCCTTGTATGGAAGGGTGCTTTAAAATTTTTAAAAAGAGAATATTGGACCACTCACACCAGTAATTGGGCTTGTAGATAGGTATGATTTTGTGCTGTGGAAAGTGAGAGAAGCCTCCAAGCTCCCAATTTCTCCACACCCACTTCTTCTTGAATTCAATGCCACTTGCGCTTTGAACGTAGAGGGAATCCCGATGATATGGACAAGCTTGTGGGGCATGGAGTATACATCAATAATGGCATTTGAATTGATGGAAAGTGTGTTCAAGCTATGCATGGGATGCCACAAAACTTGTGATGAGTGATATAGATGTTAAAATTTTTAAGTGTATTTTGGAGATCACTTTTTGAAAGTATGGGCCCCAAGTCACATCAAGTTCAAAGGTGACTCATATGACATCAATGACGGCAATTGACCTCATGGAAAGTGTGCTCAAGTCGCATGGAATGCGGCTGAAAATTGTGAGCGATAGCAAGTAATAGAATAGGGAGCCCAACACCACCAAACCACTTTGGTAACTACCATCTAACCAAAACCACATGCTGGAATACTACTTACCATTTTTTACAAACCATTGCCCAATTCCATATGGTATTATAGCAACCCATAGTTTTCTCTCAACCCCTTTTTGACCTTAGCCCACTGAATTTATTTTGACCCTTGCCCTTATAATATAATATAAGCCTTAGCCTAGTTATATTTAAGTAATTTTGGTGAGGATTGTTTCAATACAGGTTAGGAGGGATCTTACGTAAGAATACAGAGGCAATAGCATTTGAGAGACACTCGGGTAAAAAGACATGGAAATACATTGTCAATAAAGTGGGCAACATCAGCTTATTTGTAGTTGGTTTTATGTCAGGAGTGATGATAGGGGACTTAAGTACTTTCTCTCAAAGCCCAATTTTCTTCCAAAGCAAAGAAGATGATTACTTACTTTGTCGAATTATGGTTTTGAGATTGCACACAACAAAGGAAAGGACAATGTGGTTTGTAGGTTCGTTATCTACTAGGATATGTGAATATGTGTTCATTGTGGCGAGAGATTTATAGGGATTGGATTATGGATATCTAGGAAGAGTGTTTGCTTGTTGATCCTCGAGGGGGCAGCCCATGTGGGTGAGAAATATAGCAAGGGGGCTACTTTACTACAAGGATAGAGTTATATTCTGCCTACTTTAGCATTCAATCTAAAAGTATTGGAACAGAGGCATTGTTCTCCAAAGGCAAAGCTGGCATTTGGGTGTTTTCAGCCCTTTGGTATAGCGAGGAAAAGGAAACACTAAAAACGAATGTGGAAAGATGTACCTAGGTATCTAGATGCATGACATTTCAACTTCACAAAGATCCCAATTAATGCCTTTAAACATGGAGTATACAACATCAATAATGGCATTTGAATTGATGGAAAGTGTGTTCGAGCTATGCATGGGATGCCACAAAACTTGTGATGAGTGATATAGATGTTAAAATTTTTAAGTGTATTTTGGAGATCACTTTTTGAAAGTATGGGCCCCAAGTTCACACCAAGTTCAAAGGTGACTCATATGACATCAATGATGGCAATTGACCTCATGGAAAGTGTGCTCAAGTCACATGGAATGCGGCCGAAAATTGTGAGCGATAGCAATGTCAAATTATTCATTCTCTGAAGATGAAAATGTAAAAGTCCTTGTATGGAAGGGTGCTTTAAAATTTTTAAAAAGAGAATATTGGACCACTTACACCAGTAATTGGGCTTGTAGATAGGTATGATTTTGTGCTGTGGAAAGTGAGAGAAGCCTCCAAGCTCCCAATTTCTCCACACCCACTTCTTCTTGAATTCAATGCCACTTGCGCTTTGAACGTAGAGGGAATCCCGATGATATGGACAAGCTTGTGGGGCATGGAGTATACATCAATAATGGCATTTGAATTGATGGAAAGTGTGTTCAAGCTATGCATGGGATGCCACAAAACTTGTGATGAGTGATATAGATGTTAAAATTTTTAAGTGTATTTTGGAGATCACTTTTTGAAAGTATGGGCCCCAAGTCACATCAAGTTCAAAGGTGACTCATATGACATCAATGACGGCAATTGACCTCATGGAAAGTGTGCTCAAGTCGCATGGAATGCGGCTGAAAATTGTGAGCGATAGCAATGTCAAATTATTCATTCTCTGAAGATGAAAATGTAAAAGTTCTTGTATGGAAGGGTGCTTTAAAATTTTGAAAAAGAGAATATTGGACCACTTACACCAGTAATTGGGCTTGTAGATAGGTATGATTTTGTGCTGTAGCAAGTGAGAGAAGCCTCCAAGCTCCCAATTTCTCCACACGCACTTCTTCTTGAATTCAATGCCACTTGCGCTTTGAACGTAGAGGGAAACCCGATGATATGGACAAGCTTGTGGGGTACTATGACATGTAGGAGTTACAAGGTATTGTTGTAAGGCCTTAATTGCTCAAAATAAAAGCTTGCACTTTTGCCTCATGAAGCCCATGGGAAAATGAAGAGCTACGCATGCCTTTCTATAGGGGAACATGCTCCTTCATGCATGGAAAGGCTCGGGTATGGTATAGCCAACCATGTACCCTAAGGGTTAACTCCATCTCCCGTGAGAAAAAGGGGTCAAACGCGTGCATGAATCTTAATTTGTGGGCTAGAGTAATGCGAACTCAAGAATCACGTAGTAAAGTATTAGAATAAGGAACCCGACACCACCAAACCACTCGATGATCAGAGTTTCTTATTATTTTATAGATCTTTGACCAAGTCAACTTATCTGTATAATTTACTAATTATGGTATACATGCACATAGTACAATTCTTACGTTTGTATTTCTAAAATCAATATTAGGGCCAAACTAAAATTTCCTAATGTTCCAACAAAATATGCCTCAAAATTCCCCATGGCTTTTTCTTTTTTATTGTGAGGGTCTTGGTGCAAAACAAAAAATACTTTTATCACTTTCTCTCCTAAAAAATTACTAGTATTGCACATAAACTTTATTACAGGTTAGGAGGGATCTTACATAAGATCACAGAGGTAATAGCATTTGAGAGACACTCAAGTAAAAACTTATGGAAATACATGTGAATAAAGTGGCAGCATTAGCTTATTTGTAGTTGGTTTTATGTAAGGAGTGATGATAGGGCACTCAAGTACTTTCTCTCATAGCCCAATTTGCCTCCAATGCAAAGAAGATGGTTACTTACTTTGCCGAATTGTGGTTTTGAGATTGCATACAACAAAGGAAAGGACAATGTGGTTCGTAGATTCGTTATCTACTAGGATATGTGCTTTGAAATTTTGAAAAAGAGAATATTGGACCACTTACACCAGTAATTGGTCTTGTAGATATGTATGATTTTGTGCTATGGGAAGTGAGAGAAGCCTCCAAGCTCCCAATTTCTCCACACCCACTTCTTCTTGAATTCAATGCCACTTGCGCTTTGAATGTCAAGGGGAACCCTATGATATGAACAAGCTTGTGGGGTACTATGACATGTAGTAGTTACAAGGTAGTTTTGTAAGGCCTTAATTGCACAAAATACAAGCTTGCATTTTTGCCTCATGAAGCCCATGGGAGATTGAAGAGCTACGGGTGCCTTTCTATAGGGGAACAGGCTCCTTCATGCATGGGAAGGCTCGGAGTATGGTATAGCCAACCATGTACCCTAGGGTTTAACTCCATCTCGCTTGAGAAAAGGGGATCAAACGCGTGCATGAATCTTTATTTGTGGGCTAGTAGACTAGGATCCCGACATGACCAAACCACTTTGGTAACTACCATCTAACCAAAACCACAATCTACAATACTACTTACCATTTTTCACAAACCATTGCCCAATTCCATATGGTATTATAGCAACCCATAGTTTTCTCTCAACCCCTTTTTAACCTTAGCCCACAACCCACTGAATTTATTTTGACCCTTCCCCCTTATTATATAATATAAGCCTACCTAGGTATATTTAAATAATTTTGGTGAGGTTTGTTCCAATACCTTCTAAGCCAATGACCTGGAATCTAGGGTAAATCCTACCTTTCAAATTTTTTAAGGACAATGTTAGTTTCCCTAAATTCCCTTGTTTACTAGGTTTTTCAATTCATATACATTAGGATCTCTCTTTCCAAGAGATTCTTGATCATCAGAGTTGCTCATTATTTTATTTATCTTTGACCGAGTCAACTTATCTACATAATTTACTAATTATGGTATACATGCACATAGTATAATTCTTACGTTTGTATTTCTAAAATCAATATTAGGGCCAAATTAAAATTTCCTAATGTTTCAACAAAATATGCCTCATAATTCCCCATGGCTTTTTCTTTTTTACTATGGGGGTCTTGGTGCAAAATGAAAAATACTTTGATCAATTTCTCTCCTAAAAAATTACTACTTGGAATTTATTGCACATAAACTTTTTTAAAGGTTAGGAGGGATCTTACATAAGATCAAAGAGGTAAGAGCATTTAAGAGACACTCAGGTAAAAAGACATGGAAATACATGTGAATAAAGTGGCAGCATTAGCTTCTTTGTAGTTGGTTTTATGTAAGGAGTGATGATAGGGCTCTCAAGTACTTTCTCTTATAGCCCAATTTTCCTCCAAAGCAAAGAAGATGGTTACTTATTTTGCCGCATTGTGGTTTTGAGATTGCATACAACAAAGGAAAGGACAATGTGGTTTGTAGATTTGTTATCTACTAGGATATGCGGATATGTGTTCATTGTGGCAAGACATTAATCCGGATTAGATTATGGATATCTAGGAGGAGTATTTGCTTGTTGAGCCTCGAGGGGGTAGCCCATGTGGCTCAGAAATTATAGCAAGGGGGTTACTTTACTACAAGGATAGTGTATCCTCTACCTACTTTAGCATTCAATCGAAAAGTATTGGAAGAGATGCATTGTTCTCCAAAGGCATAGCTGGCATTTGGGTGTTTTCAGCCCTTTGGTATAGCGAGGAAAAGGAAACTCTAAAAATGAATGTGGAAAGACGTACCTAGGTATCTAAATGCACGCCATTTCAACTCAACAAAGATCCCACACATAAGCCCGATGGGTTTCTTTAGCCCGTACCAAATTTGGAAGGAAGATAGACTTGCATTACTATGGGCCTTCCTCATACAAGGAGGGGATGGGAAACCAATGATGTGAGAAGGGGATGGGATATCATTTATATGTTGATGGATAGGTTGCCGAAGATATCCCAATTTATGACTTCAAACATGAAGTATACAACATCGATAACTGCAATTGAATGCATGGAAATTGTGTTTAAGCTGTGCATGGGATGCCACAAAACTTGTGATGAGTGATATAGATGTTAAAATTTTTAAGTGTATTTTGGAGATCACTTTTTGAAAGTATGGGCCCCAAGTTTACACCAAGTTTAAAGGTGACTTATATGACATCAATGATGGCAATTGAACTCATGGAAACTGTGCTCAAGTCGCATGGAATACGGCTGAAAATTGTGAGTGATAGCAATGTCAAATTATTCATTCTCTGAAGTGGAAAAGGTAAAAAATCTTGTATGGAAGGGTACTTTAAAATTTTGAAAAAGAGAATATTGGACCACTTACACAAGTAATTGGGCTTGTAGATAGGTATGATTTTGTGCTGTAGGAAGTGAGCGAAGCCTCCAAGCTCCCAATTTCTCCGCACCCACTTCTTCTTGAATTCAATGGCACTCACGCTTTGAATGTTAGAGGGGAACCCGATGCTAAAGACAAGCTTGTGGGGTACTATGACATGTAGGAGCTACAGGGTATTGTTGTAAGGCCTTATTTGCACAAAATAAAAGCTTGCATTTTTGCCTCATGAAGCCCATGGAAAAATGAAGAGCTAGGGGTGCCTTTCTATAGGGGAACACGCTCCTTCATGCATGGGAAGGCTTGGAGTATGGTATAGCCAACCATGTACCCTAAGGGTTAACTCCATCTCGCTTGAGAAAAAAGTGGGTCAAACGCATACATGAATCTTAATTTGTCGGCTAGACTAAGGCAAACTCAAGCATCACTTTAGTAAAGTAATAGAATAGGGAGCCCAACACCACCAAACCACTTTGGTAACTACCATCTAACCAAAACCACATGCTGGAATACTACTTACCATTTTTTGCAAACCATTGCCCAATTCCATATGGTATTATAGCAACCCATAGTTTTCTCTCAACCCCTTTTTGACCTTAGCCCACTGAATTTATTTTGACCCTTGCCCTTATAATATAATATAAGCCTTAGCCTAGTTATATTTAAGTAATTTTGGTGAGGATTGTTTCAATACAGGTTAGGAGGGATCTTACGTAAGAATACAGAGGCAATAGCATTTGAGAGACACTCAGGTAAAAAGACATGGAAATACATTGTCAATAAAGTGGGCAACATCAGCTTATTTGTAGTTGGTTTTATGTCAGGAGTGATGATAGGGGACTTAAGTACTTTCTCTCAAAGCCCAATTTTCTTCCAAAGCAAAGAAGATGATTACTTACTTTGTCGAATTATGGTTTTGAGATTGCACACAACAAAGGAAAGGACAATGTGGTTTGTAGGTTCGTTATCTACTAGGATATGTGAATATGTGTTCATTGTGGCGAGAGATTTATAGGGATTGGATTATGGATATCTAGGAAGAGTGTTTGCTTGTTGATCCTCGAGGGGGCAGCCCATGTGGGTGAGAAATATAGCAAGGGGGCTACTTTACTACAAGGATAGAGTTATATTCTGCCTACTTTAGCATTCAATCTAAAAGTATTGGAACAGAGGCATTGTTCTCCAAAGGCAAAGCTGGCATTTGGGTGTTTTCAGCCCTTTGGTATAGCGAGGAAAAGGAAACACTAAAAACGAATGTGGAAAGATGTACCTAGGTATCTAGATGCATGACATTTCAACTTCACAAAGATCCCAATTAATGCCTTTAAACATGGAGTATACAACATCAATAATGGCATTTGAATTGATGGAAAGTGTGTTCGAGCTATGCATGGGATGCCACAAAACTTGTGATGAGTGATATAGATGTTAAAATTTTTAAGTGTATTTTGGAGATCACTTTTTGAAAGTATGGGCCCCAAGTTCACACCAAGTTCAAAGGTGACTCATATGACATCAATGATGGCAATTGACCTCATGGAAAGTGTGCTCAAGTCACATGGAATGCGGCCGAAAATTGTGAGCGATAGCAATGTCAAATTATTCATTCTCTGAAGATGAAAATGTAAAAGTCCTTGTATGGAAGGGTGCTTTAAAATTTTTAAAAAGAGAATATTGGACCACTTACACCAGTAATTGGGCTTGTAGATAGGTATGATTTTGTGCTGTGGAAAGTGAGAGAAGCCTCCAAGCTCCCAATTTCTCCACACCCACTTCTTCTTGAATTCAATGCCACTTGCGCTTTGAACGTAGAGGGAATCCCGATGATATGGACAAGCTTGTGGGGCATGGAGTATACATCAATAATGGCATTTGAATTGATGGAAAGTGTGTTCAAGCTATGCATGGGATGCCACAAAACTTGTGATGAGTGATATAGATGTTAAAATTTTTAAGTGTATTTTGGAGATCACTTTTTGAAAGTATGGGCCCCAAGTCACATCAAGTTCAAAGGTGACTCATATGACATCAATGACGGCAATTGACCTCATGGAAAGTGTGCTCAAGTCGCATGGAATGCGGCTGAAAATTGTGAGCGATAGCAATGTCAAATTATTCATTCTCTGAAGATGAAAATGTAAAAGTTCTTGTATGGAAGGGTGCTTTAAAATTTTGAAAAAGAGAATATTGGACCACTTACACCAGTAATTGGGCTTGTAGATAGGTATGATTTTGTGCTGTAGCAAGTGAGAGAAGCCTCCAAGCTCCCAATTTCTCCACACGCACTTCTTCTTGAATTCAATGCCACTTGCGCTTTGAACGTAGAGGGAAACCCGATGATATGGACAAGCTTGTGGGGTACTATGACATGTAGGAGTTACAAGGTATTGTTGTAAGGCCTTAATTGCTCAAAATAAAAGCTTGCACTTTTGCCTCATGAAGCCCATGGGAAAATGAAGAGCTACGCATGCCTTTCTATAGGGGAACATGCTCCTTCATGCATGGAAAGGCTCGGGTATGGTATAGCCAACCATGTACCCTAAGGGTTAACTCCATCTCCCGTGAGAAAAAGGGGTCAAACGCGTGCATGAATCTTAATTTGTGGGCTAGAGTAATGCGAACTCAAGAATCACGTAGTAAAGTATTAGAATAAGGAACCCGACACCACCAAACCACTCGATGATCAGAGTTTTTAAAGATCTTTGACCAAGTCAACTTATCTGTATAATTTACTAATTATGGTATACATGCACATAGTACAATTCTTACGTTTGTATTTCTAAAATCAATATTAGGGCCAAACTAAAATTTCCTAATGTTCCAACAAAATATGCCTCAAAATTCCCCATGGCTTTTTCTTTTTTATTGTGAGGGTCTTGGTGCAAAACAAAAAATACTTTTATCACTTTCTCTCCTAAAAAATTACTAGTATTGCACATAAACTTTATTACAGGTTAGGAGGGATCTTACATAAGATCACAGAGGTAATAGCATTTGAGAGACACTCAAGTAAAAACTTATGGAAATACATGTGAATAAAGTGGCAGCATTAGCTTATTTGTAGTTGGTTTTATGTAAGGAGTGATGATAGGGCACTCAAGTACTTTCTCTCATAGCCCAATTTGCCTCCAATGCAAAGAAGATGGTTACTTACTTTGCCGAATTGTGGTTTTGAGATTGCATACAACAAAGGAAAGGACAATGTGGTTCGTAGATTCGTTATCTACTAGGATATGTGCTTTGAAATTTTGAAAAAGAGAATATTGGACCACTTACACCAGTAATTGGTCTTGTAGATATGTATGATTTTGTGCTATGGGAAGTGAGAGAAGCCTCCAAGCTCCCAATTTCTCCACACCCACTTCTTCTTGAATTCAATGCCACTTGCGCTTTGAATGTCAAGGGGAACCCTATGATATGAACAAGCTTGTGGGGTACTATGACATGTAGTAGTTACAAGGTAGTTTTGTAAGGCCTTAATTGCACAAAATACAAGCTTGCATTTTTGCCTCATGAAGCCCATGGGAGATTGAAGAGCTACGGGTGCCTTTCTATAGGGGAACAGGCTCCTTCATGCATGGGAAGGCTCGGAGTATGGTATAGCCAACCATGTACCCTAGGGTTTAACTCCATCTCGCTTGAGAAAAGGGGATCAAACGCGTGCATGAATCTTTATTTGTGGGCTAGTAGACTAGGATCCCGACATGACCAAACCACTTTGGTAACTACCATCTAACCAAAACCACAATCTACAATACTACTTACCATTTTTCACAAACCATTGCCCAATTCCATATGGTATTATAGCAACCCATAGTTTTCTCTCAACCCCTTTTTAACCTTAGCCCACAACCCACTGAATTTATTTTGACCCTTCCCCTTATTATATAATATAAGCCTACCTAGGTATATTTAAATAATTTTGGTGAGGTTTGTTCCAATACCTTCTAAGCCAATGACCTGGAATCTAGGGTAAATCCTACCTTTCAAATTTTTTAAGGACAATGTTAGTTTCCCTAAATTCCCTTGTTTACTAGGTTTTTCAATTCATATACATTAGGATCTCTCTTTCCAAGAGATTCTTGATCATCAGAGTTGCTCATTATTTTATTTATCTTTGACCGAGTCAACTTATCTACATAATTTACTAATTATGGTATACATGCACATAGTATAATTCTTACGTTTGTATTTCTAAAATCAATATTAGGGCCAAATTAAAATTTCCTAATGTTTCAACAAAATATGCCTCATAATTCCCCATGGCTTTTTCTTTTTTACTATGGGGGTCTTGGTGCAAAATGAAAAATACTTTGATCAATTTCTCTCCTAAAAAATTACTACTTGGAATTTATTGCACATAAACTTTTTTAAAGGTTAGGAGGGATCTTACATAAGATCCAAGAGGTAAGAGCATTTAAGAGACACTCAGGTAAAAAGACATGGAAATACATGTGAATAAAGTGGCAGCATTAGCTTCTTTGTAGTTGGTTTTATGTAAGGAGTGATGATAGGGCTCTCAAGTACTTTCTCTTATAGCCCAATTTTCCTCCAACCAAAGCAAAGAAGATGGTTACTTATTTTGCCGCATTGTGGTTTTGAGATTGCATACAACAAAGGAAAGGACAATGTGGTTTGTAGATTTGTTATCTACTAGGATATGCGGATATGTGTTCATTGTGGCAAGACATTAATCCGGATTAGATTATGGATATCTAGGAGGAGTATTTGCTTGTTGAGCCTCGAGGGGGTAGCCCATGTGGCTCAGAAATTATAGCAAGGGGGTTACTTTACTACAAGGATAGTGTATCCTCTACCTACTTTAGCATTCAATCGAAAAGTATTGGAAGAGATGCATTGTTCTCCAAAGGCATAGC
Organism: Cibotium barometz; assembly: GCF_041138505.1. Lineage (NCBI taxonomy): Eukaryota > Viridiplantae > Streptophyta > Polypodiopsida > Cyatheales > Cibotiaceae > Cibotium > Cibotium barometz. The sequence continues at coordinate 4,568,011 of NC_141066.1, read as the reverse complement.
TGGCATTTGGGTGTTTTCAGCCCTTTGGTATAGCGAGGAAAAGGAAACTCTAAAAATGAATGTGGAAAGACGTACCTAGGTATCTAAATGCACGCCATTTCAACTCAACAAAGATCCCACACATAAGCCCGATGGGTTTCTTTAGCCCGTACCAAATTTGGAAGGAAGATAGACTTGCATTACTATGGGCCTTCCTCATACAAGGAGGGGATGGGAAACCAATGATGTGAGAAGGGGATGGGATATCATTTATATGTTGATGGATAGGTTGCCGAAGATATCCCAATTTATGACTTCAAACATGAAGTATACAACATCGATAACTGCAATTGAATGCATGGAAATTGTGTTTAAGCTGTGCATGGGATGCCACAAAACTTGTGATGAGTGATATAGATGTTAAAATTTTTAAGTGTATTTTGGAGATCACTTTTTGAAAGTATGGGCCCCAAGTTTACACCAAGTTTAAAGGTGACTTATATGACATCAATGATGGCAATTGAACTCATGGAAACTGTGCTCAAGTCGCATGGAATACGGCTGAAAATTGTGAGTGATAGCAATGTCAAATTATTCATTCTCTGAAGTGGAAAAGGTAAAAAATCTTGTATGGAAGGGTACTTTAAAATTTTGAAAAAGAGAATATTGGACCACTTACACAAGTAATTGGGCTTGTAGATAGGTATGATTTTGTGCTGTAGGAAGTGAGCGAAGCCTCCAAGCTCCCAATTTCTCCGCACCCACTTCTTCTTGAATTCAATGGCACTCACGCTTTGAATGTTAGAGGGGAACCCGATGCTAAAGACAAGCTTGTGGGGTACTATGACATGTAGGAGCTACAGGGTATTGTTGTAAGGCCTTATTTGCACAAAATAAAAGCTTGCATTTTTGCCTCATGAAGCCCATGGAAAAATGAAGAGCTAGGGGTGCCTTTCTATAGGGGAACACGCTCCTTCATGCATGGGAAGGCTTGGAGTATGGTATAGCCAACCATGTACCCTAAGGGTTAACTCCATCTCGCTTGAGAAAAAAGTGGGTCAAACGCATACATGAATCTTAATTTGTCGGCTAGACTAAGGCAAACTCAAGCATCACTTTAGTAAAGTAATAGAATAGGGAGCCCAACACCACCAAACCACTTTGGTAACTACCATCTAACCAAAACCACATGCTGGAATACTACTTACCATTTTTTGCAAACCATTGCCCAATTCCATATGGTATTATAGCAACCCATAGTTTTCTCTCAACCCCTTTTTGACCTTAGCCCACTGAATTTATTTTGACCCTTGCCCTTATAATATAATATAAGCCTTAGCCTAGTTATATTTAAGTAATTTTGGTGAGGATTGTTTCAATACAGGTTAGGAGGGATCTTACGTAAGAATACAGAGGCAATAGCATTTGAGAGACACTCAGGTAAAAAGACATGGAAATACATTGTCAATAAAGTGGGCAACATCAGCTTATTTGTAGTTGGTTTTATGTCAGGAGTGATGATAGGGGACTTAAGTACTTTCTCTCAAAGCCCAATTTTCTTCCAAAGCAAAGAAGATGATTACTTACTTTGTCGAATTATGGTTTTGAGATTGCACACAACAAAGGAAAGGACAATGTGGTTTGTAGGTTCGTTATCTACTAGGATATGTGAATATGTGTTCATTGTGGCGAGAGATTTATAGGGATTGGATTATGGATATCTAGGAAGAGTGTTTGCTTGTTGATCCTCGAGGGGGCAGCCCATGTGGGTGAGAAATATAGCAAGGGGGCTACTTTACTACAAGGATAGAGTTATATTCTGCCTACTTTAGCATTCAATCTAAAAGTATTGGAACAGAGGCATTGTTCTCCAAAGGCAAAGCTGGCATTTGGGTGTTTTCAGCCCTTTGGTATAGCGAGGAAAAGGAAACACTAAAAACGAATGTGGAAAGATGTACCTAGGTATCTAGATGCATGACATTTTAACTTCACAAAGATCCCAATTAATGCCTTTAAACATGGAGTATACAACATCAATAATGGCATTTGAATTGATGGAAAGTGTGTTCGAGCTATGCATGGGATGCCACAAAACTTGTGATGAGTGATATAGATGTTAAAATTTTTAAGTGTATTTTGGAGATCACTTTTTGAAAGTATGGGCCCCAAGTTCACACCAAGTTCAAAGGTGACTCATATGACATCAATGATGGCAATTGACCTCATGGAAAGTGTGCTCAAGTCACATGGAATGCGGCCGAAAATTGTGAGCGATAGCAATGTCAAATTATTCATTCTCTGAAGATGAAAATGTAAAAGTCCTTGTATGGAAGGGTGCTTTAAAATTTTTAAAAAGAGAATATTGGACCACTCACACCAGTAATTGGGCTTGTAGATAGGTATGATTTTGTGCTGTGGAAAGTGAGAGAAGCCTCCAAGCTCCCAATTTCTCCACACCCACTTCTTCTTGAATTCAATGCCACTTGCGCTTTGAACGTAGAGGGAATCCCGATGATATGGACAAGCTTGTGGGGCATGGAGTATACATCAATAATGGCATTTGAATTGATGGAAAGTGTGTTCAAGCTATGCATGGGATGCCACAAAACTTGTGATGAGTGATATAGATGTTAAAATTTTTAAGTGTATTTTGGAGATCACTTTTTGAAAGTATGGGCCCCAAGTCACATCAAGTTCAAAGGTGACTCATATGACATCAATGACGGCAATTGACCTCATGGAAAGTGTGCTCAAGTCGCATGGAATGCGGCTGAAAATTGTGAGCGATAGCAAGTAATAGAATAGGGAGCCCAACACCACCAAACCACTTTGGTAACTACCATCTAACCAAAACCACATGCTGGAATACTACTTACCATTTTTTACAAACCATTGCCCAATTCCATATGGTATTATAGCAACCCATAGTTTTCTCTCAACCCCTTTTTGACCTTAGCCCACTGAATTTATTTTGACCCTTGCCCTTATAATATAATATAAGCCTTAGCCTAGTTATATTTAAGTAATTTTGGTGAGGATTGTTTCAATACAGGTTAGGAGGGATCTTACGTAAGAATACAGAGGCAATAGCATTTGAGAGACACTCGGGTAAAAAGACATGGAAATACATTGTCAATAAAGTGGGCAACATCAGCTTATTTGTAGTTGGTTTTATGTCAGGAGTGATGATAGGGGACTTAAGTACTTTCTCTCAAAGCCCAATTTTCTTCCAAAGCAAAGAAGATGATTACTTACTTTGTCGAATTATGGTTTTGAGATTGCACACAACAAAGGAAAGGACAATGTGGTTTGTAGGTTCGTTATCTACTAGGATATGTGAATATGTGTTCATTGTGGCGAGAGATTTATAGGGATTGGATTATGGATATCTAGGAAGAGTGTTTGCTTGTTGATCCTCGAGGGGGCAGCCCATGTGGGTGAGAAATATAGCAAGGGGGCTACTTTACTACAAGGATAGAGTTATATTCTGCCTACTTTAGCATTCAATCTAAAAGTATTGGAACAGAGGCATTGTTCTCCAAAGGCAAAGCTGGCATTTGGGTGTTTTCAGCCCTTTGGTATAGCGAGGAAAAGGAAACACTAAAAACGAATGTGGAAAGATGTACCTAGGTATCTAGATGCATGACATTTCAACTTCACAAAGATCCCAATTAATGCCTTTAAACATGGAGTATACAACATCAATAATGGCATTTGAATTGATGGAAAGTGTGTTCGAGCTATGCATGGGATGCCACAAAACTTGTGATGAGTGATATAGATGTTAAAATTTTTAAGTGTATTTTGGAGATCACTTTTTGAAAGTATGGGCCCCAAGTTCACACCAAGTTCAAAGGTGACTCATATGACATCAATGATGGCAATTGACCTCATGGAAAGTGTGCTCAAGTCACATGGAATGCGGCCGAAAATTGTGAGCGATAGCAATGTCAAATTATTCATTCTCTGAAGATGAAAATGTAAAAGTCCTTGTATGGAAGGGTGCTTTAAAATTTTTAAAAAGAGAATATTGGACCACTTACACCAGTAATTGGGCTTGTAGATAGGTATGATTTTGTGCTGTGGAAAGTGAGAGAAGCCTCCAAGCTCCCAATTTCTCCACACCCACTTCTTCTTGAATTCAATGCCACTTGCGCTTTGAACGTAGAGGGAATCCCGATGATATGGACAAGCTTGTGGGGCATGGAGTATACATCAATAATGGCATTTGAATTGATGGAAAGTGTGTTCAAGCTATGCATGGGATGCCACAAAACTTGTGATGAGTGATATAGATGTTAAAATTTTTAAGTGTATTTTGGAGATCACTTTTTGAAAGTATGGGCCCCAAGTCACATCAAGTTCAAAGGTGACTCATATGACATCAATGACGGCAATTGACCTCATGGAAAGTGTGCTCAAGTCGCATGGAATGCGGCTGAAAATTGTGAGCGATAGCAATGTCAAATTATTCATTCTCTGAAGATGAAAATGTAAAAGTTCTTGTATGGAAGGGTGCTTTAAAATTTTGAAAAAGAGAATATTGGACCACTTACACCAGTAATTGGGCTTGTAGATAGGTATGATTTTGTGCTGTAGCAAGTGAGAGAAGCCTCCAAGCTCCCAATTTCTCCACACGCACTTCTTCTTGAATTCAATGCCACTTGCGCTTTGAACGTAGAGGGAAACCCGATGATATGGACAAGCTTGTGGGGTACTATGACATGTAGGAGTTACAAGGTATTGTTGTAAGGCCTTAATTGCTCAAAATAAAAGCTTGCACTTTTGCCTCATGAAGCCCATGGGAAAATGAAGAGCTACGCATGCCTTTCTATAGGGGAACATGCTCCTTCATGCATGGAAAGGCTCGGGTATGGTATAGCCAACCATGTACCCTAAGGGTTAACTCCATCTCCCGTGAGAAAAAGGGGTCAAACGCGTGCATGAATCTTAATTTGTGGGCTAGAGTAATGCGAACTCAAGAATCACGTAGTAAAGTATTAGAATAAGGAACCCGACACCACCAAACCACTCGATGATCAGAGTTTTTAAAGATCTTTGACCAAGTCAACTTATCTGTATAATTTACTAATTATGGTATACATGCACATAGTACAATTCTTACGTTTGTATTTCTAAAATCAATATTAGGGCCAAACTAAAATTTCCTAATGTTCCAACAAAATATGCCTCAAAATTCCCCATGGCTTTTTCTTTTTTATTGTGAGGGTCTTGGTGCAAAACAAAAAATACTTTTATCACTTTCTCTCCTAAAAAATTACTAGTATTGCACATAAACTTTATTACAGGTTAGGAGGGATCTTACATAAGATCACAGAGGTAATAGCATTTGAGAGACACTCAAGTAAAAACTTATGGAAATACATGTGAATAAAGTGGCAGCATTAGCTTATTTGTAGTTGGTTTTATGTAAGGAGTGATGATAGGGCACTCAAGTACTTTCTCTCATAGCCCAATTTGCCTCCAATGCAAAGAAGATGGTTACTTACTTTGCCGAATTGTGGTTTTGAGATTGCATACAACAAAGGAAAGGACAATGTGGTTCGTAGATTCGTTATCTACTAGGATATGTGCTTTGAAATTTTGAAAAAGAGAATATTGGACCACTTACACCAGTAATTGGTCTTGTAGATATGTATGATTTTGTGCTATGGGAAGTGAGAGAAGCCTCCAAGCTCCCAATTTCTCCACACCCACTTCTTCTTGAATTCAATGCCACTTGCGCTTTGAATGTCAAGGGGAACCCTATGATATGAACAAGCTTGTGGGGTACTATGACATGTAGTAGTTACAAGGTAGTTTTGTAAGGCCTTAATTGCACAAAATACAAGCTTGCATTTTTGCCTCATGAAGCCCATGGGAGATTGAAGAGCTACGGGTGCCTTTCTATAGGGGAACAGGCTCCTTCATGCATGGGAAGGCTCGGAGTATGGTATAGCCAACCATGTACCCTAGGGTTTAACTCCATCTCGCTTGAGAAAAGGGGATCAAACGCGTGCATGAATCTTTATTTGTGGGCTAGTAGACTAGGATCCCGACATGACCAAACCACTTTGGTAACTACCATCTAACCAAAACCACAATCTACAATACTACTTACCATTTTTCACAAACCATTGCCCAATTCCATATGGTATTATAGCAACCCATAGTTTTCTCTCAACCCCTTTTTAACCTTAGCCCACAACCCACTGAATTTATTTTGACCCTTCCCCCTTATTATATAATATAAGCCTACCTAGGTATATTTAAATAATTTTGGTGAGGTTTGTTCCAATACCTTCTAAGCCAATGACCTGGAATCTAGGGTAAATCCTACCTTTCAAATTTTTTAAGGACAATGTTAGTTTCCCTAAATTCCCTTGTTTACTAGGTTTTTCAATTCATATACATTAGGATCTCTCTTTCCAAGAGATTCTTGATCATCAGAGTTGCTCATTATTTTATTTATCTTTGACCGAGTCAACTTATCTACATAATTTACTAATTATGGTATACATGCACATAGTATAATTCTTACGTTTGTATTTCTAAAATCAATATTAGGGCCAAATTAAAATTTCCTAATGTTTCAACAAAATATGCCTCATAATTCCCCATGGCTTTTTCTTTTTTACTATGGGGGTCTTGGTGCAAAATGAAAAATACTTTGATCAATTTCTCTCCTAAAAAATTACTACTTGGAATTTATTGCACATAAACTTTTTTAAAGGTTAGGAGGGATCTTACATAAGATCAAAGAGGTAAGAGCATTTAAGAGACACTCAGGTAAAAAGACATGGAAATACATGTGAATAAAGTGGCAGCATTAGCTTCTTTGTAGTTGGTTTTATGTAAGGAGTGATGATAGGGCTCTCAAGTACTTTCTCTTATAGCCCAATTTTCCTCCAAAGCAAAGAAGATGGTTACTTATTTTGCCGCATTGTGGTTTTGAGATTGCATACAACAAAGGAAAGGACAATGTGGTTTGTAGATTTGTTATCTACTAGGATATGCGGATATGTGTTCATTGTGGCAAGACATTAATCCGGATTAGATTATGGATATCTAGGAGGAGTATTTGCTTGTTGAGCCTCGAGGGGGTAGCCCATGTGGCTCAGAAATTATAGCAAGGGGGTTACTTTACTACAAGGATAGTGTATCCTCTACCTACTTTAGCATTCAATCGAAAAGTATTGGAAGAGATGCATTGTTCTCCAAAGGCATAGCTGGCATTTGGGTGTTTTCAGCCCTTTGGTATAGCGAGGAAAAGGAAACTCTAAAAATGAATGTGGAAAGACGTACCTAGGTATCTAAATGCACGCCATTTCAACTCAACAAAGATCCCACACATAAGCCCGATGGGTTTCTTTAGCCCGTACCAAATTTGGAAGGAAGATAGACTTGCATTACTATGGGCCTTCCTCATACAAGGAGGGGATGGGAAACCAATGATGTGAGAAGGGGATGGGATATCATTTATATGTTGATGGATAGGTTGCCGAAGATATCCCAATTTATGACTTCAAACATGAAGTATACAACATCGATAACTGCAATTGAATGCATGGAAATTGTGTTTAAGCTGTGCATGGGATGCCACAAAACTTGTGATGAGTGATATAGATGTTAAAATTTTTAAGTGTATTTTGGAGATCACTTTTTGAAAGTATGGGCCCCAAGTTTACACCAAGTTTAAAGGTGACTTATATGACATCAATGATGGCAATTGAACTCATGGAAACTGTGCTCAAGTCGCATGGAATACGGCTGAAAATTGTGAGTGATAGCAATGTCAAATTATTCATTCTCTGAAGTGGAAAAGGTAAAAAATCTTGTATGGAAGGGTACTTTAAAATTTTGAAAAAGAGAATATTGGACCACTTACACAAGTAATTGGGCTTGTAGATAGGTATGATTTTGTGCTGTAGGAAGTGAGCGAAGCCTCCAAGCTCCCAATTTCTCCGCACCCACTTCTTCTTGAATTCAATGGCACTCACGCTTTGAATGTTAGAGGGGAACCCGATGCTAAAGACAAGCTTGTGGGGTACTATGACATGTAGGAGCTACAGGGTATTGTTGTAAGGCCTTATTTGCACAAAATAAAAGCTTGCATTTTTGCCTCATGAAGCCCATGGAAAAATGAAGAGCTAGGGGTGCCTTTCTATAGGGGAACACGCTCCTTCATGCATGGGAAGGCTTGGAGTATGGTATAGCCAACCATGTACCCTAAGGGTTAACTCCATCTCGCTTGAGAAAAAAGTGGGTCAAACGCATACATGAATCTTAATTTGTCGGCTAGACTAAGGCAAACTCAAGCATCACTTTAGTAAAGTAATAGAATAGGGAGCCCAACACCACCAAACCACTTTGGTAACTACCATCTAACCAAAACCACATGCTGGAATACTACTTACCATTTTTTGCAAACCATTGCCCAATTCCATATGGTATTATAGCAACCCATAGTTTTCTCTCAACCCCTTTTTGACCTTAGCCCACTGAATTTATTTTGACCCTTGCCCTTATAATATAATATAAGCCTTAGCCTAGTTATATTTAAGTAATTTTGGTGAGGATTGTTTCAATACAGGTTAGGAGGGATCTTACGTAAGAATACAGAGGCAATAGCATTTGAGAGACACTCAGGTAAAAAGACATGGAAATACATTGTCAATAAAGTGGGCAACATCAGCTTATTTGTAGTTGGTTTTATGTCAGGAGTGATGATAGGGGACTTAAGTACTTTCTCTCAAAGCCCAATTTTCTTCCAAAGCAAAGAAGATGATTACTTACTTTGTCGAATTATGGTTTTGAGATTGCACACAACAAAGGAAAGGACAATGTGGTTTGTAGGTTCGTTATCTACTAGGATATGTGAATATGTGTTCATTGTGGCGAGAGATTTATAGGGATTGGATTATGGATATCTAGGAAGAGTGTTTGCTTGTTGATCCTCGAGGGGGCAGCCCATGTGGGTGAGAAATATAGCAAGGGGGCTACTTTACTACAAGGATAGAGTTATATTCTGCCTACTTTAGCATTCAATCTAAAAGTATTGGAACAGAGGCATTGTTCTCCAAAGGCAAAGCTGGCATTTGGGTGTTTTCAGCCCTTTGGTATAGCGAGGAAAAGGAAACACTAAAAACGAATGTGGAAAGATGTACCTAGGTATCTAGATGCATGACATTTCAACTTCACAAAGATCCCAATTAATGCCTTTAAACATGGAGTATACAACATCAATAATGGCATTTGAATTGATGGAAAGTGTGTTCGAGCTATGCATGGGATGCCACAAAACTTGTGATGAGTGATATAGATGTTAAAATTTTTAAGTGTATTTTGGAGATCACTTTTTGAAAGTATGGGCCCCAAGTTCACACCAAGTTCAAAGGTGACTCATATGACATCAATGATGGCAATTGACCTCATGGAAAGTGTGCTCAAGTCACATGGAATGCGGCCGAAAATTGTGAGCGATAGCAATGTCAAATTATTCATTCTCTGAAGATGAAAATGTAAAAGTCCTTGTATGGAAGGGTGCTTTAAAATTTTTAAAAAGAGAATATTGGACCACTTACACCAGTAATTGGGCTTGTAGATAGGTATGATTTTGTGCTGTGGAAAGTGAGAGAAGCCTCCAAGCTCCCAATTTCTCCACACCCACTTCTTCTTGAATTCAATGCCACTTGCGCTTTGAACGTAGAGGGAATCCCGATGATATGGACAAGCTTGTGGGGCATGGAGTATACATCAATAATGGCATTTGAATTGATGGAAAGTGTGTTCAAGCTATGCATGGGATGCCACAAAACTTGTGATGAGTGATATAGATGTTAAAATTTTTAAGTGTATTTTGGAGATCACTTTTTGAAAGTATGGGCCCCAAGTCACATCAAGTTCAAAGGTGACTCATATGACATCAATGACGGCAATTGACCTCATGGAAAGTGTGCTCAAGTCGCATGGAATGCGGCTGAAAATTGTGAGCGATAGCAATGTCAAATTATTCATTCTCTGAAGATGAAAATGTAAAAGTTCTTGTATGGAAGGGTGCTTTAAAATTTTGAAAAAGAGAATATTGGACCACTTACACCAGTAATTGGGCTTGTAGATAGGTATGATTTTGTGCTGTAGCAAGTGAGAGAAGCCTCCAAGCTCCCAATTTCTCCACACGCACTTCTTCTTGAATTCAATGCCACTTGCGCTTTGAACGTAGAGGGAAACCCGATGATATGGACAAGCTTGTGGGGTACTATGACATGTAGGAGTTACAAGGTATTGTTGTAAGGCCTTAATTGCTCAAAATAAAAGCTTGCACTTTTGCCTCATGAAGCCCATGGGAAAATGAAGAGCTACGCATGCCTTTCTATAGGGGAACATGCTCCTTCATGCATGGAAAGGCTCGGGTATGGTATAGCCAACCATGTACCCTAAGGGTTAACTCCATCTCCCGTGAGAAAAAGGGGTCAAACGCGTGCATGAATCTTAATTTGTGGGCTAGAGTAATGCGAACTCAAGAATCACGTAGTAAAGTATTAGAATAAGGAACCCGACACCACCAAACCACTCGATGATCAGAGTTTTTAAAGATCTTTGACCAAGTCAACTTATCTGTATAATTTACTAATTATGGTATACATGCACATAGTACAATTCTTACGTTTGTATTTCTAAAATCAATATTAGGGCCAAACTAAAATTTCCTAATGTTCCAACAAAATATGCCTCAAAATTCCCCATGGCTTTTTCTTTTTTATTGTGAGGGTCTTGGTGCAAAACAAAAAATACTTTTATCACTTTCTCTCCTAAAAAATTACTAGTATTGCACATAAACTTTATTACAGGTTAGGAGGGATCTTACATAAGATCACAGAGGTAATAGCATTTGAGAGACACTCAAGTAAAAACTTATGGAAATACATGTGAATAAAGTGGCAGCATTAGCTTATTTGTAGTTGGTTTTATGTAAGGAGTGATGATAGGGCACTCAAGTACTTTCTCTCATAGCCCAATTTGCCTCCAATGCAAAGAAGATGGTTACTTACTTTGCCGAATTGTGGTTTTGAGATTGCATACAACAAAGGAAAGGACAATGTGGTTCGTAGATTCGTTATCTACTAGGATATGTGCTTTGAAATTTTGAAAAAGAGAATATTGGACCACTTACACCAGTAATTGGTCTTGTAGATATGTATGATTTTGTGCTATGGGAAGTGAGAGAAGCCTCCAAGCTCCCAATTTCTCCACACCCACTTCTTCTTGAATTCAATGCCACTTGCGCTTTGAATGTCAAGGGGAACCCTATGATATGAACAAGCTTGTGGGGTACTATGACATGTAGTAGTTACAAGGTAGTTTTGTAAGGCCTTAATTGCACAAAATACAAGCTTGCATTTTTGCCTCATGAAGCCCATGGGAGATTGAAGAGCTACGGGTGCCTTTCTATAGGGGAACAGGCTCCTTCATGCATGGGAAGGCTCGGAGTATGGTATAGCCAACCATGTACCCTAGGGTTTAACTCCATCTCGCTTGAGAAAAGGGGATCAAACGCGTGCATGAATCTTTATTTGTGGGCTAGTAGACTAGGATCCCGACATGACCAAACCACTTTGGTAACTACCATCTAACCAAAACCACAATCTACAATACTACTTACCATTTTTCACAAACCATTGCCCAATTCCATATGGTATTATAGCAACCCATAGTTTTCTCTCAACCCCTTTTTAACCTTAGCCCACAACCCACTGAATTTATTTTGACCCTTCCCCCTTATTATATAATATAAGCCTACCTAGGTATATTTAAATAATTTTGGTGAGGTTTGTTCCAATACCTTCTAAGCCAATGACCTGGAATCTAGGGTAAATCCTACCTTTCAAATTTTTTAAGGACAATGTTAGTTTCCCTAAATTCCCTTGTTTACTAGGTTTTTCAATTCATATACATTAGGATCTCTCTTTCCAAGAGATTCTTGATCATCAGAGTTGCTCATTATTTTATTTATCTTTGACCGAGTCAACTTATCTACATAATTTACTAATTATGGTATACATGCACATAGTATAATTCTTACGTTTGTATTTCTAAAATCAATATTAGGGCCAAATTAAAATTTCCTAATGTTTCAACAAAATATGCCTCATAATTCCCCATGGCTTTTTCTTTTTTACTATGGGGGTCTTGGTGCAAAATGAAAAATACTTTGATCAATTTCTCTCCTAAAAAATTACTACTTGGAATTTATTGCACATAAACTTTTTTAAAGGTTAGGAGGGATCTTACATAAGATCAAAGAGGTAAGAGCATTTAAGAGACACTCAGGTAAAAAGACATGGAAATACATGTGAATAAAGTGGCAGCATTAGCTTCTTTGTAGTTGGTTTTATGTAAGGAGTGATGATAGGGCTCTCAAGTACTTTCTCTTATAGCCCAATTTTCCTCCAAAGCAAAGAAGATGGTTACTTATTTTGCCGCATTGTGGTTTTGAGATTGCATACAACAAAGGAAAGGACAATGTGGTTTGTAGATTTGTTATCTACTAGGATATGCGGATATGTGTTCATTGTGGCAAGACATTAATCCGGATTAGATTATGGATATCTAGGAGGAGTATTTGCTTGTTGAGCCTCGAGGGGGTAGCCCATGTGGCTCAGAAATTATAGCAAGGGGGTTACTTTACTACAAGGATAGTGTATCCTCTACCTACTTTAGCATTCAATCGAAAAGTATTGGAAGAGATGCATTGTTCTCCAAAGGCATAGCTGGCATTTGGGTGTTTTCAGCCCTTTGGTATAGCGAGGAAAAGGAAACTCTAAAAATGAATGTGGAAAGACGTACCTAGGTATCTAAATGCACGCCATTTCAACTCAACAAAGATCCCACACATAAGCCCGATGGGTTTCTTTAGCCCGTACCAAATTTGGAAGGAAGATAGACTTGCATTACTATGGGCCTTCCTCATACAAGGAGGGGATGGGAAACCAATGATGTGAGAAGGGGATGGGATATCATTTATATGTTGATGGATAGGTTGCCGAAGATATCCCAATTTATGACTTCAAACATGAAGTATACAACATCGATAACTGCAATTGAATGCATGGAAATTGTGTTTAAGCTGTGCATGGGATGCCACAAAACTTGTGATGAGTGATATAGATGTTAAAATTTTTAAGTGTATTTTGGAGATCACTTTTTGAAAGTATGGGCCCCAAGTTTACACCAAGTTTAAAGGTGACTTATATGACATCAATGATGGCAATTGAACTCATGGAAACTGTGCTCAAGTCGCATGGAATACGGCTGAAAATTGTGAGTGATAGCAATGTCAAATTATTCATTCTCTGAAGTGGAAAAGGTAAAAAATCTTGTATGGAAGGGTACTTTAAAATTTTGAAAAAGAGAATATTGGACCACTTACACAAGTAATTGGGCTTGTAGATAGGTATGATTTTGTGCTGTAGGAAGTGAGCGAAGCCTCCAAGCTCCCAATTTCTCCGCACCCACTTCTTCTTGAATTCAATGGCACTCACGCTTTGAATGTTAGAGGGGAACCCGATGCTAAAGACAAGCTTGTGGGGTACTATGACATGTAGGAGCTACAGGGTATTGTTGTAAGGCCTTATTTGCACAAAATAAAAGCTTGCATTTTTGCCTCATGAAGCCCATGGAAAAATGAAGAGCTAGGGGTGCCTTTCTATAGGGGAACACGCTCCTTCATGCATGGGAAGGCTTGGAGTATGGTATAGCCAACCATGTACCCTAAGGGTTAACTCCATCTCGCTTGAGAAAAAAGTGGGTCAAACGCATACATGAATCTTAATTTGTCGGCTAGACTAAGGCAAACTCAAGCATCACTTTAGTAAAGTAATAGAATAGGGAGCCCAACACCACCAAACCACTTTGGTAACTACCATCTAACCAAAACCACATGCTGGAATACTACTTACCATTTTTTGCAAACCATTGCCCAATTCCATATGGTATTATAGCAACCCATAGTTTTCTCTCAACCCCTTTTTGACCTTAGCCCACTGAATTTATTTTGACCCTTGCCCTTATAATATAATATAAGCCTTAGCCTAGTTATATTTAAGTAATTTTGGTGAGGATTGTTTCAATACAGGTTAGGAGGGATCTTACGTAAGAATACAGAGGCAATAGCATTTGAGAGACACTCAGGTAAAAAGACATGGAAATACATTGTCAATAAAGTGGGCAACATCAGCTTATTTGTAGTTGGTTTTATGTCAGGAGTGATGATAGGGGACTTAAGTACTTTCTCTCAAAGCCCAATTTTCTTCCAAAGCAAAGAAGATGATTACTTACTTTGTCGAATTATGGTTTTGAGATTGCACACAACAAAGGAAAGGACAATGTGGTTTGTAGGTTCGTTATCTACTAGGATATGTGAATATGTGTTCATTGTGGCGAGAGATTTATAGGGATTGGATTATGGATATCTAGGAAGAGTGTTTGCTTGTTGATCCTCGAGGGGGCAGCCCATGTGGGTGAGAAATATAGCAAGGGGGCTACTTTACTACAAGGATAGAGTTATATTCTGCCTACTTTAGCATTCAATCTAAAAGTATTGGAACAGAGGCATTGTTCTCCAAAGGCAAAGCTGGCATTTGGGTGTTTTCAGCCCTTTGGTATAGCGAGGAAAAGGAAACACTAAAAACGAATGTGGAAAGATGTACCTAGGTATCTAGATGCATGACATTTCAACTTCACAAAGATCCCAATTAATGCCTTTAAACATGGAGTATACAACATCAATAATGGCATTTGAATTGATGGAAAGTGTGTTCGAGCTATGCATGGGATGCCACAAAACTTGTGATGAGTGATATAGATGTTAAAATTTTTAAGTGTATTTTGGAGATCACTTTTTGAAAGTATGGGCCCCAAGTTCACACCAAGTTCAAAGGTGACTCATATGACATCAATGATGGCAATTGACCTCATGGAAAGTGTGCTCAAGTCACATGGAATGCGGCCGAAAATTGTGAGCGATAGCAATGTCAAATTATTCATTCTCTGAAGATGAAAATGTAAAAGTCCTTGTATGGAAGGGTGCTTTAAAATTTTTAAAAAGAGAATATTGGACCACTTACACCAGTAATTGGGCTTGTAGATAGGTATGATTTTGTGCTGTGGAAAGTGAGAGAAGCCTCCAAGCTCCCAATTTCTCCACACCCACTTCTTCTTGAATTCAATGCCACTTGCGCTTTGAACGTAGAGGGAATCCCGATGATATGGACAAGCTTGTGGGGCATGGAGTATACATCAATAATGGCATTTGAATTGATGGAAAGTGTGTTCAAGCTATGCATGGGATGCCACAAAACTTGTGATGAGTGATATAGATGTTAAAATTTTTAAGTGTATTTTGGAGATCACTTTTTGAAAGTATGGGCCCCAAGTCACATCAAGTTCAAAGGTGACTCATATGACATCAATGACGGCAATTGACCTCATGGAAAGTGTGCTCAAGTCGCATGGAATGCGGCTGAAAATTGTGAGCGATAGCAATGTCAAATTATTCATTCTCTGAAGATGAAAATGTAAAAGTTCTTGTATGGAAGGGTGCTTTAAAATTTTGAAAAAGAGAATATTGGACCACTTACACCAGTAATTGGGCTTGTAGATAGGTATGATTTTGTGCTGTAGCAAGTGAGAGAAGCCTCCAAGCTCCCAATTTCTCCACACGCACTTCTTCTTGAATTCAATGCCACTTGCGCTTTGAACGTAGAGGGAAACCCGATGATATGGACAAGCTTGTGGGGTACTATGACATGTAGGAGTTACAAGGTATTGTTGTAAGGCCTTAATTGCTCAAAATAAAAGCTTGCACTTTTGCCTCATGAAGCCCATGGGAAAATGAAGAGCTACGCATGCCTTTCTATAGGGGAACATGCTCCTTCATGCATGGAAAGGCTCGGGTATGGTATAGCCAACCATGTACCCTAAGGGTTAACTCCATCTCCCGTGAGAAAAAGGGGTCAAACGCGTGCATGAATCTTAATTTGTGGGCTAGAGTAATGCGAACTCAAGAATCACGTAGTAAAGTATTAGAATAAGGAACCCGACACCACCAAACCACTCGATGATCAGAGTTTTTAAAGATCTTTGACCAAGTCAACTTATCTGTATAATTTACTAATTATGGTATACATGCACATAGTACAATTCTTACGTTTGTATTTCTAAAATCAATATTAGGGCCAAACTAAAATTTCCTAATGTTCCAACAAAATATGCCTCAAAATTCCCCATGGCTTTTTCTTTTTTATTGTGAGGGTCTTGGTGCAAAACAAAAAATACTTTTATCACTTTCTCTCCTAAAAAATTACTAGTATTGCACATAAACTTTATTACAGGTTAGGAGGGATCTTACATAAGATCACAGAGGTAATAGCATTTGAGAGACACTCAAGTAAAAACTTATGGAAATACATGTGAATAAAGTGGCAGCATTAGCTTATTTGTAGTTGGTTTTATGTAAGGAGTGATGATAGGGCACTCAAGTACTTTCTCTCATAGCCCAATTTGCCTCCAATGCAAAGAAGATGGTTACTTACTTTGCCGAATTGTGGTTTTGAGATTGCATACAACAAAGGAAAGGACAATGTGGTTCGTAGATTCGTTATCTACTAGGATATGTGCTTTGAAATTTTGAAAAAGAGAATATTGGACCACTTACACCAGTAATTGGTCTTGTAGATATGTATGATTTTGTGCTATGGGAAGTGAGAGAAGCCTCCAAGCTCCCAATTTCTCCACACCCACTTCTTCTTGAATTCAATGCCACTTGCGCTTTGAATGTCAAGGGGAACCCTATGATATGAACAAGCTTGTGGGGTACTATGACATGTAGTAGTTACAAGGTAGTTTTGTAAGGCCTTAATTGCACAAAATACAAGCTTGCATTTTTGCCTCATGAAGCCCATGGGAGATTGAAGAGCTACGGGTGCCTTTCTATAGGGGAACAGGCTCCTTCATGCATGGGAAGGCTCGGAGTATGGTATAGCCAACCATGTACCCTAGGGTTTAACTCCATCTCGCTTGAGAAAAGGGGATCAAACGCGTGCATGAATCTTTATTTGTGGGCTAGTAGACTAGGATCCCGACATGACCAAACCACTTTGGTAACTACCATCTAACCAAAACCACAATCTACAATACTACTTACCATTTTTCACAAACCATTGCCCAATTCCATATGGTATTATAGCAACCCATAGTTTTCTCTCAACCCCTTTTTAACCTTAGCCCACAACCCACTGAATTTATTTTGACCCTTCCCCTTATTATATAATATAAGCCTACCTAGGTATATTTAAATAATTTTGGTGAGGTTTGTTCCAATACCTTCTAAGCCAATGACCTGGAATCTAGGGTAAATCCTACCTTTCAAATTTTTTAAGGACAATGTTAGTTTCCCTAAATTCCCTTGTTTACTAGGTTTTTCAATTCATATACATTAGGATCTCTCTTTCCAAGAGATTCTTGATCATCAGAGTTGCTCATTATTTTATTTATCTTTGACCGAGTCAACTTATCTACATAATTTACTAATTATGGTATACATGCACATAGTATAATTCTTACGTTTGTATTTCTAAAATCAATATTAGGGCCAAATTAAAATTTCCTAATGTTTCAACAAAATATGCCTCATAATTCCCCATGGCTTTTTCTTTTTTACTATGGGGGTCTTGGTGCAAAATGAAAAATACTTTGATCAATTTCTCTCCTAAAAAATTACTACTTGGAATTTATTGCACATAAACTTTTTTAAAGGTTAGGAGGGATCTTACATAAGATCCAAGAGGTAAGAGCATTTAAGAGACACTCAGGTAAAAAGACATGGAAATACATGTGAATAAAGTGGCAGCATTAGCTTCTTTGTAGTTGGTTTTATGTAAGGAGTGATGATAGGGCTCTCAAGTACTTTCTCTTATAGCCCAATTTTCCTCCAACCAAAGCAAAGAAGATGGTTACTTATTTTGCCGCATTGTGGTTTTGAGATTGCATACAACAAAGGAAAGGACAATGTGGTTTGTAGATTTGTTATCTACTAGGATATGCGGATATGTGTTCATTGTGGCAAGACATTAATCCGGATTAGATTATGGATATCTAGGAGGAGTATTTGCTTGTTGAGCCTCGAGGGGGTAGCCCATGTGGCTCAGAAATTATAGCAAGGGGGTTACTTTACTACAAGGATAGTGTATCCTCTACCTACTTTAGCATTCAATCGAAAAGTATTGGAAGAGATGCATTGTTCTCCAAAGGCATAGCTGGCATTTGGGTGTTTTCAGCCCTTTGGTATAGCGAGGAAAAGGAAACTCTAAAAATGAATGTGGAAAGACGTACCTAGGTATCTAAATGCACGCCATTTCAACTCAACAAAGATCCCACACATAAGCCCGATGGGTTTCTTTAGCCCGTACCAAATTTGGAAGGAAGATAGACTTGCATTACTATGGGCCTTCCTCATACAAGGAGGGGATGGGAAACCAATGATGTGAGAAGGGGATGGGATATCATTTATATGTTGATGGATAGGTTGCCGAAGATATCCCAATTTATGACTTCAAACATGAAGTATACAACATCGATAACTGCAATTGAATGCATGGAAATTGTGTTTAAGCTGTGCATGGGATGCCACAAAACTTGTGATGAGTGATATAGATGTTAAAATTTTTAAGTGTATTTTGGAGATCACTTTTTGAAAGTATGGGCCCCAAGTTTACACCAAGTTTAAAGGTGACTTATATGACATCAATGATGGCAATTGAACTCATGGAAACTGTGCTCAAGTCGCATGGAATACGGCTGAAAATTGTGAGTGATAGCAATGTCAAATTATTCATTCTCTGAAGTGGAAAAGGTAAAAAATCTTGTATGGAAGGGTACTTTAAAATTTTGAAAAAGAGAATATTGGACCACTTACACAAGTAATTGGGCTTGTAGATAGGTATGATTTTGTGCTGTAGGAAGTGAGCGAAGCCTCCAAGCTCCCAATTTCTCCGCACCCACTTCTTCTTGAATTCAATGGCACTCACGCTTTGAATGTTAGAGGGGAACCCGATGCTAAAGACAAGCTTGTGGGGTACTATGACATGTAGGAGCTACAGGGTATTGTTGTAAGGCCTTATTTGCACAAAATAAAAGCTTGCATTTTTGCCTCATGAAGCCCATGGAAAAATGAAGAGCTAGGGGTGCCTTTCTATAGGGGAACACGCTCCTTCATGCATGGGAAGGCTTGGAGTATGGTATAGCCAACCATGTACCCTAAGGGTTAACTCCATCTCGCTTGAGAAAAAAGTGGGTCAAACGCATACATGAATCTTAATTTGTCGGCTAGACTAAGGCAAACTCAAGCATCACTTTAGTAAAGTAATAGAATAGGGAGCCCAACACCACCAAACCACTTTGGTAACTACCATCTAACCAAAACCACATGCTGGAATACTACTTACCATTTTTTGCAAACCATTGCCCAATTCCATATGGTATTATAGCAACCCATAGTTTTCTCTCAACCCCTTTTTGACCTTAGCCCACTGAATTTATTTTGACCCTTGCCCTTATAATATAATATAAGCCTTAGCCTAGTTATATTTAAGTAATTTTGGTGAGGATTGTTTCAATACAGGTTAGGAGGGATCTTACGTAAGAATACAGAGGCAATAGCATTTGAGAGACACTCAGGTAAAAAGACATGGAAATACATTGTCAATAAAGTGGGCAACATCAGCTTATTTGTAGTTGGTTTTATGTCAGGAGTGATGATAGGGGACTTAAGTACTTTCTCTCAAAGCCCAATTTTCTTCCAAAGCAAAGAAGATGATTACTTACTTTGTCGAATTATGGTTTTGAGATTGCACACAACAAAGGAAAGGACAATGTGGTTTGTAGGTTCGTTATCTACTAGGATATGTGAATATGTGTTCATTGTGGCGAGAGATTTATAGGGATTGGATTATGGATATCTAGGAAGAGTGTTTGCTTGTTGATCCTCGAGGGGGCAGCCCATGTGGGTGAGAAATATAGCAAGGGGGCTACTTTACTACAAGGATAGAGTTATATTCTGCCTACTTTAGCATTCAATCTAAAAGTATTGGAACAGAGGCATTGTTCTCCAAAGGCAAAGCTGGCATTTGGGTGTTTTCAGCCCTTTGGTATAGCGAGGAAAAGGAAACACTAAAAACGAATGTGGAAAGATGTACCTAGGTATCTAGATGCATGACATTTTAACTTCACAAAGATCCCAATTAATGCCTTTAAACATGGAGTATACAACATCAATAATGGCATTTGAATTGATGGAAAGTGTGTTCGAGCTATGCATGGGATGCCACAAAACTTGTGATGAGTGATATAGATGTTAAAATTTTTAAGTGTATTTTGGAGATCACTTTTTGAAAGTATGGGCCCCAAGTTCACACCAAGTTCAAAGGTGACTCATATGACATCAATGATGGCAATTGACCTCATGGAAAGTGTGCTCAAGTCACATGGAATGCGGCCGAAAATTGTGAGCGATAGCAATGTCAAATTATTCATTCTCTGAAGATGAAAATGTAAAAGTCCTTGTATGGAAGGGTGCTTTAAAATTTTTAAAAAGAGAATATTGGACCACTCACACCAGTAATTGGGCTTGTAGATAGGTATGATTTTGTGCTGTGGAAAGTGAGAGAAGCCTCCAAGCTCCCAATTTCTCCACACCCACTTCTTCTTGAATTCAATGCCACTTGCGC
This sequence comes from Cibotium barometz, assembly GCF_041138505.1. NCBI lineage: Eukaryota > Viridiplantae > Streptophyta > Polypodiopsida > Cyatheales > Cibotiaceae > Cibotium > Cibotium barometz. The sequence continues at coordinate 4,547,249 of NC_141066.1, read as the reverse complement.
TTTGAACGTAGAGGGAATCCCGATGATATGGACAAGCTTGTGGGGCATGGAGTATACATCAATAATGGCATTTGAATTGATGGAAAGTGTGTTCAAGCTATGCATGGGATGCCACAAAACTTGTGATGAGTGATATAGATGTTAAAATTTTTAAGTGTATTTTGGAGATCACTTTTTGAAAGTATGGGTCCCAAGTCACATCAAGTTCAAAGGTGACTCATATGACATCAATGACGGCAATTGACCTCATGGAAAGTGTGCTCAAGTCGCATGGAATGCGGCTGAAAATTGTGAGCGATAGCAAGTAATAGAATAGGGAGCCCAACACCACCAAACCACTTTGGTAACTACCATCTAACCAAAACCACATGCTGGAATACTACTTACCATTTTTTACAAACCATTGCCCAATTCCATATGGTATTATAGCAACCCATAGTTTTCTCTCAACCCCTTTTTGACCTTAGCCCACTGAATTTATTTTGACCCTTGCCCTTATAATATAATATAAGCCTTAGCCTAGTTATATTTAAGTAATTTTGGTGAGGATTGTTTCAATACAGGTTAGGAGGGATCTTACGTAAGAATACAGAGGCAATAGCATTTGAGAGACACTCGGGTAAAAAGACATGGAAATACATTGTCAATAAAGTGGGCAACATCAGCTTATTTGTAGTTGGTTTTATGTCAGGAGTGATGATAGGGGACTTAAGTACTTTCTCTCAAAGCCCAATTTTCTTCCAAAGCAAAGAAGATGATTACTTACTTTGTCGAATTATGGTTTTGAGATTGCACACAACAAAGGAAAGGACAATGTGGTTTGTAGGTTCGTTATCTACTAGGATATGTGAATATGTGTTCATTGTGGCGAGAGATTTATAGGGATTGGATTATGGATATCTAGGAAGAGTGTTTGCTTGTTGATCCTCGAGGGGGCAGCCCATGTGGGTGAGAAATATAGCAAGGGGGCTACTTTACTACAAGGATAGAGTTATATTCTGCCTACTTTAGCATTCAATCTAAAAGTATTGGAACAGAGGCATTGTTCTCCAAAGGCAAAGCTGGCATTTGGGTGTTTTCAGCCCTTTGGTATAGCGAGGAAAAGGAAACACTAAAAACGAATGTGGAAAGATGTACCTAGGTATCTAGATGCATGACATTTCAACTTCACAAAGATCCCAATTAATGCCTTTAAACATGGAGTATACAACATCAATAATGGCATTTGAATTGATGGAAAGTGTGTTCCAGCTATGCATGGGATGCCACAAAACTTGTGATGAGTGATATAGATGTTAAAATTTTTAAGTGTATTTTGGAGATCACTTTTTGAAAGTATGGGCCCCAAGTTCACACCAAGTTCAAAGGTGACTCATATGACATCAATGATGGCAATTGACCTCATGGAAAGTGTGCTCAAGTCACATGGAATGCGGCCGAAAATTGTGAGCGATAGCAATGTCAAATTATTCATTCTCTGAAGATGAAAATGTAAAAGTCCTTGTATGGAAGGGTGCTTTAAAATTTTTAAAAAGAGAATATTGGACCACTTACACCAGTAATTGGGCTTGTAGATAGGTATGATTTTGTGCTGTGGAAAGTGAGAGAAGCCTCCAAGCTCCCAATTTCTCCACACCCACTTCTTCTTGAATTCAATGCCACTTGCGCTTTGAACGTAGAGGGAATCCCGATGATATGGACAAGCTTGTGGGGCATGGAGTATACATCAATAATGGCATTTGAATTGATGGAAAGTGTGTTCAAGCTATGCATGGGATGCCACAAAACTTGTGATGAGTGATATAGATGTTAAAATTTTTAAGTGTATTTTGGAGATCACTTTTTGAAAGTATGGGCCCCAAGTTCACACCAAGTTCAAAGGTGACTCATATGACATCAATGATGGCAATTGACCTCATGGAAAGTGTGCTCAAGTCACATGGAATGCGGCCGAAAATTGTGAGCGATAGCAATGTCAAATTATTCATTCTCTGAAGATGAAAATGTAAAAGTCCTTGTATGGAAGGGTGCTTTAAAATTTTTAAAAAGAGAATATTGGACCACTTACACCAGTAATTGGGCTTGTAGATAGGTATGATTTTGTGCTGTGGAAAGTGAGAGAAGCCTCCAAGCTCCCAATTTCTCCACACCCACTTCTTCTTGAATTCAATGCCACTTGCGCTTTGAACGTAGAGGGAATCCCGATGATATGGACAAGCTTGTGGGGCATGGAGTATACATCAATAATGGCATTTGAATTGATGGAAAGTGTGTTCAAGCTATGCATGGGATGCCACAAAACTTGTGATGAGTGATATAGATGTTAAAATTTTTAAGTGTATTTTGGAGATCACTTTTTGAAAGTATGGGCCCCAAGTCACATCAAGTTCAAAGGTGACTCATATGACATCAATGACGGCAATTGACCTCATGGAAAGTGTGCTCAAGTCGCATGGAATGCGGCTGAAAATTGTGAGCGATAGCAATGTCAAATTATTCATTCTCTGAAGATGAAAATGTAAAAGTTCTTGTATGGAAGGGTGCTTTAAAATTTTGAAAAAGAGAATATTGGACCACTTACACCAGTAATTGGGCTTGTAGATAGGTATGATTTTGTGCTGTAGCAAGTGAGAGAAGCCTCCAAGCTCCCAATTTCTCCACACGCACTTCTTCTTGAATTCAATGCCACTTGCGCTTTGAACGTAGAGGGAAACCCGATGATATGGACAAGCTTGTGGGGTACTATGACATGTAGGAGTTACAAGGTATTGTTGTAAGGCCTTAATTGCTCAAAATAAAAGCTTGCACTTTTGCCTCATGAAGCCCATGGGAAAATGAAGAGCTACGCATGCCTTTCTATAGGGGAACATGCTCCTTCATGCATGGAAAGGCTCGGGTATGGTATAGCCAACCATGTACCCTAAGGGTTAACTCCATCTCCCGTGAGAAAAAGGGGTCAAACGCGTGCATGAATCTTAATTTGTGGGCTAGAGTAATGCGAACTCAAGAATCACGTAGTAAAGTATTAGAATAAGGAACCCGACACCACCAAACCACTCGATGATCAGAGTTTTTAAAGATCTTTGACCAAGTCAACTTATCTGTATAATTTACTAATTATGGTATACATGCACATAGTACAATTCTTACGTTTGTATTTCTAAAATCAATATTAGGGCCAAACTAAAATTTCCTAATGTTCCAACAAAATATGCCTCAAAATTCCCCATGGCTTTTTCTTTTTTATTGTGAGGGTCTTGGTGCAAAACAAAAAATACTTTTATCACTTTCTCTCCTAAAAAATTACTAGTATTGCACATAAACTTTATTACAGGTTAGGAGGGATCTTACATAAGATCACAGAGGTAATAGCATTTGAGAGACACTCAAGTAAAAACTTATGGAAATACATGTGAATAAAGTGGCAGCATTAGCTTATTTGTAGTTGGTTTTATGTAAGGAGTGATGATAGGGCACTCAAGTACTTTCTCTCATAGCCCAATTTGCCTCCAATGCAAAGAAGATGGTTACTTACTTTGCCGAATTGTGGTTTTGAGATTGCATACAACAAAGGAAAGGACAATGTGGTTCGTAGATTCGTTATCTACTAGGATATGTGCTTTGAAATTTTGAAAAAGAGAATATTGGACCACTTACACCAGTAATTGGTCTTGTAGATATGTATGATTTTGTGCTATGGGAAGTGAGAGAAGCCTCCAAGCTCCCAATTTCTCCACACCCACTTCTTCTTGAATTCAATGCCACTTGCGCTTTGAATGTCAAGGGGAACCCTATGATATGAACAAGCTTGTGGGGTACTATGACATGTAGTAGTTACAAGGTAGTTTTGTAAGGCCTTAATTGCACAAAATACAAGCTTGCATTTTTGCCTCATGAAGCCCATGGGAGATTGAAGAGCTACGGGTGCCTTTCTATAGGGGAACAGGCTCCTTCATGCATGGGAAGGCTCGGAGTATGGTATAGCCAACCATGTACCCTAGGGTTTAACTCCATCTCGCTTGAGAAAAGGGGATCAAACGCGTGCATGAATCTTTATTTGTGGGCTAGTAGACTAGGATCCCGACATGACCAAACCACTTTGGTAACTACCATCTAACCAAAACCACAATCTACAATACTACTTACCATTTTTCACAAACCATTGCCCAATTCCATATGGTATTATAGCAACCCATAGTTTTCTCTCAACCCCTTTTTAACCTTAGCCCACAACCCACTGAATTTATTTTGACCCTTCCCCCTTATTATATAATATAAGCCTACCTAGGTATATTTAAATAATTTTGGTGAGGTTTGTTCCAATACCTTCTAAGCCAATGACCTGGAATCTAGGGTAAATCCTACCTTTCAAATTTTTTAAGGACAATGTTAGTTTCCCTAAATTCCCTTGTTTACTAGGTTTTTCAATTCATATACATTAGGATCTCTCTTTCCAAGAGATTCTTGATCATCAGAGTTGCTCATTATTTTATTTATCTTTGACCGAGTCAACTTATCTACATAATTTACTAATTATGGTATACATGCACATAGTATAATTCTTACGTTTGTATTTCTAAAATCAATATTAGGGCCAAATTAAAATTTCCTAATGTTTCAACAAAATATGCCTCATAATTCCCCATGGCTTTTTCTTTTTTACTATGGGGGTCTTGGTGCAAAATGAAAAATACTTTGATCAATTTCTCTCCTAAAAAATTACTACTTGGAATTTATTGCACATAAACTTTTTTAAAGGTTAGGAGGGATCTTACATAAGATCAAAGAGGTAAGAGCATTTAAGAGACACTCAGGTAAAAAGACATGGAAATACATGTGAATAAAGTGGCAGCATTAGCTTCTTTGTAGTTGGTTTTATGTAAGGAGTGATGATAGGGCTCTCAAGTACTTTCTCTTATAGCCCAATTTTCCTCCAAAGCAAAGAAGATGGTTACTTATTTTGCCGCATTGTGGTTTTGAGATTGCATACAACAAAGGAAAGGACAATGTGGTTTGTAGATTTGTTATCTACTAGGATATGCGGATATGTGTTCATTGTGGCAAGACATTAATCCGGATTAGATTATGGATATCTAGGAGGAGTATTTGCTTGTTGAGCCTCGAGGGGGTAGCCCATGTGGCTCAGAAATTATAGCAAGGGGGTTACTTTACTACAAGGATAGTGTATCCTCTACCTACTTTAGCATTCAATCGAAAAGTATTGGAAGAGATGCATTGTTCTCCAAAGGCATAGCTGGCATTTGGGTGTTTTCAGCCCTTTGGTATAGCGAGGAAAAGGAAACTCTAAAAATGAATGTGGAAAGACGTACCTAGGTATCTAAATGCACGCCATTTCAACTCAACAAAGATCCCACACATAAGCCCGATGGGTTTCTTTAGCCCGTACCAAATTTGGAAGGAAGATAGACTTGCATTACTATGGGCCTTCCTCATACAAGGAGGGGATGGGAAACCAATGATGTGAGAAGGGGATGGGATATCATTTATATGTTGATGGATAGGTTGCCGAAGATATCCCAATTTATGACTTCAAACATGAAGTATACAACATCGATAACTGCAATTGAATGCATGGAAATTGTGTTTAAGCTGTGCATGGGATGCCACAAAACTTGTGATGAGTGATATAGATGTTAAAATTTTTAAGTGTATTTTGGAGATCACTTTTTGAAAGTATGGGCCCCAAGTTTACACCAAGTTTAAAGGTGACTTATATGACATCAATGATGGCAATTGAACTCATGGAAACTGTGCTCAAGTCGCATGGAATACGGCTGAAAATTGTGAGTGATAGCAATGTCAAATTATTCATTCTCTGAAGTGGAAAAGGTAAAAAATCTTGTATGGAAGGGTACTTTAAAATTTTGAAAAAGAGAATATTGGACCACTTACACAAGTAATTGGGCTTGTAGATAGGTATGATTTTGTGCTGTAGGAAGTGAGCGAAGCCTCCAAGCTCCCAATTTCTCCGCACCCACTTCTTCTTGAATTCAATGGCACTCACGCTTTGAATGTTAGAGGGGAACCCGATGCTAAAGACAAGCTTGTGGGGTACTATGACATGTAGGAGCTACAGGGTATTGTTGTAAGGCCTTATTTGCACAAAATAAAAGCTTGCATTTTTGCCTCATGAAGCCCATGGAAAAATGAAGAGCTAGGGGTGCCTTTCTATAGGGGAACACGCTCCTTCATGCATGGGAAGGCTTGGAGTATGGTATAGCCAACCATGTACCCTAAGGGTTAACTCCATCTCGCTTGAGAAAAAAGTGGGTCAAACGCATACATGAATCTTAATTTGTCGGCTAGACTAAGGCAAACTCAAGCATCACTTTAGTAAAGTAATAGAATAGGGAGCCCAACACCACCAAACCACTTTGGTAACTACCATCTAACCAAAACCACATGCTGGAATACTACTTACCATTTTTTGCAAACCATTGCCCAATTCCATATGGTATTATAGCAACCCATAGTTTTCTCTCAACCCCTTTTTGACCTTAGCCCACTGAATTTATTTTGACCCTTGCCCTTATAATATAATATAAGCCTTAGCCTAGTTATATTTAAGTAATTTTGGTGAGGATTGTTTCAATACAGGTTAGGAGGGATCTTACGTAAGAATACAGAGGCAATAGCATTTGAGAGACACTCAGGTAAAAAGACATGGAAATACATTGTCAATAAAGTGGGCAACATCAGCTTATTTGTAGTTGGTTTTATGTCAGGAGTGATGATAGGGGACTTAAGTACTTTCTCTCAAAGCCCAATTTTCTTCCAAAGCAAAGAAGATGATTACTTACTTTGTCGAATTATGGTTTTGAGATTGCACACAACAAAGGAAAGGACAATGTGGTTTGTAGGTTCGTTATCTACTAGGATATGTGAATATGTGTTCATTGTGGCGAGAGATTTATAGGGATTGGATTATGGATATCTAGGAAGAGTGTTTGCTTGTTGATCCTCGAGGGGGCAGCCCATGTGGGTGAGAAATATAGCAAGGGGGCTACTTTACTACAAGGATAGAGTTATATTCTGCCTACTTTAGCATTCAATCTAAAAGTATTGGAACAGAGGCATTGTTCTCCAAAGGCAAAGCTGGCATTTGGGTGTTTTCAGCCCTTTGGTATAGCGAGGAAAAGGAAACACTAAAAACGAATGTGGAAAGATGTACCTAGGTATCTAGATGCATGACATTTCAACTTCACAAAGATCCCAATTAATGCCTTTAAACATGGAGTATACAACATCAATAATGGCATTTGAATTGATGGAAAGTGTGTTCGAGCTATGCATGGGATGCCACAAAACTTGTGATGAGTGATATAGATGTTAAAATTTTTAAGTGTATTTTGGAGATCACTTTTTGAAAGTATGGGCCCCAAGTTCACACCAAGTTCAAAGGTGACTCATATGACATCAATGATGGCAATTGACCTCATGGAAAGTGTGCTCAAGTCACATGGAATGCGGCCGAAAATTGTGAGCGATAGCAATGTCAAATTATTCATTCTCTGAAGATGAAAATGTAAAAGTCCTTGTATGGAAGGGTGCTTTAAAATTTTTAAAAAGAGAATATTGGACCACTTACACCAGTAATTGGGCTTGTAGATAGGTATGATTTTGTGCTGTGGAAAGTGAGAGAAGCCTCCAAGCTCCCAATTTCTCCACACCCACTTCTTCTTGAATTCAATGCCACTTGCGCTTTGAACGTAGAGGGAATCCCGATGATATGGACAAGCTTGTGGGGCATGGAGTATACATCAATAATGGCATTTGAATTGATGGAAAGTGTGTTCAAGCTATGCATGGGATGCCACAAAACTTGTGATGAGTGATATAGATGTTAAAATTTTTAAGTGTATTTTGGAGATCACTTTTTGAAAGTATGGGCCCCAAGTCACATCAAGTTCAAAGGTGACTCATATGACATCAATGACGGCAATTGACCTCATGGAAAGTGTGCTCAAGTCGCATGGAATGCGGCTGAAAATTGTGAGCGATAGCAATGTCAAATTATTCATTCTCTGAAGATGAAAATGTAAAAGTTCTTGTATGGAAGGGTGCTTTAAAATTTTGAAAAAGAGAATATTGGACCACTTACACCAGTAATTGGGCTTGTAGATAGGTATGATTTTGTGCTGTAGCAAGTGAGAGAAGCCTCCAAGCTCCCAATTTCTCCACACGCACTTCTTCTTGAATTCAATGCCACTTGCGCTTTGAACGTAGAGGGAAACCCGATGATATGGACAAGCTTGTGGGGTACTATGACATGTAGGAGTTACAAGGTATTGTTGTAAGGCCTTAATTGCTCAAAATAAAAGCTTGCACTTTTGCCTCATGAAGCCCATGGGAAAATGAAGAGCTACGCATGCCTTTCTATAGGGGAACATGCTCCTTCATGCATGGAAAGGCTCGGGTATGGTATAGCCAACCATGTACCCTAAGGGTTAACTCCATCTCCCGTGAGAAAAAGGGGTCAAACGCGTGCATGAATCTTAATTTGTGGGCTAGAGTAATGCGAACTCAAGAATCACGTAGTAAAGTATTAGAATAAGGAACCCGACACCACCAAACCACTCGATGATCAGAGTTTTTAAAGATCTTTGACCAAGTCAACTTATCTGTATAATTTACTAATTATGGTATACATGCACATAGTACAATTCTTACGTTTGTATTTCTAAAATCAATATTAGGGCCAAACTAAAATTTCCTAATGTTCCAACAAAATATGCCTCAAAATTCCCCATGGCTTTTTCTTTTTTATTGTGAGGGTCTTGGTGCAAAACAAAAAATACTTTTATCACTTTCTCTCCTAAAAAATTACTAGTATTGCACATAAACTTTATTACAGGTTAGGAGGGATCTTACATAAGATCACAGAGGTAATAGCATTTGAGAGACACTCAAGTAAAAACTTATGGAAATACATGTGAATAAAGTGGCAGCATTAGCTTATTTGTAGTTGGTTTTATGTAAGGAGTGATGATAGGGCACTCAAGTACTTTCTCTCATAGCCCAATTTGCCTCCAATGCAAAGAAGATGGTTACTTACTTTGCCGAATTGTGGTTTTGAGATTGCATACAACAAAGGAAAGGACAATGTGGTTCGTAGATTCGTTATCTACTAGGATATGTGCTTTGAAATTTTGAAAAAGAGAATATTGGACCACTTACACCAGTAATTGGTCTTGTAGATATGTATGATTTTGTGCTATGGGAAGTGAGAGAAGCCTCCAAGCTCCCAATTTCTCCACACCCACTTCTTCTTGAATTCAATGCCACTTGCGCTTTGAATGTCAAGGGGAACCCTATGATATGAACAAGCTTGTGGGGTACTATGACATGTAGTAGTTACAAGGTAGTTTTGTAAGGCCTTAATTGCACAAAATACAAGCTTGCATTTTTGCCTCATGAAGCCCATGGGAGATTGAAGAGCTACGGGTGCCTTTCTATAGGGGAACAGGCTCCTTCATGCATGGGAAGGCTCGGAGTATGGTATAGCCAACCATGTACCCTAGGGTTTAACTCCATCTCGCTTGAGAAAAGGGGATCAAACGCGTGCATGAATCTTTATTTGTGGGCTAGTAGACTAGGATCCCGACATGACCAAACCACTTTGGTAACTACCATCTAACCAAAACCACAATCTACAATACTACTTACCATTTTTCACAAACCATTGCCCAATTCCATATGGTATTATAGCAACCCATAGTTTTCTCTCAACCCCTTTTTAACCTTAGCCCACAACCCACTGAATTTATTTTGACCCTTCCCCTTATTATATAATATAAGCCTACCTAGGTATATTTAAATAATTTTGGTGAGGTTTGTTCCAATACCTTCTAAGCCAATGACCTGGAATCTAGGGTAAATCCTACCTTTCAAATTTTTTAAGGACAATGTTAGTTTCCCTAAATTCCCTTGTTTACTAGGTTTTTCAATTCATATACATTAGGATCTCTCTTTCCAAGAGATTCTTGATCATCAGAGTTGCTCATTATTTTATTTATCTTTGACCGAGTCAACTTATCTACATAATTTACTAATTATGGTATACATGCACATAGTATAATTCTTACGTTTGTATTTCTAAAATCAATATTAGGGCCAAATTAAAATTTCCTAATGTTTCAACAAAATATGCCTCATAATTCCCCATGGCTTTTTCTTTTTTACTATGGGGGTCTTGGTGCAAAATGAAAAATACTTTGATCAATTTCTCTCCTAAAAAATTACTACTTGGAATTTATTGCACATAAACTTTTTTAAAGGTTAGGAGGGATCTTACATAAGATCCAAGAGGTAAGAGCATTTAAGAGACACTCAGGTAAAAAGACATGGAAATACATGTGAATAAAGTGGCAGCATTAGCTTCTTTGTAGTTGGTTTTATGTAAGGAGTGATGATAGGGCTCTCAAGTACTTTCTCTTATAGCCCAATTTTCCTCCAACCAAAGCAAAGAAGATGGTTACTTATTTTGCCGCATTGTGGTTTTGAGATTGCATACAACAAAGGAAAGGACAATGTGGTTTGTAGATTTGTTATCTACTAGGATATGCGGATATGTGTTCATTGTGGCAAGACATTAATCCGGATTAGATTATGGATATCTAGGAGGAGTATTTGCTTGTTGAGCCTCGAGGGGGTAGCCCATGTGGCTCAGAAATTATAGCAAGGGGGTTACTTTACTACAAGGATAGTGTATCCTCTACCTACTTTAGCATTCAATCGAAAAGTATTGGAAGAGATGCATTGTTCTCCAAAGGCATAGCTGGCATTTGGGTGTTTTCAGCCCTTTGGTATAGCGAGGAAAAGGAAACTCTAAAAATGAATGTGGAAAGACGTACCTAGGTATCTAAATGCACGCCATTTCAACTCAACAAAGATCCCACACATAAGCCCGATGGGTTTCTTTAGCCCGTACCAAATTTGGAAGGAAGATAGACTTGCATTACTATGGGCCTTCCTCATACAAGGAGGGGATGGGAAACCAATGATGTGAGAAGGGGATGGGATATCATTTATATGTTGATGGATAGGTTGCCGAAGATATCCCAATTTATGACTTCAAACATGAAGTATACAACATCGATAACTGCAATTGAATGCATGGAAATTGTGTTTAAGCTGTGCATGGGATGCCACAAAACTTGTGATGAGTGATATAGATGTTAAAATTTTTAAGTGTATTTTGGAGATCACTTTTTGAAAGTATGGGCCCCAAGTTTACACCAAGTTTAAAGGTGACTTATATGACATCAATGATGGCAATTGAACTCATGGAAACTGTGCTCAAGTCGCATGGAATACGGCTGAAAATTGTGAGTGATAGCAATGTCAAATTATTCATTCTCTGAAGTGGAAAAGGTAAAAAATCTTGTATGGAAGGGTACTTTAAAATTTTGAAAAAGAGAATATTGGACCACTTACACAAGTAATTGGGCTTGTAGATAGGTATGATTTTGTGCTGTAGGAAGTGAGCGAAGCCTCCAAGCTCCCAATTTCTCCGCACCCACTTCTTCTTGAATTCAATGGCACTCACGCTTTGAATGTTAGAGGGGAACCCGATGCTAAAGACAAGCTTGTGGGGTACTATGACATGTAGGAGCTACAGGGTATTGTTGTAAGGCCTTATTTGCACAAAATAAAAGCTTGCATTTTTGCCTCATGAAGCCCATGGAAAAATGAAGAGCTAGGGGTGCCTTTCTATAGGGGAACACGCTCCTTCATGCATGGGAAGGCTTGGAGTATGGTATAGCCAACCATGTACCCTAAGGGTTAACTCCATCTCGCTTGAGAAAAAAGTGGGTCAAACGCATACATGAATCTTAATTTGTCGGCTAGACTAAGGCAAACTCAAGCATCACTTTAGTAAAGTAATAGAATAGGGAGCCCAACACCACCAAACCACTTTGGTAACTACCATCTAACCAAAACCACATGCTGGAATACTACTTACCATTTTTTGCAAACCATTGCCCAATTCCATATGGTATTATAGCAACCCATAGTTTTCTCTCAACCCCTTTTTGACCTTAGCCCACTGAATTTATTTTGACCCTTGCCCTTATAATATAATATAAGCCTTAGCCTAGTTATATTTAAGTAATTTTGGTGAGGATTGTTTCAATACAGGTTAGGAGGGATCTTACGTAAGAATACAGAGGCAATAGCATTTGAGAGACACTCAGGTAAAAAGACATGGAAATACATTGTCAATAAAGTGGGCAACATCAGCTTATTTGTAGTTGGTTTTATGTCAGGAGTGATGATAGGGGACTTAAGTACTTTCTCTCAAAGCCCAATTTTCTTCCAAAGCAAAGAAGATGATTACTTACTTTGTCGAATTATGGTTTTGAGATTGCACACAACAAAGGAAAGGACAATGTGGTTTGTAGGTTCGTTATCTACTAGGATATGTGAATATGTGTTCATTGTGGCGAGAGATTTATAGGGATTGGATTATGGATATCTAGGAAGAGTGTTTGCTTGTTGATCCTCGAGGGGGCAGCCCATGTGGGTGAGAAATATAGCAAGGGGGCTACTTTACTACAAGGATAGAGTTATATTCTGCCTACTTTAGCATTCAATCTAAAAGTATTGGAACAGAGGCATTGTTCTCCAAAGGCAAAGCTGGCATTTGGGTGTTTTCAGCCCTTTGGTATAGCGAGGAAAAGGAAACACTAAAAACGAATGTGGAAAGATGTACCTAGGTATCTAGATGCATGACATTTTAACTTCACAAAGATCCCAATTAATGCCTTTAAACATGGAGTATACAACATCAATAATGGCATTTGAATTGATGGAAAGTGTGTTCGAGCTATGCATGGGATGCCACAAAACTTGTGATGAGTGATATAGATGTTAAAATTTTTAAGTGTATTTTGGAGATCACTTTTTGAAAGTATGGGCCCCAAGTTCACACCAAGTTCAAAGGTGACTCATATGACATCAATGATGGCAATTGACCTCATGGAAAGTGTGCTCAAGTCACATGGAATGCGGCCGAAAATTGTGAGCGATAGCAATGTCAAATTATTCATTCTCTGAAGATGAAAATGTAAAAGTCCTTGTATGGAAGGGTGCTTTAAAATTTTTAAAAAGAGAATATTGGACCACTCACACCAGTAATTGGGCTTGTAGATAGGTATGATTTTGTGCTGTGGAAAGTGAGAGAAGCCTCCAAGCTCCCAATTTCTCCACACCCACTTCTTCTTGAATTCAATGCCACTTGCGCTTTGAACGTAGAGGGAATCCCGATGATATGGACAAGCTTGTGGGGCATGGAGTATACATCAATAATGGCATTTGAATTGATGGAAAGTGTGTTCAAGCTATGCATGGGATGCCACAAAACTTGTGATGAGTGATATAGATGTTAAAATTTTTAAGTGTATTTTGGAGATCACTTTTTGAAAGTATGGGTCCCAAGTCACATCAAGTTCAAAGGTGACTCATATGACATCAATGACGGCAATTGACCTCATGGAAAGTGTGCTCAAGTCGCATGGAATGCGGCTGAAAATTGTGAGCGATAGCAAGTAATAGAATAGGGAGCCCAACACCACCAAACCACTTTGGTAACTACCATCTAACCAAAACCACATGCTGGAATACTACTTACCATTTTTTACAAACCATTGCCCAATTCCATATGGTATTATAGCAACCCATAGTTTTCTCTCAACCCCTTTTTGACCTTAGCCCACTGAATTTATTTTGACCCTTGCCCTTATAATATAATATAAGCCTTAGCCTAGTTATATTTAAGTAATTTTGGTGAGGATTGTTTCAATACAGGTTAGGAGGGATCTTACGTAAGAATACAGAGGCAATAGCATTTGAGAGACACTCGGGTAAAAAGACATGGAAATACATTGTCAATAAAGTGGGCAACATCAGCTTATTTGTAGTTGGTTTTATGTCAGGAGTGATGATAGGGGACTTAAGTACTTTCTCTCAAAGCCCAATTTTCTTCCAAAGCAAAGAAGATGATTACTTACTTTGTCGAATTATGGTTTTGAGATTGCACACAACAAAGGAAAGGACAATGTGGTTTGTAGGTTCGTTATCTACTAGGATATGTGAATATGTGTTCATTGTGGCGAGAGATTTATAGGGATTGGATTATGGATATCTAGGAAGAGTGTTTGCTTGTTGATCCTCGAGGGGGCAGCCCATGTGGGTGAGAAATATAGCAAGGGGGCTACTTTACTACAAGGATAGAGTTATATTCTGCCTACTTTAGCATTCAATCTAAAAGTATTGGAACAGAGGCATTGTTCTCCAAAGGCAAAGCTGGCATTTGGGTGTTTTCAGCCCTTTGGTATAGCGAGGAAAAGGAAACACTAAAAACGAATGTGGAAAGATGTACCTAGGTATCTAGATGCATGACATTTCAACTTCACAAAGATCCCAATTAATGCCTTTAAACATGGAGTATACAACATCAATAATGGCATTTGAATTGATGGAAAGTGTGTTCCAGCTATGCATGGGATGCCACAAAACTTGTGATGAGTGATATAGATGTTAAAATTTTTAAGTGTATTTTGGAGATCACTTTTTGAAAGTATGGGCCCCAAGTTCACACCAAGTTCAAAGGTGACTCATATGACATCAATGATGGCAATTGACCTCATGGAAAGTGTGCTCAAGTCACATGGAATGCGGCCGAAAATTGTGAGCGATAGCAATGTCAAATTATTCATTCTCTGAAGATGAAAATGTAAAAGTCCTTGTATGGAAGGGTGCTTTAAAATTTTTAAAAAGAGAATATTGGACCACTTACACCAGTAATTGGGCTTGTAGATAGGTATGATTTTGTGCTGTGGAAAGTGAGAGAAGCCTCCAAGCTCCCAATTTCTCCACACCCACTTCTTCTTGAATTCAATGCCACTTGCGCTTTGAACGTAGAGGGAATCCCGATGATATGGACAAGCTTGTGGGGCATGGAGTATACATCAATAATGGCATTTGAATTGATGGAAAGTGTGTTCAAGCTATGCATGGGATGCCACAAAACTTGTGATGAGTGATATAGATGTTAAAATTTTTAAGTGTATTTTGGAGATCACTTTTTGAAAGTATGGGCCCCAAGTTCACACCAAGTTCAAAGGTGACTCATATGACATCAATGATGGCAATTGACCTCATGGAAAGTGTGCTCAAGTCACATGGAATGCGGCCGAAAATTGTGAGCGATAGCAATGTCAAATTATTCATTCTCTGAAGATGAAAATGTAAAAGTCCTTGTATGGAAGGGTGCTTTAAAATTTTTAAAAAGAGAATATTGGACCACTTACACCAGTAATTGGGCTTGTAGATAGGTATGATTTTGTGCTGTGGAAAGTGAGAGAAGCCTCCAAGCTCCCAATTTCTCCACACCCACTTCTTCTTGAATTCAATGCCACTTGCGCTTTGAACGTAGAGGGAATCCCGATGATATGGACAAGCTTGTGGGGCATGGAGTATACATCAATAATGGCATTTGAATTGATGGAAAGTGTGTTCAAGCTATGCATGGGATGCCACAAAACTTGTGATGAGTGATATAGATGTTAAAATTTTTAAGTGTATTTTGGAGATCACTTTTTGAAAGTATGGGCCCCAAGTCACATCAAGTTCAAAGGTGACTCATATGACATCAATGACGGCAATTGACCTCATGGAAAGTGTGCTCAAGTCGCATGGAATGCGGCTGAAAATTGTGAGCGATAGCAATGTCAAATTATTCATTCTCTGAAGATGAAAATGTAAAAGTTCTTGTATGGAAGGGTGCTTTAAAATTTTGAAAAAGAGAATATTGGACCACTTACACCAGTAATTGGGCTTGTAGATAGGTATGATTTTGTGCTGTAGCAAGTGAGAGAAGCCTCCAAGCTCCCAATTTCTCCACACGCACTTCTTCTTGAATTCAATGCCACTTGCGCTTTGAACGTAGAGGGAAACCCGATGATATGGACAAGCTTGTGGGGTACTATGACATGTAGGAGTTACAAGGTATTGTTGTAAGGCCTTAATTGCTCAAAATAAAAGCTTGCACTTTTGCCTCATGAAGCCCATGGGAAAATGAAGAGCTACGCATGCCTTTCTATAGGGGAACATGCTCCTTCATGCATGGAAAGGCTCGGGTATGGTATAGCCAACCATGTACCCTAAGGGTTAACTCCATCTCCCGTGAGAAAAAGGGGTCAAACGCGTGCATGAATCTTAATTTGTGGGCTAGAGTAATGCGAACTCAAGAATCACGTAGTAAAGTATTAGAATAAGGAACCCGACACCACCAAACCACTCGATGATCAGAGTTTTTAAAGATCTTTGACCAAGTCAACTTATCTGTATAATTTACTAATTATGGTATACATGCACATAGTACAATTCTTACGTTTGTATTTCTAAAATCAATATTAGGGCCAAACTAAAATTTCCTAATGTTCCAACAAAATATGCCTCAAAATTCCCCATGGCTTTTTCTTTTTTATTGTGAGGGTCTTGGTGCAAAACAAAAAATACTTTTATCACTTTCTCTCCTAAAAAATTACTAGTATTGCACATAAACTTTATTACAGGTTAGGAGGGATCTTACATAAGATCACAGAGGTAATAGCATTTGAGAGACACTCAAGTAAAAACTTATGGAAATACATGTGAATAAAGTGGCAGCATTAGCTTATTTGTAGTTGGTTTTATGTAAGGAGTGATGATAGGGCACTCAAGTACTTTCTCTCATAGCCCAATTTGCCTCCAATGCAAAGAAGATGGTTACTTACTTTGCCGAATTGTGGTTTTGAGATTGCATACAACAAAGGAAAGGACAATGTGGTTCGTAGATTCGTTATCTACTAGGATATGTGCTTTGAAATTTTGAAAAAGAGAATATTGGACCACTTACACCAGTAATTGGTCTTGTAGATATGTATGATTTTGTGCTATGGGAAGTGAGAGAAGCCTCCAAGCTCCCAATTTCTCCACACCCACTTCTTCTTGAATTCAATGCCACTTGCGCTTTGAATGTCAAGGGGAACCCTATGATATGAACAAGCTTGTGGGGTACTATGACATGTAGTAGTTACAAGGTAGTTTTGTAAGGCCTTAATTGCACAAAATACAAGCTTGCATTTTTGCCTCATGAAGCCCATGGGAGATTGAAGAGCTACGGGTGCCTTTCTATAGGGGAACAGGCTCCTTCATGCATGGGAAGGCTCGGAGTATGGTATAGCCAACCATGTACCCTAGGGTTTAACTCCATCTCGCTTGAGAAAAGGGGATCAAACGCGTGCATGAATCTTTATTTGTGGGCTAGTAGACTAGGATCCCGACATGACCAAACCACTTTGGTAACTACCATCTAACCAAAACCACAATCTACAATACTACTTACCATTTTTCACAAACCATTGCCCAATTCCATATGGTATTATAGCAACCCATAGTTTTCTCTCAACCCCTTTTTAACCTTAGCCCACAACCCACTGAATTTATTTTGACCCTTCCCCTTATTATATAATATAAGCCTACCTAGGTATATTTAAATAATTTTGGTGAGGTTTGTTCCAATACCTTCTAAGCCAATGACCTGGAATCTAGGGTAAATCCTACCTTTCAAATTTTTTAAGGACAATGTTAGTTTCCCTAAATTCCCTTGTTTACTAGGTTTTTCAATTCATATACATTAGGATCTCTCTTTCCAAGAGATTCTTGATCATCAGAGTTGCTCATTATTTTATTTATCTTTGACCGAGTCAACTTATCTACATAATTTACTAATTATGGTATACATGCACATAGTATAATTCTTACGTTTGTATTTCTAAAATCAATATTAGGGCCAAATTAAAATTTCCTAATGTTTCAACAAAATATGCCTCATAATTCCCCATGGCTTTTTCTTTTTTACTATGGGGGTCTTGGTGCAAAATGAAAAATACTTTGATCAATTTCTCTCCTAAAAAATTACTACTTGGAATTTATTGCACATAAACTTTTTTAAAGGTTAGGAGGGATCTTACATAAGATCCAAGAGGTAAGAGCATTTAAGAGACACTCAGGTAAAAAGACATGGAAATACATGTGAATAAAGTGGCAGCATTAGCTTCTTTGTAGTTGGTTTTATGTAAGGAGTGATGATAGGGCTCTCAAGTACTTTCTCTTATAGCCCAATTTTCCTCCAACCAAAGCAAAGAAGATGGTTACTTATTTTGCCGCATTGTGGTTTTGAGATTGCATACAACAAAGGAAAGGACAATGTGGTTTGTAGATTTGTTATCTACTAGGATATGCGGATATGTGTTCATTGTGGCAAGACATTAATCCGGATTAGATTATGGATATCTAGGAGGAGTATTTGCTTGTTGAGCCTCGAGGGGGTAGCCCATGTGGCTCAGAAATTATAGCAAGGGGGTTACTTTACTACAAGGATAGTGTATCCTCTACCTACTTTAGCATTCAATCGAAAAGTATTGGAAGAGATGCATTGTTCTCCAAAGGCATAGCTGGCATTTGGGTGTTTTCAGCCCTTTGGTATAGCGAGGAAAAGGAAACTCTAAAAATGAATGTGGAAAGACGTACCTAGGTATCTAAATGCACGCCATTTCAACTCAACAAAGATCCCACACATAAGCCCGATGGGTTTCTTTAGCCCGTACCAAATTTGGAAGGAAGATAGACTTGCATTACTATGGGCCTTCCTCATACAAGGAGGGGATGGGAAACCAATGATGTGAGAAGGGGATGGGATATCATTTATATGTTGATGGATAGGTTGCCGAAGATATCCCAATTTATGACTTCAAACATGAAGTATACAACATCGATAACTGCAATTGAATGCATGGAAATTGTGTTTAAGCTGTGCATGGGATGCCACAAAACTTGTGATGAGCGATATAGATGTTAAAATTTTTAAGTGTATTTTGGAGATCACTTTTTGAAAGTATGGGCCCCAAGTTTACACCAAGTTTAAAGGTGACTTATATGACATCAATGATGGCAATTGAACTCATGGAAACTGTGCTCAAGTCGCATGGAATACGGCTGAAAATTGTGAGTGATAGCAATGTCAAATTATTCATTCTCTGAAGTGGAAAAGGTAAAAAATCTTGTATGGAAGGGTACTTTAAAATTTTGAAAAAGAGAATATTGGACCACTTACACAAGTAATTGGGCTTGTAGATAGGTATGATTTTGTGCTGTAGGAAGTGAGCGAAGCCTCCAAGCTCCCAATTTCTCCGCACCCACTTCTTCTTGAATTCAATGGCACTCACGCTTTGAATGTTAGAGGGGAACCCGATGCTAAAGACAAGCTTGTGGGGTACTATGACATGTAGGAGCTACAGGGTATTGTTGTAAGGCCTTATTTGCACAAAATAAAAGCTTGCATTTTTGCCTCATGAAGCCCATGGAAAAATGAAGAGCTAGGGGTGCCTTTCTATAGGGGAACACGCTCCTTCATGCATGGGAAGGCTTGGAGTATGGTATAGCCAACCATGTACCCTAAGGGTTAACTCCATCTCGCTTGAGAAAAAAGTGGGTCAAACGCATACATGAATCTTAATTTGTCGGCTAGACTAAGGCAAACTCAAGCATCACTTTAGTAAAGTAATAGAATAGGGAGCCCAACACCACCAAACCACTTTGGTAACTACCATCTAACCAAAACCACATGCTGGAATACTACTTACCATTTTTTGCAAACCATTGCCCAATTCCATATGGTATTATAGCAACCCATAGTTTTCTCTCAACCCCTTTTTGACCTTAGCCCACTGAATTTATTTTGACCCTTGCCCTTATAATATAATATAAGCCTTAGCCTAGTTATATTTAAGTAATTTTGGTGAGGATTGTTTCAATACAGGTTAGGAGGGATCTTACGTAAGAATACAGAGGCAATAGCATTTGAGAGACACTCAGGTAAAAAGACATGGAAATACATTGTCAATAAAGTGGGCAACATCAGCTTATTTGTAGTTGGTTTTATGTCAGGAGTGATGATAGGGGACTTAAGTACTTTCTCTCAAAGCCCAATTTTCTTCCAAAGCAAAGAAGATGATTACTTACTTTGTCGAATTATGGTTTTGAGATTGCACACAACAAAGGAAAGGACAATGTGGTTTGTAGGTTCGTTATCTACTAGGATATGTGAATATGTGTTCATTGTGGCGAGAGATTTATAGGGATTGGATTATGGATATCTAGGAAGAGTGTTTGCTTGTTGATCCTCGAGGGGGCAGCCCATGTGGGTGAGAAATATAGCAAGGGGGCTACTTTACTACAAGGATAGAGTTATATTCTGCCTACTTTAGCATTCAATCTAAAAGTCTTGGAACAGAGGCATTGTTCTCCAAAGGCAAAGCTGGCATTTGGGTGTTTTCAGCCCTTTGGTATAGCGAGGAAAAGGAAACACTAAAAACGAATGTGGAAAGATGTACCTAGGTATCTAGATGCATGACATTTTAACTTCACAAAGATCCCAATTAATGCCTTTAAACATGGAGTATACAACATCAATAATGGCATTTGAATTGATGGAAAGTGTGTTCGAGCTATGCATGGGATGCCACAAAACTTGTGATGAGTGATATAGATGTTAAAATTTTTAAGTGTATTTTGGAGATCACTTTTTGAAAGTATGGGCCCCAAGTTCACACCAAGTTCAAAGGTGACTCATATGACATCAATGATGGCAATTGACCTCATGGAAAGTGTGCTCAAGTCACATGGAATGCGGCCGAAAATTGTGAGCGATAGCAATGTCAAATTATTCATTCTCTGAAGATGAAAATGTAAAAGTCCTTGTATGGAAGGGTGCTTTAAAATTTTTAAAAAGAGAATATTGGACCACTCACACCAGTAATTGGGCTTGTAGATAGGTATGATTTTGTGCTGTGGAAAGTGAGAGAAGCCTCCAAGCTCCCAATTTCTCCACACCCACTTCTTCTTGAATTCAATGCCACTTGCGCTTTGAACGTAGAGGGAATCCCGATGATATGGACAAGCTTGTGGGGCATGGAGTATACATCAATAATGGCATTTGAATTGATGGAAAGTGTGTTCAAGCTATGCATGGGATGCCACAAAACTTGTGATGAGTGATATAGATGTTAAAATTTTTAAGTGTATTTTGGAGATCACTTTTTGAAAGTATGGGCCCCAAGTCACATCAAGTTCAAAGGTGACTCATATGACATCAATGACGGCAATTGACCTCATGGAAAGTGTGCTCAAGTCGCATGGAATGCGGCTGAAAATTGTGAGCGATAGCAAGTAATAGAATAGGGAGCCCAACACCACCAAACCACTTTGGTAACTACCATCTAACCAAAACCACATGCTGGAATACTACTTACCATTTTTTACAAACCATTGCCCAATTCCATATGGTATTATAGCAACCCATAGTTTTCTCTCAACCCCTTTTTGACCTTAGCCCACTGAATTTATTTTGACCCTTGCCCTTATAATATAATATAAGCCTTAGCCTAGTTATATTTAAGTAATTTTGGTGAGGATTGTTTCAATACAGGTTAGGAGGGATCTTACGTAAGAATACAGAGGCAATAGCATTTGAGAGACACTCGGGTAAAAAAACATGGAAATACATTGTCAATAAAGTGGGCAACATCAGCTTATTTGTAGTTGGTTTTATGTCAGGAGTGATGATAGGGGACTTAAGTACTTTCTCTCAAAGCCCAATTTTCTTCCAAAGCAAAGAAGATGATTACTTACTTTGTCGAATTATGGTTTTGAGATTGCACACAACAAAGGAAAGGACAATGTGGTTTGTAGGTTCGTTATCTACTAGGATATGTGAATATGTGTTCATTGTGGCGAGAGATTTATAGGGATTGGATTATGGATATCTAGGAAGAGTGTTTGCTTGTTGATCCTCGAGGGGGCAGCCCATGTGGGTGAGAAATATAGCAAGGGGGCTACTTTACTACAAGGATAGAGTTATATTCTGCCTACTTTAGCATTCAATCTAAAAGTATTGGAACAGAGGCATTGTTCTCCAAAGGCAAAGCTGGCATTTGGGTGTTTTCAGCCCTTTGGTATAGCGAGGAAAAGGAAACACTAAAAACGAATGTGGAAAGATGTACCTAGGTATCTAGATGCATGACATTTCAACTTCACAAAGATCCCAATTAATGCCTTTAAACATGGAGTATACAACATCAATAATGGCATTTGAATTGATGGAAAGTGTGTTCAAGCTATGCATGGGATGCCACAAAACTTGTGATGAGTGATATAGATGTTAAAATTTTTAAGTGTATTTTGGAGATCACTTTTTGAAAGTATGGGCCCCAAGTTCACACCAAGTTCAAAGGTGACTCATATGACATCAATGATGGCAATTGACCTCATGGAAAGTGTGCTCAAGTCACATGGAATGCGGCCGAAAATTGTGAGCGATAGCAATGTCAAATTATTCATTCTCTGAAGATGAAAATGTAAAAGTCCTTGTATGGAAGGGTGCTTTAAAATTTTTAAAAAGAGAATATTGGACCACTTACACCAGTAATTGGGCTTGTAGATAGGTATGATTTTGTGCTGTGGAAAGTGAGAGAAGCCTCCAAGCTCCCAATTTCTCCACACCCACTTCTTCTTGAATTCAATGCCACTTGCGCTTTGAACGTAGAGGGAATCCCGATGATATGGACAAGCTTGTGGGGCATGGAGTATACATCAATAATGGCATTTGAATTGATGGAAAGTGTGTTCAAGCTATGCATGGGATGCCACAAAACTTGTGATCAGTGATATAGATGTTAAAATTTTTAAGTGTATTTTGGAGATCACTTTTTGAAAGTATGGGCCCCAAGTCACATCAAGTTCAAAGGTGACTCATATGACATCAATGACGGCAATTGACCTCATGGAAAGTGTGCTCAAGTCGCATGGAATGCGGCTGAAAATTGTGAGCGATAGCAAGTAATAGAATAGGGAGCCCAACACCACCAAACCACTTTGGTAACTACCATCTAACCAAAACCACATGCTGGAATACTACTTACCATTTTTTACAAACCATTGCCCAATTCCATATGGTATTATAGCAACCCATAGTTTTCTCTCAACCCCTTTTTGACCTTAGCCCACTGAATTTATTTTGACCCTTGCCCTTATAATATAATATAAGCCTTAGCCTAGTTATATTTAAGTAATTTTGGTGAGGATTGTTTCAATACAGGTTAGGAGGGATCTTACGTAAGAATACAGAGGCAATAGCATTTGAGAGACACTCAGGTAAAAAGACATGGAAATACATTGTCAATAAAGTGGGCAACATCAGCTTATTTGTAGTTGGTTTTATGTCAGGAGTGATGATAGGGGACTTAAGTACTTTCTCTCAAAGCCCAATTTTCTTCCAAAGCAAAGAAGATGATTACTTA
Source organism: Cibotium barometz (assembly GCF_041138505.1). NCBI lineage: Eukaryota > Viridiplantae > Streptophyta > Polypodiopsida > Cyatheales > Cibotiaceae > Cibotium > Cibotium barometz. Next base: position 4,523,823 of record NC_141066.1, on the reverse strand, counting down.
CTTTGTCGAATTATGGTTTTGAGATTGCACACAACAAAGGAAAGGACAATGTGGTTTGTAGGTTCGTTATCTACTAGGATATGTGAATATGTGTTCATTGTGGCGAGAGATTTATAGGGATTGGATTATGGATATCTAGGAAGAGTGTTTGCTTGTTGATCCTCGAGGGGGCAGCCCATGTGGGTGAGAAATATAGCAAGGGGGCTACTTTACTACAAGGATAGAGTTATATTCTGCCTACTTTAGCATTCAATCTAAAAGTATTGGAACAGAGGCATTGTTCTCCAAAGGCAAAGCTGGCATTTGGGTGTTTTCAGCCCTTTGGTATAGCGAGGAAAAGGAAACACTAAAAACGAATGTGGAAAGATGTACCTAGGTATCTAGATGCATGACATTTCAACTTCACAAAGATCCCAATTAATGCCTTTAAACATGGAGTATACAACATCAATAATGGCATTTGAATTGATGGAAAGTGTGTTCGAGCTATGCATGGGATGCCACAAAACTTGTGATGAGTGATATAGATGTTAAAATTTTTAAGTGTATTTTGGAGATCACTTTTTGAAAGTATGGGCCCCAAGTTCACACCAAGTTCAAAGGTGACTCATATGACATCAATGATGGCAATTGACCTCATGGAAAGTGTGCTCAAGTCACATGGAATGCGGCCGAAAATTGTGAGCGATAGCAATGTCAAATTATTCATTCTCTGAAGATGAAAATGTAAAAGTCCTTGTATGGAAGGGTGCTTTAAAATTTTTAAAAAGAGAATATTGGACCACTTACACCAGTAATTGGGCTTGTAGATAGGTATGATTTTGTGCTGTGGAAAGTGAGAGAAGCCTCCAAGCTCCCAATTTCTCCACACCCACTTCTTCTTGAATTCAATGCCACTTGCGCTTTGAACGTAGAGGGAATCCCGATGATATGGACAAGCTTGTGGGGCATGGAGTATACATCAATAATGGCATTTGAATTGATGGAAAGTGTGTTCAAGCTATGCATGGGATGCCACAAAACTTGTGATGAGTGATATAGATGTTAAAATTTTTAAGTGTATTTTGGAGATCACTTTTTGAAAGTATGGGCCCCAAGTCACATCAAGTTCAAAGGTGACTCATATGACATCAATGACGGCAATTGACCTCATGGAAAGTGTGCTCAAGTCGCATGGAATGCGGCTGAAAATTGTGAGCGATAGCAATGTCAAATTATTCATTCTCTGAAGATGAAAATGTAAAAGTTCTTGTATGGAAGGGTGCTTTAAAATTTTGAAAAAGAGAATATTGGACCACTTACACCAGTAATTGGGCTTGTAGATAGGTATGATTTTGTGCTGTAGCAAGTGAGAGAAGCCTCCAAGCTCCCAATTTCTCCACACGCACTTCTTCTTGAATTCAATGCCACTTGCGCTTTGAACGTAGAGGGAAACCCGATGATATGGACAAGCTTGTGGGGTACTATGACATGTAGGAGTTACAAGGTATTGTTGTAAGGCCTTAATTGCTCAAAATAAAAGCTTGCACTTTTGCCTCATGAAGCCCATGGGAAAATGAAGAGCTACGCATGCCTTTCTATAGGGGAACATGCTCCTTCATGCATGGAAAGGCTCGGGTATGGTATAGCCAACCATGTACCCTAAGGGTTAACTCCATCTCCCGTGAGAAAAAGGGGTCAAACGCGTGCATGAATCTTAATTTGTGGGCTAGAGTAATGCGAACTCAAGAATCACGTAGTAAAGTATTAGAATAAGGAACCCGACACCACCAAACCACTCGATGATCAGAGTTTCTTATTATTTTATAGATCTTTGACCAAGTCAACTTATCTGTATAATTTACTAATTATGGTATACATGCACATAGTACAATTCTTACGTTTGTATTTCTAAAATCAATATTAGGGCCAAACTAAAATTTCCTAATGTTCCAACAAAATATGCCTCAAAATTCCCCATGGCTTTTTCTTTTTTATTGTGAGGGTCTTGGTGCAAAACAAAAAATACTTTTATCACTTTCTCTCCTAAAAAATTACTAGTATTGCACATAAACTTTATTACAGGTTAGGAGGGATCTTACATAAGATCACAGAGGTAATAGCATTTGAGAGACACTCAAGTAAAAACTTATGGAAATACATGTGAATAAAGTGGCAGCATTAGCTTATTTGTAGTTGGTTTTATGTAAGGAGTGATGATAGGGCACTCAAGTACTTTCTCTCATAGCCCAATTTGCCTCCAATGCAAAGAAGATGGTTACTTACTTTGCCGAATTGTGGTTTTGAGATTGCATACAACAAAGGAAAGGACAATGTGGTTCGTAGATTCGTTATCTACTAGGATATGTGCTTTGAAATTTTGAAAAAGAGAATATTGGACCACTTACACCAGTAATTGGTCTTGTAGATATGTATGATTTTGTGCTATGGGAAGTGAGAGAAGCCTCCAAGCTCCCAATTTCTCCACACCCACTTCTTCTTGAATTCAATGCCACTTGCGCTTTGAATGTCAAGGGGAACCCTATGATATGAACAAGCTTGTGGGGTACTATGACATGTAGTAGTTACAAGGTAGTTTTGTAAGGCCTTAATTGCACAAAATACAAGCTTGCATTTTTGCCTCATGAAGCCCATGGGAGATTGAAGAGCTACGGGTGCCTTTCTATAGGGGAACAGGCTCCTTCATGCATGGGAAGGCTCGGAGTATGGTATAGCCAACCATGTACCCTAGGGTTTAACTCCATCTCGCTTGAGAAAAGGGGATCAAACGCGTGCATGAATCTTTATTTGTGGGCTAGTAGACTAGGATCCCGACATGACCAAACCACTTTGGTAACTACCATCTAACCAAAACCACAATCTACAATACTACTTACCATTTTTCACAAACCATTGCCCAATTCCATATGGTATTATAGCAACCCATAGTTTTCTCTCAACCCCTTTTTAACCTTAGCCCACAACCCACTGAATTTATTTTGACCCTTCCCCCTTATTATATAATATAAGCCTACCTAGGTATATTTAAATAATTTTGGTGAGGTTTGTTCCAATACCTTCTAAGCCAATGACCTGGAATCTAGGGTAAATCCTACCTTTCAAATTTTTTAAGGACAATGTTAGTTTCCCTAAATTCCCTTGTTTACTAGGTTTTTCAATTCATATACATTAGGATCTCTCTTTCCAAGAGATTCTTGATCATCAGAGTTGCTCATTATTTTATTTATCTTTGACCGAGTCAACTTATCTACATAATTTACTAATTATGGTATACATGCACATAGTATAATTCTTACGTTTGTATTTCTAAAATCAATATTAGGGCCAAATTAAAATTTCCTAATGTTTCAACAAAATATGCCTCATAATTCCCCATGGCTTTTTCTTTTTTACTATGGGGGTCTTGGTGCAAAATGAAAAATACTTTGATCAATTTCTCTCCTAAAAAATTACTACTTGGAATTTATTGCACATAAACTTTTTTAAAGGTTAGGAGGGATCTTACATAAGATCAAAGAGGTAAGAGCATTTAAGAGACACTCAGGTAAAAAGACATGGAAATACATGTGAATAAAGTGGCAGCATTAGCTTCTTTGTAGTTGGTTTTATGTAAGGAGTGATGATAGGGCTCTCAAGTACTTTCTCTTATAGCCCAATTTTCCTCCAAAGCAAAGAAGATGGTTACTTATTTTGCCGCATTGTGGTTTTGAGATTGCATACAACAAAGGAAAGGACAATGTGGTTTGTAGATTTGTTATCTACTAGGATATGCGGATATGTGTTCATTGTGGCAAGACATTAATCCGGATTAGATTATGGATATCTAGGAGGAGTATTTGCTTGTTGAGCCTCGAGGGGGTAGCCCATGTGGCTCAGAAATTATAGCAAGGGGGTTACTTTACTACAAGGATAGTGTATCCTCTACCTACTTTAGCATTCAATCGAAAAGTATTGGAAGAGATGCATTGTTCTCCAAAGGCATAGCTGGCATTTGGGTGTTTTCAGCCCTTTGGTATAGCGAGGAAAAGGAAACTCTAAAAATGAATGTGGAAAGACGTACCTAGGTATCTAAATGCACGCCATTTCAACTCAACAAAGATCCCACACATAAGCCCGATGGGTTTCTTTAGCCCGTACCAAATTTGGAAGGAAGATAGACTTGCATTACTATGGGCCTTCCTCATACAAGGAGGGGATGGGAAACCAATGATGTGAGAAGGGGATGGGATATCATTTATATGTTGATGGATAGGTTGCCGAAGATATCCCAATTTATGACTTCAAACATGAAGTATACAACATCGATAACTGCAATTGAATGCATGGAAATTGTGTTTAAGCTGTGCATGGGATGCCACAAAACTTGTGATGAGTGATATAGATGTTAAAATTTTTAAGTGTATTTTGGAGATCACTTTTTGAAAGTATGGGCCCCAAGTTTACACCAAGTTTAAAGGTGACTTATATGACATCAATGATGGCAATTGAACTCATGGAAACTGTGCTCAAGTCGCATGGAATACGGCTGAAAATTGTGAGTGATAGCAATGTCAAATTATTCATTCTCTGAAGTGGAAAAGGTAAAAAATCTTGTATGGAAGGGTACTTTAAAATTTTGAAAAAGAGAATATTGGACCACTTACACAAGTAATTGGGCTTGTAGATAGGTATGATTTTGTGCTGTAGGAAGTGAGCGAAGCCTCCAAGCTCCCAATTTCTCCGCACCCACTTCTTCTTGAATTCAATGGCACTCACGCTTTGAATGTTAGAGGGGAACCCGATGCTAAAGACAAGCTTGTGGGGTACTATGACATGTAGGAGCTACAGGGTATTGTTGTAAGGCCTTATTTGCACAAAATAAAAGCTTGCATTTTTGCCTCATGAAGCCCATGGAAAAATGAAGAGCTAGGGGTGCCTTTCTATAGGGGAACACGCTCCTTCATGCATGGGAAGGCTTGGAGTATGGTATAGCCAACCATGTACCCTAAGGGTTAACTCCATCTCGCTTGAGAAAAAAGTGGATCAAACGCATACATGAATCTTAATTTGTCGGCTAGACTAAGGCAAACTCAAGCATCACTTTAGTAAAGTAATAGAATAGGGAGCCCAACACCACCAAACCACTTTGGTAACTACCATCTAACCAAAACCACATGCTGGAATACTACTTACCATTTTTTGCAAACCATTGCCCAATTCCATATGGTATTATAGCAACCCATAGTTTTCTCTCAACCCCTTTTTGACCTTAGCCCACTGAATTTATTTTGACCCTTGCCCTTATAATATAATATAAGCCTTAGCCTAGTTATATTTAAGTAATTTTGGTGAGGATTGTTTCAATACAGGTTAGGAGGGATCTTACGTAAGAATACAGAGGCAATAGCATTTGAGAGACACTCAGGTAAAAAGACATGGAAATACATTGTCAATAAAGTGGGCAACATCAGCTTATTTGTAGTTGGTTTTATGTCAGGAGTGATGATAGGGGACTTAAGTACTTTCTCTCAAAGCCCAATTTTCTTCCAAAGCAAAGAAGATGATTACTTACTTTGTCGAATTATGGTTTTGAGATTGCACACAACAAAGGAAAGGACAATGTGGTTTGTAGGTTTGTTATCTACTAGGATATGTGAATATGTGTTCATTGTGGCGAGAGATTTATAGGGATTGGATTATGGATATCTAGGAAGAGTGTTTGCTTGTTGATCCTCGAGGGGGCAGCCCATGTGGGTGAGAAATATAGCAAGGGGGCTACTTTACTACAAGGATAGAGTTATATTCTGCCTACTTTAGCATTCAATCTAAAAGTATTGGAACAGAGGCATTGTTCTCCAAAGGCAAAGCTGGCATTTGGGTGTTTTCAGCCCTTTGGTATAGCGAGGAAAAGGAAACACTAAAAACGAATGTGGAAAGATGTACCTAGGTATCTAGATGCATGACATTTCAACTTCACAAAGATCCCAATTAATGCCTTTAAACATGGAGTATACAACATCAATAATGGCATTTGAATTGATGGAAAGTGTGTTCGAGCTATGCATGGGATGCCACAAAACTTGTGATGAGTGATATAGATGTTAAAATTTTTAAGTGTATTTTGGAGATCACTTTTTGAAAGTATGGGCCCCAAGTTCACACCAAGTTCAAAGGTGACTCATATGACATCAATGATGGCAATTGACCTCATGGAAAGTGTGCTCAAGTCACATGGAATGCGGCCGAAAATTGTGAGCGATAGCAATGTCAAATTATTCATTCTCTGAAGATGAAAATGTAAAAGTCCTTGTATGGAAGGGTGCTTTAAAATTTTTAAAAAGAGAATATTGGACCACTTACACCAGTAATTGGGCTTGTAGATAGGTATGATTTTGTGCTGTGGAAAGTGAGAGAAGCCTCCAAGCTCCCAATTTCTCCACACCCACTTCTTCTTGAATTCAATGCCACTTGCGCTTTGAACGTAGAGGGAATCCCGATGATATGGACAAGCTTGTGGGGCATGGAGTATACATCAATAATGGCATTTGAATTGATGGAAAGTGTGTTCAAGCTATGCATGGGATGCCACAAAACTTGTGATGAGTCATATAGATGTTAAAATTTTTAAGTGTATTTTGGAGATCACTTTTTGAAAGTATGGGCCCCAAGTCACATCAAGTTCAAAGGTGACTCATATGACATCAATGACGGCAATTGACCTCATGGAAAGTGTGCTCAAGTCGCATGGAATGCGGCTGAAAATTGTGAGCGATAGCAATGTCAAATTATTCATTCTCTGAAGATGAAAATGTAAAAGTTCTTGTATGGAAGGGTGCTTTAAAATTTTGAAAAAGAGAATATTGGACCACTTACACCAGTAATTGGGCTTGTAGATAGGTATGATTTTGTGCTGTAGCAAGTGAGAGAAGCCTCCAAGCTCCCAATTTCTCCACACGCACTTCTTCTTGAATTCAATGCCACTTGCGCTTTGAACGTAGAGGGAAACCCGATGATATGGACAAGCTTGTGGGGTACTATGACATGTAGGAGTTACAAGGTATTGTTGTAAGGCCTTAATTGCTCAAAATAAAAGCTTGCACTTTTGCCTCATGAAGCCCATGGGAAAATGAAGAGCTACGCATGCCTTTCTATAGGGGAACATGCTCCTTCATGCATGGAAAGGCTCGGGTATGGTATAGCCAACCATGTACCCTAAGGGTTAACTCCATCTCCCGTGAGAAAAAGGGGTCAAACGCGTGCATGAATCTTAATTTGTGGGCTAGAGTAATGCGAACTCAAGAATCACGTAGTAAAGTATTAGAATAAGGAACCCGACACCACCAAACCACTCGATGATCAGAGTTTCTTATTATTTTATAGATCTTTGACCAAGTCAACTTATCTGTATAATTTACTAATTATGGTATACATGCACATAGTACAATTCTTACGTTTGTATTTCTAAAATCAATATTAGGGCCAAACTAAAATTTCCTAATGTTCCAACAAAATATGCCTCAAAATTCCCCATGGCTTTTTCTTTTTTATTGTGAGGGTCTTGGTGCAAAACAAAAAATACTTTTATCACTTTCTCTCCTAAAAAATTACTAGTATTGCACATAAACTTTATTACAGGTTAGGAGGGATCTTACATAAGATCACAGAGGTAATAGCATTTGAGAGACACTCAAGTAAAAACTTATGGAAATACATGTGAATAAAGTGGCAGCATTAGCTTATTTGTAGTTGGTTTTATGTAAGGAGTGATGATAGGGCACTCAAGTACTTTCTCTCATAGCCCAATTTGCCTCCAATGCAAAGAAGATGGTTACTTACTTTGCCGAATTGTGGTTTTGAGATTGCATACAACAAAGGAAAGGACAATGTGGTTCGTAGATTCGTTATCTACTAGGATATGTGCTTTGAAATTTTGAAAAAGAGAATATTGGACCACTTACACCAGTAATTGGTCTTGTAGATATGTATGATTTTGTGCTATGGGAAGTGAGAGAAGCCTCCAAGCTCCCAATTTCTCCACACCCACTTCTTCTTGAATTCAATGCCACTTGCGCTTTGAATGTCAAGGGGAACCCTATGATATGAACAAGCTTGTGGGGTACTATGACATGTAGTAGTTACAAGGTAGTTTTGTAAGGCCTTAATTGCACAAAATACAAGCTTGCATTTTTGCCTCATGAAGCCCATGGGAGATTGAAGAGCTACGGGTGCCTTTCTATAGGGGAACAGGCTCCTTCATGCATGGGAAGGCTCGGAGTATGGTATAGCCAACCATGTACCCTAGGGTTTAACTCCATCTCGCTTGAGAAAAGGGGATCAAACGCGTGCATGAATCTTTATTTGTGGGCTAGTAGACTAGGATCCCGACATGACCAAACCACTTTGGTAACTACCATCTAACCAAAACCACAATCTACAATACTACTTACCATTTTTCACAAACCATTGCCCAATTCCATATGGTATTATAGCAACCCATAGTTTTCTCTCAACCCCTTTTTAACCTTAGCCCACAACCCACTGAATTTATTTTGACCCTTCCCCCTTATTATATAATATAAGCCTACCTAGGTATATTTAAATAATTTTGGTGAGGTTTGTTCCAATACCTTCTAAGCCAATGACCTGGAATCTAGGGTAAATCCTACCTTTCAAATTTTTTAAGGACAATGTTAGTTTCCCTAAATTCCCTTGTTTACTAGGTTTTTCAATTCATATACATTAGGATCTCTCTTTCCAAGAGATTCTTGATCATCAGAGTTGCTCATTATTTTATTTATCTTTGACCGAGTCAACTTATCTACATAATTTACTAATTATGGTATACATGCACATAGTATAATTCTTACGTTTGTATTTCTAAAATCAATATTAGGGCCAAATTAAAATTTCCTAATGTTTCAACAAAATATGCCTCATAATTCCCCATGGCTTTTTCTTTTTTACTATGGGGGTCTTGGTGCAAAATGAAAAATACTTTGATCAATTTCTCTCCTAAAAAATTACTACTTGGAATTTATTGCACATAAACTTTTTTAAAGGTTAGGAGGGATCTTACATAAGATCAAAGAGGTAAGAGCATTTAAGAGACACTCAGGTAAAAAGACATGGAAATACATGTGAATAAAGTGGCAGCATTAGCTTCTTTGTAGTTGGTTTTATGTAAGGAGTGATGATAGGGCTCTCAAGTACTTTCTCTTATAGCCCAATTTTCCTCCAAAGCAAAGAAGATGGTTACTTATTTTGCCGCATTGTGGTTTTGAGATTGCATACAACAAAGGAAAGGACAATGTGGTTTGTAGATTTGTTATCTACTAGGATATGCGGATATGTGTTCATTGTGGCAAGACATTAATCCGGATTAGATTATGGATATCTAGGAGGAGTATTTGCTTGTTGAGCCTCGAGGGGGTAGCCCATGTGGCTCAGAAATTATAGCAAGGGGGTTACTTTACTACAAGGATAGTGTATCCTCTACCTACTTTAGCATTCAATCGAAAAGTATTGGAAGAGATGCATTGTTCTCCAAAGGCATAGCTGGCATTTGGGTGTTTTCAGCCCTTTGGTATAGCGAGGAAAAGGAAACTCTAAAAATGAATGTGGAAAGACGTACCTAGGTATCTAAATGCACGCCATTTCAACTCAACAAAGATCCCACACATAAGCCCGATGGGTTTCTTTAGCCCGTACCAAATTTGGAAGGAAGATAGACTTGCATTACTATGGGCCTTCCTCATACAAGGAGGGGATGGGAAACCAATGATGTGAGAAGGGGATGGGATATCATTTATATGTTGATGGATAGGTTGCCGAAGATATCCCAATTTATGACTTCAAACATGAAGTATACAACATCGATAACTGCAATTGAATGCATGGAAATTGTGTTTAAGCTGTGCATGGGATGCCACAAAACTTGTGATGAGTGATATAGATGTTAAAATTTTTAAGTGTATTTTGGAGATCACTTTTTGAAAGTATGGGCCCCAAGTTTACACCAAGTTTAAAGGTGACTTATATGACATCAATGATGGCAATTGAACTCATGGAAACTGTGCTCAAGTCGCATGGAATACGGCTGAAAATTGTGAGTGATAGCAATGTCAAATTATTCATTCTCTGAAGTGGAAAAGGTAAAAAATCTTGTATGGAAGGGTACTTTAAAATTTTGAAAAAGAGAATATTGGACCACTTACACAAGTAATTGGGCTTGTAGATAGGTATGATTTTGTGCTGTAGGAAGTGAGCGAAGCCTCCAAGCTCCCAATTTCTCCGCACCCACTTCTTCTTGAATTCAATGGCACTCACGCTTTGAATGTTAGAGGGGAACCCGATGCTAAAGACAAGCTTGTGGGGTACTATGACATGTAGGAGCTACAGGGTATTGTTGTAAGGCCTTATTTGCACAAAATAAAAGCTTGCATTTTTGCCTCATGAAGCCCATGGAAAAATGAAGAGCTAGGGGTGCCTTTCTATAGGGGAACACGCTCCTTCATGCATGGGAAGGCTTGGAGTATGGTATAGCCAACCATGTACCCTAAGGGTTAACTCCATCTCGCTTGAGAAAAAAGTGGGTCAAACGCATACATGAATCTTAATTTGTCGGCTAGACTAAGGCAAACTCAAGCATCACTTTAGTAAAGTAATAGAATAGGGAGCCCAACACCACCAAACCACTTTGGTAACTACCATCTAACCAAAACCACATGCTGGAATACTACTTACCATTTTTTGCAAACCATTGCCCAATTCCATATGGTATTATAGCAACCCATAGTTTTCTCTCAACCCCTTTTTGACCTTAGCCCACTGAATTTATTTTGACCCTTGCCCTTATAATATAATATAAGCCTTAGCCTAGTTATATTTAAGTAATTTTGGTGAGGATTGTTTCAATACAGGTTAGGAGGGATCTTACGTAAGAATACAGAGGCAATAGCATTTGAGAGACACTCAGGTAAAAAGACATGGAAATACATTGTCAATAAAGTGGGCAACATCAGCTTATTTGTAGTTGGTTTTATGTCAGGAGTGATGATAGGGGACTTAAGTACTTTCTCTCAAAGCCCAATTTTCTTCCAAAGCAAAGAAGATGATTACTTACTTTGTCGAATTATGGTTTTGAGATTGCACACAACAAAGGAAAGGACAATGTGGTTTGTAGGTTTGTTATCTACTAGGATATGTGAATATGTGTTCATTGTGGCGAGAGATTTATAGGGATTGGATTATGGATATCTAGGAAGAGTGTTTGCTTGTTGATCCTCGAGGGGGCAGCCCATGTGGGTGAGAAATATAGCAAGGGGGCTACTTTACTACAAGGATAGAGTTATATTCTGCCTACTTTAGCATTCAATCTAAAAGTATTGGAACAGAGGCATTGTTCTCCAAAGGCAAAGCTGGCATTTGGGTGTTTTCAGCCCTTTGGTATAGCGAGGAAAAGGAAACACTAAAAACGAATGTGGAAAGATGTACCTAGGTATCTAGATGCATGACATTTCAACTTCACAAAGATCCCAATTAATGCCTTTAAACATGGAGTATACAACATCAATAATGGCATTTGAATTGATGGAAAGTGTGTTCGAGCTATGCATGGGATGCCACAAAACTTGTGATGAGTGATATAGATGTTAAAATTTTTAAGTGTATTTTGGAGATCACTTTTTGAAAGTATGGGCCCCAAGTTCACACCAAGTTCAAAGGTGACTCATATGACATCAATGATGGCAATTGACCTCATGGAAAGTGTGCTCAAGTCACATGGAATGCGGCCGAAAATTGTGAGCGATAGCAATGTCAAATTATTCATTCTCTGAAGATGAAAATGTAAAAGTCCTTGTATGGAAGGGTGCTTTAAAATTTTTAAAAAGAGAATATTGGACCACTTACACCAGTAATTGGGCTTGTAGATAGGTATGATTTTGTGCTGTGGAAAGTGAGAGAAGCCTCCAAGCTCCCAATTTCTCCACACCCACTTCTTCTTGAATTCAATGCCACTTGCGCTTTGAACGTAGAGGGAATCCCGATGATATGGACAAGCTTGTGGGGCATGGAGTATACATCAATAATGGCATTTGAATTGATGGAAAGTGTGTTCAAGCTATGCATGGGATGCCACAAAACTTGTGATGAGTCATATAGATGTTAAAATTTTTAAGTGTATTTTGGAGATCACTTTTTGAAAGTATGGGCCCCAAGTCACATCAAGTTCAAAGGTGACTCATATGACATCAATGACGGCAATTGACCTCATGGAAAGTGTGCTCAAGTCGCATGGAATGCGGCTGAAAATTGTGAGCGATAGCAATGTCAAATTATTCATTCTCTGAAGATGAAAATGTAAAAGTTCTTGTATGGAAGGGTGCTTTAAAATTTTGAAAAAGAGAATATTGGACCACTTACACCAGTAATTGGGCTTGTAGATAGGTATGATTTTGTGCTGTAGCAAGTGAGAGAAGCCTCCAAGCTCCCAATTTCTCCACACGCACTTCTTCTTGAATTCAATGCCACTTGCGCTTTGAACGTAGAGGGAAACCCGATGATATGGACAAGCTTGTGGGGTACTATGACATGTAGGAGTTACAAGGTATTGTTGTAAGGCCTTAATTGCTCAAAATAAAAGCTTGCACTTTTGCCTCATGAAGCCCATGGGAAAATGAAGAGCTACGCATGCCTTTCTATAGGGGAACATGCTCCTTCATGCATGGAAAGGCTCGGGTATGGTATAGCCAACCATGTACCCTAAGGGTTAACTCCATCTCCCGTGAGAAAAAGGGGTCAAACGCGTGCATGAATCTTAATTTGTGGGCTAGAGTAATGCGAACTCAAGAATCACGTAGTAAAGTATTAGAATAAGGAACCCGACACCACCAAACCACTCGATGATCAGAGTTTCTTATTATTTTATAGATCTTTGACCAAGTCAACTTATCTGTATAATTTACTAATTATGGTATACATGCACATAGTACAATTCTTACGTTTGTATTTCTAAAATCAATATTAGGGCCAAACTAAAATTTCCTAATGTTCCAACAAAATATGCCTCAAAATTCCCCATGGCTTTTTTTTTTTTATTGTGAGGGTCTTGGTGCAAAACAAAAAATACTTTTATCACTTTCTCTCCTAAAAAATTACTAGTATTGCACATAAACTTTATTACAGGTTAGGAGGGATCTTACATAAGATCACAGAGGTAATAGCATTTGAGAGACACTCAAGTAAAAACTTATGGAAATACATGTGAATAAAGTGGCAGCATTAGCTTATTTGTAGTTGGTTTTATGTAAGGAGTGATGATAGGGCACTCAAGTACTTTCTCTCATAGCCCAATTTGCCTCCAATGCAAAGAAGATGGTTACTTACTTTGCCGAATTGTGGTTTTGAGATTGCATACAACAAAGGAAAGGACAATGTGGTTCGTAGATTCGTTATCTACTAGGATATGTGCTTTGAAATTTTGAAAAAGAGAATATTGGACCACTTACACCAGTAATTGGTCTTGTAGATATGTATGATTTTGTGCTATGGGAAGTGAGAGAAGCCTCCAAGCTCCCAATTTCTCCACACCCACTTCTTCTTGAATTCAATGCCACTTGCGCTTTGAATGTCAAGGGGAACCCTATGATATGAACAAGCTTGTGGGGTACTATGACATGTAGTAGTTACAAGGTAGTTTTGTAAGGCCTTAATTGCACAAAATACAAGCTTGCATTTTTGCCTCATGAAGCCCATGGGAGATTGAAGAGCTACGGGTGCCTTTCTATAGGGGAACAGGCTCCTTCATGCATGGGAAGGCTCGGAGTATGGTATAGCCAACCATGTACCCTAGGGTTTAACTCCATCTCGCTTGAGAAAAGGGGATCAAACGCGTGCATGAATCTTTATTTGTGGGCTAGTAGACTAGGATCCCGACATGACCAAACCACTTTGGTAACTACCATCTAACCAAAACCACAATCTACAATACTACTTACCATTTTTCACAAACCATTGCCCAATTCCATATGGTATTATAGCAACCCATAGTTTTCTCTCAACCCCTTTTTAACCTTAGCCCACAACCCACTGAATTTATTTTGACCCTTCCCCCTTATTATATAATATAAGCCTACCTAGGTATATTTAAATAATTTTGGTGAGGTTTGTTCCAATACCTTCTAAGCCAATGACCTGGAATCTAGGGTAAATCCTACCTTTCAAATTTTTTAAGGACAATGTTAGTTTCCCTAAATTCCCTTGTTTACTAGGTTTTTCAATTCATATACATTAGGATCTCTCTTTCCAAGAGATTCTTGATCATCAGAGTTGCTCATTATTTTATTTATCTTTGACCGAGTCAACTTATCTACATAATTTACTAATTATGGTATACATGCACATAGTATAATTCTTACGTTTGTATTTCTAAAATCAATATTAGGGCCAAATTAAAATTTCCTAATGTTTCAACAAAATATGCCTCATAATTCCCCGTGGCTTTTTCTTTTTTACTATGGGGGTCTTGGTGCAAAATGAAAAATACTTTGATCAATTTCTCTCCTAAAAAATTACTACTTGGAATTTATTGCACATAAACTTTTTTAAAGGTTAGGAGGGATCTTACATAAGATCAAAGAGGTAAGAGCATTTAAGAGACACTCAGGTAAAAAGACATGGAAATACATGTGAATAAAGTGGCAGCATTAGCTTCTTTGTAGTTGGTTTTATGTAAGGAGTGATGATAGGGCTCTCAAGTACTTTCTCTTATAGCCCAATTTTCCTCCAAAGCAAAGAAGATGGTTACTTATTTTGCCGCATTGTGGTTTTGAGATTGCATACAACAAAGGAAAGGACAATGTGGTTTGTAGATTTGTTATCTACTAGGATATGCGGATATGTGTTCATTGTGGCAAGACATTAATCCGGATTAGATTATGGATATCTAGGAGGAGTATTTGCTTGTTGAGCCTCGAGGGGGTAGCCCATGTGGCTCAGAAATTATAGCAAGGGGGTTACTTTACTACAAGGATAGTGTATCCTCTACCTACTTTAGCATTCAATCGAAAAGTATTGGAAGAGATGCATTGTTCTCCAAAGGCATAGCTGGCATTTGGGTGTTTTCAGCCCTTTGGTATAGCGAGGAAAAGGAAACTCTAAAAATGAATGTGGAAAGACGTACCTAGGTATCTAAATGCACGCCATTTCAACTCAACAAAGATCCCACACATAAGCCCGATGGGTTTCTTTAGCCCGTACCAAATTTGGAAGGAAGATAGACTTGCATTACTATGGGCCTTCCTCATACAAGGAGGGGATGGGAAACCAATGATGTGAGAAGGGGATGGGATATCATTTATATGTTGATGGATAGGTTGCCGAAGATATCCCAATTTATGACTTCAAACATGAAGTATACAACATCGATAACTGCAATTGAATGCATGGAAATTGTGTTTAAGCTGTGCATGGGATGCCACAAAACTTGTGATGAGTGATATAGATGTTAAAATTTTTAAGTGTATTTTGGAGATCACTTTTTGAAAGTATGGGCCCCAAGTTTACACCAAGTTTAAAGGTGACTTATATGACATCAATGATGGCAATTGAACTCATGGAAACTGTGCTCAAGTCGCATGGAATACGGCTGAAAATTGTGAGTGATAGCAATGTCAAATTATTCATTCTCTGAAGTGGAAAAGGTAAAAAATCTTGTATGGAAGGGTACTTTAAAATTTTGAAAAAGAGAATATTGGACCACTTACACAAGTAATTGGGCTTGTAGATAGGTATGATTTTGTGCTGTAGGAAGTGAGCGAAGCCTCCAAGCTCCCAATTTCTCCGCACCCACTTCTTCTTGAATTCAATGGCACTCACGCTTTGAATGTTAGAGGGGAACCCGATGCTAAAGACAAGCTTGTGGGGTACTATGACATGTAGGAGCTACAGGGTATTGTTGTAAGGCCTTATTTGCACAAAATAAAAGCTTGCATTTTTGCCTCATGAAGCCCATGGAAAAATGAAGAGCTAGGGGTGCCTTTCTATAGGGGAACACGCTCCTTCATGCATGGGAAGGCTTGGAGTATGGTATAGCCAACCATGTACCCTAAGGGTTAACTCCATCTCGCTTGAGAAAAAAGTGGGTCAAACGCATACATGAATCTTAATTTGTCGGCTAGACTAAGGCAAACTCAAGCATCACTTTAGTAAAGTAATAGAATAGGGAGCCCAACACCACCAAACCACTTTGGTAACTACCATCTAACCAAAACCACATGCTGGAATACTACTTACCATTTTTTGCAAACCATTGCCCAATTCCATATGGTATTATAGCAACCCATAGTTTTCTCTCAACCCCTTTTTGACCTTAGCCCACTGAATTTATTTTGACCCTTGCCCTTATAATATAATATAAGCCTTAGCCTAGTTATATTTAAGTAATTTTGGTGAGGATTGTTTCAATACAGGTTAGGAGGGATCTTACGTAAGAATACAGAGGCAATAGCATTTGAGAGACACTCAGGTAAAAAGACATGGAAATACATTGTCAATAAAGTGGGCAACATCAGCTTATTTGTAGTTGGTTTTATGTCAGGAGTGATGATAGGGGACTTAAGTACTTTCTCTCAAAGCCCAATTTTCTTCCAAAGCAAAGAAGATGATTACTTACTTTGTCGAATTATGGTTTTGAGATTGCACACAACAAAGGAAAGGACAATGTGGTTTGTAGGTTCGTTATCTACTAGGATATGTGAATATGTGTTCATTGTGGCGAGAGATTTATAGGGATTGGATTATGGATATCTAGGAAGAGTGTTTGCTTGTTGATCCTCGAGGGGGCAGCCCATGTGGGTGAGAAATATAGCAAGGGGGCTACTTTACTACAAGGATAGAGTTATATTCTGCCTACTTTAGCATTCAATCTAAAAGTATTGGAACAGAGGCATTGTTCTCCAAAGGCAAAGCTGGCATTTGGGTGTTTTCAGCCCTTTGGTATAGCGAGGAAAAGGAAACACTAAAAACGAATGTGGAAAGATGTACCTAGGTATCTAGATGCATGACATTTCAACTTCACAAAGATCCCAATTAATGCCTTTAAACATGGAGTATACAACATCAATAATGGCATTTGAATTGATGGAAAGTGTGTTCGAGCTATGCATGGGATGCCACAAAACTTGTGATGAGTGATATAGATGTTAAAATTTTTAAGTGTATTTTGGAGATCACTTTTTGAAAGTATGGGCCCCAAGTTCACACCAAGTTCAAAGGTGACTCATATGACATCAATGATGGCAATTGACCTCATGGAAAGTGTGCTCAAGTCACATGGAATGCGGCCGAAAATTGTGAGCGATAGCAATGTCAAATTATTCATTCTCTGAAGATGAAAATGTAAAAGTCCTTGTATGGAAGGGTGCTTTAAAATTTTTAAAAAGAGAATATTGGACCACTTACACCAGTAATTGGGCTTGTAGATAGGTATGATTTTGTGCTGTGGAAAGTGAGAGAAGCCTCCAAGCTCCCAATTTCTCCACACCCACTTCTTCTTGAATTCAATGCCACTTGCGCTTTGAACGTAGAGGGAATCCCGATGATATGGACAAGCTTGTGGGGCATGGAGTATACATCAATAATGGCATTTGAATTGATGGAAAGTGTGTTCAAGCTATGCATGGGATGCCACAAAACTTGTGATGAGTCATATAGATGTTAAAATTTTTAAGTGTATTTTGGAGATCACTTTTTGAAAGTATGGGCCCCAAGTCACATCAAGTTCAAAGGTGACTCATATGACATCAATGACGGCAATTGACCTCATGGAAAGTGTGCTCAAGTCGCATGGAATGCGGCTGAAAATTGTGAGCGATAGCAATGTCAAATTATTCATTCTCTGAAGATGAAAATGTAAAAGTTCTTGTATGGAAGGGTGCTTTAAAATTTTGAAAAAGAGAATATTGGACCACTTACACCAGTAATTGGGCTTGTAGATAGGTATGATTTTGTGCTGTAGCAAGTGAGAGAAGCCTCCAAGCTCCCAATTTCTCCACACGCACTTCTTCTTGAATTCAATGCCACTTGCGCTTTGAACGTAGAGGGAAACCCGATGATATGGACAAGCTTGTGGGGTACTATGACATGTAGGAGTTACAAGGTATTGTTGTAAGGCCTTAATTGCTCAAAATAAAAGCTTGCACTTTTGCCTCATGAAGCCCATGGAAAAATGAAGAGCTACGCATGCCTTTCTATAGGGGAACATGCTCCTTCATGCATGGAAAGGCTCGGGTATGGTATAGCCAACCATGTACCCTAAGGGTTAACTCCATCTCCCGTGAGAAAAAGGGGTCAAACGCGTGCATGAATCTTAATTTGTGGGCTAGAGTAATGCGAACTCAAGAATCACGTAGTAAAGTATTAGAATAAGGAACCCGACACCACCAAACCACTCGATGATCAGAGTTTCTTATTATTTTATAGATCTTTGACCAAGTCAACTTATCTGTATAATTTACTAATTATGGTATACATGCACATAGTACAATTCTTACGTTTGTATTTCTAAAATCAATATTAGGGCCAAACTAAAATTTCCTAATGTTCCAACAAAATATGCCTCAAAATTCCCCATGGCTTTTTCTTTTTTATTGTGAGGGTCTTGGCGCAAAACAAAAAATACTTTTATCACTTTCTCTCCTAAAAAATTACTAGTATTGCACATAAACTTTATTACAGGTTAGGAGGGATCTTACATAAGATCACAGAGGTAATAGCATTTGAGAGACACTCAAGTAAAAACTTATGGAAATACATGTGAATAAAGTGGCAGCATTAGCTTATTTGTAGTTGGTTTTATGTAAGGAGTGATGATAGGGCACTCAAGTACTTTCTCTCATAGCCCAATTTGCCTCCAATGCAAAGAAGATGGTTACTTACTTTGCCGAATTGTGGTTTTGAGATTGCATACAACAAAGGAAAGGACAATGTGGTTCGTAGATTCGTTATCTACTAGGATATGTGCTTTGAAATTTTGAAAAAGAGAATATTGGACCACTTACACCAGTAATTGGTCTTGTAGATATGTATGATTTTGTGCTATGGGAAGTGAGAGAAGCCTCCAAGCTCCCAATTTCTCCACACCCACTTCTTCTTGAATTCAATGCCACTTGCGCTTTGAATGTCAAGGGGAACCCTATGATATGAACAAGCTTGTGGGGTACTATGACATGTAGTAGTTACAAGGTAGTTTTGTAAGGCCTTAATTGCACAAAATACAAGCTTGCATTTTTGCCTCATGAAGCCCATGGGAGATTGAAGAGCTACGGGTGCCTTTCTATAGGGGAACAGGCTCCTTCATGCATGGGAAGGCTCGGAGTATGGTATAGCCAACCATGTACCCTAGGGTTTAACTCCATCTCGCTTGAGAAAAGGGGATCAAACGCGTGCATGAATCTTTATTTGTGGGCTAGTAGACTAGGATCCCGACATGACCAAACCACTTTGGTAACTACCATCTAACCAAAACCACAATCTACAATACTACTTACCATTTTTCACAAACCATTGCCCAATTCCATATGGTATTATAGCAACCCATAGTTTTCTCTCAACCCCTTTTTAACCTTAGCCCACAACCCACTGAATTTATTTTGACCCTTCCCCTTATTATATAATATAAGCCTACCTAGGTATATTTAAATAATTTTGGTGAGGTTTGTTCCAATACCTTCTAAGCCAATGACCTGGAATCTAGGGTAAATCCTACCTTTCAAATTTTTTAAGGACAATGTTAGTTTCCCTAAATTCCCTTGTTTACTAGGTTTTTCAATTCATATACATTAGGATCTCTCTTTCCAAGAGATTCTTGATCATCAGAGTTGCTCATTATTTTATTTATCTTTGACCGAGTCAACTTATCTACATAATTTACTAATTATGGTATACATGCACATAGTATAATTCTTACGTTTGTATTTCTAAAATCAATATTAGGGCCAAATTAAAATTTCCTAATGTTTCAACAAAATATGCCTCATAATTCCCCGTGGCTTTTTCTTTTTTACTATGGGGGTCTTGGTGCAAAATGAAAAATACTTTGATCAATTTCTCTCCTAAAAAATTACTACTTGGAATTTATTGCACATAAACTTTTTTAAAGGTTAGGAGGGATCTTACATAAGATCAAAGAGGTAAGAGCATTTAAGAGACACTCAGGTAAAAAGACATGGAAATACATGTGAATAAAGTGGCAGCATTAGCTTCTTTGTAGTTGGTTTTATGTAAGGAGTGATGATAGGGCTCTCAAGTACTTTCTCTTATAGCCCAATTTTCCTCCAAAGCAAAGAAGATGGTTACTTATTTTGCCGCATTGTGGTTTTGAGATTGCATACAACAAAGGAAAGGACAATGTGGTTTGTAGATTTGTTATCTACTAGGATATGCGGATATGTGTTCATTGTGGCAAGACATTAATCCGGATTAGATTATGGATATCTAGGAGGAGTATTTGCTTGTTGAGCCTCGAGGGGGTAGCCCATGTGGCTCAGAAATTATAGCAAGGGGGTTACTTTACTACAAGGATAGTGTATCCTCTACCTACTTTAGCATTCAATCGAAAAGTATTGGAAGAGATGCATTGTTCTCCAAAGGCATAGCTGGCATTTGGGTGTTTTCAGCCCTTTGGTATAGCGAGGAAAAGGAAACTCTAAAAATGAATGTGGAAAGACGTACCTAGGTATCTAAATGCACGCCATTTCAACTCAACAAAGATCCCACACATAAGCCCGATGGGTTTCTTTAGCCCGTACCAAATTTGGAAGGAAGATAGACTTGCATTACTATGGGCCTTCCTCATACAAGGAGGGGATGGGAAACCAATGATGTGAGAAGGGGATGGGATATCATTTATATGTTGATGGATAGGTTGCCGAAGATATCCCAATTTATGACTTCAAACATGAAGTATACAACATCGATAACTGCAATTGAATGCATGGAAATTGTGTTTAAGCTGTGCATGGGATGCCACAAAACTTGTGATGAGTGATATAGATGTTAAAATTTTTAAGTGTATTTTGGAGATCACTTTTTGAAAGTATGGGCCCCAAGTTTACACCAAGTTTAAAGGTGACTTATATGACATCAATGATGGCAATTGAACTCATGGAAACTGTGCTCAAGTCGCATGGAATACGGCTGAAAATTGTGAGTGATAGCAATGTCAAATTATTCATTCTCTGAAGTGGAAAAGGTAAAAAATCTTGTATGGAAGGGTACTTTAAAATTTTGAAAAAGAGAATATTGGACCACTTACACAAGTAATTGGGCTTGTAGATAGGTATGATTTTGTGCTGTAGGAAGTGAGCGAAGCCTCCAAGCTCCCAATTTCTCCGCACCCACTTCTTCTTGAATTCAATGGCACTCACGCTTTGAATGTTAGAGGGGAACCCGATGCTAAAGACAAGCTTGTGGGGTACTATGACATGTAGGAGCTACAGGGTATTGTTGTAAGGCCTTATTTGCACAAAATAAAAGCTTGCATTTTTGCCTCATGAAGCCCATGGAAAAATGAAGAGCTAGGGGTGCCTTTCTATAGGGGAACACGCTCCTTCATGCATGGGAAGGCTTGGAGTATGGTATAGCCAACCATGTACCCTAAGGGTTAACTCCATCTCGCTTGAGAAAAAAGTGGGTCAAACGCATACATGAATCTTAATTTGTCGGCTAGACTAAGGCAAACTCAAGCATCACTTTAGTAAAGTAATAGAATAGGGAGCCCAACACCACCAAACCACTTTGGTAACTACCATCTAACCAAAACCACATGCTGGAATACTACTTACCATTTTTTGCAAACCATTGCCCAATTCCATATGGTATTATAGCAACCCATAGTTTTCTCTCAACCCCTTTTTGACCTTAGCCCACTGAATTTATTTTGACCCTTGCCCTTATAATATAATATAAGCCTTAGCCTAGTTATATTTAAGTAATTTTGGTGAGGATTGTTTCAATACAGGTTAGGAGGGATCTTACGTAAGAATACAGAGGCAATAGCATTTGAGAGACACTCAGGTAAAAAGACATGGAAATACATTGTCAATAAAGTGGGCAACATCAGCTTATTTGTAGTTGGTTTTATGTCAGGAGTGATGATAGGGGACTTAAGTACTTTCTCTCAAAGCCCAATTTTCTTCCAAAGCAAAGAAGATGATTACTTACTTTGTCGAATTATGGTTTTGAGATTGCACACAACAAAGGAAAGGACAATGTGGTTTGTAGGTTCGTTATCTACTAGGATATGTGAATATGTGTTCATTGTGGCGAGAGATTTATAGGGATTGGATTATGGATATCTAGGAAGAGTGTTTGCTTGTTGATCCTCGAGGGGGCAGCCCATGTGGGTGAGAAATATAGCAAGGGGGCTACTTTACTACAAGGATAGAGTTATATTCTGCCTACTTTAGCATTCAATCTAAAAGTATTGGAACAGAGGCATTGTTCTCCAAAGGCAAAGCTGGCATTTGGGTGTTTTCAGCCCTTTGGTATAGCGAGGAAAAGGAAACACTAAAAACGAATGTGGAAAGATGTACCTAGGTATCTAGATGCATGACATTTCAACTTCACAAAGATCCCAATTAATGCCTTTAAACATGGAGTATACAACATCAATAATGGCATTTGAATTGATGGAAAGTGTGTTCGAGCTATGCATGGGATGCCACAAAACTTGTGATGAGTGATATAGATGTTAAAATTTTTAAGTGTATTTTGGAGATCACTTTTTGAAAGTATGGGCCCCAAGTTCACACCAAGTTCAAAGGTGACTCATATGACATCAATGATGGCAATTGACCTCATGGAAAGTGTGCTCAAGTCACATGGAATGCGGCCGAAAATTGTGAGCGATAGCAATGTCAAATTATTCATTCTCTGAAGATGAAAATGTAAAAGTCCTTGTATGGAAGGGTGCTTTAAAATTTTTAAAAAGAGAATATTGGACCACTTACACCAGTAATTGGGCTTGTAGATAGGTATGATTTTGTGCTGTGGAAAGTGAGAGAAGCCTCCAAGCTCCCAATTTCTCCACACCCACTTCTTCTTGAATTCAATGCCACTTGCGCTTTGAACGTAGAGGGAATCCCGATGATATGGACAAGCTTGTGGGGCATGGAGTATACATCAATAATGGCATTTGAATTGATGGAAAGTGTGTTCAAGCTATGCATGGGATGCCACAAAACTTGTGATGAGTGATATAGATGTTAAAATTTTTAAGTGTATTTTGGAGATCACTTTTTGAAAGTATGGGCCCCAAGTCACATCAAGTTCAAAGGTGACTCATATGACATCAATGACGGCAATTGACCTCATGGAAAGTGTGCTCAAGTCGCATGGAATGCGGCTGAAAATTGTGAGCGATAGCAATGTCAAATTATTCATTCTCTGAAGATGAAAATGTAAAAGTTCTTGTATGGAAGGGTGCTTTAAAATTTTGAAAAAGAGAATATTGGACCACTTACACCAGTAATTGGGCTTGTAGATAGGTATGATTTTGTGCTGTAGCAAGTGAGAGAAGCCTCCAAGCTCCCAATTTCTCCACACGCACTTCTTCTTGAATTCAATGCCACTTGCGCTTTGAACGTAGAGGGAAACCCGATGATATGGACAAGCTTGTGGGGTACTATGACATGTAGGAGTTACAAGGTATTGTTGTAAGGCCTTAATTGCTCAAAATAAAAGCTTGCACTTTTGCCTCATGAAGCCCATGGGAAAATGAAGAGCTACGCATGCCTTTCTATAGGGGAACATGCTCCTTCATGCATGGAAAGGCTCGGGTATGGTATAGCCAACCATGTACCCTAAGGGTTAACTCCATCTCCCGTGAGAAAAAGGGGTCAAACGCGTGCATGAATCTTAATTTGTGGGCTAGAGTAATGCGAACTCAAGAATCACGTAGTAAAGTATTAGAATAAGGAACCCGACACCACCAAACCACTCGATGATCAGAGTTTTTAAAGATCTTTGACCAAGTCAACTTATCTGTATAATTTACTAATTATGGTATACATGCACATAGTACAATTCTTACGTTTGTATTTCTAAAATCAATATTAGGGCCAAACTAAAATTTCCTAATGTTCCAACAAAATATGCCTCAAAATTCCCCATGGCTTTTTCTTTTTTATTGTGAGGGTCTTGGTGCAAAACAAAAAATACTTTTATCACTTTCTCTCCTAAAAAATTACTAGTATTGCACATAAACTTTATTACAGGTTAGGAGGGATCTTACATAAGATCACAGAGGTAATAGCATTTGAGAGACACTCAAGTAAAAACTTATGGAAATACATGTGAATAAAGTGGCAGCATTAGCTTATTTGTAGTTGGTTTTATGTAAGGAGTGATGATAGGGCACTCAAGTACTTTCTCTCATAGCCCAATTTGCCTCCAATGCAAAGAAGATGGTTACTTACTTTGCCGAATTGTGGTTTTGAGATTGCATACAACAAAGGAAAGGACAATGTGGTTCGTAGATTCGTTATCTACTAGGATATGTGCTTTGAAATTTTGAAAAAGAGAATATTGGACCACTTACACCAGTAATTGGTCTTGTAGATATGTATGATTTTGTGCTATGGGAAGTGAGAGAAGCCTCCAAGCTCCCAATTTCTCCACACCCACTTCTTCTTGAATTCAATGCCACTTGCGCTTTGAATGTCAAGGGGAACCCTATGATATGAACAAGCTTGTGGGGTACTATGACATGTAGTAGTTACAAGGTAGTTTTGTAAGGCCTTAATTGCACAAAATACAAGCTTGCATTTTTGCCTCATGAAGCCCATGGGAGATTGAAGAGCTACGGGTGCCTTTCTATAGGGGAACAGGCTCCTTCATGCATGGGAAGGCTCGGAGTATGGTATAGCCAACCATGTACCCTAGGGTTTAACTCCATCTCGCTTGAGAAAAGGGGATCAAACGCGTGCATGAATCTTTATTTGTGGGCTAGTAGACTAGGATCCCGACATGACCAAACCACTTTGGTAACTACCATCTAACCAAAACCACAATCTACAATACTACTTACCATTTTTCACAAACCATTGCCCAATTCCATATGGTATTATAGCAACCCATAGTTTTCTCTCAACCCCTTTTTAACCTTAGCCCACAACCCACTGAATTTATTTTGACCCTTCCCCTTATTATATAATATAAGCCTACCTAGGTATATTTAAATAATTTTGGTGAGGTTTGTTCCAATACCTTCTAAGCCAATGACCTGGAATCTAGGGTAAATCCTACCTTTCAAATTTTTTAAGGACAATGTTAGTTTCCCTAAATTCCCTTGTTTACTAGGTTTTTCAATTCATATACATTAGGATCTCTCTTTCCAAGAGATTCTTGATCATCAGAGTTGCTCATTATTTTATTTATCTTTGACCGAGTCAACTTATCTACATAATTTACTAATTATGGTATACATGCACATAGTATAATTCTTACGTTTGTATTTCTAAAATCAATATTAGGGCCAAATTAAAATTTCCTAATGTTTCAACAAAATATGCCTCATAATTCCCCATGGCTTTTTCTTTTTTACTATGGGGGTCTTGGTGCAAAATGAAAAATACTTTGATCAATTTCTCTCCTAAAAAATTACTACTTGGAATTTATTGCACATAAACTTTTTTAAAGGTTAGGAGGGATCTTACATAAGATCCAAGAGGTAAGAGCATTTAAGAGACACTCAGGTAAAAAGACATGGAAATACATGTGAATAAAGTGGCAGCATTAGCTTCTTTGTAGTTGGTTTTATGTAAGGAGTGATGATAGGGCTCTCAAGTACTTTCTCTTATAGCCCAATTTTCCTCCAACCAAAGCAAAGAAGATGGTTACTTATTTTGCCGCATTGTGGTTTTGAGATTGCATACAACAAAGGAAAGGACAATGTGGTTTGTAGATTTGTTATCTACTAGGATATGCGGATATGTGTTCATTGTGGCAAGACATTAATCCGGATTAGATTATGGATATCTAGGAGGAGTATTTGCTTGTTGAGCCTCGAGGGGGTAGCCCATGTGGCTCAGAAATTATAGCAAGGGGGTTACTTTACTACAAGGATAGTGTATCCTCTACCTACTTTAGCATTCAATCGAAAAGTATTGGAAGAGATGCATTGTTCTCCAAAGGCATAGCTGGCATTTGGGTGTTTTCAGCCCTTTGGTATAGCGAGGAAAAGGAAACTCTAAAAATGAATGTGGAAAGACGTACCTAGGTATCTAAATGCACGCCATTTCAACTCAACAAAGATCCCACACATAAGCCCGATGGGTTTCTTTAGCCCGTAC
The DNA here is from genome assembly GCF_041138505.1 of Cibotium barometz. NCBI lineage: Eukaryota > Viridiplantae > Streptophyta > Polypodiopsida > Cyatheales > Cibotiaceae > Cibotium > Cibotium barometz. Next base: position 4,497,493 of record NC_141066.1, on the reverse strand, counting down.
CAAATTTGGAAGGAAGATAGACTTGCATTACTATGGGCCTTCCTCATACAAGGAGGGGATGGGAAACCAATGATGTGAGAAGGGGATGGGATATCATTTATATGTTGATGGATAGGTTGCCGAAGATATCCCAATTTATGACTTCAAACATGAAGTATACAACATCGATAACTGCAATTGAATGCATGGAAATTGTGTTTAAGCTGTGCATGGGATGCCACAAAACTTGTGATGAGTGATATAGATGTTAAAATTTTTAAGTGTATTTTGGAGATCACTTTTTGAAAGTATGGGCCCCAAGTTTACACCAAGTTTAAAGGTGACTTATATGACATCAATGATGGCAATTGAACTCATGGAAACTGTGCTCAAGTCGCATGGAATACGGCTGAAAATTGTGAGTGATAGCAATGTCAAATTATTCATTCTCTGAAGTGGAAAAGGTAAAAAATCTTGTATGGAAGGGTACTTTAAAATTTTGAAAAAGAGAATATTGGACCACTTACACAAGTAATTGGGCTTGTAGATAGGTATGATTTTGTGCTGTAGGAAGTGAGCGAAGCCTCCAAGCTCCCAATTTCTCCGCACCCACTTCTTCTTGAATTCAATGGAACTCACGCTTTGAATGTTAGAGGGGAACCCGATGCTAAAGACAAGCTTGTGGGATACTATGACATGTAGGAGCTACAGGGTATTGTTGTAAGGCCTTATTTGCACAAAATAAAAGCTTGCATTTTTGCCTCATGAAGCCCATGGAAAAATGAAGAGCTAGGGGTGCCTTTCTATAGGGGAACACGCTCCTTCATGCATGGGAAGGCTTGGAGTATGGTATAGCCAACCATGTACCCTAAGGGTTAACTCCATCTCGCTTGAGAAAAAAGTGGGTCAAACGCATACATGAATCTTAATTTGTCGGCTAGACTAAGGCAAACTCAAGCATCACTTTAGTAAAGTAATAGAATAGGGAGCCCAACACCACCAAACCACTTTGGTAACTACCATCTAACCAAAACCACATGCTGGAATACTACTTACCATTTTTTGCAAACCATTGCCCAATTCCATATGGTATTATAGCAACCCATAGTTTTCTCTCAACCCCTTTTTGACCTTAGCCCACTGAATTTATTTTGACCCTTGCCCTTATAATATAATATAAGCCTTAGCCTAGTTATATTTAAGTAATTTTGGTGAGGATTGTTTCAATACAGGTTAGGAGGGATCTTACGTAAGAATACAGAGGCAATAGCATTTGAGAGACACTCAGGTAAAAAGACATGGAAATACATTGTCAATAAAGTGGGCAACATCAGCTTATTTGTAGTTGGTTTTATGTCAGGAGTGATGATAGGGGACTTAAGTACTTTCTCTCAAAGCCCAATTTTCTTCCAAAGCAAAGAAGATGATTACTTACTTTGTCGAATTATGGTTTTGAGATTGCACACAACAAAGGAAAGGACAATGTGGTTTGTAGGTTCGTTATCTACTAGGATATGTGAATATGTGTTCATTGTGGCGAGAGATTTATAGGGATTGGATTATGGATATCTAGGAAGAGTGTTTGCTTGTTGATCCTCGAGGGGGCAGCCCATGTGGGTGAGAAATATAGCAAGGGGGCTACTTTACTACAAGGATAGAGTTATATTCTGCCTACTTTAGCATTCAATCTAAAAGTATTGGAACAGAGGCATTGTTCTCCAAAGGCAAAACTGGCATTTGGGTGTTTTCAGCCCTTTGGTATAGCGAGGAAAAGGAAACACTAAAAACGAATGTGGAAAGATGTACCTAGGTATCTAGATGCATGACATTTCAACTTCACAAAGATCCCAATTAATGCCTTTAAACATGGAGTATACAACATCAATAATGGCATTTGAATTGATGGAAAGTGTGTTCAAGCTATGCATGGGATGCCACAAAACTTGTGATGAGTGATATAGATGTTAAAATTTTTAAGTGTATTTTGGAGATCACTTTTTGAAAGTATGGGCCCCAAGTTCACACCAAGTTCAAAGGTGACTCATATGACATCAATGATGGCAATTGACCTCATGGAAAGTGTGCTCAAGTCACATGGAATGCGGCCGAAAATTGTGAGCGATAGCAATGTCAAATTATTCATTCTCTGAAGATGAAAATGTAAAAGTCCTTGTATGGAAGGGTGCTTTAAAATTTTTAAAAAGAGAATATTGGACCACTTACACCAGTAATTGGGCTTGTAGATAGGTATGATTTTGTGCTGTGGAAAGTGAGAGAAGCCTCCAAGCTCCCAATTTCTCCACACCCACTTCTTCTTGAATTCAATGCCACTTGCGCTTTGAACGTAGAGGGAATCCCGATGATATGGACAAGCTTGTGGGGCATGGAGTATACATCAATAATGGCATTTGAATTGATGGAAAGTGTGTTCAAGCTATGCATGGGATGCCACAAAACTTGTGATGAGTGATATAGATGTTAAAATTTTTAAGTGTATTTTGGAGATCACTTTTTGAAAGTATGGGCCCCAAGTCACATCAAGTTCAAAGGTGACTCATATGACATCAATGACGGCAATTGACCTCATGGAAAGTGTGCTCAAGTCGCATGGAATGCGGCTGAAAATTGTGAGCGATAGCAATGTCAAATTATTCATTCTCTGAAGATGAAAATGTAAAAGTTCTTGTATGGAAGGGTGCTTTAAAATTTTGAAAAAGAGAATATTGGACCACTTACACCAGTAATTGGGCTTGTAGATAGGTATGATTTTGTGCTGTAGCAAGTGAGAGAAGCCTCCAAGCTCCCAATTTCTCCACACGCACTTCTTCTTGAATTCAATGCCACTTGCGCTTTGAACGTAGAGGGAAACCCGATGATATGGACAAGCTTGTGGGGTACTATGACATGTAGGAGTTACAAGGTATTGTTGTAAGGCCTTAATTGCTCAAAATAAAAGCTTGCACTTTTGCCTCATGAAGCCCATGGGAAAATGAAGAGCTACGCATGCCTTTCTATAGGGGAACATGCTCCTTCATGCATGGAAAGGCTCGGGTATGGTATAGCCAACCATGTACCCTAAGGGTTAACTCCATCTCCCGTGAGAAAAAGGGGTCAAACGCGTGCATGAATCTTAATTTGTGGGCTAGAGTAATGCGAACTCAAGAATCACGTAGTAAAGTATTAGAATAAGGAACCCGACACCACCAAACCACTCGATGATCAAAGTTTTTAAAGATCTTTGACCAAGTCAACTTATCTGTATAATTTACTAATTATGGTATACATGCACATAGTACAATTCTTACGTTTGTATTTCTAAAATCAATATTAGGGCCAAACTAAAATTTCCTAATGTTCCAACAAAATATGCCTCAAAATTCCCCATGGCTTTTTCTTTTTTATTGTGAGGGTCTTGGTGCAAAACAAAAAATACTTTTATCACTTTCTCTCCTAAAAAATTACTAGTATTGCACATAAACTTTATTACAGGTTAGGAGGGATCTTACATAAGATCACAGAGGTAATAGCATTTGAGAGACACTCAAGTAAAAACTTATGGAAATACATGTGAATAAAGTGGCAGCATTAGCTTATTTGTAGTTGGTTTTATGTAAGGAGTGATGATAGGGCACTCAAGTACTTTCTCTCATAGCCCAATTTGCCTCCAATGCAAAGAAGATGGTTACTTACTTTGCCGAATTGTGGTTTTGAGATTGCATACAACAAAGGAAAGGACAATGTGGTTCGTAGATTCGTTATCTACTAGGATATGTGCTTTGAAATTTTGAAAAAGAGAATATTGGACCACTTACACCAGTAATTGGTCTTGTAGATATGTATGATTTTGTGCTATGGGAAGTGAGAGAAGCCTCCAAGCTCCCAATTTCTCCACACCCACTTCTTCTTGAATTCAATGCCACTTGCGCTTTGAATGTCAAGGGGAACCCTATGATATGAACAAGCTTGTGGGGTACTATGACATGTAGTAGTTACAAGGTAGTTTTGTAAGGCCTTAATTGCACAAAATACAAGCTTGCATTTTTGCCTCATGAAGCCCATGGGAGATTGAAGAGCTACGGGTGCCTTTCTATAGGGGAACAGGCTCCTTCATGCATGGGAAGGCTCGGAGTATGGTATAGCCAACCATGTACCCTAGGGTTTAACTCCATCTCGCTTGAGAAAAGGGGATCAAACGCGTGCATGAATCTTTATTTGTGGGCTAGTAGACTAGGATCCCGACATGACCAAACCACTTTGGTAACTACCATCTAACCAAAACCACAATCTACAATACTACTTACCATTTTTCACAAACCATTGCCCAATTCCATATGGTATTATAGCAACCCATAGTTTTCTCTCAACCCCTTTTTAACCTTAGCCCACAACCCACTGAATTTATTTTGACCCTTCCCCTTATTATATAATATAAGCCTACCTAGGTATATTTAAATAATTTTGGTGAGGTTTGTTCCAATACCTTCTAAGCCAATGACCTGGAATCTAGGGTAAATCCTACCTTTCAAATTTTTTAAGGACAATGTTAGTTTCCCTAAATTCCCTTGTTTACTAGGTTTTTCAATTCATATACATTAGGATCTCTCTTTCCAAGAGATTCTTGATCATCAGAGTTGCTCATTATTTTATTTATCTTTGACCGAGTCAACTTATCTACATAATTTACTAATTATGGTATACATGCACATAGTATAATTCTTACGTTTGTATTTCTAAAATCAATATTAGGGCCAAATTAAAATTTCCTAATGTTTCAACAAAATATGCCTCATAATTCCCCATGGCTTTTTCTTTTTTACTATGGGGGTCTTGGTGCAAAATGAAAAATACTTTGATCAATTTCTCTCCTAAAAAATTACTACTTGGAATTTATTGCACATAAACTTTTTTAAAGGTTAGGAGGGATCTTACATAAGATCCAAGAGGTAAGAGCATTTAAGAGACACTCAGGTAAAAAGACATGGAAATACATGTGAATAAAGTGGCAGCATTAGCTTCTTTGTAGTTGGTTTTATGTAAGGAGTGATGATAGGGCTCTCAAGTACTTTCTCTTATAGCCCAATTTTCCTCCAACCAAAGCAAAGAAGATGGTTACTTATTTTGCCGCATTGTGGTTTTGAGATTGCATACAACAAAGGAAAGGACAATGTGGTTTGTAGATTTGTTATCTACTAGGATATGCGGATATGTGTTCATTGTGGCAAGACATTAATCCGGATTAGATTATGGATATCTAGGAGGAGTATTTGCTTGTTGAGCCTCGAGGGGGTAGCCCATGTGGCTCAGAAATTATAGCAAGGGGGTTACTTTACTACAAGGATAGTGTATCCTCTACCTACTTTAGCATTCAATCGAAAAGTATTGGAAGAGATGCATTGTTCTCCAAAGGCATAGCTGGCATTTGGGTGTTTTCAGCCCTTTGGTATAGCGAGGAAAAGGAAACTCTAAAAATGAATGTGGAAAGACGTACCTAGGTATCTAAATGCACGCCATTTCAACTCAACAAAGATCCCACACATAAGCCCGATGGGTTTCTTTAGCCCGTACCAAATTTGGAAGGAAGATAGACTTGCATTACTATGGGCCTTCCTCATACAAGGAGGGGATGGGAAACCAATGATGTGAGAAGGGGATGGGATATCATTTATATGTTGATGGATAGGTTGCCGAAGATATCCCAATTTATGACTTCAAACATGAAGTATACAACATCGATAACTGCAATTGAATGCATGGAAATTGTGTTTAAGCTGTGCATGGGATGCCACAAAACTTGTGATGAGTGATATAGATGTTAAAATTTTTAAGTGTATTTTGGAGATCACTTTTTGAAAGTATGGGCCCCAAGTTTACACCAAGTTTAAAGGTGACTTATATGACATCAATGATGGCAATTGAACTCATGGAAACTGTGCTCAAGTCGCATGGAATACGGCTGAAAATTGTGAGTGATAGCAATGTCAAATTATTCATTCTCTGAAGTGGAAAAGGTAAAAAATCTTGTATGGAAGGGTACTTTAAAATTTTGAAAAAGAGAATATTGGACCACTTACACAAGTAATTGGGCTTGTAGATAGGTATGATTTTGTGCTGTAGGAAGTGAGCGAAGCCTCCAAGCTCCCAATTTCTCCGCACCCACTTCTTCTTGAATTCAATGGAACTCACGCTTTGAATGTTAGAGGGGAACCCGATGCTAAAGACAAGCTTGTGGGATACTATGACATGTAGGAGCTACAGGGTATTGTTGTAAGGCCTTATTTGCACAAAATAAAAGCTTGCATTTTTGCCTCATGAAGCCCATGGAAAAATGAAGAGCTAGGGGTGCCTTTCTATAGGGGAACACGCTCCTTCATGCATGGGAAGGCTTGGAGTATGGTATAGCCAACCATGTACCCTAAGGGTTAACTCCATCTCGCTTGAGAAAAAAGTGGGTCAAACGCATACATGAATCTTAATTTGTCGGCTAGACTAAGGCAAACTCAAGCATCACTTTAGTAAAGTAATAGAATAGGGAGCCCAACACCACCAAACCACTTTGGTAACTACCATCTAACCAAAACCACATGCTGGAATACTACTTACCATTTTTTGCAAACCATTGCCCAATTCCATATGGTATTATAGCAACCCATAGTTTTCTCTCAACCCCTTTTTGACCTTAGCCCACTGAATTTATTTTGACCCTTGCCCTTATAATATAATATAAGCCTTAGCCTAGTTATATTTAAGTAATTTTGGTGAGGATTGTTTCAATACAGGTTAGGAGGGATCTTACGTAAGAATACAGAGGCAATAGCATTTGAGAGACACTCAGGTAAAAAGACATGGAAATACATTGTCAATAAAGTGGGCAACATCAGCTTATTTGTAGTTGGTTTTATGTCAGGAGTGATGATAGGGGACTTAAGTACTTTCTCTCAAAGCCCAATTTTCTTCCAAAGCAAAGAAGATGATTACTTACTTTGTCGAATTATGGTTTTGAGATTGCACACAACAAAGGAAAGGACAATGTGGTTTGTAGGTTCGTTATCTACTAGGATATGTGAATATGTGTTCATTGTGGCGAGAGATTTATAGGGATTGGATTATGGATATCTAGGAAGAGTGTTTGCTTGTTGATCCTCGAGGGGGCAGCCCATGTGGGTGAGAAATATAGCAAGGGGGCTACTTTACTACAAGGATAGAGTTATATTCTGCCTACTTTAGCATTCAATCTAAAAGTATTGGAACAGAGGCATTGTTCTCCAAAGGCAAAGCTGGCATTTGGGTGTTTTCAGCCCTTTGGTATAGCGAGGAAAAGGAAACACTAAAAACGAATGTGGAAAGATGTACCTAGGTATCTAGATGCATGACATTTCAACTTCACAAAGATCCCAATTAATGCCTTTAAACATGGAGTATACAACATCAATAATGGCATTTGAATTGATGGAAAGTGTGTTCAAGCTATGCATGGGATGCCACAAAACTTGTGATGAGTGATATAGATGTTAAAATTTTTAAGTGTATTTTGGAGATCACTTTTTGAAAGTATGGGCCCCAAGTTCACACCAAGTTCAAAGGTGACTCATATGACATCAATGATGGCAATTGACCTCATGGAAAGTGTGCTCAAGTCACATGGAATGCGGCCGAAAATTGTGAGCGATAGCAATGTCAAATTATTCATTCTCTGAAGATGAAAATGTAAAAGTCCTTGTATGGAAGGGTGCTTTAAAATTTTTAAAAAGAGAATATTGGACCACTTACACCAGTAATTGGGCTTGTAGATAGGTATGATTTTGTGCTGTGGAAAGTGAGAGAAGCCTCCAAGCTCCCAATTTCTCCACACCCACTTCTTCTTGAATTCAATGCCACTTGCGCTTTGAACGTAGAGGGAATCCCGATGATATGGACAAGCTTGTGGGGCATGGAGTATACATCAATAATGGCATTTGAATTGATGGAAAGTGTGTTCAAGCTATGCATGGGATGCCACAAAACTTGTGATGAGTGATATAGATGTTAAAATTTTTAAGTGTATTTTGGAGATCACTTTTTGAAAGTATGGGCCCCAAGTCACATCAAGTTCAAAGGTGACTCATATGACATCAATGACGGCAATTGACCTCATGGAAAGTGTGCTCAAGTCGCATGGAATGCGGCTGAAAATTGTGAGCGATAGCAATGTCAAATTATTCATTCTCTGAAGATGAAAATGTAAAAGTTCTTGTATGGAAGGGTGCTTTAAAATTTTGAAAAAGAGAATATTGGACCACTTACACCAGTAATTGGGCTTGTAGATAGGTATGATTTTGTGCTGTAGCAAGTGAGAGAAGCCTCCAAGCTCCCAATTTCTCCACACGCACTTCTTCTTGAATTCAATGCCACTTGCGCTTTGAACGTAGAGGGAAACCCGATGATATGGACAAGCTTGTGGGGTACTATGACATGTAGGAGTTACAAGGTATTGTTGTAAGGCCTTAATTGCTCAAAATAAAAGCTTGCACTTTTGCCTCATGAAGCCCATGGGAAAATGAAGAGCTACGCATGCCTTTCTATAGGGGAACATGCTCCTTCATGCATGGAAAGGCTCGGGTATGGTATAGCCAACCATGTACCCTAAGGGTTAACTCCATCTCCCGTGAGAAAAAGGGGTCAAACGCGTGCATGAATCTTAATTTGTGGGCTAGAGTAATGCGAACTCAAGAATCACGTAGTAAAGTATTAGAATAAGGAACCCGACACCACCAAACCACTCGATGATCAGAGTTTTTAAAGATCTTTGACCAAGTCAACTTATCTGTATAATTTACTAATTATGGTATACATGCACATAGTACAATTCTTACGTTTGTATTTCTAAAATCAATATTAGGGCCAAACTAAAATTTCCTAATGTTCCAACAAAATATGCCTCAAAATTCCCCATGGCTTTTTCTTTTTTATTGTGAGGGTCTTGGTGCAAAACAAAAAATACTTTTATCACTTTCTCTCCTAAAAAATTACTAGTATTGCACATAAACTTTATTACAGGTTAGGAGGGATCTTACATAAGATCACAGAGGTAATAGCATTTGAGAGACACTCAAGTAAAAACTTATGGAAATACATGTGAATAAAGTGGCAGCATTAGCTTATTTGTAGTTGGTTTTATGTAAGGAGTGATGATAGGGCACTCAAGTACTTTCTCTCATAGCCCAATTTGCCTCCAATGCAAAGAAGATGGTTACTTACTTTGCCGAATTGTGGTTTTGAGATTGCATACAACAAAGGAAAGGACAATGTGGTTCGTAGATTCGTTATCTACTAGGATATGTGCTTTGAAATTTTGAAAAAGAGAATATTGGACCACTTACACCAGTAATTGGTCTTGTAGATATGTATGATTTTGTGCTATGGGAAGTGAGAGAAGCCTCCAAGCTCCCAATTTCTCCACACCCACTTCTTCTTGAATTCAATGCCACTTGCGCTTTGAATGTCAAGGGGAACCCTATGATATGAACAAGCTTGTGGGGTACTATGACATGTAGTAGTTACAAGGTAGTTTTGTAAGGCCTTAATTGCACAAAATACAAGCTTGCATTTTTGCCTCATGAAGCCCATGGGAGATTGAAGAGCTACGGGTGCCTTTCTATAGGGGAACAGGCTCCTTCATGCATGGGAAGGCTCGGAGTATGGTATAGCCAACCATGTACCCTAGGGTTTAACTCCATCTCGCTTGAGAAAAGGGGATCAAACGCGTGCATGAATCTTTATTTGTGGGCTAGTAGACTAGGATCCCGACATGACCAAACCACTTTGGTAACTACCATCTAACCAAAACCACAATCTACAATACTACTTACCATTTTTCACAAACCATTGCCCAATTCCATATGGTATTATAGCAACCCATAGTTTTCTCTCAACCCCTTTTTAACCTTAGCCCACAACCCACTGAATTTATTTTGACCCTTCCCCTTATTATATAATATAAGCCTACCTAGGTATATTTAAATAATTTTGGTGAGGTTTGTTCCAATACCTTCTAAGCCAATGACCTGGAATCTAGGGTAAATCCTACCTTTCAAATTTTTTAAGGACAATGTTAGTTTCCCTAAATTCCCTTGTTTACTAGGTTTTTCAATTCATATACATTAGGATCTCTCTTTCCAAGAGATTCTTGATCATCAGAGTTGCTCATTATTTTATTTATCTTTGACCGAGTCAACTTATCTACATAATTTACTAATTATGGTATACATGCACATAGTATAATTCTTACGTTTGTATTTCTAAAATCAATATTAGGGCCAAATTAAAATTTCCTAATGTTTCAACAAAATATGCCTCATAATTCCCCATGGCTTTTTCTTTTTTACTATGGGGGTCTTGGTGCAAAATGAAAAATACTTTGATCAATTTCTCTCCTAAAAAATTACTACTTGGAATTTATTGCACATAAACTTTTTTAAAGGTTAGGAGGGATCTTACATAAGATCCAAGAGGTAAGAGCATTTAAGAGACACTCAGGTAAAAAGACATGGAAATACATGTGAATAAAGTGGCAGCATTAGCTTCTTTGTAGTTGGTTTTATGTAAGGAGTGATGATAGGGCTCTCAAGTACTTTCTCTTATAGCCCAATTTTCCTCCAACCAAAGCAAAGAAGATGGTTACTTATTTTGCCGCATTGTGGTTTTGAGATTGCATACAACAAAGGAAAGGACAATGTGGTTTGTAGATTTGTTATCTACTAGGATATGCGGATATGTGTTCATTGTGGCAAGACATTAATCCGGATTAGATTATGGATATCTAGGAGGAGTATTTGCTTGTTGAGCCTCGAGGGGGTAGCCCATGTGGCTCAGAAATTATAGCAAGGGGGTTACTTTACTACAAGGATAGTGTATCCTCTACCTACTTTAGCATTCAATCGAAAAGTATTGGAAGAGATGCATTGTTCTCCAAAGGCATAGCTGGCATTTGGGTGTTTTCAGCCCTTTGGTATAGCGAGGAAAAGGAAACTCTAAAAATGAATGTGGAAAGACGTACCTAGGTATCTAAATGCACGCCATTTCAACTCAACAAAGATCCCACACATAAGCCCGATGGGTTTCTTTAGCCCGTACCAAATTTGGAAGGAAGATAGACTTGCATTACTATGGGCCTTCCTCATACAAGGAGGGGATGGGAAACCAATGATGTGAGAAGGGGATGGGATATCATTTATATGTTGATGGATAGGTTGCCGAAGATATCCCAATTTATGACTTCAAACATGAAGTATACAACATCGATAACTGCAATTGAATGCATGGAAATTGTGTTTAAGCTGTGCATGGGATGCCACAAAACTTGTGATGAGTGATATAGATGTTAAAATTTTTAAGTGTATTTTGGAGATCACTTTTTGAAAGTATGGGCCCCAAGTTTACACCAAGTTTAAAGGTGACTTATATGACATCAATGATGGCAATTGAACTCATGGAAACTGTGCTCAAGTCGCATGGAATACGGCTGAAAATTGTGAGTGATAGCAATGTCAAATTATTCATTCTCTGAAGTGGAAAAGGTAAAAAATCTTGTATGGAAGGGTACTTTAAAATTTTGAAAAAGAGAATATTGGACCACTTACACAAGTAATTGGGCTTGTAGATAGGTATGATTTTGTGCTGTAGGAAGTGAGCGAAGCCTCCAAGCTCCCAATTTCTCCGCACCCACTTCTTCTTGAATTCAATGGAACTCACGCTTTGAATGTTAGAGGGGAACCCGATGCTAAAGACAAGCTTGTGGGATACTATGACATGTAGGAGCTACAGGGTATTGTTGTAAGGCCTTATTTGCACAAAATAAAAGCTTGCATTTTTGCCTCATGAAGCCCATGGAAAAATGAAGAGCTAGGGGTGCCTTTCTATAGGGGAACACGCTCCTTCATGCATGGGAAGGCTTGGAGTATGGTATAGCCAACCATGTACCCTAAGGGTTAACTCCATCTCGCTTGAGAAAAAAGTGGGTCAAACGCATACATGAATCTTAATTTGTCGGCTAGACTAAGGCAAACTCAAGCATCACTTTAGTAAAGTAATAGAATAGGGAGCCCAACACCACCAAACCACTTTGGTAACTACCATCTAACCAAAACCACATGCTGGAATACTACTTACCATTTTTTGCAAACCATTGCCCAATTCCATATGGTATTATAGCAACCCATAGTTTTCTCTCAACCCCTTTTTGACCTTAGCCCACTGAATTTATTTTGACCCTTGCCCTTATAATATAATATAAGCCTTAGCCTAGTTATATTTAAGTAATTTTGGTGAGGATTGTTTCAATACAGGTTAGGAGGGATCTTACGTAAGAATACAGAGGCAATAGCATTTGAGAGACACTCAGGTAAAAAGACATGGAAATACATTGTCAATAAAGTGGGCAACATCAGCTTATTTGTAGTTGGTTTTATGTCAGGAGTGATGATAGGGGACTTAAGTACTTTCTCTCAAAGCCCAATTTTCTTCCAAAGCAAAGAAGATGATTACTTACTTTGTCGAATTATGGTTTTGAGATTGCACACAACAAAGGAAAGGACAATGTGGTTTGTAGGTTCGTTATCTACTAGGATATGTGAATATGTGTTCATTGTGGCGAGAGATTTATAGGGATTGGATTATGGATATCTAGGAAGAGTGTTTGCTTGTTGATCCTCGAGGGGGCAGCCCATGTGGGTGAGAAATATAGCAAGGGGGCTACTTTACTACAAGGATAGAGTTATATTCTGCCTACTTTAGCATTCAATCTAAAAGTATTGGAACAGAGGCATTGTTCTCCAAAGGCAAAGCTGGCATTTGGGTGTTTTCAGCCCTTTGGTATAGCGAGGAAAAGGAAACACTAAAAACGAATGTGGAAAGATGTACCTAGGTATCTAGATGCATGACATTTCAACTTCACAAAGATCCCAATTAATGCCTTTAAACATGGAGTATACAACATCAATAATGGCATTTGAATTGATGGAAAGTGTGTTCGAGCTATGCATGGGATGCCACAAAACTTGTGATGAGTGATATAGATGTTAAAATTTTTAAGTGTATTTTGGAGATCACTTTTTGAAAGTATGGGCCCCAAGTTCACACCAAGTTCAAAGGTGACTCATATGACATCAATGATGGCAATTGACCTCATGGAAAGTGTGCTCAAGTCACATGGAATGCGGCCGAAAATTGTGAGCGATAGCAATGTCAAATTATTCATTCTCTGAAGATGAAAATGTAAAAGTCCTTGTATGGAAGGGTGCTTTAAAATTTTTAAAAAGAGAATATTGGACCACTTACACCAGTAATTGGGCTTGTAGATAGGTATGATTTTGTGCTGTGGAAAGTGAGAGAAGCCTCCAAGCTCCCAATTTCTCCACACCCACTTCTTCTTGAATTCAATGCCACTTGCGCTTTGAACGTAGAGGGAATCCCGATGATATGGACAAGCTTGTGGGGCATGGAGTATACATCAATAATGGCATTTGAATTGATGGAAAGTGTGTTCAAGCTATGCATGGGATGCCACAAAACTTGTGATGAGTGATATAGATGTTAAAATTTTTAAGTGTATTTTGGAGATCACTTTTTGAAAGTATGGGCCCCAAGTCACATCAAGTTCAAAGGTGACTCATATGACATCAATGACGGCAATTGACCTCATGGAAAGTGTGCTCAAGTCGCATGGAATGCGGCTGAAAATTGTGAGCGATAGCAATGTCAAATTATTCATTCTCTGAAGATGAAAATGTAAAAGTTCTTGTATGGAAGGGTGCTTTAAAATTTTGAAAAAGAGAATATTGGACCACTTACACCAGTAATTGGGCTTGTAGATAGGTATGATTTTGTGCTGTAGCAAGTGAGAGAAGCCTCCAAGCTCCCAATTTCTCCACACGCACTTCTTCTTGAATTCAATGCCACTTGCGCTTTGAACGTAGAGGGAAACCCGATGATATGGACAAGCTTGTGGGGTACTATGACATGTAGGAGTTACAAGGTATTGTTGTAAGGCCTTAATTGCTCAAAATAAAAGCTTGCACTTTTGCCTCATGAAGCCCATGGGAAAATGAAGAGCTACGCATGCCTTTCTATAGGGGAACATGCTCCTTCATGCATGGAAAGGCTCGGGTATGGTATAGCCAACCATGTACCCTAAGGGTTAACTCCATCTCCCGTGAGAAAAAGGGGTCAAACGCGTGCATGAATCTTAATTTGTGGGCTAGAGTAATGCGAACTCAAGAATCACGTAGTAAAGTATTAGAATAAGGAACCCGACACCACCAAACCACTCGATGATCAGAGTTTTTAAAGATCTTTGACCAAGTCAACTTATCTGTATAATTTACTAATTATGGTATACATGCACATAGTACAATTCTTACGTTTGTATTTCTAAAATCAATATTAGGGCCAAACTAAAATTTCCTAATGTTCCAACAAAATATGCCTCAAAATTCCCCATGGCTTTTTCTTTTTTATTGTGAGGGTCTTGGTGCAAAACAAAAAATACTTTTATCACTTTCTCTCCTAAAAAATTACTAGTATTGCACATAAACTTTATTACAGGTTAGGAGGGATCTTACATAAGATCACAGAGGTAATAGCATTTGAGAGACACTCAAGTAAAAACTTATGGAAATACATGTGAATAAAGTGGCAGCATTAGCTTATTTGTAGTTGGTTTTATGTAAGGAGTGATGATAGGGCACTCAAGTACTTTCTCTCATAGCCCAATTTGCCTCCAATGCAAAGAAGATGGTTACTTACTTTGCCGAATTGTGGTTTTGAGATTGCATACAACAAAGGAAAGGACAATGTGGTTCGTAGATTCGTTATCTACTAGGATATGTGCTTTGAAATTTTGAAAAAGAGAATATTGGACCACTTACACCAGTAATTGGTCTTGTAGATATGTATGATTTTGTGCTATGGGAAGTGAGAGAAGCCTCCAAGCTCCCAATTTCTCCACACCCACTTCTTCTTGAATTCAATGCCACTTGCGCTTTGAATGTCAAGGGGAACCCTATGATATGAACAAGCTTGTGGGGTACTATGACATGTAGTAGTTACAAGGTAGTTTTGTAAGGCCTTAATTGCACAAAATACAAGCTTGCATTTTTGCCTCATGAAGCCCATGGGAGATTGAAGAGCTACGGGTGCCTTTCTATAGGGGAACAGGCTCCTTCATGCATGGGAAGGCTCGGAGTATGGTATAGCCAACCATGTACCCTAGGGTTTAACTCCATCTCGCTTGAGAAAAGGGGATCAAACGCGTGCATGAATCTTTATTTGTGGGCTAGTAGACTAGGATCCCGACATGACCAAACCACTTTGGTAACTACCATCTAACCAAAACCACAATCTACAATACTACTTACCATTTTTCACAAACCATTGCCCAATTCCATATGGTATTATAGCAACCCATAGTTTTCTCTCAACCCCTTTTTAACCTTAGCCCACAACCCACTGAATTTATTTTGACCCTTCCCCTTATTATATAATATAAGCCTACCTAGGTATATTTAAATAATTTTGGTGAGGTTTGTTCCAATACCTTCTAAGCCAATGACCTGGAATCTAGGGTAAATCCTACCTTTCAAATTTTTTAAGGACAATGTTAGTTTCCCTAAATTCCCTTGTTTACTAGGTTTTTCAATTCATATACATTAGGATCTCTCTTTCCAAGAGATTCTTGATCATCAGAGTTGCTCATTATTTTATTTATCTTTGACCGAGTCAACTTATCTACATAATTTACTAATTATGGTATACATGCACATAGTATAATTCTTACGTTTGTATTTCTAAAATCAATATTAGGGCCAAATTAAAATTTCCTAATGTTTCAACAAAATATGCCTCATAATTCCCCATGGCTTTTTCTTTTTTACTATGGGGGTCTTGGTGCAAAATGAAAAATACTTTGATCAATTTCTCTCCTAAAAAATTACTACTTGGAATTTATTGCACATAAACTTTTTTAAAGGTTAGGAGGGATCTTACATAAGATCCAAGAGGTAAGAGCATTTAAGAGACACTCAGGTAAAAAGACATGGAAATACATGTGAATAAAGTGGCAGCATTAGCTTCTTTGTAGTTGGTTTTATGTAAGGAGTGATGATAGGGCTCTCAAGTACTTTCTCTTATAGCCCAATTTTCCTCCAACCAAAGCAAAGAAGATGGTTACTTATTTTGCCGCATTGTGGTTTTGAGATTGCATACAACAAAGGAAAGGACAATGTGGTTTGTAGATTTGTTATCTACTAGGATATGCGGATATGTGTTCATTGTGGCAAGACATTAATCCGGATTAGATTATGGATATCTAGGAGGAGTATTTGCTTGTTGAGCCTCGAGGGGGTAGCCCATGTGGCTCAGAAATTATAGCAAGGGGGTTACTTTACTACAAGGATAGTGTATCCTCTACCTACTTTAGCATTCAATCGAAAAGTATTGGAAGAGATGCATTGTTCTCCAAAGGCATAGCTGGCATTTGGGTGTTTTCAGCCCTTTGGTATAGCGAGGAAAAGGAAACTCTAAAAATGAATGTGGAAAGACGTACCTAGGTATCTAAATGCACGCCATTTCAACTCAACAAAGATCCCACACATAAGCCCGATGGGTTTCTTTAGCCCGTACCAAATTTGGAAGGAAGATAGACTTGCATTACTATGGGCCTTCCTCATACAAGGAGGGGATGGGAAACCAATGATGTGAGAAGGGGATGGGATATCATTTATATGTTGATGGATAGGTTGCCGAAGATATCCCAATTTATGACTTCAAACATGAAGTATACAACATCGATAACTGCAATTGAATGCATGGAAATTGTGTTTAAGCTGTGCATGGGATGCCACAAAACTTGTGATGAGTGATATAGATGTTAAAATTTTTAAGTGTATTTTGGAGATCACTTTTTGAAAGTATGGGCCCCAAGTTTACACCAAGTTTAAAGGTGACTTATATGACATCAATGATGGCAATTGAACTCATGGAAACTGTGCTCAAGTCGCATGGAATACGGCTGAAAATTGTGAGTGATAGCAATGTCAAATTATTCATTCTCTGAAGTGGAAAAGGTAAAAAATCTTGTATGGAAGGGTACTTTAAAATTTTGAAAAAGAGAATATTGGACCACTTACACAAGTAATTGGGCTTGTAGATAGGTATGATTTTGTGCTGTAGGAAGTGAGCGAAGCCTCCAAGCTCCCAATTTCTCCGCACCCACTTCTTCTTGAATTCAATGGCACTCACGCTTTGAATGTTAGAGGGGAACCCGATGCTAAAGACAAGCTTGTGGGGTACTATGACATGTAGGAGCTACAGGGTATTGTTGTAAGGCCTTATTTGCACAAAATAAAAGCTTGCATTTTTGCCTCATGAAGCCCATGGAAAAATGAAGAGCTAGGGGTGCCTTTCTATAGGGGAACACGCTCCTTCATGCATGGGAAGGCTTGGAGTATGGTATAGCCAACCATGTACCCTAAGGGTTAACTCCATCTCGCTTGAGAAAAAAGTGGGTCAAACGCATACATGAATCTTAATTTGTCGGCTAGACTAAGGCAAACTCAAGCATCACTTTAGTAAAGTAATAGAATAGGGAGCCCAACACCACCAAACCACTTTGGTAACTACCATCTAACCAAAACCACATGCTGGAATACTACTTACCATTTTTTGCAAACCATTGCCCAATTCCATATGGTATTATAGCAACCCATAGTTTTCTCTCAACCCCTTTTTGACCTTAGTCCACTGAATTTATTTTGACCCTTGCCCTTATAATATAATATAAGCCTTAGCCTAGTTATATTTAAGTAATTTTGGTGAGGATTGTTTCAATACAGGTTAGGAGGGATCTTACGTAAGAATACAGAGGCAATAGCATTTGAGAGACACTCAGGTAAAAAGACATGGAAATACATTGTCAATAAAGTGGGCAACATCAGCTTATTTGTAGTTGGTTTTATGTCAGGAGTGATGATAGGGGACTTAAGTACTTTCTCTCAAAGCCCAATTTTCTTCCAAAGCAAAGAAGATGATTACTTACTTTGTCGAATTATGGTTTTGAGATTGCACACAACAAAGGAAAGGACAATGTGGTTTGTAGGTTCGTTATCTACTAGGATATGTGAATATGTGTTCATTGTGGCGAGAGATTTATAGGGATTGGATTATGGATATCTAGGAAGAGTGTTTGCTTGTTGATCCTCGAGGGGGCAGCCCATGTGGGTGAGAAATATAGCAAGGGGGCTACTTTACTACAAGGATAGAGTTATATTCTGCCTACTTTAGCATTCAATCTAAAAGTATTGGAACAGAGGCATTGTTCTCCAAAGGCAAAGCTGGCATTTGGGTGTTTTCAGCCCTTTGGTATAGCGAGGAAAAGGAAACACTAAAAACGAATGTGGAAAGATGTACCTAGGTATCTAGATGCATGACATTTCAACTTCACAAAGATCCCAATTAATGCCTTTAAACATGGAGTATACAACATCAATAATGGCATTTGAATTGATGGAAAGTGTGTTCGAGCTATGCATGGGATGCCACAAAACTTGTGATGAGTGATATAGATGTTAAAATTTTTAAGTGTATTTTGGAGATCACTTTTTGAAAGTATGGGCCCCAAGTTCACACCAAGTTCAAAGGTGACTCATATGACATCAATGATGGCAATTGACCTCATGGAAAGTGTGCTCAAGTCACATGGAATGCGGCCGAAAATTGTGAGCGATAGCAATGTCAAATTATTCATTCTCTGAAGATGAAAATGTAAAAGTCCTTGTATGGAAGGGTGCTTTAAAATTTTTAAAAAGAGAATATTGGACCACTTACACCAGTAATTGGGCTTGTAGATAGGTATGATTTTGTGCTGTGGAAAGTGAGAGAAGCCTCCAAGCTCCCAATTTCTCCACACCCACTTCTTCTTGAATTCAATGCCACTTGCGCTTTGAACGTAGAGGGAATCCCGATGATATGGACAAGCTTGTGGGGCATGGAGTATACATCAATAATGGCATTTGAATTGATGGAAAGTGTGTTCAAGCTATGCATGGGATGCCACAAAACTTGTGATGAGTGATATAGATGTTAAAATTTTTAAGTGTATTTTGGAGATCACTTTTTGAAAGTATGGGCCCCAAGTCACATCAAGTTCAAAGGTGACTCATATGACATCAATGACGGCAATTGACCTCATGGAAAGTGTGCTCAAGTCGCATGGAATGCGGCTGAAAATTGTGAGCGATAGCAATGTCAAATTATTCATTCTCTGAAGATGAAAATGTAAAAGTTCTTGTATGGAAGGGTGCTTTAAAATTTTGAAAAAGAGAATATTGGACCACTTACACCAGTAATTGGGCTTGTAGATAGGTATGATTTTGTGCTGTAGCAAGTGAGAGAAGCCTCCAAGCTCCCAATTTCTCCACACGCACTTCTTCTTGAATTCAATGCCACTTGCGCTTTGAACGTAGAGGGAAACCCGATGATATGGACAAGCTTGTGGGGTACTATGACATGTAGGAGTTACAAGGTATTGTTGTAAGGCCTTAATTGCTCAAAATAAAAGCTTGCACTTTTGCCTCATGAAGCCCATGGGAAAATGAAGAGCTACGCATGCCTTTCTATAGGGGAACATGCTCCTTCATGCATGGAAAGGCTCGGGTATGGTATAGCCAACCATGTACCCTAAGGGTTAACTCCATCTCCCGTGAGAAAAAGGGGTCAAACGCGTGCATGAATCTTAATTTGTGGGCTAGAGTAATGCGAACTCAAGAATCACGTAGTAAAGTATTAGAATAAGGAACCCGACACCACCAAACCACTCGATGATCAGAGTTTCTTATTATTTTATAGATCTTTGACCAAGTCAACTTATCTGTATAATTTACTAATTATGGTATACATGCACATAGTACAATTCTTACGTTTGTATTTCTAAAATCAATATTAGGGCCAAACTAAAATTTCCTAATGTTCCAACAAAATATGCCTCAAAATTCCCCATGGCTTTTTCTTTTTTATTGTGAGGGTCTTGGCGCAAAACAAAAAATACTTTTATCACTTTCTCTCCTAAAAAATTACTAGTATTGCACATAAACTTTATTACAGGTTAGGAGGGATCTTACATAAGATCACAGAGGTAATAGCATTTGAGAGACACTCAAGTAAAAACTTATGGAAATACATGTGAATAAAGTGGCAGCATTAGCTTATTTGTAGTTGGTTTTATGTAAGGAGTGATGATAGGGCACTCAAGTACTTTCTCTCATAGCCCAATTTGCCTCCAATGCAAAGAAGATGGTTACTTACTTTGCCGAATTGTGGTTTTGAGATTGCATACAACAAAGGAAAGGACAATGTGGTTCGTAGATTCGTTATCTACTAGGATATGTGCTTTGAAATTTTGAAAAAGAGAATATTGGACCACTTACACCAGTAATTGGTCTTGTAGATATGTATGATTTTGTGCTATGGGAAGTGAGAGAAGCCTCCAAGCTCCCAATTTCTCCACACCCACTTCTTCTTGAATTCAATGCCACTTGCGCTTTGAATGTCAAGGGGAACCCTATGATATGAACAAGCTTGTGGGGTACTATGACATGTAGTAGTTACAAGGTAGTTTTGTAAGGCCTTAATTGCACAAAATACAAGCTTGCATTTTTGCCTCATGAAGCCCATGGGAGATTGAAGAGCTACGGGTGCCTTTCTATAGGGGAACAGGCTCCTTCATGCATGGGAAGGCTCGGAGTATGGTATAGCCAACCATGTACCCTAGGGTTTAACTCCATCTCGCTTGAGAAAAGGGGATCAAACGCGTGCATGAATCTTTATTTGTGGGCCAGTAGACTAGGATCCCGACATGACCAAACCACTTTGGTAACTACCATCTAACCAAAACCACAATCTACAATACTACTTACCATTTTTCACAAACCATTGCCCAATTCCATATGGTATTATAGCAACCCATAGTTTTCTCTCAACCCCTTTTTAACCTTAGCCCACAACCCACTGAATTTATTTTGACCCTTCCCCTTATTATATAATATAAGCCTACCTAGGTATATTTAAATAATTTTGGTGAGGTTTGTTCCAATACCTTCTAAGCCAATGACCTGGAATCTAGGGTAAATCCTACCTTTCAAATTTTTTAAGGACAATGTTAGTTTCCCTAAATTCCCTTGTTTACTAGGTTTTTCAATTCATATACATTAGGATCTCTCTTTCCAAGAGATTCTTGATCATCAGAGTTGCTCATTATTTTATTTATCTTTGACCGAGTCAACTTATCTACATAATTTACTAATTATGGTATACATGCACATAGTATAATTCTTACGTTTGTATTTCTAAAATCAATATTAGGGCCAAATTAAAATTTCCTAATGTTTCAACAAAATATGCCTCATAATTCCCCGTGGCTTTTTCTTTTTTACTATGGGGGTCTTGGTGCAAAATGAAAAATACTTTGATCAATTTCTCTCCTAAAAAATTACTACTTGGAATTTATTGCACATAAACTTTTTTAAAGGTTAGGAGGGATCTTACATAAGATCAAAGAGGTAAGAGCATTTAAGAGACACTCAGGTAAAAAGACATGGAAATACATGTGAATAAAGTGGCAGCATTAGCTTCTTTGTAGTTGGTTTTATGTAAGGAGTGATGATAGGGCTCTCAAGTACTTTCTCTTATAGCCCAATTTTCCTCCAAAGCAAAGAAGATGGTTACTTATTTTGCCGCATTGTGGTTTTGAGATTGCATACAACAAAGGAAAGGACAATGTGGTTTGTAGATTTGTTATCTACTAGGATATGCGGATATGTGTTCATTGTGGCAAGACATTAATCCGGATTAGATTATGGATATCTAGGAGGAGTATTTGCTTGTTGAGCCTCGAGGGGGTAGCCCATGTGGCTCAGAAATTATAGCAAGGGGGTTACTTTACTACAAGGATAGTGTATCCTCTACCTACTTTAGCATTCAATCGAAAAGTATTGGAAGAGATGCATTGTTCTCCAAAGGCATAGCTGGCATTTGGGTGTTTTCAGCCCTTTGGTATAGCGAGGAAAAGGAAACTCTAAAAATGAATGTGGAAAGACGTACCTAGGTATCTAAATGCACGCCATTTCAACTCAACAAAGATCCCACACATAAGCCCGATGGGTTTCTTTAGCCCGTACCAAATTTGGAAGGAAGATAGACTTGCATTACTATGGGCCTTCCTCATACAAGGAGGGGATGGGAAACCAATGATGTGAGAAGGGGATGGGATATCATTTATATGTTGATGGATAGGTTGCCGAAGATATCCCAATTTATGACTTCAAACATGAAGTATACAACATCGATAACTGCAATTGAATGCATGGAAATTGTGTTTAAGCTGTGCATGGGATGCCACAAAACTTGTGATGAGTGATATAGATGTTAAAATTTTTAAGTGTATTTTGGAGATCACTTTTTGAAAGTATGGGCCCCAAGTTTACACCAAGTTTAAAGGTGACTTATATGACATCAATGATGGCAATTGAACTCATGGAAACTGTGCTCAAGTCGCATGGAATACGGCTGAAAATTGTGAGTGATAGCAATGTCAAATTATTCATTCTCTGAAGTGGAAAAGGTAAAAAATCTTGTATGGAAGGGTACTTTAAAATTTTGAAAAAGAGAATATTGGACCACTTACACAAGTAATTGGGCTTGTAGATAGGTATGATTTTGTGCTGTAGGAAGTGAGCGAAGCCTCCAAGCTCCCAATTTCTCCGCACCCACTTCTTCTTGAATTCAATGGCACTCACGCTTTGAATGTTAGAGGGGAACCCGATGCTAAAGACAAGCTTGTGGGGTACTATGACATGTAGGAGCTACAGGGTATTGTTGTAAGGCCTTATTTGCACAAAATAAAAGCTTGCATTTTTGCCTCATGAAGCCCATGGAAAAATGAAGAGCTAGGGGTGCCTTTCTATAGGGGAACACGCTCCTTCATGCATGGGAAGGCTTGGAGTATGGTATAGCCAACCATGTACCCTAAGGGTTAACTCCATCTCGCTTGAGAAAAAAGTGGGTCAAACGCATACATGAATCTTAATTTGTCGGCTAGACTAAGGCAAACTCAAGCATCACTTTAGTAAAGTAATAGAATAGGGAGCCCAACACCACCAAACCACTTTGGTAACTACCATCTAACCAAAACCACATGCTGGAATACTACTTACCATTTTTTGCAAACCATTGCCCAATTCCATATGGTATTATAGCAACCCATAGTTTTCTCTCAACCCCTTTTTGACCTTAGCCCACTGAATTTATTTTGACCCTTGCCCTTATAATATAATATAAGCCTTAGCCTAGTTATATTTAAGTAATTTTGGTGAGGATTGTTTCAATACAGGTTAGGAGGGATCTTACGTAAGAATACAGAGGCAATAGCATTTGAGAGACACTCAGGTAAAAAGACATGGAAATACATTGTCAATAAAGTGGGCAACATCAGCTTATTTGTAGTTGGTTTTATGTCAGGAGTGATGATAGGGGACTTAAGTACTTTCTCTCAAAGCCCAATTTTCTTCCAAAGCAAAGAAGATGATTACTTACTTTGTCGAATTATGGTTTTGAGATTGCACACAACAAAGGAAAGGACAATGTGGTTTGTAGGTTCGTTATCTACTAGGATATGTGAATATGTGTTCATTGTGGCGAGAGATTTATAGGGATTGGATTATGGATATCTAGGAAGAGTGTTTGCTTGTTGATCCTCGAGGGGGCAGCCCATGTGGGTGAGAAATATAGCAAGGGGGCTACTTTACTACAAGGATAGAGTTATATTCTGCCTACTTTAGCATTCAATCTAAAAGTATTGGAACAGAGGCATTGTTCTCCAAAGGCAAAGCTGGCATTTGGGTGTTTTCAGCCCTTTGGTATAGCGAGGAAAAGGAAACACTAAAAACGAATGTGGAAAGATGTACCTAGGTATCTAGATGCATGACATTTCAACTTCACAAAGATCCCAATTAATGCCTTTAAACATGGAGTATACAACATCAATAATGGCATTTGAATTGATGGAAAGTGTGTTCGAGCTATGCATGGGATGCCACAAAACTTGTGATGAGTGATATAGATGTTAAAATTTTTAAGTGTATTTTGGAGATCACTTTTTGAAAGTATGGGCCCCAAGTTCACACCAAGTTCAAAGGTGACTCATATGACATCAATGATGGCAATTGACCTCATGGAAAGTGTGCTCAAGTCACATGGAATGCGGCCGAAAATTGTGAGCGATAGCAATGTCAAATTATTCATTCTCTGAAGATGAAAATGTAAAAGTCCTTGTATGGAAGGGTGCTTTAAAATTTTTAAAAAGAGAATATTGGACCACTTACACCAGTAATTGGGCTTGTAGATAGGTATGATTTTGTGCTGTGGAAAGTGAGAGAAGCCTCCAAGCTCCCAATTTCTCCACACCCACTTCTTCTTGAATTCAATGCCACTTGCGCTTTGAACGTAGAGGGAATCCCGATGATATGGACAAGCTTGTGGGGCATGGAGTATACATCAATAATGGCATTTGAATTGATGGAAAGTGTGTTCAAGCTATGCATGGGATGCCACAAAACTTGTGATGAGTGATATAGATGTTAAAATTTTTAAGTGTATTTTGGAGATCACTTTTTGAAAGTATGGGCCCCAAGTCACATCAAGTTCAAAGGTGACTCATATGACATCAATGACGGCAATTGACCTCATGGAAAGTGTGCTCAAGTCGCATGGAATGCGGCTGAAAATTGTGAGCGATAGCAATGTCAAATTATTCATTCTCTGAAGATGAAAATGTAAAAGTTCTTGTATGGAAGGGTGCTTTAAAATTTTGAAAAAGAGAATATTGGACCACTTACACCAGTAATTGGGCTTGTAGATAGGTATGATTTTGTGCTGTAGCAAGTGAGAGAAGCCTCCAAGCTCCCAATTTCTCCACACGCACTTCTTCTTGAATTCAATGCCACTTGCGCTTTGAACGTAGAGGGAAACCCGATGATATGGACAAGCTTGTGGGGTACTATGACATGTAGGAGTTACAAGGTATTGTTGTAAGGCCTTAATTGCTCAAAATAAAAGCTTGCACTTTTGCCTCATGAAGCCCATGGGAAAATGAAGAGCTACGCATGCCTTTCTATAGGGGAACATGCTCCTTCATGCATGGAAAGGCTCGGGTATGGTATAGCCAACCATGTACCCTAAGGGTTAACTCCATCTCCCGTGAGAAAAAGGGGTCAAACGCGTGCATGAATCTTAATTTGTGGGCTAGAGTAATGCGAACTCAAGAATCACGTAGTAAAGTATTAGAATAAGGAACCCGACACCACCAAACCACTCGATGATCAGAGTTTCTTATTATTTTATAGATCTTTGACCAAGTCAACTTATCTGTATAATTTACTAATTATGGTATACATGCACATAGTACAATTCTTACGTTTGTATTTCTAAAATCAATATTAGGGCCAAACTAAAATTTCCTAATGTTCCAACAAAATATGCCTCAAAATTCCCCATGGCTTTTTCTTTTTTATTGTGAGGGTCTTGGCGCAAAACAAAAAATACTTTTATCACTTTCTCTCCTAAAAAATTACTAGTATTGCACATAAACTTTATTGCAGGTTAGGAGGGATCTTACATAAGATCACAGAGGTAATAGCATTTGAGAGACACTCAAGTAAAAACTTATGGAAATACATGTGAATAAAGTGGCAGCATTAGCTTATTTGTAGTTGGTTTTATGTAAGGAGTGATGATAGGGCACTCAAGTACTTTCTCTCATAGCCCAATTTGCCTCCAATGCAAAGAAGATGGTTACTTACTTTGCCGAATTGTGGTTTTGAGATTGCATACAACAAAGGAAAGGACAATGTGGTTCGTAGATTCGTTATCTACTAGGATATGTGCTTTGAAATTTTGAAAAAGAGAATATTGGACCACTTACACCAGTAATTGGTCTTGTAGATATGTATGATTTTGTGCTATGGGAAGTGAGAGAAGCCTCCAAGCTCCCAATTTCTCCACACCCACTTCTTCTTGAATTCAATGCCACTTGCGCTTTGAATGTCAAGGGGAACCCTATGATATGAACAAGCTTGTGGGGTACTATGACATGTAGTAGTTACAAGGTAGTTTTGTAAGGCCTTAATTGCACAAAATACAAGCTTGCATTTTTGCCTCATGAAGCCCATGGGAGATTGAAGAGCTACGGGTGCCTTTCTATAGGGGAACAGGCTCCTTCATGCATGGGAAGGCTCGGAGTATGGTATAGCCAACCATGTACCCTAGGGTTTAACTCCATCTCGCTTGAGAAAAGGGGATCAAACGCGTGCATGAATCTTTATTTGTGGGCCAGTAGACTAGGATCCCGACATGACCAAACCACTTTGGTAACTACCATCTAACCAAAACCACAATCTACAATACTACTTACCATTTTTCACAAACCATTGCCCAATTCCATATGGTATTATAGCAACCCATAGTTTTCTCTCAACCCCTTTTTAACCTTAGCCCACAACCCACTGAATTTATTTTGACCCTTCCCCTTATTATATAATATAAGCCTACCTAGGTATATTTAAATAATTTTGGTGAGGTTTGTTCCAATACCTTCTAAGCCAATGACCTGGAATCTAGGGTAAATCCTACCTTTCAAATTTTTTAAGGACAATGTTAGTTTCCCTAAATTCCCTTGTTTACTAGGTTTTTCAATTCATATACATTAGGATCTCTCTTTCCAAGAGATTCTTGATCATCAGAGTTGCTCATTATTTTATTTATCTTTGACCGAGTCAACTTATCTACATAATTTACTAATTATGGTATACATGCACATAGTATAATTCTTACGTTTGTATTTCTAAAATCAATATTAGGGCCAAATTAAAATTTCCTAATGTTTCAACAAAATATGCCTCATAATTCCCCATGGCTTTTTCTTTTTTACTATGGGGGTCTTGGTGCAAAATGAAAAATACTTTGATCAATTTCTCTCCTAAAAAATTACTACTTGGAATTTATTGCACATAAACTTTTTTAAAGGTTAGGAGGGATCTTACATAAGATCCAAGGGGTAAGAGCATTTAAGAGACACTCAGGTAAAAAGACATGGAAATACATGTGAATAAAGTGGCAGCATTAGCTTCTTTGTAGTTGGTTTTATGTAAGGAGTGATGATAGGGCTCTCAAGTACTTTCTCTTATAGCCCAATTTTCCTCCAACCAAAGCAAAGAAGATGGTTACTTATTTTGCCGCATTGTGGTTTTGAGATTGCATACAACAAAGGAAAGGACAATGTGGTTTGTAGATTTGTTATCTACTAGGATATGCGGATATGTGTTCATTGTGGCAAGACATTAATCCGGATTAGATTATGGATATCTAGGAGGAGTATTTGCTTGTTGAGCCTCGAGGGGGTAGCCCATGTGGCTCAGAAATTATAGCAAGGGGGTTACTTTACTACAAGGATAGTGTATCCTCTACCTACTTTAGCATTCAATCGAAAAGTATTGGAAGAGATGCATTGTTCTCCAAAGGCATAGCTGGCATTTGGGTGTTTTCAGCCCTTTGGTATAGCGAGGAAAAGGAAACTCTAAAAATGAATGTGGAAAGACGTACCTAGGTATCTAAATGCACGCCATTTCAACTCAACAAAGATCCCACACATAAGCCCGATGGGTTTCTTTAGCCCGTACCAAATTTGGAAGGAAGATAGACTTGCATTACTATGGGCCTTCCTCATACAAGGAGGGGATGGGAAACCAATGATGTGAGAAGGGGATGGGATATCATTTATATGTTGATGGATAGGTTGCCGAAGATATCCCAATTTATGACTTCAAACATGAAGTATACAACATCGATAACTGCAATTGAATGCATGGAAATTGTGTTTAAGCTGTGCATGGGATGCCACAAAACTTGTGATGAGTGATATAGATGTTAAAATTTTTAAGTGTATTTTGGAGATCACTTTTTGAAAGTATGGGCCCCAAGTTTACACCAAGTTTAAAGGTGACTTATATGACATCAATGATGGCAATTGAACTCATGGAAACTGTGCTCAAGTCGCATGGAATACGGCTGAAAATTGTGAGTGATAGCAATGTCAAATTATTCATTCTCTGAAGTGGAAAAGGTAAAAAATCTTGTATGGAAGGGTACTTTAAAATTTTGAAAAAGAGAATATTGGACCACTTACACAAGTAATTGGGCTTGTAGATAGGTATGATTTTGTGCTGTAGGAAGTGAGCGAAGCCTCCAAGCTCCCAATTTCTCCGCACCCACTTCTTCTTGAATTCAATGGCACTCACGCTTTGAATGTTAGAGGGGAACCCGATGCTAAAGACAAGCTTGTGGGGTACTATGACATGTAGGAGCTACAGGGTATTGTTGTAAGGCCTTATTTGCACAAAATAAAAGCTTGCATTTTTGCCTCATGAAGCCCATGGAAAAATGAAGAGCTAGGGGTGCCTTTCTATAGGGGAACACGCTCCTTCATGCATGGGAAGGCTTGGAGTATGGTATAGCCAACCATGTACCCTAAGGGTTAACTCCATCTCGCTTGAGAAAAAAGTGGGTCAAACGCATACATGAATCTTAATTTGTCGGCTAGACTAAGGCAAACTCAAGTATCACTTTAGTAAAGTAATAGAATAGGGAGCCCAACACCACCAAACCACTTTGGTAACTACCATCTAACCAAAACCACATGCTGGAATACTACTTACCATTTTTTGCAAACCATTGCCCAATTCCATATGGTATTATAGCAACCCATAGTTTTCTCTCAACCCCTTTTTGACCTTAGCCCACTGAATTTATTTTGACCCTTGCCCTTATAATATAATATAAGCCTTAGCCTAGTTATATTTAAGTAATTTTGGTGAGGATTGTTTCAATACAGGTTAGGAGGGATCTTACGTAAGAATACAGAGGCAATAGCATTTGAGAGACACTCAGGTAAAAAGACATGGAAATACATTGTCAATAAAGTGGGCAACATCAGCTTATTTGTAGTTGGTTTTATGTCAGGAGTGATGATAGGGGACTTAAGTACTTTCTCTCAAAGCCCAATTTTCTTCCAAAGCAAAGAAGATGATTACTTACTTTGTCGAATTATGGTTTTGAGATTGCACACAACAAAGGAAAGGACAATGTGGTTTGTAGGTTCGTTATCTACTAGGATATGTGAATATGTGTTCATTGTGGCGAGAGATTTATAGGGATTGGATTATGGATATCTAGGAAGAGTGTTTGCTTGTTGATCCTCGAGGGGGCAGCCCATGTGGGTGAGAAATATAGCAAGGGGGCTACTTTACTACAAGGATAGAGTTATATTCTGCCTACTTTAGCATTCAATCTAAAAGTATTGGAACAGAGGCATTGTTCTCCAAAGGCAAAGCTGGCATTTGGGTGTTTTCAGCCCTTTGGTATAGCGAGGAAAAGGAAACACTAAAAACGAATGTGGAAAGATGTACCTAGGTATCTAGATGCATGACATTTCAACTTCACAAAGATCCCAATTAATGCCTTTAAACATGGAGTATACAACATCAATAATGGCATTTGAATTGATGGAAAGTGTGTTCGAGCTATGCATGGGATGCCACAAAACTTGTGATGAGTGATATAGATGTTAAAATTTTTAAGTGTATTTTGGAGATCACTTTTTGAAAGTATGGGCCCCAAGTTCACACCAAGTTCAAAGGTGACTCATATGACATCAATGATGGCAATTGACCTCATGGAAAGTGTGCTCAAGTCACATGGAATGCGGCCGAAAATTGTGAGCGATAGCAATGTCAAATTATTCATTCTCTGAAGATGAAAATGTAAAAGTCCTTGTATGGAAGGGTGCTTTAAAATTTTTAAAAAGAGAATATTGGACCACTTACACCAGTAATTGGGCTTGTAGATAGGTATGATTTTGTGCTGTGGAAAGTGAGAGAAGCCTCCAAGCTCCCAATTTCTCCACACCCACTTCTTCTTGAATTCAATGCCACTTGCGCTTTGAACGTAGAGGGAATCCCGATGATATGGACAAGCTTGTGGGGCATGGAGTATACATCAATAATGGCATTTGAATTGATGGAAAGTGTGTTCAAGCTATGCATGGGATGCCACAAAACTTGTGATGAGTGATATAGATGTTAAAATTTTTAAGTGTATTTTGGAGATCACTTTTTGAAAGTATGGGCCCCAAGTCACATCAAGTTCAAAGGTGACTCATATGACATCAATGACGGCAATTGACCTCATGGAAAGTGTGCTCAAGTCGCATGGAATGCGGCTGAAAATTGTGAGCGATAGCAATGTCAAATTATTCATTCTCTGAAGATGAAAATGTAAAAGTTCTTGTATGGAAGGGTGCTTTAAAATTTTGAAAAAGAGAATATTGGACCACTTACACCAGTAATTGGGCTTGTAGATAGGTATGATTTTGTGCTGTAGCAAGTGAGAGAAGCCTCCAAGCTCCCAATTTCTCCACACGCACTTCTTCTTGAATTCAATGCCACTTGCGCTTTGAACGTAGAGGGAAACCCGATGATATGGACAAGCTTGTGGGGTACTATGACATGTAGGAGTTACAAGGTATTGTTGTAAGGCCTTAATTGCTCAAAATAAAAGCTTGCACTTTTGCCTCATGAAGCCCATGGGAAAATGAAGAGCTACGCATGCCTTTCTATAGGGGAACATGCTCCTTCATGCATGGAAAGGCTCGGGTATGGTATAGCCAACCATGTACCCTAAGGGTTAACTCCATCTCCCGTGAGAAAAAGGGGTCAAACGCGTGCATGAATCTTAATTTGTGGGCTAGAGTAATGCGAACTCAAGAATCACGTAGTAAAGTATTAGAATAAGGAACCCGACACCACCAAACCACTCGATGATCAGAGTTTCTTATTATTTTATAGATCTTTGACCAAGTCAACTTATCTGTATAATTTACTAATTATGGTATACATGCACATAGTACAATTCTTACGTTTGTATTTCTAAAATCAATATTAGGGCCAAACTAAAATTTCCTAATGTTCCAACAAAATATGCCTCAAAATTCCCCATGGCTTTTTCTTTTTTATTGTGAGGGTCTTGGCGCAAAACAAAAAATACTTTTATCACTTTCTCTCCTAAAAAATTACTAGTATTGCACATAAACTTTATTACAGGTTAGGAGGGATCTTACATAAGATCACAGAGGTAATAGCATTTGAGAGACACTCAAGTAAAAACTTATGGAAATACATGTGAATAAAGTGGCAGCATTAGCTTATTTGTAGTTGGTTTTATGTAAGGAGTGATGATAGGGCACTCAAGTACTTTCTCTCATAGCCCAATTTGCCTCCAATGCAAAGAAGATGGTTACTTACTTTGCCGAATTGTGGTTTTGAGATTGCATACAACAAAGGAAAGGACAATGTGGTTCGTAGATTCGTTATCTACTAGGATATGTGCTTTGAAATTTTGAAAAAGAGAATATTGGACCACTTACACCAGTAATTGGTCTTGTAGATATGTATGATTTTGTGCTATGGGAAGTGAGAGAAGCCTCCAAGCTCCCAATTTCTCCACACCCACTTCTTCTTGAATTCAATGCCACTTGCGCTTTGAATGTCAAGGGGAACCCTATGATATGAACAAGCTTGTGGGGTACTATGACATGTAGTAGTTACAAGGTAGTTTTGTAAGGCCTTAATTGCACAAAATACAAGCTTGCATTTTTGCCTCATGAAGCCCATGGGAGATTGAAGAGCTACGGGTGCCTTTCTATAGGGGAACAGGCTCCTTCATGCATGGGAAGGCTCGGAGTATGGTATAGCCAACCATGTACCCTAGGGTTTAACTCCATCTCGCTTGAGAAAAGGGGATCAAACGCGTGCATGAATCTTTATTTGTGGGCCAGTAGACTAGGATCCCGACATGACCAAACCACTTTGGTAACTACCATCTAACCAAAACCACAATCTACAATACTACTTACCATTTTTCACAAACCATTGCCCAATTCCATATGGTATTATAGCAACCCATAGTTTTCTCTCAACCCCTTTTTAACCTTAGCCCACAACCCACTGAATTTATTTTGACCCTTCCCCTTATTATATAATATAAGCCTACCTAGGTATATTTAAATAATTTTGGTGAGGTTTGTTCCAATACCTTCTAAGCCAATGACCTGGAATCTAGGGTAAATCCTACCTTTCAAATTTTTTAAGGACAATGTTAGTTTCCCTAAATTCCCTTGTTTACTAGGTTTTTCAATTCATATACATTAGGATCTCTCTTTCCAAGAGATTCTTGATCATCAGAGTTGCTCATTATTTTATTTATCTTTGACCGAGTCAACTTATCTACATAATTTACTAATTATGGTATACATGCACATAGTATAATTCTTACGTTTGTATTTCTAAAATCAATATTAGGGCCAAATTAAAATTTCCTAATGTTTCAACAAAATATGCCTCATAATTCCCCGTGGCTTTTTCTTTTTTACTATGGGGGTCTTGGTGCAAAATGAAAAATACTTTGATCAATTTCTCTCCTAAAAAATTACTACTTGGAATTTATTGCACATAAACTTTTTTAAAGGTTAGGAGGGATCTTACATAAGATCAAAGAGGTAAGAGCATTTAAGAGACACTCAGGTAAAAAGACATGGAAATACATGTGAATAAAGTGGCAGCATTAGCTTCTTTGTAGTTGGTTTTATGTAAGGAGTGATGATAGGGCTCTCAAGTACTTTCTCTTATAGCCCAATTTTCCTCCAAAGCAAAGAAGATGGTTACTTATTTTGCCGCATTGTGGTTTTGAGATTGCATACAACAAAGGAAAGGACAATGTGGTTTGTAGATTTGTTATCTACTAGGATATGCGGATATGTGTTCATTGTGGCAAGACATTAATCCGGATTAGATTATGGATATCTAGGAGGAGTATTTGCTTGTTGAGCCTCGAGGGGGTAGCCCATGTGGCTCAGAAATTATAGCAAGGGGGTTACTTTACTACAAGGATAGTGTATCCTCTACCTACTTTAGCATTCAATCGAAAAGTATTGGAAGAGATGCATTGTTCTCCAAAGGCATAGCTGGCATTTGGGTGTTTTCAGCCCTTTGGTATAGCGAGGAAAAGGAAACTCTAAAAATGAATGTGGAAAGACGTACCTAGGTATCTAAATGCACGCCATTTCAACTCAACAAAGATCCCACACATAAGCCCGATGGGTTTCTTTAGCCCGTACCAAATTTGGAAGGAAGATAGACTTGCATTACTATGGGCCTTCCTCATACAAGGAGGGGATGGGAAACCAATGATGTGAGAAGGGGATGGGATATCATTTATATGTTGATGGATAGGTTGCCGAAGATATCCCAATTTATGACTTCAAACATGAAGTATACAACATCGATAACTGCAATTGAATGCATGGAAATTGTGTTTAAGCTGTGCATGGGATGCCACAAAACTTGTGATGAGTGATATAGATGTTAAAATTTTTAAGTATATTTTGGAGATCACTTTTTGAAAGTATGGGCCCCAAGTTTACACCAAGTTTAAAGGTGACTTATATGACATCAATGATGGCAATTGAACTCATGGAAACTGTGCTCAAGTCGCATGGAATACGGCTGAAAATTGTGAGTGATAGCAATGTCAAATTATTCATTCTCTGAAGTGGAAAAGGTAAAAAATCTTGTATGGAAGGGTACTTTAAAATTTTGAAAAAGAGAATATTGGACCACTTACACAAGTAATTGGGCTTGTAGATAGGTATGATTTTGTGCTGTAGGAAGTGAGCGAAGCCTCCAAGCTCCCAATTTCTCCGCACCCACTTCTTCTTGAATTCAATGGCACTCACGCTTTGAATGTTAGAGGGGAACCCGATGCTAAAGACAAGCTTGTGGGGTACTATGACATGTAGGAGCTACAGGGTATTGTTGTAAGGCCTTATTTGCACAAAATAAAAGCTTGCATTTTTGCCTCATGAAGCCCATGGAAAAATGAAGAGCTAGGGGTGCCTTTCTATAGGGGAACACGCTCCTTCATGCATGGGAAGGCTTGGAGTATGGTATAGCCAACCATGTACCCTAAGGGTTAACTCCATCTCGCTTGAGAAAAAAGTGGGTCAAACGCATACATGAATCTTAATTTGTCGGCTAGACTAAGGCAAACTCAAGCATCACTTTAGTAAAGTAATAGAATAGGGAGCCCAACACCACCAAACCACTTTGGTAACTACCATCTAACCAAAACCACATGCTGGAATACTACTTACCATTTTTTGCAAACCATTGCCCAATTCCATATGGTATTATAGCAACCCATAGTTTTCTCTCAACCCCTTTTTGACCTTAGCCCACTGAATTTATTTTGACCCTTGCCCTTATAATATAATATAAGCCTTAGCCTAGTTATATTTAAGTAATTTTGGTGAGGATTGTTTCAATACAGGTTAGGAGGGATCTTACGTAAGAATACAGAGGCAATAGCATTTGAGAGACACTCAGGTAAAAAGACATGGAAATACATTGTCAATAAAGTGGGCAACATCAGCTTATTTGTAGTTGGTTTTATGTCAGGAGTGATGATAGGGGACTTAAGTACTTTCTCTCAAAGCCCAATTTTCTTCCAAAGCAAAGAAGATGATTACTTACTTTGTCGAATTATGGTTTTGAGATTGCACACAACAAAGGAAAGGACAATGTGGTTTGTAGGTTCGTTATCTACTAGGATATGTGAATATGTGTTCATTGTGGCGAGAGATTTATAGGGATTGGATTATGGATATCTAGGAAGAGTGTTTGCTTGTTGATCCTCGAGGGGGCAGCCCATGTGGGTGAGAAATATAGCAAGGGGGCTACTTTACTACAAGGATAGAGTTATATTCTGCCTACTTTAGCATTCAATCTAAAAGTATTGGAACAGAGGCATTGTTCTCCAAAGGCAAAGCTGGCATTTGGGTGTTTTCAGCCCTTTGGTATAGCGAGGAAAAGGAAACACTAAAAACGAATGTGGAAAGATGTACCTAGGTATCTAGATGCATGACATTTCAACTTCACAAAGATCCCAATTAATGCCTTTAAACATGGAGTATACAACATCAATAATGGCATTTGAATTGATGGAAAGTGTGTTCAAGCTATGCATGGGATGCCACAAAACTTGTGATGAGTGATATAGATGTTAAAATTTTTAAGTGTATTTTGGAGATCACTTTTTGAAAGTATGGGCCCCAAGTTCACACCAAGTTCAAAGGTGACTCATATGACATCAATGATGGCAATTGACCTCATGGAAAGTGTGCTCAAGTCACATGGAATGCGGCCGAAAATTGTGAGCGATAGCAATGTCAAATTATTCATTCTCTGAAGATGAAAATGTAAAAGTCCTTGTATGGAAGGGTGCTTTAAAATTTTTAAAAAGAGAATATTGGACCACTTACACCAGTAATTGGGCTTGTAGATAGGTATGATTTTGTGCTGTGGAAAGTGAGAGAAGCCTCCAAGCTCCCAATTTCTCCACACCCACTTCTTCTTGAATTCAATGCCACTTGCGCTTTGAACGTAGAGGGAATCCCGATGATATGGACAAGCTTGTGGGGCATGGAGTATACATCAATAATGGCATTTGAATTGATGGAAAGTGTGTTCAAGCTATGCATGGGATGCCACAAAACTTGTGATGAGTGATATAGATGTTAAAATTTTTAAGTGTATTTTGGAGATCACTTTTTGAAAGTATGGGCCCCAAGTCACATCAAGTTCAAAGGTGACTCATATGACATCAATGACGGCAATTGACCTCATGGAAAGTGTGCTCAAGTCGCATGGAATGCGGCTGAAAATTGTGAGCGATAGCAATGTCAAATTATTCATTCTCTGAAGATGAAAATGTAAAAGTTCTTGTATGGAAGGGTGCTTTAAAATTTTGAAAAAGAGAATATTGGACCACTTACACCAGTAATTGGGCTTGTAGATAGGTATGATTTTGTGCTGTAGCAAGTGAGAGAAGCCTCCAAGCTCCCAATTTCTCCACACGCACTTCTTCTTGAATTCAATGCCACTTGCGCTTTGAACGTAGAGGGAAACCCGATGATATGGACAAGCTTGTGGGGTACTATGACATGTAGGAGTTACAAGGTATTGTTGTAAGGCCTTAATTGCTCAAAATAAAAGCTTGCACTTTTGCCTCATGAAGCCCATGGGAAAATGAAGAGCTACGCATGCCTTTCTATAGGGGAACATGCTCCTTCATGCATGGAAAGGCTCGGGTATGGTATAGCCAACCATGTACCCTAAGGGTTAACTCCATCTCCCGTGAGAAAAAGGGGTCAAACGCGTGCATGAATCTTAATTTGTGGGCTAGAGTAATGCGAACTCAAGAATCACGTAGTAAAGTATTAGAATAAGGAACCCGACACCACCAAACCACTCGATGATCAGAGTTTTTAAAGATCTTTGACCAAGTCAACTTATCTGTATAATTTACTAATTATGGTATACATGCACATAGTACAATTCTTACGTTTGTATTTCTAAAATCAATATTAGGGCCAAACTAAAATTTCCTAATGTTCCAACAAAATATGCCTCAAAATTCCCCATGGCTTTTTCTTTTTTATTGTGAGGGTCTTGGTGCAAAACAAAAAATACTTTTATCACTTTCTCTCCTAAAAAATTACTAGTATTGCACATAAACTTTATTACAGGTTAGGAGGGATCTTACATAAGATCACAGAGGTAATAGCATTTGAGAGACACTCAAGTAAAAACTTATGGAAATACATGTGAATAAAGTGGCAGCATTAGCTTATTTGTAGTTGGTTTTATGTAAGGAGTGATGATAGGGCACTCAAGTACTTTCTCTCATAGCCCAATTTGCCTCCAATGCAAAGAAGATGGTTACTTACTTTGCCGAATTGTGGTTTTGAGATTGCATACAACAAAGGAAAGGACAATGTGGTTCGTAGATTCGTTATCTACTAGGATATGTGCTTTGAAATTTTGAAAAAGAGAATATTGGACCACTTACACCAGTAATTGGTCTTGTAGATATGTATGATTTTGTGCTATGGGAAGTGAGAGAAGCCTCCAAGCTCCCAATTTCTCCACACCCACTTCTTCTTGAATTCAATGCCACTTGCGCTTTGAATGTCAAGGGGAACCCTATGATATGAACAAGCTTGTGGGGTACTATGACATGTAGTAGTTACAAGGTAGTTTTGTAAGGCCTTAATTGCACAAAATACAAGCTTGCATTTTTGCCTCATGAAGCCCATGGGAGATTGAAGAGCTACGGGTGCCTTTCTATAGGGGAACAGGCTCCTTCATGCATGGGAAGGCTCGGAGTATGGTATAGCCAACCATGTACCCTAGGGTTTAACTCCATCTCGCTTGAGAAAAGGGGATCAAACGCGTGCATGAATCTTTATTTGTGGGCTAGTAGACTAGGATCCCGACATGACCAAACCACTTTGGTAACTACCATCTAACCAAAACCACAATCTACAATACTACTTACCATTTTTCACAAACCATTGCCCAATTCCATATGGTATTATAGCAACCCATAGTTTTCTCTCAACCCCTTTTTAACCTTAGCCCACAACCCACTGAATTTATTTTGACCCTTCCCCTTATTATAT
The DNA here is from genome assembly GCF_041138505.1 of Cibotium barometz. NCBI lineage: Eukaryota > Viridiplantae > Streptophyta > Polypodiopsida > Cyatheales > Cibotiaceae > Cibotium > Cibotium barometz. The sequence goes on along the minus strand of NC_141066.1, from coordinate 4,459,806 downwards.
AATATAAGCCTACCTAGGTATATTTAAATAATTTTGGTGAGGTTTGTTCCAATACCTTCTAAGCCAATGACCTGGAATCTAGGGTAAATCCTACCTTTCAAATTTTTTAAGGACAATGTTAGTTTCCCTAAATTCCCTTGTTTACTAGGTTTTTCAATTCATATACATTAGGATCTCTCTTTCCAAGAGATTCTTGATCATCAGAGTTGCTCATTATTTTATTTATCTTTGACCGAGTCAACTTATCTACATAATTTACTAATTATGGTATACATGCACATAGTATAATTCTTACGTTTGTATTTCTAAAATCAATATTAGGGCCAAATTAAAATTTCCTAATGTTTCAACAAAATATGCCTCATAATTCCCCATGGCTTTTTCTTTTTTACTATGGGGGTCTTGGTGCAAAATGAAAAATACTTTGATCAATTTCTCTCCTAAAAAATTACTACTTGGAATTTATTGCACATAAACTTTTTTAAAGGTTAGGAGGGATCTTACATAAGATCCAAGAGGTAAGAGCATTTAAGAGACACTCAGGTAAAAAGACATGGAAATACATGTGAATAAAGTGGCAGCATTAGCTTCTTTGTAGTTGGTTTTATGTAAGGAGTGATGATAGGGCTCTCAAGTACTTTCTCTTATAGCCCAATTTTCCTCCAACCAAAGCAAAGAAGATGGTTACTTATTTTGCCGCATTGTGGTTTTGAGATTGCATACAACAAAGGAAAGGACAATGTGGTTTGTAGATTTGTTATCTACTAGGATATGCGGATATGTGTTCATTGTGGCAAGACATTAATCCGGATTAGATTATGGATATCTAGGAGGAGTATTTGCTTGTTGAGCCTCAAGGGGGTAGCCCATGTGGCTCAGAAATTATAGCAAGGGGGTTACTTTACTACAAGGATAGTGTATCCTCTACCTACTTTAGCATTCAATCGAAAAGTATTGGAAGAGATGCATTGTTCTCCAAAGGCATAGCTGGCATTTGGGTGTTTTCAGCCCTTTGGTATAGCGAGGAAAAGGAAACTCTAAAAATGAATGTGGAAAGACGTACCTAGGTATCTAAATGCACGCCATTTCAACTCAACAAAGATCCCACACATAAGCCCGATGGGTTTCTTTAGCCCGTACCAAATTTGGAAGGAAGATAGACTTGCATTACTATGGGCCTTCCTCATACAAGGAGGGGATGGGAAACCAATGATGTGAGAAGGGGATGGGATATCATTTATATGTTGATGGATAGGTTGCCGAAGATATCCCAATTTATGACTTCAAACATGAAGTATACAACATCGATAACTGCAATTGAATGCATGGAAATTGTGTTTAAGCTGTGCATGGGATGCCACAAAACTTGTGATGAGTGATATAGATGTTAAAATTTTTAAGTGTATTTTGGAGATCACTTTTTGAAAGTATGGGCCCCAAGTTTACACCAAGTTTAAAGGTGACTTATATGACATCAATGATGGCAATTGAACTCATGGAAACTGTGCTCAAGTCGCATGGAATACGGCTGAAAATTGTGAGTGATAGCAATGTCAAATTATTCATTCTCTGAAGTGGAAAAGGTAAAAAATCTTGTATGGAAGGGTACTTTAAAATTTTGAAAAAGAGAATATTGGACCACTTACACAAGTAATTGGGCTTGTAGATAGGTATGATTTTGTGCTGTAGGAAGTGAGCGAAGCCTCCAAGCTCCCAATTTCTCCGCACCCACTTCTTCTTGAATTCAATGGAACTCACGCTTTGAATGTTAGAGGGGAACCCGATGCTAAAGACAAGCTTGTGGGATACTATGACATGTAGGAGCTACAGGGTATTGTTGTAAGGCCTTATTTGCACAAAATAAAAGCTTGCATTTTTGCCTCATGAAGCCCATGGAAAAATGAAGAGCTAGGGGTGCCTTTCTATAGGGGAACACGCTCCTTCATGCATGGGAAGGCTTGGAGTATGGTATAGCCAACCATGTACCCTAAGGGTTAACTCCATCTCGCTTGAGAAAAAAGTGGGTCAAACGCATACATGAATCTTAATTTGTCGGCTAGACTAAGGCAAACTCAAGCATCACTTTAGTAAAGTAATAGAATAGGGAGCCCAACACCACCAAACCACTTTGGTAACTACCATCTAACCAAAACCACATGCTGGAATACTACTTACCATTTTTTGCAAACCATTGCCCAATTCCATATGGTATTATAGCAACCCATAGTTTTCTCTCAACCCCTTTTTGACCTTAGCCCACTGAATTTATTTTGACCCTTGCCCTTATAATATAATATAAGCCTTAGCCTAGTTATATTTAAGTAATTTTGGTGAGGATTGTTTCAATACAGGTTAGGAGGGATCTTACGTAAGAATACAGAGGCAATAGCATTTGAGAGACACTCAGGTAAAAAGACATGGAAATACATTGTCAATAAAGTGGGCAACATCAGCTTATTTGTAGTTGGTTTTATGTCAGGAGTGATGATAGGGGACTTAAGTACTTTCTCTCAAAGCCCAATTTTCTTCCAAAGCAAAGAAGATGATTACTTACTTTGTCGAATTATGGTTTTGAGATTGCACACAACAAAGGAAAGGACAATGTGGTTTGTAGGTTCGTTATCTACTAGGATATGTGAATATGTGTTCATTGTGGCGAGAGATTTATAGGGATTGGATTATGGATATCTAGGAAGAGTGTTTGCTTGTTGATCCTCGAGGGGGCAGCCCATGTGGGTGAGAAATATAGCAAGGGGGCTACTTTACTACAAGGATAGAGTTATATTCTGCCTACTTTAGCATTCAATCTAAAAGTATTGGAACAGAGGCATTGTTCTCCAAAGGCAAAGCTGGCATTTGGGTGTTTTCAGCCCTTTGGTATAGCGAGGAAAAGGAAACACTAAAAACGAATGTGGAAAGATGTACCTAGGTATCTAGATGCATGACATTTCAACTTCACAAAGATCCCAATTAATGCCTTTAAACATGGAGTATACAACATCAATAATGGCATTTGAATTGATGGAAAGTGTGTTCAAGCTATGCATGGGATGCCACAAAACTTGTGATGAGTGATATAGATGTTAAAATTTTTAAGTGTATTTTGGAGATCACTTTTTGAAAGTATGGGCCCCAAGTTCACACCAAGTTCAAAGGTGACTCATATGACATCAATGATGGCAATTGACCTCATGGAAAGTGTGCTCAAGTCACATGGAATGCGGCCGAAAATTGTGAGCGATAGCAATGTCAAATTATTCATTCTCTGAAGATGAAAATGTAAAAGTCCTTGTATGGAAGGGTGCTTTAAAATTTTTAAAAAGAGAATATTGGACCACTTACACCAGTAATTGGGCTTGTAGATAGGTATGATTTTGTGCTGTGGAAAGTGAGAGAAGCCTCCAAGCTCCCAATTTCTCCACACCCACTTCTTCTTGAATTCAATGCCACTTGCGCTTTGAACGTAGAGGGAATCCCGATGATATGGACAAGCTTGTGGGGCATGGAGTATACATCAATAATGGCATTTGAATTGATGGAAAGTGTGTTCAAGCTATGCATGGGATGCCACAAAACTTGTGATGAGTGATATAGATGTTAAAATTTTTAAGTGTATTTTGGAGATCACTTTTTGAAAGTATGGGCCCCAAGTCACATCAAGTTCAAAGGTGACTCATATGACATCAATGACGGCAATTGACCTCATGGAAAGTGTGCTCAAGTCGCATGGAATGCGGCTGAAAATTGTGAGCGATAGCAATGTCAAATTATTCATTCTCTGAAGATGAAAATGTAAAAGTTCTTGTATGGAAGGGTGCTTTAAAATTTTGAAAAAGAGAATATTGGACCACTTACACCAGTAATTGGGCTTGTAGATAGGTATGATTTTGTGCTGTAGCAAGTGAGAGAAGCCTCCAAGCTCCCAATTTCTCCACACGCACTTCTTCTTGAATTCAATGCCACTTGCGCTTTGAACGTAGAGGGAAACCCGATGATATGGACAAGCTTGTGGGGTACTATGACATGTAGGAGTTACAAGGTATTGTTGTAAGGCCTTAATTGCTCAAAATAAAAGCTTGCACTTTTGCCTCATGAAGCCCATGGGAAAATGAAGAGCTACGCATGCCTTTCTATAGGGGAACATGCTCCTTCATGCATGGAAAGGCTCGGGTATGGTATAGCCAACCATGTACCCTAAGGGTTAACTCCATCTCCCGTGAGAAAAAGGGGTCAAACGCGTGCATGAATCTTAATTTGTGGGCTAGAGTAATGCGAACTCAAGAATCACGTAGTAAAGTATTAGAATAAGGAACCCGACACCACCAAACCACTCGATGATCAGAGTTTTTAAAGATCTTTGACCAAGTCAACTTATCTGTATAATTTACTAATTATGGTATACATGCACATAGTACAATTCTTACGTTTGTATTTCTAAAATCAATATTAGGGCCAAACTAAAATTTCCTAATGTTCCAACAAAATATGCCTCAAAATTCCCCATGGCTTTTTCTTTTTTATTGTGAGGGTCTTGGTGCAAAACAAAAAATACTTTTATCACTTTCTCTCCTAAAAAATTACTAGTATTGCACATAAACTTTATTACAGGTTAGGAGGGATCTTACATAAGATCACAGAGGTAATAGCATTTGAGAGACACTCAAGTAAAAACTTATGGAAATACATGTGAATAAAGTGGCAGCATTAGCTTATTTGTAGTTGGTTTTATGTAAGGAGTGATGATAGGGCACTCAAGTACTTTCTCTCATAGCCCAATTTGCCTCCAATGCAAAGAAGATGGTTACTTACTTTGCCGAATTGTGGTTTTGAGATTGCATACAACAAAGGAAAGGACAATGTGGTTCGTAGATTCGTTATCTACTAGGATATGTGCTTTGAAATTTTGAAAAAGAGAATATTGGACCACTTACACCAGTAATTGGTCTTGTAGATATGTATGATTTTGTGCTATGGGAAGTGAGAGAAGCCTCCAAGCTCCCAATTTCTCCACACCCACTTCTTCTTGAATTCAATGCCACTTGCGCTTTGAATGTCAAGGGGAACCCTATGATATGAACAAGCTTGTGGGGTACTATGACATGTAGTAGTTACAAGGTAGTTTTGTAAGGCCTTAATTGCACAAAATACAAGCTTGCATTTTTGCCTCATGAAGCCCATGGGAGATTGAAGAGCTACGGGTGCCTTTCTATAGGGGAACAGGCTCCTTCATGCATGGGAAGGCTCGGAGTATGGTATAGCCAACCATGTACCCTAGGGTTTAACTCCATCTCGCTTGAGAAAAGGGGATCAAACGCGTGCATGAATCTTTATTTGTGGGCTAGTAGACTAGGATCCCGACATGACCAAACCACTTTGGTAACTACCATCTAACCAAAACCACAATCTACAATACTACTTACCATTTTTCACAAACCATTGCCCAATTCCATATGGTATTATAGCAACCCATAGTTTTCTCTCAACCCCTTTTTAACCTTAGCCCACAACCCACTGAATTTATTTTGACCCTTCCCCTTATTATATAATATAAGCCTACCTAGGTATATTTAAATAATTTTGGTGAGGTTTGTTCCAATACCTTCTAAGCCAATGACCTGGAATCTAGGGTAAATCCTACCTTTCAAATTTTTTAAGGACAATGTTAGTTTCCCTAAATTCCCTTGTTTACTAGGTTTTTCAATTCATATACATTAGGATCTCTCTTTCCAAGAGATTCTTGATCATCAGAGTTGCTCATTATTTTATTTATCTTTGACCGAGTCAACTTATCTACATAATTTACTAATTATGGTATACATGCACATAGTATAATTCTTACGTTTGTATTTCTAAAATCAATATTAGGGCCAAATTAAAATTTCCTAATGTTTCAACAAAATATGCCTCATAATTCCCCATGGCTTTTTCTTTTTTACTATGGGGGTCTTGGTGCAAAATGAAAAATACTTTGATCAATTTCTCTCCTAAAAAATTACTACTTGGAATTTATTGCACATAAACTTTTTTAAAGGTTAGGAGGGATCTTACATAAGATCCAAGAGGTAAGAGCATTTAAGAGACACTCAGGTAAAAAGACATGGAAATACATGTGAATAAAGTGGCAGCATTAGCTTCTTTGTAGTTGGTTTTATGTAAGGAGTGATGATAGGGCTCTCAAGTACTTTCTCTTATAGCCCAATTTTCCTCCAACCAAAGCAAAGAAGATGGTTACTTATTTTGCCGCATTGTGGTTTTGAGATTGCATACAACAAAGGAAAGGACAATGTGGTTTGTAGATTTGTTATCTACTAGGATATGCGGATATGTGTTCATTGTGGCAAGACATTAATCCGGATTAGATTATGGATATCTAGGAGGAGTATTTGCTTGTTGAGCCTCGAGGGGGTAGCCCATGTGGCTCAGAAATTATAGCAAGGGGGTTACTTTACTACAAGGATAGTGTATCCTCTACCTACTTTAGCATTCAATCGAAAAGTATTGGAAGAGATGCATTGTTCTCCAAAGGCATAGCTGGCATTTGGGTGTTTTCAGCCCTTTGGTATAGCGAGGAAAAGGAAACTCTAAAAATGAATGTGGAAAGACGTACCTAGGTATCTAAATGCACGCCATTTCAACTCAACAAAGATCCCACACATAAGCCCGATGGGTTTCTTTAGCCCGTACCAAATTTGGAAGGAAGATAGACTTGCATTACTATGGGCCTTCCTCATACAAGGAGGGGATGGGAAACCAATGATGTGAGAAGGGGATGGGATATCATTTATATGTTGATGGATAGGTTGCCGAAGATATCCCAATTTATGACTTCAAACATGAAGTATACAACATCGATAACTGCAATTGAATGCATGGAAATTGTGTTTAAGCTGTGCATGGGATGCCACAAAACTTGTGATGAGTGATATAGATGTTAAAATTTTTAAGTGTATTTTGGAGATCACTTTTTGAAAGTATGGGCCCCAAGTTTACACCAAGTTTAAAGGTGACTTATATGACATCAATGATGGCAATTGAACTCATGGAAACTGTGCTCAAGTCGCATGGAATACGGCTGAAAATTGTGAGTGATAGCAATGTCAAATTATTCATTCTCTGAAGTGGAAAAGGTAAAAAATCTTGTATGGAAGGGTACTTTAAAATTTTGAAAAAGAGAATATTGGACCACTTACACAAGTAATTGGGCTTGTAGATAGGTATGATTTTGTGCTGTAGGAAGTGAGCGAAGCCTCCAAGCTCCCAATTTCTCCGCACCCACTTCTTCTTGAATTCAATGGCACTCACGCTTTGAATGTTAGAGGGGAACCCGATGCTAAAGACAAGCTTGTGGGGTACTATGACATGTAGGAGCTACAGGGTATTGTTGTAAGGCCTTATTTGCACAAAATAAAAGCTTGCATTTTTGCCTCATGAAGCCCATGGAAAAATGAAGAGCTAGGGGTGCCTTTCTATAGGGGAACACGCTCCTTCATGCATGGGAAGGCTTGGAGTATGGTATAGCCAACCATGTACCCTAAGGGTTAACTCCATCTCGCTTGAGAAAAAAGTGGGTCAAACGCATACATGAATCTTAATTTGTCGGCTAGACTAAGGCAAACTCAAGCATCACTTTAGTAAAGTAATAGAATAGGGAGCCCAACACCACCAAACCACTTTGGTAACTACCATCTAACCAAAACCACATGCTGGAATACTACTTACCATTTTTTGCAAACCATTGCCCAATTCCATATGGTATTATAGCAACCCATAGTTTTCTCTCAACCCCTTTTTGACCTTAGCCCACTGAATTTATTTTGACCCTTGCCCTTATAATATAATATAAGCCTTAGCCTAGTTATATTTAAGTAATTTTGGTGAGGATTGTTTCAATACAGGTTAGGAGGGATCTTACGTAAGAATACAGAGGCAATAGCATTTGAGAGACACTCAGGTAAAAAGACATGGAAATACATTGTCAATAAAGTGGGCAACATCAGCTTATTTGTAGTTGGTTTTATGTCAGGAGTGATGATAGGGGACTTAAGTACTTTCTCTCAAAGCCCAATTTTCTTCCAAAGCAAAGAAGATGATTACTTACTTTGTCGAATTATGGTTTTGAGATTGCACACAACAAAGGAAAGGACAATGTGGTTTGTAGGTTCGTTATCTACTAGGATATGTGAATATGTGTTCATTGTGGCGAGAGATTTATAGGGATTGGATTATGGATATCTAGGAAGAGTGTTTGCTTGTTGATCCTCGAGGGGGCAGCCCATGTGGGTGAGAAATATAGCAAGGGGGCTACTTTACTACAAGGATAGAGTTATATTCTGCCTACTTTAGCATTCAATCTAAAAGTATTGGAACAGAGGCATTGTTCTCCAAAGGCAAAGCTGGCATTTGGGTGTTTTCAGCCCTTTGGTATAGCGAGGAAAAGGAAACACTAAAAACGAATGTGGAAAGATGTACCTAGGTATCTAGATGCATGACATTTCAACTTCACAAAGATCCCAATTAATGCCTTTAAACATGGAGTATACAACATCAATAATGGCATTTGAATTGATGGAAAGTGTGTTCAAGCTATGCATGGGATGCCACAAAACTTGTGATGAGTGATATAGATGTTAAAATTTTTAAGTGTATTTTGGAGATCACTTTTTGAAAGTATGGGCCCCAAGTTCACACCAAGTTCAAAGGTGACTCATATGACATCAATGATGGCAATTGACCTCATGGAAAGTGTGCTCAAGTCACATGGAATGCGGCCGAAAATTGTGAGCGATAGCAATGTCAAATTATTCATTCTCTGAAGATGAAAATGTAAAAGTCCTTGTATGGAAGGGTGCTTTAAAATTTTTAAAAAGAGAATATTGGACCACTTACACCAGTAATTGGGCTTGTAGATAGGTATGATTTTGTGCTGTGGAAAGTGAGAGAAGCCTCCAAGCTCCCAATTTCTCCACACCCACTTCTTCTTGAATTCAATGCCACTTGCGCTTTGAACGTAGAGGGAATCCCGATGATATGGACAAGCTTGTGGGGCATGGAGTATACATCAATAATGGCATTTGAATTGATGGAAAGTGTGTTCAAGCTATGCATGGGATGCCACAAAACTTGTGATGAGTGATATAGATGTTAAAATTTTTAAGTGTATTTTGGAGATCACTTTTTGAAAGTATGGGCCCCAAGTCACATCAAGTTCAAAGGTGACTCATATGACATCAATGACGGCAATTGACCTCATGGAAAGTGTGCTCAAGTCGCATGGAATGCGGCTGAAAATTGTGAGCGATAGCAAGTAATAGAATAGGGAGCCCAACACCACCAAACCACTTTGGTAACTACCATCTAACCAAAACCACATGCTGGAATACTACTTACCATTTTTTACAAACCATTGCCCAATTCCATATGGTATTATAGCAACCCATAGTTTTCTCTCAACCCCTTTTTGACCTTAGCCCACTGAATTTATTTTGACCCTTGCCCTTATAATATAATATAAGCCTTAGCCTAGTTATATTTAAGTAATTTTGGTGAGGATTGTTTCAATACAGGTTAGGAGGGATCTTACGTAAGAATACAGAGGCAATAGCATTTGAGAGACACTCAGGTAAAAAGACATGGAAATACATTGTCAATAAAGTGGGCAACATCAGCTTATTTGTAGTTGGTTTTATGTCAGGAGTGATGATAGGGGACTTAAGTACTTTCTCTCAAAGCCCAATTTTCTTCCAAAGCAAAGAAGATGATTACTTACTTTGTCGAATTATGGTTTTGAGATTGCACACAACAAAGGAAAGGACAATGTGGTTTGTAGGTTCGTTATCTACTAGGATATGTGAATATGTGTTCATTGTGGCGAGAGATTTATAGGGATTGGATTATGGATATCTAGGAAGAGTGTTTGCTTGTTGATCCTCGAGGGGGCAGCCCATGTGGGTGAGAAATATAGCAAGGGGGCTACTTTACTACAAGGATAGAGTTATATTCTGCCTACTTTAGCATTCAATCTAAAAGTATTGGAACAGAGGCATTGTTCTCCAAAGGCAAAGCTGGCATTTGGGTGTTTTTAGCCCTTTGGTATAGCGAGGAAAAGGAAACACTAAAAACGAATGTGGAAAGATGTACCTAGGTATCTAGATGCATGACATTTCAACTTCACAAAGATCCCAATTAATGCCTTTAAACATGGAGTATACAACATCAATAATGGCATTTGAATTGATGGAAAGTGTGTTCAAGCTATGCATGGGATGCCACAAAACTTGTGATGAGTGATATAGATGTTAAAATTTTTAAGTGTATTTTGGAGATCACTTTTTGAAAGTATGGGCCCCAAGTTCACACCAAGTTCAAAGGTGACTCATATGACATCAATGATGGCAATTGACCTCATGGAAAGTGTGCTCAAGTCACATGGAATGCGGCCGAAAATTGTGAGCGATAGCAATGTCAAATTATTCATTCTCTGAAGATGAAAATGTAAAAGTCCTTGTATGGAAGGGTGCTTTAAAATTTTTAAAAAGAGAATATTGGACCACTTACACCAGTAATTGGGCTTGTAGATAGGTATGATTTTGTGCTGTGGAAAGTGAGAGAAGCCTCCAAGCTCCCAATTTCTCCACACCCACTTCTTCTTGAATTCAATGCCACTTGCGCTTTGAACGTAGAGGGAATCCCGATGATATGGACAAGCTTGTGGGGCATGGAGTATACATCAATAATGGCATTTGAATTGATGGAAAGTGTGTTCAAGCTATGCATGGGATGCCACAAAACTTGTGATGAGTGATATAGATGTTAAAATTTTTAAGTGTATTTTGGAGATCACTTTTTGAAAGTATGGGCCCCAAGTCACATCAAGTTCAAAGGTGACTCATATGACATCAATGACGGCAATTGACCTCATGGAAAGTGTGCTCAAGTCGCATGGAATGCGGCTGAAAATTGAGAGCGATAGCAAGTAATAGAATAGGGAGCCCAACACCACCAAACCACTTTGGTAACTACCATCTAACCAAAACCACATGCTGGAATACTACTTACCATTTTTTACAAACCATTGCCCAATTCCATATGGTATTATAGCAACCCATAGTTTTCTCTCAACCCCTTTTTGACCTTAGCCCACTGAATTTATTTTGACCCTTGCCCTTATAATATAATATAAGCCTTAGCCTAGTTATATTTAAGTAATTTTGGTGAGGATTGTTTCAATACAGGTTAGGAGGGATCTTACGTAAGAATACAGAGGCAATAGCATTTGAGAGACACTCAGGTAAAAAGACATGGAAATACATTGTCAATAAAGTGGGCAACATCAGCTTATTTGTAGTTGGTTTTATGTCAGGAGTGATGATAGGGGACTTAAGTACTTTCTCTCAAAGCCCAATTTTCTTCCAAAGCAAAGAAGATGATTACTTACTTTGTCGAATTATGGTTTTGAGATTGCACACAACAAAGGAAAGGACAATGTGGTTTGTAGGTTCGTTATCTACTAGGATATGTGAATATGTGTTCATTGTGGCGAGAGATTTATAGGGATTGGATTATGGATATCTAGGAAGAGTGTTTGCTTGTTGATCCTCGAGGGGGCAGCCCATGTGGGTGAGAAATATAGCAAGGGGGCTACTTTACTACAAGGATAGAGTTATATTCTGCCTACTTTAGCATTCAATCTAAAAGTATTGGAACAGAGGCATTGTTCTCCAAAGGCAAAGCTGGCATTTGGGTGTTTTCAGCCCTTTGGTATAGCGAGGAAAAGGAAACACTAAAAACGAATGTGGAAAGATGTACCTAGGTATCTAGATGCATGACATTTCAACTTCACAAAGATCCCAATTAATGCCTTTAAACATGGAGTATACAACATCAATAATGGCATTTGAATTGATGGAAAGTGTGTTCAAGCTATGCATGGGATGCCACAAAACTTGTGATGAGTGATATAGATGTTAAAATTTTTAAGTGTATTTTGGAGATCACTTTTTGAAAGTATGGGCCCCAAGTTCACACCAAGTTCAAAGGTGACTCATATGACATCAATGATGGCAATTGACCTCATGGAAAGTGTGCTCAAGTCACATGGAATGCGGCCGAAAATTGTGAGCGATAGCAATGTCAAATTATTCATTCTCTGAAGATGAAAATGTAAAAGTCCTTGTATGGAAGGGTGCTTTAAAATTTTTAAAAAGAGAATATTGGACCACTTACACCAGTAATTGGGCTTGTAGATAGGTATGATTTTGTGCTGTGGAAAGTGAGAGAAGCCTCCAAGCTCCCAATTTCTCCACACCCACTTCTTCTTGAATTCAATGCCACTTGCGCTTTGAACGTAGAGGGAATCCCGATGATATGGACAAGCTTGTGGGGCATGGAGTATACATCAATAATGGCATTTGAATTGATGGAAAGTGTGTTCAAGCTATGCATGGGATGCCACAAAACTTGTGATGAGTGATATAGATGTTAAAATTTTTAAGTGTATTTTGGAGATCACTTTTTGAAAGTATGGGCCCCAAGTCACATCAAGTTCAAAGGTGACTCATATGACATCAATGACGGCAATTGACCTCATGGAAAGTGTGCTCAAGTCGCATGGAATGCGGCTGAAAATTGAGAGCGATAGCAAGTAATAGAATAGGGAGCCCAACACCACCAAACCACTTTGGTAACTACCATCTAACCAAAACCACATGCTGGAATACTACTTACCATTTTTTACAAACCATTGCCCAATTCCATATGGTATTATAGCAACCCATAGTTTTCTCTCAACCCCTTTTTGACCTTAGCCCACTGAATTTATTTTGACCCTTGCCCTTATAATATAATATAAGCCTTAGCCTAGTTATATTTAAGTAATTTTGGTGAGGATTGTTTCAATACAGGTTAGGAGGGATCTTACGTAAGAATACAGAGGCAATAGCATTTGAGAGACACTCAGGTAAAAAGACATGGAAATACATTGTCAATAAAGTGGGCAACATCAGCTTATTTGTAGTTGGTTTTATGTCAGGAGTGATGATAGGGGACTTAAGTACTTTCTCTCAAAGCCCAATTTTCTTCCAAAGCAAAGAAGATGATTACTTACTTTGTCGAATTATGGTTTTGAGATTGCACACAACAAAGGAAAGGACAATGTGGTTTGTAGGTTCGTTATCTACTAGGATATGTGAATATGTGTTCATTGTGGCGAGAGATTTATAGGGATTGGATTATGGATATCTAGGAAGAGTGTTTGCTTGTTGATCCTCGAGGGGGCAGCCCATGTGGGTGAGAAATATAGCAAGGGGGCTACTTTACTACAAGGATAGAGTTATATTCTGCCTACTTTAGCATTCAATCTAAAAGTATTGGAACAGAGGCATTGTTCTCCAAAGGCAAAGCTGGCATTTGGGTGTTTTCAGCCCTTTGGTATAGCGAGGAAAAGGAAACACTAAAAACGAATGTGGAAAGATGTACCTAGGTATCTAGATGCATGACATTTCAGCTTCACAAAGATCCCAATTAATGCCTTTAAACATGGAGTATACAACATCAATAATGGCATTTGAATTGATGGAAAGTGTGTTCAAGCTATGCATGGGATGCCACAAAACTTGTGATGAGTGATATAGATGTTAAAATTTTTAAGTGTATTTTGGAGATCACTTTTTGAAAGTATGGGCCCCAAGTTCACACCAAGTTCAAAGGTGACTCTTATGACATCAATGATGGCAATTGACCTCATGGAAAGTGTGCTCAAGTCACATGGAATGCGGCCGAAAATTGTGAGCGATAGCAATGTCAAATTATTCATTCTCTGAAGATGAAAATGTAAAAGTCCTTGTATGGAAGGGTGCTTTAAAATTTTTAAAAAGAGAATATTGGACCACTTACACCAGTAATTGGGCTTGTAGATAGGTATGATTTTGTGCTGTGGAAAGTGAGAGAAGCCTCCAAGCTCCCAATTTCTCCACACCCACTTCTTCTTGAATTCAATGCCACTTGCGCTTTGAACGTAGAGGGAATCCCGATGATATGGACAAGCTTGTGGGGCATGGAGTATACATCAATAATGGCATTTGAATTGATGGAAAGTGTGTTCAAGCTATGCATGGGATGCCACAAAACTTGTGATGAGTGATATAGATGTTAAAATTTTTAAGTGTATTTTGGAGATCACTTTTTGAAAGTATGGGCCCCAAGTCACATCAAGTTCAAAGGTGACTCATATGACATCAATGACGGCAATTGACCTCATGGAAAGTGTGCTCAAGTCGCATGGAATGCGGCTGAAAATTGAGAGCGATAGCAAGTAATAGAATAGGGAGCCCAACACCACCAAACCACTTTGGTAACTACCATCTAACCAAAACCACATGCTGGAATACTACTTACCATTTTTTACAAACCATTGCCCAATTCCATATGGTATTATAGCAACCCATAGTTTTCTCTCAACCCCTTTTTGACCTTAGCCCACTGAATTTATTTTGACCCTTGCCCTTATAATATAATATAAGCCTTAGCCTAGTTATATTTAAGTAATTTTGGTGAGGATTGTTTCAATACAGGTTAGGAGGGATCTTACGTAAGAATACAGAGGCAATAGCATTTGAGAGACACTCAGGTAAAAAGACATGGAAATACATTGTCAATAAAGTGGGCAACATCAGCTTATTTGTAGTTGGTTTTATGTCAGGAGTGATGATAGGGGACTTAAGTACTTTCTCTCAAAGCCCAATTTTCTTCCAAAGCAAAGAAGATGATTACTTACTTTGTCGAATTATGGTTTTGAGATTGCACACAACAAAGGAAAGGACAATGTGGTTTGTAGGTTCGTTATCTACTAGGATATGTGAATATGTGTTCATTGTGGCGAGAGATTTATAGGGATTGGATTATGGATATCTAGGAAGAGTGTTTGCTTGTTGATCCTCGAGGGGGCAGCCCATGTGGGTGAGAAATATAGCAAGGGGGCTACTTTACTACAAGGATAGAGTTATATTCTGCCTACTTTAGCATTCAATCTAAAAGTATTGGAACAGAGGCATTGTTCTCCAAAGGCAAAGCTGGCATTTGGGTGTTTTCAGCCCTTTGGTATAGCGAGGAAAAGGAAACTCTAAAAATGAATGTGGAAAGACGTACCTAGGTATCTAAATGCACGCCATTTCAACTCAACAAAGATCCCACACATAAGCCCGATGGGTTTCTTTAGCCCGTACCAAATTTGGAAGGAAGATAGACTTGCATTACTATGGGCCTTCCTCATACAAGGAGGGGATGGGAAACCAATGATGTGAGAAGGGGATGGGATATCATTTATATGTTGATGGATAGGTTGCCGAAGATATCCCAATTTATGACTTCAAACATGAAGTATACAACATCGATAACTGCAATTGAATGCATGGAAATTGTGTTTAAGCTGTGCATGGGATGCCACAAAACTTGTGATGAGTGATATAGATGTTAAAATTTTTAAGTGTATTTTGGAGATCACTTTTTGAAAGTATGGGCCCCAAGTTTACACCAAGTTTAAAGGTGACTTATATGACATCAATGATGGCAATTGAACTCATGGAAACTGTGCTCAAGTCGCATGGAATACGGCTGAAAATTGTGAGTGATAGCAATGTCAAATTATTCATTCTCTGAAGTGGAAAAGGTAAAAAATCTTGTATGGAAGGGTACTTTAAAATTTTGAAAAAGAGAATATTGGACCACTTACACAAGTAATTGGGCTTGTAGATAGGTATGATTTTGTGCTGTAGGAAGTGAGCGAAGCCTCCAAGCTCCCAATTTCTCCGCACCCACTTCTTCTTGAATTCAATGGCACTCACGCTTTGAATGTTAGAGGGGAACCCGATGCTAAAGACAAGCTTGTGGGGTACTATGACATGTAGGAGCTACAGGGTATTGTTGTAAGGCCTTATTTGCACAAAATAAAAGCTTGCATTTTTGCCTCATGAAGCCCATGGAAAAATGAAGAGCTAGGGGTGCCTTTCTATAGGGGAACACGCTCCTTCATGCATGGGAAGGCTTGGAGTATGGTATAGCCAACCATGTACCCTAAGGGTTAACTCCATCTCGCTTGAGAAAAAAGTGGGTCAAACGCATACATGAATCTTAATTTGTCGGCTAGACTAAGGCAAACTCAAGCATCACTTTAGTAAAGTAATAGAATAGGGAGCCCAACACCACCAAACCACTTTGGTAACTACCATCTAACCAAAACCACATGCTGGAATACTACTTACCATTTTTTGCAAACCATTGCCCAATTCCATATGGTATTATAGCAACCCATAGTTTTCTCTCAACCCCTTTTTGACCTTAGCCCACTGAATTTATTTTGACCCTTGCCCTTATAATATAATATAAGCCTTAGCCTAGTTATATTTAAGTAATTTTGGTGAGGATTGTTTCAATACAGGTTAGGAGGGATCTTACGTAAGAATACAGAGGCAATAGCATTTGAGAGACACTCAGGTAAAAAGACATGGAAATACATTGTCAATAAAGTGGGCAACATCAGCTTATTTGTAGTTGGTTTTATGTCAGGAGTGATGATAGGGGACTTAAGTACTTTCTCTCAAAGCCCAATTTTCTTCCAAAGCAAAGAAGATGATTACTTACTTTGTCGAATTATGGTTTTGAGATTGCACACAACAAAGGAAAGGACAATGTGGTTTGTAGGTTCGTTATCTACTAGGATATGTGAATATGTGTTCATTGTGGCGAGAGATTTATAGGGATTGGATTATGGATATCTAGGAAGAGTGTTTGCTTGTTGATCCTCGAGGGGGCAGCCCATGTGGGTGAGAAATATAGCAAGGGGGCTACTTTACTACAAGGATAGAGTTATATTCTGCCTACTTTAGCATTCAATCTAAAAGTATTGGAACAGAGGCATTGTTCTCCAAAGGCAAAGCTGGCATTTGGGTGTTTTCAGCCCTTTGGTATAGCGAGGAAAAGGAAACACTAAAAACGAATGTGGAAAGATGTACCTAGGTATCTAGATGCATGACATTTCAACTTCACAAAGATCCCAATTAATGCCTTTAAACATGGAGTATACAACATCAATAATGGCATTTGAATTGATGGAAAGTGTGTTCAAGCTATGCATGGGATGCCACAAAACTTGTGATGAGTGATATAGATGTTAAAATTTTTAAGTGTATTTTGGAGATCACTTTTTGAAAGTATGGGCCCCAAGTTCACACCAAGTTCAAAGGTGACTCATATGACATCAATGATGGCAATTGACCTCATGGAAAGTGTGCTCAAGTCACATGGAATGCGGCCGAAAATTGTGAGCGATAGCAATGTCAAATTATTCATTCTCTGAAGATGAAAATGTAAAAGTCCTTGTATGGAAGGGTGCTTTAAAATTTTTAAAAAGAGAATATTGGACCACTTACACCAGTAATTGGGCTTGTAGATAGGTATGATTTTGTGCTGTGGAAAGTGAGAGAAGCCTCCAAGCTCCCAATTTCTCCACACCCACTTCTTCTTGAATTCAATGCCACTTGCGCTTTGAACGTAGAGGGAATCCCGATGATATGGACAAGCTTGTGGGGCATGGAGTATACATCAATAATGGCATTTGAATTGATGGAAAGTGTGTTCAAGCTATGCATGGGATGCCACAAAACTTGTGATGAGTGATATAGATGTTAAAATTTTTAAGTGTATTTTGGAGATCACTTTTTGAAAGTATGGGCCCCAAGTCACATCAAGTTCAAAGGTGACTCATATGACATCAATGACGGCAATTGACCTCATGGAAAGTGTGCTCAAGTCGCATGGAATGCGGCTGAAAATTGTGAGCGATAGCAAGTAATAGAATAGGGAGCCCAACACCACCAAACCACTTTGGTAACTACCATCTAACCAAAACCACATGCTGGAATACTACTTACCATTTTTTACAAACCATTGCCCAATTCCATATGGTATTATAGCAACCCATAGTTTTCTCTCAACCCCTTTTTGACCTTAGCCCACTGAATTTATTTTGACCCTTGCCCTTATAATATAATATAAGCCTTAGCCTAGTTATATTTAAGTAATTTTGGTGAGGATTGTTTCAATACAGGTTAGGAGGGATCTTACGTAAGAATACAGAGGCAATAGCATTTGAGAGACACTCAGGTAAAAAGACATGGAAATACATTGTCAATAAAGTGGGCAACATCAGCTTATTTGTAGTTGGTTTTATGTCAGGAGTGATGATAGGGGACTTAAGTACTTTCTCTCAAAGCCCAATTTTCTTCCAAAGCAAAGAAGATGATTACTTACTTTGTCGAATTATGGTTTTGAGATTGCACACAACAAAGGAAAGGACAATGTGGTTTGTAGGTTCGTTATCTACTAGGATATGTGAATATGTGTTCATTGTGGCGAGAGATTTATAGGGATTGGATTATGGATATCTAGGAAGAGTGTTTGCTTGTTGATCCTCGAGGGGGCAGCCCATGTGGGTGAGAAATATAGCAAGGGGGCTACTTTACTACAAGGATAGAGTTATATTCTGCCTACTTTAGCATTCAATCTAAAAGTATTGGAACAGAGGCATTGTTCTCCAAAGGCAAAGCTGGCATTTGGGTGTTTTCAGCCCTTTGGTATAGCGAGGAAAAGGAAACACTAAAAACGAATGTGGAAAGATGTACCTAGGTATCTAGATGCATGACATTTCAACTTCACAAAGATCCCAATTAATGCCTTTAAACATGGAGTATACAACATCAATAATGGCATTTGAATTGATGGAAAGTGTGTTCAAGCTATGCATGGGATGCCACAAAACTTGTGATGAGTGATATAGATGTTAAAATTTTTAAGTGTATTTTGGAGATCACTTTTTGAAAGTATGGGCCCCAAGTTCACACCAAGTTCAAAGGTGACTCATATGACATCAATGATGGCAATTGACCTCATGGAAAGTGTGCTCAAGTCACATGGAATGCGGCCGAAAATTGTGAGCGATAGCAATGTCAAATTATTCATTCTCTGAAGATGAAAATGTAAAAGTCCTTGTATGGAAGGGTGCTTTAAAATTTTTAAAAAGAGAATATTGGACCACTTACACCAGTAATTGGGCTTGTAGATAGGTATGATTTTGTGCTGTGGAAAGTGAGAGAAGCCTCCAAGCTCCCAATTTCTCCACACCCACTTCTTCTTGAATTCAATGCCACTTGCGCTTTGAACGTAGAGGGAATCCCGATGATATGGACAAGCTTGTGGGGCATGGAGTATACATCAATAATGGCATTTGAATTGATGGAAAGTGTGTTCAAGCTATGCATGGGATGCCACAAAACTTGTGATGAGTGATATAGATGTTAAAATTTTTAAGTGTATTTTGGAGATCACTTTTTGAAAGTATGGGCCCCAAGTCACATCAAGTTCAAAGGTGACTCATATGACATCAATGACGGCAATTGACCTCATGGAAAGTGTGCTCAAGTCGCATGGAATGCGGCTGAAAATTGAGAGCGATAGCAAGTAATAGAATAGGGAGCCCAACACCACCAAACCACTTTGGTAACTACCATCTAACCAAAACCACATGCTGGAATACTACTTACCATTTTTTACAAACCATTGCCCAATTCCATATGGTATTATAGCAACCCATAGTTTTCTCTCAACCCCTTTTTGACCTTAGCCCACTGAATTTATTTTGACCCTTGCCCTTATAATATAATATAAGCCTTAGCCTAGTTATATTTAAGTAATTTTGGTGAGGATTGTTTCAATACAGGTTAGGAGGGATCTTACGTAAGAATACAGAGGCAATAGCATTTGAGAGACACTCAGGTAAAAAGACATGGAAATACATTGTCAATAAAGTGGGCAACATCAGCTTATTTGTAGTTGGTTTTATGTCAGGAGTGATGATAGGGGACTTAAGTACTTTCTCTCAAAGCCCAATTTTCTTCCAAAGCAAAGAAGATGATTACTTACTTTGTCGAATTATGGTTTTGAGATTGCACACAACAAAGGAAAGGACAATGTGGTTTGTAGGTTCGTTATCTACTAGGATATGTGAATATGTGTTCATTGTGGCGAGAGATTTATAGGGATTGGATTATGGATATCTAGGAAGAGTGTTTGCTTGTTGATCCTCGAGGGGGCAGCCCATGTGGGTGAGAAATATAGCAAGGGGGCTACTTTACTACAAGGATAGAGTTATATTCTGCCTACTTTAGCATTCAATCTAAAAGTATTGGAACAGAGGCATTGTTCTCCAAAGGCAAAGCTGGCATTTGGGTGTTTTCAGCCCTTTGGTATAGCGAGGAAAAGGAAACACTAAAAACGAATGTGGAAAGATGTACCTAGGTATCTAGATGCATGACATTTCAGCTTCACAAAGATCCCAATTAATGCCTTTAAACATGGAGTATACAACATCAATAATGGCATTTGAATTGATGGAAAGTGTGTTCAAGCTATGCATGGGATGCCACAAAACTTGTGATGAGTGATATAGATGTTAAAATTTTTAAGTGTATTTTGGAGATCACTTTTTGAAAGTATGGGCCCCAAGTTCACACCAAGTTCAAAGGTGACTCATATGACATCAATGATGGCAATTGACCTCATGGAAAGTGTGCTCAAGTCACATGGAATGCGGCCGAAAATTGTGAGCGATAGCAATGTCAAATTATTCATTCTCTGAAGATGAAAATGTAAAAGTCCTTGTATGGAAGGGTGCTTTAAAATTTTTAAAAAGAGAATATTGGACCACTTACACCAGTAATTGGGCTTGTAGATAGGTATGATTTTGTGCTGTGGAAAGTGAGAGAAGCCTCCAAGCTCCCAATTTCTCCACACCCACTTCTTCTTGAATTCAATGCCACTTGCGCTTTGAACGTAGAGGGAATCCCGATGATATGGACAAGCTTGTGGGGCATGGAGTATACATCAATAATGGCATTTGAATTGATGGAAAGTGTGTTCAAGCTATGCATGGGATGCCACAAAACTTGTGATGAGTGATATAGATGTTAAAATTTTTAAGTGTATTTTGGAGATCACTTTTTGAAAGTATGGGCCCCAAGTCACATCAAGTTCAAAGGTGACTCATATGACATCAATGACGGCAATTGACCTCATGGAAAGTGTGCTCAAGTCGCATGGAATGCGGCTGAAAATTGAGAGCGATAGCAAGTAATAGAATAGGGAGCCCAACACCACCAAACCACTTTGGTAACTACCATCTAACCAAAACCACATGCTGGAATACTACTTACCATTTTTTACAAACCATTGCCCAATTCCATATGGTATTATAGCAACCCATAGTTTTCTCTCAACCCCTTTTTGACCTTAGCCCACTGAATTTATTTTGACCCTTGCCCTTATAATATAATATAAGCCTTAGCCTAGTTATATTTAAGTAATTTTGGTGAGGATTGTTTCAATACAGGTTAGGAGGGATCTTACGTAAGAATACAGAGGCAATAGCATTTGAGAGACACTCAGGTAAAAAGACATGGAAATACATTGTCAATAAAGTGGGCAACATCAGCTTATTTGTAGTTGGTTTTATGTCAGGAGTGATGATAGGGGACTTAAGTACTTTCTCTCAAAGCCCAATTTTCTTCCAAAGCAAAGAAGATGATTACTTACTTTGTCGAATTATGGTTTTGAGATTGCACACAACAAAGGAAAGGACAATGTGGTTTGTAGGTTCGTTATCTACTAGGATATGTGAATATGTGTTCATTGTGGCGAGAGATTTATAGGGATTGGATTATGGATATCTAGGAAGAGTGTTTGCTTGTTGATCCTCGAGGGGGCAGCCCATGTGGGTGAGAAATATAGCAAGGGGGCTACTTTACTACAAGGATAGAGTTATATTCTGCCTACTTTAGCATTCAATCTAAAAGTATTGGAACAGAGGCATTGTTCTCCAAAGGCAAAGCTGGCATTTGGGTGTTTTCAGCCCTTTGGTATAGCGAGGAAAAGGAAACACTAAAAACGAATGTGGAAAGATGTACCTAGGTATCTAGATGCATGACATTTCAGCTTCACAAAGATCCCAATTAATGCCTTTAAACATGGAGTATACAACATCAATAATGGCATTTGAATTGATGGAAAGTGTGTTCAAGCTATGCATGGGATGCCACAAAACTTGTGATGAGTGATATAGATGTTAAAATTTTTAAGTGTATTTTGGAGATCACTTTTTGAAAGTATGGGCCCCAAGTTCACACCAAGTTCAAAGGTGACTCATATGACATCAATGATGGCAATTGACCTCATGGAAAGTGTGCTCAAGTCACATGGAATGCGGCCGAAAATTGTGAGCGATAGCAATGTCAAATTATTCATTCTCTGAAGATGAAAATGTAAAAGTCCTTGTATGGAAGGGTGCTTTAAAATTTTTAAAAAGAGAATATTGGACCACTTACACCAGTAATTGGGCTTGTAGATAGGTATGATTTTGTGCTGTGGAAAGTGAGAGAAGCCTCCAAGCTCCCAATTTCTCCACACCCACTTCTTCTTGAATTCAATGCCACTTGCGCTTTGAACGTAGAGGGAATCCCGATGATATGGACAAGCTTGTGGGGCATGGAGTATACATCAATAATGGCATTTGAATTGATGGAAAGTGTGTTCAAGCTATGCATGGGATGCCACAAAACTTGTGATGAGTGATATAGATGTTAAAATTTTTAAGTGTATTTTGGAGATCACTTTTTGAAAGTATGGGCCCCAAGTCACATCAAGTTCAAAGGTGACTCATATGACATCAATGACGGCAATTGACCTCATGGAAAGTGTGCTCAAGTCGCATGGAATGCGGCTGAAAATTGAGAGCGATAGCAAGTAATAGAATAGGGAGCCCAACACCACCAAACCACTTTGGTAACTACCATCTAACCAAAACCACATGCTGGAATACTACTTACCATTTTTTACAAACCATTGCCCAATTCCATATGGTATTATAGCAACCCATAGTTTTCTCTCAACCCCTTTTTGACCTTAGCCCACTGAATTTATTTTGACCCTTGCCCTTATAATATAATATAAGCCTTAGCCTAGTTATATTTAAGTAATTTTGGTGAGGATTGTTTCAATACAGGTTAGGAGGGATCTTACGTAAGAATACAGAGGCAATAGCATTTGAGAGACACTCAGGTAAAAAGACATGGAAATACATTGTCAATAAAGTGGGCAACATCAGCTTATTTGTAGTTGGTTTTATGTCAGGAGTGATGATAGGGGACTTAAGTACTTTCTCTCAAAGCCCAATTTTCTTCCAAAGCAAAGAAGATGATTACTTACTTTGTCGAATTATGGTTTTGAGATTGCACACAACAAAGGAAAGGACAATGTGGTTTGTAGGTTCGTTATCTACTAGGATATGTGAATATGTGTTCATTGTGGCGAGAGATTTATAGGGATTGGATTATGGATATCTAGGAAGAGTGTTTGCTTGTTGATCCTCGAGGGGGCAGCCCATGTGGGTGAGAAATATAGCAAGGGGGCTACTTTACTACAAGGATAGAGTTATATTCTGCCTACTTTAGCATTCAATCTAAAAGTATTGGAACAGAGGCATTGTTCTCCAAAGGCAAAGCTGGCATTTGGGTGTTTTCAGCCCTTTGGTATAGCGAGGAAAAGGAAACACTAAAAACGAATGTGGAAAGATGTACCTAGGTATCTAGATGCATGACATTTCAGCTTCACAAAGATCCCAATTAATGCCTTTAAACATGGAGTATACAACATCAATAATGGCATTTGAATTGATGGAAAGTGTGTTCAAGCTATGCATGGGATGCCACAAAACTTGTGATGAGTGATATAGATGTTAAAATTTTTAAGTGTATTTTGGAGATCACTTTTTGAAAGTATGGGCCCCAAGTTCACACCAAGTTCAAAGGTGACTCTTATGACATCAATGATGGCAATTGACCTCATGGAAAGTGTGCTCAAGTCACATGGAATGCGGCCGAAAATTGTGAGCGATAGCAATGTCAAATTATTCATTCTCTGAAGATGAAAATGTAAAAGTCCTTGTATGGAAGGGTGCTTTAAAATTTTTAAAAAGAGAATATTGGACCACTTACACCAGTAATTGGGCTTGTAGATAGGTATGATTTTGTGCTGTGGAAAGTGAGAGAAGCCTCCAAGCTCCCAATTTCTCCACACCCACTTCTTCTTGAATTCAATGCCACTTGCGCTTTGAACGTAGAGGGAATCCCGATGATATGGACAAGCTTGTGGGGCATGGAGTATACATCAATAATGGCATTTGAATTGATGGAAAGTGTGTTCAAGCTATGCATGGGATGCCACAAAACTTGTGATGAGTGATATAGATGTTAAAATTTTTAAGTGTATTTTGGAGATCACTTTTTGAAAGTATGGGCCCCAAGTCACATCAAGTTCAAAGGTGACTCATATGACATCAATGACGGCAATTGACCTCATGGAAAGTGTGCTCAAGTCGCATGGAATGCGGCTGAAAATTGAGAGCGATAGCAAGTAATAGAATAGGGAGCCCAACACCACCAAACCACTTTGGTAACTACCATCTAACCAAAACCACATGCTGGAATACTACTTACCATTTTTTACAAACCATTGCCCAATTCCATATGGTATTATAGCAACCCATAGTTTTCTCTCAACCCCTTTTTGACCTTAGCCCACTGAATTTATTTTGACCCTTGCCCTTATAATATAATATAAGCCTTAGCCTAGTTATATTTAAGTAATTTTGGTGAGGATTGTTTCAATACAGGTTAGGAGGGATCTTACGTAAGAATACAGAGGCAATAGCATTTGAGAGACACTCAGGTAAAAAGACATGGAAATACATTGTCAATAAAGTGGGCAACATCAGCTTATTTGTAGTTGGTTTTATGTCAGGAGTGATGATAGGGGACTTAAGTACTTTCTCTCAAAGCCCAATTTTCTTCCAAAGCAAAGAAGATGATTACTTACTTTGTCGAATTATGGTTTTGAGATTGCACACAACAAAGGAAAGGACAATGTGGTTTGTAGGTTCGTTATCTACTAGGATATGTGAATATGTGTTCATTGTGGCGAGAGATTTATAGGGATTGGATTATGGATATCTAGGAAGAGTGTTTGCTTGTTGATCCTCGAGGGGGCAGCCCATGTGGGTGAGAAATATAGCAAGGGGGCTACTTTACTACAAGGATAGAGTTATATTCTGCCTACTTTAGCATTCAATCTAAAAGTATTGGAACAGAGGCATTGTTCTCCAAAGGCAAAGCTGGCATTTGGGTGTTTTCAGCCCTTTGGTATAGCGAGGAAAAGGAAACACTAAAAACGAATGTGGAAAGATGTACCTAGGTATCTAGATGCATGACATTTCAGCTTCACAAAGATCCCAATTAATGCCTTTAAACATGGAGTATACAACATCAATAATGGCATTTGAATTGATGGAAAGTGTGTTCAAGCTATGCATGGGATGCCACAAAACTTGTGATGAGTGATATAGATGTTAAAATTTTTAAGTGTATTTTGGAGATCACTTTTTGAAAGTATGGGCCCCAAGTTCACACCAAGTTCAAAGGTGACTCTTATGACATCAATGATGGCAATTGACCTCATGGAAAGTGTGCTCAAGTCACATGGAATGCGGCCGAAAATTGTGAGCGATAGCAATGTCAAATTATTCATTCTCTGAAGATGAAAATGTAAAAGTCCTTGTATGGAAGGGTGCTTTAAAATTTTTAAAAAGAGAATATTGGACCACTTACACCAGTAATTGGGCTTGTAGATAGGTATGATTTTGTGCTGTGGAAAGTGAGAGAAGCCTCCAAGCTCCCAATTTCTCCACACCCACTTCTTCTTGAATTCAATGCCACTTGCGCTTTGAACGTAGAGGGAATCCCGATGATATGGACAAGCTTGTGGGGCATGGAGTATACATCAATAATGGCATTTGAATTGATGGAAAGTGTGTTCAAGCTATGCATGGGATGCCACAAAACTTGTGATGAGTGATATAGATGTTAAAATTTTTAAGTGTATTTTGGAGATCACTTTTTGAAAGTATGGGCCCCAAGTCACATCAAGTTCAAAGGTGACTCATATGACATCAATGACGGCAATTGACCTCATGGAAAGTGTGCTCAAGTCGCATGGAATGCGGCTGAAAATTGAGAGCGATAGCAAGTAATAGAATAGGGAGCCCAACACCACCAAACCACTTTGGTAACTACCATCTAACCAAAACCACATGCTGGAATACTACTTACCATTTTTTACAAACCATTGCCCAATTCCATATGGTATTATAGCAACCCATAGTTTTCTCTCAACCCCTTTTTGACCTTAGCCCACTGAATTTATTTTGACCCTTGCCCTTATAATATAATATAAGCCTTAGCCTAGTTATATTTAAGTAATTTTGGTGAGGATTGTTTCAATACAGGTTAGGAGGGATCTTACGTAAGAATACAGAGGCAATAGCATTTGAGAGACACTCAGGTAAAAAGACATGGAAATACATTGTCAATAAAGTGGGCAACATCAGCTTATTTGTAGTTGGTTTTATGTCAGGAGTGATGATAGGGGACTTAAGTACTTTCTCTCAAAGCCCAATTTTCTTCCAAAGCAAAGAAGATGATTACTTACTTTGTCGAATTATGGTTTTGAGATTGCACACAACAAAGGAAAGGACAATGTGGTTTGTAGGTTCGTTATCTACTAGGATATGTGAATATGTGTTCATTGTGGCGAGAGATTTATAGGGATTGGATTATGGATATCTAGGAAGAGTGTTTGCTTGTTGATCCTCGAGGGGGCAGCCCATGTGGGTGAGAAATATAGCAAGGGGGCTACTTTACTACAAGGATAGAGTTATATTCTGCCTACTTTAGCATTCAATCTAAAAGTATTGGAACAGAGGCATTGTTCTCCAAAGGCAAAGCTGGCATTTGGGTGTTTTCAACCCTTTGGTATAGCGAGGAAAAGGAAACACTAAAAACGAATGTGGAAAGATGTACCTAGGTATCTAGATGCATGACATTTCAACTTCACAAAGATCCCAATTAATGCCTTTAAACATGGAGTATACAACATCAATAATGGCATTTGAATTGATGGAAAGTGTGTTCAAGCTATGCATGGGATGCCACAAAACTTGTGATGAGTGATATAGATGTTAAAATTTTTAAGTGTATTTTGGAGATCACTTTTTGAAAGTATGGGCCCCAAGTTCACACCAAGTTCAAAGGTGACTCATATGACATCAATGATGGCAATTGACCTCATGGAAAGTGTGCTCAAGTCACATGGAATGCGGCCGAAAATTGTGAGCGATAGCAATGTCAAATTATTCATTCTCTGAAGATGAAAATGTAAAAGTCCTTGTATGGAAGGGTGCTTTAAAATTTTTAAAAAGAGAATATTGGACCACTTACACCAGTAATTGGGCTTGTAGATAGGTATGATTTTGTGCTGTGGAAAGTGAGAGAAGCCTCCAAGCTCCCAATTTCTCCACACCCACTTCTTCTTGAATTCAATGCCACTTGCGCTTTGAACGTAGAGGGAATCCCGATGATATGGACAAGCTTGTGGGGCATGGAGTATACATCAATAATGGCATTTGAATTGATGGAAAGTGTGTTCAAGCTATGCATGGGATGCCACAAAACTTGTGATGAGTGATATAGATGTTAAAATTTTTAAGTGTATTTTGGAGATCACTTTTTGAAAGTATGGGCCCCAAGTCACATCAAGTTCAAAGGTGACTCATATGACATCAATGACGGCAATTGACCTCATGGAAAGTGTGCTCAAGTCGCATGGAATGCGGCTGAAAATTGAGAGCGATAGCAAGTAATAGAATAGGGAGCCCAACACCACCAAACCACTTTGGTAACTACCATCTAACCAAAACCACATGCTGGAATACTACTTACCATTTTTTACAAACCATTGCCCAATTCCATATGGTATTATAGCAACCCATAGTTTTCTCTCAACCCCTTTTTGACCTTAGCCCACTGAATTTATTTTGACCCTTGCCCTTATAATATAATATAAGCCTTAGCCTAGTTATATTTAAGTAATTTTGGTGAGGATTGTTTCAATACAGGTTAGGAGGGATCTTACGTAAGAATACAGAGGCAATAGCATTTGAGAGACACTCAGGTAAAAAGACATGGAAATACATTGTCAATAAAGTGGGCAACATCAGCTTATTTGTAGTTGGTTTTATGTCAGGAGTGATGATAGGGGACTTAAGTACTTTCTCTCAAAGCCCAATTTTCTTCCAAAGCAAAGAAGATGATTACTTACTTTGTCGAATTATGGTTTTGAGATTGCACACAACAAAGGAAAGGACAATGTGGTTTGTAGGTTCGTTATCTACTAGGATATGTGAATATGTGTTCATTGTGGCGAGAGATTTATAGGGATTGGATTATGGATATCTAGGAAGAGTGTTTGCTTGTTGATCCTCGAGGGGGCAGCCCATGTGGGTGAGAAATATAGCAAGGGGGCTACTTTACTACAAGGATAGAGTTATATTCTGCCTACTTTAGCATTCAATCTAAAAGTATTGGAACAGAGGCATTGTTCTCCAAAGGCAAAGCTGGCATTTGGGTGTTTTCAGCCCTTTGGTATAGCGAGGAAAAGGAAACACTAAAAACGAATGTGGAAAGATGTACCTAGGTATCTAGATGCATGACATTTCAACTTCACAAAGATCCCAATTAATGCCTTTAAACATGGAGTATACAACATCAATAATGGCATTTGAATTGATGGAAAGTGTGTTCAAGCTATGCATGGGATGCCACAAAACTTGTGATGAGTGATATAGATGTTAAAATTTTTAAGTGTATTTTGGAGATCACTTTTTGAAAGTATGGGCCCCAAGTTCACACCAAGTTCAAAGGTGACTCATATGACATCAATGATGGCAATTGACCTCATGGAAAGTGTGCTCAAGTCACATGGAATGCGGCCGAAAATTGTGAGCGATAGCAATGTCAAATTATTCATTCTCTGAAGATGAAAATGTAAAAGTCCTTGTATGGAAGGGTGCTTTAAAATTTTTAAAAAGAGAATATTGGACCACTTACACCAGTAATTGGGCTTGTAGATAGGTATGATTTTGTGCTGTGGAAAGTGAGAGAAGCCTCCAAGCTCCCAATTTCTCCACACCCACTTCTTCTTGAATTCAATGCCACTTGCGCTTTGAACGTAGAGGGAATCCCGATGATATGGACAAGCTTGTGGGGCATGGAGTATACATCAATAATGGCATTTGAATTGATGGAAAGTGTGTTCAAGCTATGCATGGGATGCCACAAAACTTGTGATGAGTGATATAGATGTTAAAATTTTTAAGTGTATTTTGGAGATCACTTTTTGAAAGTATGGGCCCCAAGTCACATCAAGTTCAAAGGTGACTCATATGACATCAATGACGGCAATTGACCTCATGGAAAGTGTGCTCAAGTCGCATGGAATGCGGCTGAAAATTGTGAGCGATAGCAATGTCAAATTATTCATTCTCTGAAGATGAAAATGTAAAAGTTCTTGTATGGAAGGGTGCTTTAAAATTTTGAAAAAGAGAATATTGGACCACTTACACCAGTAATTGGGCTTGTAGATAGGTATGATTTTGTGCTGTAGCAAGTGAGAGAAGCCTCCAAGCTCCCAATTTCTCCACACGCACTTCTTCTTGAATTCAATGCCACTTGCGCTTTGAACGTAGAGGGAAACCCGATGATATGGACAAGCTTGTGGGGTACTATGACATGTAGGAGTTACAAGGTATTGTTGTAAGGCCTTAATTGCTCAAAATAAAAGCTTGCACTTTTGCCTCATGAAGCCCATGGGAAAATGAAGAGCTACGAATGCCTTTCTATAGGGGAACATGCTCCTTCATGCATGGAAAGGCTCGGGTATGGTATAGCCAACCATGTACCCTAAGGGTTAACTCCATCTCCCGTGAGAAAAAGGGGTCAAACGCGTGCATGAATCTTAATTTGTGGGCTAGAGTAATGCGAACTCAAGAATCACGTAGTAAAGTATTAGAATAAGGAACCCGACACCACCAAACCACTCGATGATCAGAGTTTCTTATTATTTTATAGATCTTTGACCAAGTCAACTTATCTGTATAATTTACTAATTATGGTATACATGCACATAGTACAATTCTTACGTTTGTATTTCTAAAATCAATATTAGGGCCAAACTAAAATTTCCTAATGTTCCAACAAAATATGCCTCAAAATTCCCCATGGCTTTTTCTTTTTTATTGTGAGGGTCTTGGTGCAAAACAAAAAATACTTTTATCACTTTCTCTCCTAAAAAATTACTAGTATTGCACATAAACTTTATTACAGGTTAGGAGGGATCTTACATAAGATCACAGAGGTAATAGCATTTGAGAGACACTCAAGTAAAAACTTATGGAAATACATGTGAATAAAGTGGCAGCATTAGCTTATTTGTAGTTGGTTTTATGTAAGGAGTGATGATAGGGCACTCAAGTACTTTCTCTCATAGCCCAATTTGCCTCCAATGCAAAGAAGATGGTTACTTACTTTGCCGAATTGTGGTTTTGAGATTGCATACAACAAAGGAAAGGACAATGTGGTTCGTAGATTCGTTATCTACTAGGATATGTGCTTTGAAATTTTGAAAAAGAGAATATTGGACCACTTACACCAGTAATTGGTCTTGTAGATATGTATGATTTTGTGCTATGGGAAGTGAGAGAAGCCTCCAAGCTCCCAATTTCTCCACACCCACTTCTTCTTGAATTCAATGCCACTTGCGCTTTGAATGTCAAGGGGAACCCTATGATATGAACAAGCTTGTGGGGTACTATGACATGTAGTAGTTACA
Source organism: Cibotium barometz (assembly GCF_041138505.1). NCBI lineage: Eukaryota > Viridiplantae > Streptophyta > Polypodiopsida > Cyatheales > Cibotiaceae > Cibotium > Cibotium barometz. The sequence continues at coordinate 4,428,930 of NC_141066.1, read as the reverse complement.
AGGTAGTTTTGTAAGGCCTTAATTGCACAAAATACAAGCTTGCATTTTTGCCTCATGAAGCCCATGGGAGATTGAAGAGCTACGGGTGCCTTTCTATAGGGGAACAGGCTCCTTCATGCATGGGAAGGCTCGGAGTATGGTATAGCCAACCATGTACCCTAGGGTTTAACTCCATCTCGCTTGAGAAAAGGGGATCAAACGCGTGCATGAATCTTTATTTGTGGGCTAGTAGACTAGGATCCCGACATGACCAAACCACTTTGGTAACTACCATCTAACCAAAACCACAATCTACAATACTACTTACCATTTTTCACAAACCATTGCCCAATTCCATATGGTATTATAGCAACCCATAGTTTTCTCTCAACCCCTTTTTAACCTTAGCCCACAACCCACTGAATTTATTTTGACCCTTCCCCTTATTATATAATATAAGCCTACCTAGGTATATTTAAATAATTTTGGTGAGGTTTGTTCCAATACCTTCTAAGCCAATGACCTGGAATCTAGGGTAAATCCTACCTTTCAAATTTTTTAAGGACAATGTTAGTTTCCCTAAATTCCCTTGTTTACTAGGTTTTTCAATTCATATACATTAGGATCTCTCTTTCCAAGAGATTCTTGATCATCAGAGTTGCTCATTATTTTATTTATCTTTGACCGAGTCAACTTATCTACATAATTTACTAATTATGGTATACATGCACATAGTATAATTCTTACGTTTGTATTTCTAAAATCAATATTAGGGCCAAATTAAAATTTCCTAATGTTTCAACAAAATATGCCTCATAATTCCCCATGGCTTTTTCTTTTTTACTATGGGGGTCTTGGTGCAAAATGAAAAATACTTTGATCAATTTCTCTCCTAAAAAATTACTACTTGGAATTTATTGCACATAAACTTTTTTAAAGGTTAGGAGGGATCTTACATAAGATCCAAGAGGTAAGAGCATTTAAGAGACACTCAGGTAAAAAGACATGGAAATACATGTGAATAAAGTGGCAGCATTAGCTTCTTTGTAGTTGGTTTTATGTAAGGAGTGATGATAGGGCTCTCAAGTACTTTCTCTTATAGCCCAATTTTCCTCCAACCAAAGCAAAGAAGATGGTTACTTATTTTGCCGCATTGTGGTTTTGAGATTGCATACAACAAAGGAAAGGACAATGTGGTTTGTAGATTTGTTATCTACTAGGATATGCGGATATGTGTTCATTGTGGCAAGACATTAATCCGGATTAGATTATGGATATCTAGGAGGAGTATTTGCTTGTTGAGCCTCGAGGGGGTAGCCCATGTGGCTCAGAAATTATAGCAAGGGGGTTACTTTACTACAAGGATAGTGTATCCTCTACCTACTTTAGCATTCAATCGAAAAGTATTGGAAGAGATGCATTGTTCTCCAAAGGCATAGCTGGCATTTGGGTGTTTTCAGCCCTTTGGTATAGCGAGGAAAAGGAAACTCTAAAAATGAATGTGGAAAGACGTACCTAGGTATCTAAATGCACGCCATTTCAACTCAACAAAGATCCCACACATAAGCCCGATGGGTTTCTTTAGCCCGTACCAAATTTGGAAGGAAGATAGACTTGCATTACTATGGGCCTTCCTCATACAAGGAGGGGATGGGAAACCAATGATGTGAGAAGGGGATGGGATATCATTTATATGTTGATGGATAGGTTGCCGAAGATATCCCAATTTATGACTTCAAACATGAAGTATACAACATCGATAACTGCAATTGAATGCATGGAAATTGTGTTTAAGCTGTGCATGGGATGCCACAAAACTTGTGATGAGTGATATAGATGTTAAAATTTTTAAGTGTATTTTGGAGATCACTTTTTGAAAGTATGGGCCCCAAGTTTACACCAAGTTTAAAGGTGACTTATATGACATCAATGATGGCAATTGAACTCATGGAAACTGTGCTCAAGTCGCATGGAATACGGCTGAAAATTGTGAGTGATAGCAATGTCAAATTATTCATTCTCTGAAGTGGAAAAGGTAAAAAATCTTGTATGGAAGGGTACTTTAAAATTTTGAAAAAGAGAATATTGGACCACTTACACAAGTAATTGGGCTTGTAGATAGGTATGATTTTGTGCTGTAGGAAGTGAGCGAAGCCTCCAAGCTCCCAATTTCTCCGCACCCACTTCTTCTTGAATTCAATGGCACTCACGCTTTGAATGTTAGAGGGGAACCCGATGCTAAAGACAAGCTTGTGGGGTACTATGACATGTAGGAGCTACAGGGTATTGTTGTAAGGCCTTATTTGCACAAAATAAAAGCTTGCATTTTTGCCTCATGAAGCCCATGGAAAAATGAAGAGCTAGGGGTGCCTTTCTATAGGGGAACACGCTCCTTCATGCATGGGAAGGCTTGGAGTATGGTATAGCCAACCATGTACCCTAAGGGTTAACTCCATCTCGCTTGAGAAAAAAGTGGGTCAAACGCATACATGAATCTTAATTTGTCGGCTAGACTAAGGCAAACTCAAGCATCACTTTAGTAAAGTAATAGAATAGGGAGCCCAACACCACCAAACCACTTTGGTAACTACCATCTAACCAAAACCACATGCTGGAATACTACTTACCATTTTTTGCAAACCATTGCCCAATTCCATATGGTATTATAGCAACCCATAGTTTTCTCTCAACCCCTTTTTGACCTTAGCCCACTGAATTTATTTTGACCCTTGCCCTTATAATATAATATAAGCCTTAGCCTAGTTATATTTAAGTAATTTTGGTGAGGATTGTTTCAATACAGGTTAGGAGGGATCTTACGTAAGAATACAGAGGCAATAGCATTTGAGAGACACTCAGGTAAAAAGACATGGAAATACATTGTCAATAAAGTGGGCAACATCAGCTTATTTGTAGTTGGTTTTATGTCAGGAGTGATGATAGGGGACTTAAGTACTTTCTCTCAAAGCCCAATTTTCTTCCAAAGCAAAGAAGATGATTACTTACTTTGTCGAATTATGGTTTTGAGATTGCACACAACAAAGGAAAGGACAATGTGGTTTGTAGGTTCGTTATCTACTAGGATATGTGAATATGTGTTCATTGTGGCGAGAGATTTATAGGGATTGGATTATGGATATCTAGGAAGAGTGTTTGCTTGTTGATCCTCGAGGGGGCAGCCCATGTGGGTGAGAAATATAGCAAGGGGGCTACTTTACTACAAGGATAGAGTTATATTCTGCCTACTTTAGCATTCAATCTAAAAGTATTGGAACAGAGGCATTGTTCTCCAAAGGCAAAGCTGGCATTTGGGTGTTTTCAGCCCTTTGGTATAGCGAGGAAAAGGAAACACTAAAAACGAATGTGGAAAGATGTACCTAGGTATCTAGATGCATGACATTTCAACTTCACAAAGATCCCAATTAATGCCTTTAAACATGGAGTATACAACATCAATAATGGCATTTGAATTGATGGAAAGTGTGTTCAAGCTATGCATGGGATGCCACAAAACTTGTGATGAGTGATATAGATGTTAAAATTTTTAAGTGTATTTTGGAGATCACTTTTTGAAAGTATGGGCCCCAAGTTCACACCAAGTTCAAAGGTGACTCATATGACATCAATGATGGCAATTGACCTCATGGAAAGTGTGCTCAAGTCACATGGAATGCGGCCGAAAATTGTGAGCGATAGCAATGTCAAATTATTCATTCTCTGAAGATGAAAATGTAAAAGTCCTTGTATGGAAGGGTGCTTTAAAATTTTTAAAAAGAGAATATTGGACCACTTACACCAGTAATTGGGCTTGTAGATAGGTATGATTTTGTGCTGTGGAAAGTGAGAGAAGCCTCCAAGCTCCCAATTTCTCCACACCCACTTCTTCTTGAATTCAATGCCACTTGCGCTTTGAACGTAGAGGGAATCCCGATGATATGGACAAGCTTGTGGGGCATGGAGTATACATCAATAATGGCATTTGAATTGATGGAAAGTGTGTTCAAGCTATGCATGGGATGCCACAAAACTTGTGATGAGTGATATAGATGTTAAAATTTTTAAGTGTATTTTGGAGATCACTTTTTGAAAGTATGGGCCCCAAGTCACATCAAGTTCAAAGGTGACTCATATGACATCAATGACGGCAATTGACCTCATGGAATTGTGCTCAAGTCGCATGGAATGCGGCTGAAAATTGTGAGCGATAGCAAGTAATAGAATAGGGAGCCCAACACCACCAAACCACTTTGGTAACTACCATCTAACCAAAACCACATGCTGGAATACTACTTACCATTTTTTACAAACCATTGCCCAATTCCATATGGTATTATAGCAACCCATAGTTTTCTCTCAACCCCTTTTTGACCTTAGCCCACTGAATTTATTTTGACCCTTGCCCTTATAATATAATATAAGCCTTAGCCTAGTTATATTTAAGTAATTTTGGTGAGGATTGTTTCAATACAGGTTAGGAGGGATCTTACGTAAGAATACAGAGGCAATAGCATTTGAGAGACACTCAGGTAAAAAGACATGGAAATACATTGTCAATAAAGTGGGCAACATCAGCTTATTTGTAGTTGGTTTTATGTCAGGAGTGATGATAGGGGACTTAAGTACTTTCTCTCAAAGCCCAATTTTCTTCCAAAGCAAAGAAGATGATTACTTACTTTGTCGAATTATGGTTTTGAGATTGCACACAACAAAGGAAAGGACAATGTGGTTTGTAGGTTCGTTATCTACTAGGATATGTGAATATGTGTTCATTGTGGCGAGAGATTTATAGGGATTGGATTATGGATATCTAGGAAGAGTGTTTGCTTGTTGATCCTCGAGGGGGCAGCCCATGTGGGTGAGAAATATAGCAAGGGGGCTACTTTACTACAAGGATAGAGTTATATTCTGCCTACTTTAGCATTCAATCTAAAAGTATTGGAACAGAGGCATTGTTCTCCAAAGGCAAAGCTGGCATTTGGGTGTTTTCAGCCCTTTGGTATAGCGAGGAAAAGGAAACACTAAAAACGAATGTGGAAAGATGTACCTAGGTATCTAGATGCATGACATTTCAACTTCACAAAGATCCCAATTAATGCCTTTAAACATGGAGTATACAACATCAATAATGGCATTTGAATTGATGGAAAGTGTGTTCAAGCTATGCATGGGATGCCACAAAACTTGTGATGAGTGATATAGATGTTAAAATTTTTAAGTGTATTTTGGAGATCACTTTTTGAAAGTATGGGCCCCAAGTTCACACCAAGTTCAAAGGTGACTCATATGACATCAATGATGGCAATTGACCTCATGGAAAGTGTGCTCAAGTCACATGGAATGCGGCCGAAAATTGTGAGCGATAGCAATGTCAAATTATTCATTCTCTGAAGATGAAAATGTAAAAGTCCTTGTATGGAAGGGTGCTTTAAAATTTTTAAAAAGAGAATATTGGACCACTTACACCAGTAATTGGGCTTGTAGATAGGTATGATTTTGTGCTGTGGAAAGTGAGAGAAGCCTCCAAGCTCCCAATTTCTCCACACCCACTTCTTCTTGAATTCAATGCCACTTGCGCTTTGAACGTAGAGGGAATCCCGATGATATGGACAAGCTTGTGGGGCATGGAGTATACATCAATAATGGCATTTGAATTGATGGAAAGTGTGTTCAAGCTATGCATGGGATGCCACAAAACTTGTGATGAGTGATATAGATGTTAAAATTTTTAAGTGTATTTTGGAGATCACTTTTTGAAAGTATGGGCCCCAAGTCACATCAAGTTCAAAGGTGACTCATATGACATCAATGACGGCAATTGACCTCATGGAAAGTGTGCTCAAGTCGCATGGAATGCGGCTGAAAATTGTGAGCGATAGCAATGTCAAATTATTCATTCTCTGAAGATGAAAATGTAAAAGTTCTTGTATGGAAGGGTGCTTTAAAATTTTGAAAAAGAGAATATTGGACCACTTACACCAGTAATTGGGCTTGTAGATAGGTATGATTTTGTGCTGTAGCAAGTGAGAGAAGCCTCCAAGCTCCCAATTTCTCCACACGCACTTCTTCTTGAATTCAATGCCACTTGCGCTTTGAACGTAGAGGGAAACCCGATGATATGGACAAGCTTGTGGGGTACTATGACATGTAGGAGTTACAAGGTATTGTTGTAAGGCCTTAATTGCTCAAAATAAAAGCTTGCACTTTTGCCTCATGAAGCCCATGGGAAAATGAAGAGCTACGCATGCCTTTCTATAGGGGAACATGCTCCTTCATGCATGGAAAGGCTCGGGTATGGTATAGCCAACCATGTACCCTAAGGGTTAACTCCATCTCCCGTGAGAAAAAGGGGTCAAACGCGTGCATGAATCTTAATTTGTGGGCTAGAGTAATGCGAACTCAAGAATCACGTAGTAAAGTATTAGAATAAGGAACCCGACACCACCAAACCACTCGATGATCAGAGTTTCTTATTATTTTATAGATCTTTGACCAAGTCAACTTATCTGTATAATTTACTAATTATGGTATACATGCACATAGTACAATTCTTACGTTTGTATTTCTAAAATCAATATTAGGGCCAAACTAAAATTTCCTAATGTTCCAACAAAATATGCCTCAAAATTCCCCATGGCTTTTTCTTTTTTATTGTGAGGGTCTTGGTGCAAAACAAAAAATACTTTTATCACTTTCTCTCCTAAAAAATTACTAGTATTGCACATAAACTTTATTACAGGTTAGGAGGGATCTTACATAAGATCACAGAGGTAATAGCATTTGAGAGACACTCAAGTAAAAACTTATGGAAATACATGTGAATAAAGTGGCAGCATTAGCTTATTTGTAGTTGGTTTTATGTAAGGAGTGATGATAGGGCACTCAAGTACTTTCTCTCATAGCCCAATTTGCCTCCAATGCAAAGAAGATGGTTACTTACTTTGCCGAATTGTGGTTTTGAGATTGCATACAACAAAGGAAAGGACAATGTGGTTCGTAGATTCGTTATCTACTAGGATATGTGCTTTGAAATTTTGAAAAAGAGAATATTGGACCACTTACACCAGTAATTGGTCTTGTAGATATGTATGATTTTGTGCTATGGGAAGTGAGAGAAGCCTCCAAGCTCCCAATTTCTCCACACCCACTTCTTCTTGAATTCAATGCCACTTGCGCTTTGAATGTCAAGGGGAACCCTATGATATGAACAAGCTTGTGGGGTACTATGACATGTAGTAGTTACAAGGTAGTTTTGTAAGGCCTTAATTGCACAAAATACAAGCTTGCATTTTTGCCTCATGAAGCCCATGGGAGATTGAAGAGCTACGGGTGCCTTTCTATAGGGGAACAGGCTCCTTCATGCATGGGAAGGCTCGGAGTATGGTATAGCCAACCATGTACCCTAGGGTTTAACTCCATCTCGCTTGAGAAAAGGGGATCAAACGCGTGCATGAATCTTTATTTGTGGGCTAGTAGACTAGGATCCCGACATGACCAAACCACTTTGGTAACTACCATCTAACCAAAACCACAATCTACAATACTACTTACCATTTTTCACAAACCATTGCCCAATTCCATATGGTATTATAGCAACCCATAGTTTTCTCTCAACCCCTTTTTAACCTTAGCCCACAACCCACTGAATTTATTTTGACCCTTCCCCTTATTATATAATATAAGCCTACCTAGGTATATTTAAATAATTTTGGTGAGGTTTGTTCCAATACCTTCTAAGCCAATGACCTGGAATCTAGGGTAAATCCTACCTTTCAAATTTTTTAAGGACAATGTTAGTTTCCCTAAATTCCCTTGTTTACTAGGTTTTTCAATTCATATACATTAGGATCTCTCTTTCCAAGAGATTCTTGATCATCAGAGTTGCTCATTATTTTATTTATCTTTGACCGAGTCAACTTATCTACATAATTTACTAATTATGGTATACATGCACATAGTATAATTCTTACGTTTGTATTTCTAAAATCAATATTAGGGCCAAATTAAAATTTCCTAATGTTTCAACAAAATATGCCTCATAATTCCCCATGGCTTTTTCTTTTTTACTATGGGGGTCTTGGTGCAAAATGAAAAATACTTTGATCAATTTCTCTCCTAAAAAATTACTACTTGGAATTTATTGCACATAAACTTTTTTAAAGGTTAGGAGGGATCTTACATAAGATCCAAGAGGTAAGAGCATTTAAGAGACACTCAGGTAAAAAGACATGGAAATACATGTGAATAAAGTGGCAGCATTAGCTTCTTTGTAGTTGGTTTTATGTAAGGAGTGATGATAGGGCTCTCAAGTACTTTCTCTTATAGCCCAATTTTCCTCCAACCAAAGCAAAGAAGATGGTTACTTATTTTGCCGCATTGTGGTTTTGAGATTGCATACAACAAAGGAAAGGACAATGTGGTTTGTAGATTTGTTATCTACTAGGATATGCGGATATGTGTTCATTGTGGCAAGACATTAATCCGGATTAGATTATGGATATCTAGGAGGAGTATTTGCTTGTTGAGCCTCGAGGGGGTAGCCCATGTGGCTCAGAAATTATAGCAAGGGGGTTACTTTACTACAAGGATAGTGTATCCTCTACCTACTTTAGCATTCAATCGAAAAGTATTGGAAGAGATGCATTGTTCTCCAAAGGCATAGCTGGCATTTGGGTGTTTTCAGCCCTTTGGTATAGCGAGGAAAAGGAAACTCTAAAAATGAATGTGGAAAGACGTACCTAGGTATCTAAATGCACGCCATTTCAACTCAACAAAGATCCCACACATAAGCCCGATGGGTTTCTTTAGCCCGTACCAAATTTGGAAGGAAGATAGACTTGCATTACTATGGGCCTTCCTCATACAAGGAGGGGATGGGAAACCAATGATGTGAGAAGGGGATGGGATATCATTTATATGTTGATGGATAGGTTGCCGAAGATATCCCAATTTATGACTTCAAACATGAAGTATACAACATCGATAACTGCAATTGAATGCATGGAAATTGTGTTTAAGCTGTGCATGGGATGCCACAAAACTTGTGATGAGTGATATAGATGTTAAAATTTTTAAGTGTATTTTGGAGATCACTTTTTGAAAGTATGGGCCCCAAGTTTACACCAAGTTTAAAGGTGACTTATATGACATCAATGATGGCAATTGAACTCATGGAAACTGTGCTCAAGTCGCATGGAATACGGCTGAAAATTGTGAGTGATAGCAATGTCAAATTATTCATTCTCTGAAGTGGAAAAGGTAAAAAATCTTGTATGGAAGGGTACTTTAAAATTTTGAAAAAGAGAATATTGGACCACTTACACAAGTAATTGGGCTTGTAGATAGGTATGATTTTGTGCTGTAGGAAGTGAGCGAAGCCTCCAAGCTCCCAATTTCTCCGCACCCACTTCTTCTTGAATTCAATGGCACTCACGCTTTGAATGTTAGAGGGGAACCCGATGCTAAAGACAAGCTTGTGGGGTACTATGACATGTAGGAGCTACAGGGTATTGTTGTAAGGCCTTATTTGCACAAAATAAAAGCTTGCATTTTTGCCTCATGAAGCCCATGGAAAAATGAAGAGCTAGGGGTGCCTTTCTATAGGGGAACACGCTCCTTCATGCATGGGAAGGCTTGGAGTATGGTATAGCCAACCATGTACCCTAAGGGTTAACTCCATCTCGCTTGAGAAAAAAGTGGGTCAAACGCATACATGAATCTTAATTTGTCGGCTAGACTAAGGCAAACTCAAGCATCACTTTAGTAAAGTAATAGAATAGGGAGCCCAACACCACCAAACCACTTTGGTAACTACCATCTAACCAAAACCACATGCTGGAATACTACTTACCATTTTTTGCAAACCATTGCCCAATTCCATATGGTATTATAGCAACCCATAGTTTTCTCTCAACCCCTTTTTGACCTTAGCCCACTGAATTTATTTTGACCCTTGCCCTTATAATATAATATAAGCCTTAGCCTAGTTATATTTAAGTAATTTTGGTGAGGATTGTTTCAATACAGGTTAGGAGGGATCTTACGTAAGAATACAGAGGCAATAGCATTTGAGAGACACTCAGGTAAAAAGACATGGAAATACATTGTCAATAAAGTGGGCAACATCAGCTTATTTGTAGTTGGTTTTATGTCAGGAGTGATGATAGGGGACTTAAGTACTTTCTCTCAAAGCCCAATTTTCTTCCAAAGCAAAGAAGATGATTACTTACTTTGTCGAATTATGGTTTTGAGATTGCACACAACAAAGGAAAGGACAATGTGGTTTGTAGGTTCGTTATCTACTAGGATATGTGAATATGTGTTCATTGTGGCGAGAGATTTATAGGGATTGGATTATGGATATCTAGGAAGAGTGTTTGCTTGTTGATCCTCGAGGGGGCAGCCCATGTGGGTGAGAAATATAGCAAGGGGGCTACTTTACTACAAGGATAGAGTTATATTCTGCCTACTTTAGCATTCAATCTAAAAGTATTGGAACAGAGGCATTGTTCTCCAAAGGCAAAGCTGGCATTTGGGTGTTTTCAGCCCTTTGGTATAGCGAGGAAAAGGAAACACTAAAAACGAATGTGGAAAGATGTACCTAGGTATCTAGATGCATGACATTTCAACTTCACAAAGATCCCAATTAATGCCTTTAAACATGGAGTATACAACATCAATAATGGCATTTGAATTGATGGAAAGTGTGTTCAAGCTATGCATGGGATGCCACAAAACTTGTGATGAGTGATATAGATGTTAAAATTTTTAAGTGTATTTTGGAGATCACTTTTTGAAAGTATGGGCCCCAAGTTCACACCAAGTTCAAAGGTGACTCATATGACATCAATGATGGCAATTGACCTCATGGAAAGTGTGCTCAAGTCACATGGAATGCGGCCGAAAATTGTGAGCGATAGCAATGTCAAATTATTCATTCTCTGAAGATGAAAATGTAAAAGTCCTTGTATGGAAGGGTGCTTTAAAATTTTTAAAAAGAGAATATTGGACCACTTACACCAGTAATTGGGCTTGTAGATAGGTATGATTTTGTGCTGTGGAAAGTGAGAGAAGCCTCCAAGCTCCCAATTTCTCCACACCCACTTCTTCTTGAATTCAATGCCACTTGCGCTTTGAACGTAGAGGGAATCCCGATGATATGGACAAGCTTGTGGGGCATGGAGTATACATCAATAATGGCATTTGAATTGATGGAAAGTGTGTTCAAGCTATGCATGGGATGCCACAAAACTTGTGATGAGTGATATAGATGTTAAAATTTTTAAGTGTATTTTGGAGATCACTTTTTGAAAGTATGGGCCCCAAGTCACATCAAGTTCAAAGGTGACTCATATGACATCAATGACGGCAATTGACCTCATGGAATTGTGCTCAAGTCGCATGGAATGCGGCTGAAAATTGTGAGCGATAGCAAGTAATAGAATAGGGAGCCCAACACCACCAAACCACTTTGGTAACTACCATCTAACCAAAACCACATGCTGGAATACTACTTACCATTTTTTACAAACCATTGCCCAATTCCATATGGTATTATAGCAACCCATAGTTTTCTCTCAACCCCTTTTTGACCTTAGCCCACTGAATTTATTTTGACCCTTGCCCTTATAATATAATATAAGCCTTAGCCTAGTTATATTTAAGTAATTTTGGTGAGGATTGTTTCAATACAGGTTAGGAGGGATCTTACGTAAGAATACAGAGGCAATAGCATTTGAGAGACACTCAGGTAAAAAGACATGGAAATACATTGTCAATAAAGTGGGCAACATCAGCTTATTTGTAGTTGGTTTTATGTCAGGAGTGATGATAGGGGACTTAAGTACTTTCTCTCAAAGCCCAATTTTCTTCCAAAGCAAAGAAGATGATTACTTACTTTGTCGAATTATGGTTTTGAGATTGCACACAACAAAGGAAAGGACAATGTGGTTTGTAGGTTCGTTATCTACTAGGATATGTGAATATGTGTTCATTGTGACGAGAGATTTATAGGGATTGGATTATGGATATCTAGGAAGAGTGTTTGCTTGTTGATCCTCGAGGGGGCAGCCCATGTGGGTGAGAAATATAGCAAGGGGGCTACTTTACTACAAGGATAGAGTTATATTCTGCCTACTTTAGCATTCAATCTAAAAGTATTGGAACAGAGGCATTGTTCTCCAAAGGCAAAGCTGGCATTTGGGTGTTTTCAGCCCTTTGGTATAGCGAGGAAAAGGAAACACTAAAAACGAATGTGGAAAGATGTACCTAGGTATCTAGATGCATGACATTTCAACTTCACAAAGATCCCAATTAATGCCTTTAAACATGGAGTATACAACATCAATAATGGCATTTGAATTGATGGAAAGTGTGTTCAAGCTATGCATGGGATGCCACAAAACTTGTGATGAGTGATATAGATGTTAAAATTTTTAAGTGTATTTTGGAGATCACTTTTTGAAAGTATGGGCCCCAAGTTCACACCAAGTTCAAAGGTGACTCATATGACATCAATGATGGCAATTGACCTCATGGAAAGTGTGCTCAAGTCACATGGAATGCGGCCGAAAATTGTGAGCGATAGCAATGTCAAATTATTCATTCTCTGAAGATGAAAATGTAAAAGTCCTTGTATGGAAGGGTGCTTTAAAATTTTTAAAAAGAGAATATTGGACCACTTACACCAGTAATTGGGCTTGTAGATAGGTATGATTTTGTGCTGTGGAAAGTGAGAGAAGCCTCCAAGCTCCCAATTTCTCCACACCCACTTCTTCTTGAATTCAATGCCACTTGCGCTTTGAACGTAGAGGGAATCCCGATGATATGGACAAGCTTGTGGGGCATGGAGTATACATCAATAATGGCATTTGAATTGATGGAAAGTGTGTTCAAGCTATGCATGGGATGCCACAAAACTTGTGATGAGTGATATAGATGTTAAAATTTTTAAGTGTATTTTGGAGATCACTTTTTGAAAGTATGGGCCCCAAGTCACATCAAGTTCAAAGGTGACTCATATGACATCAATGACGGCAATTGACCTCATGGAAAGTGTGCTCAAGTCGCATGGAATGCGGCTGAAAATTGTGAGCGATAGCAATGTCAAATTATTCATTCTCTGAAGATGAAAATGTAAAAGTTCTTGTATGGAAGGGTGCTTTAAAATTTTGAAAAAGAGAATATTGGACCACTTACACCAGTAATTGGGCTTGTAGATAGGTATGATTTTGTGCTGTAGCAAGTGAGAGAAGCCTCCAAGCTCCCAATTTCTCCACACGCACTTCTTCTTGAATTCAATGCCACTTGCGCTTTGAACGTAGAGGGAAACCCGATGATATGGACAAGCTTGTGGGGTACTATGACATGTAGGAGTTACAAGGTATTGTTGTAAGGCCTTAATTGCTCAAAATAAAAGCTTGCACTTTTGCCTCATGAAGCCCATGGGAAAATGAAGAGCTACGCATGCCTTTCTATAGGGGAACATGCTCCTTCATGCATGGAAAGGCTCGGGTATGGTATAGCCAACCATGTACCCTAAGGGTTAACTCCATCTCCCGTGAGAAAAAGGGGTCAAACGCGTGCATGAATCTTAATTTGTGGGCTAGAGTAATGCGAACTCAAGAATCACGTAGTAAAGTATTAGAATAAGGAACCCGACACCACCAAACCACTCGATGATCAGAGTTTCTTATTATTTTATAGATCTTTGACCAAGTCAACTTATCTGTATAATTTACTAATTATGGTATACATGCACATAGTACAATTCTTACGTTTGTATTTCTAAAATCAATATTAGGGCCAAACTAAAATTTCCTAATGTTCCAACAAAATATGCCTCAAAATTCCCCATGGCTTTTTCTTTTTTATTGTGAGGGTCTTGGTGCAAAACAAAAAATACTTTTATCACTTTCTCTCCTAAAAAATTACTAGTATTGCACATAAACTTTATTACAGGTTAGGAGGGATCTTACATAAGATCACAGAGGTAATAGCATTTGAGAGACACTCAAGTAAAAACTTATGGAAATACATGTGAATAAAGTGGCAGCATTAGCTTATTTGTAGTTGGTTTTATGTAAGGAGTGATGATAGGGCACTCAAGTACTTTCTCTCATAGCCCAATTTGCCTCCAATGCAAAGAAGATGGTTACTTACTTTGCCGAATTGTGGTTTTGAGATTGCATACAACAAAGGAAAGGACAATGTGGTTCGTAGATTCGTTATCTACTAGGATATGTGCTTTGAAATTTTGAAAAAGAGAATATTGGACCACTTACACCAGTAATTGGTCTTGTAGATATGTATGATTTTGTGCTATGGGAAGTGAGAGAAGCCTCCAAGCTCCCAATTTCTCCACACCCACTTCTTCTTGAATTCAATGCCACTTGCGCTTTGAATGTCAAGGGGAACCCTATGATATGAACAAGCTTGTGGGGTACTATGACATGTAGTTCTCAACCCCTTTTTAACCTTAGCCCACAACCCACTGAATTTATTTTGACCCTTCCCCTTATTATATAATATAAGCCTACCTAGGTATATTTAAATAATTTTGGTGAGGTTTGTTCCAATACCTTCTAAGCCAATGACCTGGAATCTAGGGTAAATCCTACCTTTCAAATTTTTTAAGGACAATGTAAGTTTCCCTAAATTCCCTTGTTTACTAGGTTTTTCAATTCATATACATTAGGATCTCTCTTTCCAAGAGATTCTTGATCATCAGAGTTGCTCATTATTTTATTTATCTTTGACCGAGTCAACTTATCTACATAATTTACTAATTATGGTATACATGCACATAGTATAATTCTTACGTTTGTATTTCTAAAATCAATATTAGGGCCAAATTAAAATTTCCTAATGTTTCAACAAAATATGCCTCATAATTCCCCATGGCTTTTTCTTTTTTACTATGGGGGTCTTGGTGCAAAATGAAAAATACTTTGATCAATTTCTCTCCTAAAAAATTACTACTTGGAATTTATTGCACATAAACTTTTTTAAAGGTTAGGAGGGATCTTACATAAGATCAAAGAGGTAAGAGCATTTAAGAGACACTCAGGTAAAAAGACATGGAAATACATGTGAATAAAGTGGCAGCATTAGCTTCTTTGTAGTTGGTTTTATGTAAGGAGTGATGATAGGGCTCTCAAGTACTTTCTCTTATAGCCCAATTTTCCTCCAAAGCAAAGAAGATGGTTACTTATTTTGCCGCATTGTGGTTTTGAGATTGCATACAACAAAGGAAAGGACAATGTGGTTTGTAGATTTGTTATCTACTAGGATATGCGGATATGTGTTCATTGTGGCAAGACATTAATCCGGATTAGATTATGGATATCTAGGAGGAGTATTTGCTTGTTGAGCCTCGAGGGGGTAGCCCATGTGGCTCAGAAATTATAGCAAGGGGGTTACTTTACTACAAGGATAGTGTATCCTCTACCTACTTTAGCATTCAATCGAAAAGTATTGGAAGAGATGCATTGTTCTCCAAAGGCATAGCTGGCATTTGGGTGTTTTCAGCCCTTTGGTATAGCGAGGAAAAGGAAACTCTAAAAATGAATGTGGAAAGACGTACCTAGGTATCTAAATGCACGCCATTTCAACTCAACAAAGATCCCACACATAAGCCCGATGGGTTTCTTTAGCCCGTACCAAATTTGGAAGGAAGATAGACTTGCATTACTATGGGCCTTCCTCATACAAGGAGGGGATGGGAAACCAATGATGTGAGAAGGGGATGGGATATCATTTATATGTTGATGGATAGGTTGCCGAAGATATCCCAATTTATGACTTCAAACATGAAGTATACAACATCGATAACTGCAATTGAATGCATGGAAATTGTGTTTAAGCTGTGCATGGGATGCCACAAAACTTGTGATGAGTGATATAGATGTTAAAATTTTTAAGTGTATTTTGGAGATCACTTTTTGAAAGTATGGGCCCCAAGTTTACACCAAGTTTAAAGGTGACTTATATGACATCAATGATGGCAATTGAACTCATGGAAACTGTGCTCAAGTCGCATGGAATACGGCTGAAAATTGTGAGTGATAGCAATGTCAAATTATTCATTCTCTGAAGTGGAAAAGGTAAAAAATCTTGTATGGAAGGGTACTTTAAAATTTTGAAAAAGAGAATATTGGACCACTTACACAAGTAATTGGGCTTGTAGATAGGTATGATTTTGTGCTGTAGGAAGTGAGCGAAGCCTCCAAGCTCCCAATTTCTCCGCACCCACTTCTTCTTGAATTCAATGGCACTCACGCTTTGAATGTTAGAGGGGAACCCGATGCTAAAGACAAGCTTGTGGGGTACTATGACATGTAGGAGCTACAGGGTATTGTTGTAAGGCCTTATTTGCACAAAATAAAAGCTTGCATTTTTGCCTCATGAAGCCCATGGAAAAATGAAGAGCTAGGGGTGCCTTTCTATAGGGGAACACGCTCCTTCATGCATGGGAAGGCTTGGAGTATGGTATAGCCAACCATGTACCCTAAGGGTTAACTCCATCTCGCTTGAGAAAAAAGTGGGTCAAACGCATACATGAATCTTAATTTGTCGGCTAGACTAAGGCAAACTCAAGCATCACTTTAGTAAAGTAATAGAATAGGGAGCCCAACACCACCAAACCACTTTGGTAACTACCATCTAACCAAAACCACATGCTGGAATACTACTTACCATTTTTTGCAAACCATTGCCCAATTCCATATGGTATTATAGCAACCCATAGTTTTCTCTCAACCCCTTTTTGACCTTAGCCCACTGAATTTATTTTGACCCTTGCCCTTATAATATAATATAAGCCTTAGCCTAGTTATATTTAAGTAATTTTGGTGAGGATTGTTTCAATACAGGTTAGGAGGGATCTTACGTAAGAATACAGAGGCAATAGCATTTGAGAGACACTCAGGTAAAAAGACATGGAAATACATTGTCAATAAAGTGGGCAACATCAGCTTATTTGTAGTTGGTTTTATGTCAGGAGTGATGATAGGGGACTTAAGTACTTTCTCTCAAAGCCCAATTTTCTTCCAAAGCAAAGAAGATGATTACTTACTTTGTCGAATT
The DNA here is from genome assembly GCF_041138505.1 of Cibotium barometz. Classification (NCBI taxonomy): domain Eukaryota; kingdom Viridiplantae; phylum Streptophyta; class Polypodiopsida; order Cyatheales; family Cibotiaceae; genus Cibotium; species Cibotium barometz. The sequence goes on along the minus strand of NC_141066.1, from coordinate 4,411,869 downwards.
ATGGTTTTGAGATTGCACACAACAAAGGAAAGGACAATGTGGTTTGTAGGTTCGTTATCTACTAGGATATGTGAATATGTGTTCATTGTGGCGAGAGATTTATAGGGATTGGATTATGGATATCTAGGAAGAGTGTTTGCTTGTTGATCCTCGAGGGGGCAGCCCATGTGGGTGAGAAATATAGCAAGGGGGCTACTTTACTACAAGGATAGAGTTATATTCTGCCTACTTTAGCATTCAATCTAAAAGTATTGGAACAGAGGCATTGTTCTCCAAAGGCAAAGCTGGCATTTGGGTGTTTTCAGCCCTTTGGTATAGCGAGGAAAAGGAAACACTAAAAACGAATGTGGAAAGATGTACCTAGGTATCTAGATGCATGACATTTTAACTTCACAAAGATCCCAATTAATGCCTTTAAACATGGAGTATACAACATCAATAATGGCATTTGAATTGATGGAAAGTGTGTTCGAGCTATGCATGGGATGCCACAAAACTTGTGATGAGTGATATAGATGTTAAAATTTTTAAGTGTATTTTGGAGATCACTTTTTGAAAGTATGGGCCCCAAGTTCACACCAAGTTCAAAGGTGACTCATATGACATCAATGATGGCAATTGACCTCATGGAAAGTGTGCTCAAGTCACATGGAATGCGGCCGAAAATTGTGAGCGATAGCAATGTCAAATTATTCATTCTCTGAAGATGAAAATGTAAAAGTCCTTGTATGGAAGGGTGCTTTAAAATTTTTAAAAAGAGAATATTGGACCACTCACACCAGTAATTGGGCTTGTAGATAGGTATGATTTTGTGCTGTGGAAAGTGAGAGAAGCCTCCAAGCTCCCAATTTCTCCACACCCACTTCTTCTTGAATTCAATGCCACTTGCGCTTTGAACGTAGAGGGAATCCCGATGATATGGACAAGCTTGTGGGGCATGGAGTATACATCAATAATGGCATTTGAATTGATGGAAAGTGTGTTCAAGCTATGCATGGGATGCCACAAAACTTGTGATGAGTGATATAGATGTTAAAATTTTTAACTGTATTTTGGAGATCACTTTTTGAAAGTATGGGCCCCAAGTCACATCAAGTTCAAAGGTGACTCATATGACATCAATGACGGCAATTGACCTCATGGAAAGTGTGCTCAAGTCGCATGGAATGCGGCTGAAAATTGTGAGCGATAGCAAGTAATAGAATAGGGAGCCCAACACCACCAAACCACTTTGGTAACTACCATCTAACCAAAACCACATGCTGGAATACTACTTACCATTTTTTACAAACCATTGCCCAATTCCATATGGTATTATAGCAACCCATAGTTTTCTCTCAACCCCTTTTTGACCTTAGCCCACTGAATTTATTTTGACCCTTGCCCTTATAATATAATATAAGCCTTAGCCTAGTTATATTTAAGTAATTTTGGTGAGGATTGTTTCAATACAGGTTAGGAGGGATCTTACGTAAGAATACAGAGGCAATAGCATTTGAGAGACACTCGGGTAAAAAGACATGGAAATACATTGTCAATAAAGTGGGCAACATCAGCTTATTTGTAGTTGGTTTTATGTCAGGAGTGATGATAGGGGACTTAAGTACTTTCTCTCAAAGCCCAATTTTCTTCCAAAGCAAAGAAGATGATTACTTACTTTGTCGAATTATGGTTTTGAGATTGCACACAACAAAGGAAAGGACAATGTGGTTTGTAGGTTCGTTATCTACTAGGATATGTGAATATGTGTTCATTGTGACGAGAGATTTATAGGGATTGGATTATGGATATCTAGGAAGAGTGTTTGCTTGTTGATCCTCGAGGGGGCAGCCCATGTGGGTGAGAAATATAGCAAGGGGGCTACTTTACTACAAGGATAGAGTTATATTCTGCCTACTTTAGCATTCAATCTAAAAGTATTGGAACAGAGGCATTGTTCTCCAAAGGCAAAGCTGGCATTTGGGTGTTTTCAGCCCTTTGGTATAGCGAGGAAAAGGAAACACTAAAAACGAATGTGGAAAGATGTACCTAGGTATCTAGATGCATGACATTTCAACTTCACAAAGATCCCAATTAATGCCTTTAAACATGGAGTATACAACATCAATAATGGCATTTGAATTGATGGAAAGTGTGTTCAAGCTATGCATGGGATGCCACAAAACTTGTGATGAGTGATATAGATGTTAAAATTTTTAAGTGTATTTTGGAGATCACTTTTTGAAAGTATGGGCCCCAAGTTCACACCAAGTTCAAAGGTGACTCATATGACATCAATGATGGCAATTGACCTCATGGAAAGTGTGCTCAAGTCACATGGAATGCGGCCGAAAATTGTGAGCGATAGCAATGTCAAATTATTCATTCTCTGAAGATGAAAATGTAAAAGTCCTTGTATGGAAGGGTGCTTTAAAATTTTTAAAAAGAGAATATTGGACCACTTACACCAGTAATTGGGCTTGTAGATAGGTATGATTTTGTGCTGTGGAAAGTGAGAGAAGCCTCCAAGCTCCCAATTTCTCCACACCCACTTCTTCTTGAATTCAATGCCACTTGCGCTTTGAACGTAGAGGGAATCCCGATGATATGGACAAGCTTGTGGGGCATGGAGTATACATCAATAATGGCATTTGAATTGATGGAAAGTGTGTTCAAGCTATGCATGGGATGCCACAAAACTTGTGATGAGTGATATAGATGTTAAAATTTTTAAGTGTATTTTGGAGATCACTTTTTGAAAGTATGGGCCCCAAGTCACATCAAGTTCAAAGGTGACTCATATGACATCAATGACGGCAATTGACCTCATGGAAAGTGTGCTCAAGTCGCATGGAATGCGGCTGAAAATTGTGAGCGATAGCAATGTCAAATTATTCATTCTCTGAAGATGAAAATGTAAAAGTTCTTGTATGGAAGGGTGCTTTAAAATTTTGAAAAAGAGAATATTGGACCACTTACACCAGTAATTGGGCTTGTAGATAGGTATGATTTTGTGCTGTAGCAAGTGAGAGAAGCCTCCAAGCTCCCAATTTCTCCACACGCACTTCTTCTTGAATTCAATGCCACTTGCGCTTTGAACGTAGAGGGAAACCCGATGATATGGACAAGCTTGTGGGGTACTATGACATGTAGGAGTTACAAGGTATTGTTGTAAGGCCTTAATTGCTCAAAATAAAAGCTTGCACTTTTGCCTCATGAAGCCCATGGGAAAATGAAGAGCTACGCATGCCTTTCTATAGGGGAACATGCTCCTTCATGCATGGAAAGGCTCGGGTATGGTATAGCCAACCATGTACCCTAAGGGTTAACTCCATCTCCCGTGAGAAAAAGGGGTCAAACGCGTGCATGAATCTTAATTTGTGGGCTAGAGTAATGCGAACTCAAGAATCACGTAGTAAAGTATTAGAATAAGGAACCCGACACCACCAAACCACTCGATGATCAGAGTTTCTTATTATTTTATAGATCTTTGACCAAGTCAACTTATCTGTATAATTTACTAATTATGGTATACATGCACATAGTACAATTCTTACGTTTGTATTTCTAAAATCAATATTAGGGCCAAACTAAAATTTCCTAATGTTCCAACAAAATATGCCTCAAAATTCCCCATGGCTTTTTCTTTTTTATTGTGAGGGTCTTGGTGCAAAACAAAAAATACTTTTATCACTTTCTCTCCTAAAAAATTACTAGTATTGCACATAAACTTTATTACAGGTTAGGAGGGATCTTACATAAGATCACAGAGGTAATAGCATTTGAGAGACACTCAAGTAAAAACTTATGGAAATACATGTGAATAAAGTGGCAGCATTAGCTTATTTGTAGTTGGTTTTATGTAAGGAGTGATGATAGGGCACTCAAGTACTTTCTCTCATAGCCCAATTTGCCTCCAATGCAAAGAAGATGGTTACTTACTTTGCCGAATTGTGGTTTTGAGATTGCATACAACAAAGGAAAGGACAATGTGGTTCGTAGATTCGTTATCTACTAGGATATGTGCTTTGAAATTTTGAAAAAGAGAATATTGGACCACTTACACCAGTAATTGGTCTTGTAGATATGTATGATTTTGTGCTATGGGAAGTGAGAGAAGCCTCCAAGCTCCCAATTTCTCCACACCCACTTCTTCTTGAATTCAATGCCACTTGCGCTTTGAATGTCAAGGGGAACCCTATGATATGAACAAGCTTGTGGGGTACTATGACATGTAGTAGTTACAAGGTAGTTTTGTAAGGCCTTAATTGCACAAAATACAAGCTTGCATTTTTGCCTCATGAAGCCCATGGGAGATTGAAGAGCTACGGGTGCCTTTCTATAGGGGAACAGGCTCCTTCATGCATGGGAAGGCTCGGAGTATGGTATAGCCAACCATGTACCCTAGGGTTTAACTCCATCTCGCTTGAGAAAAGGGGATCAAACGCGTGCATGAATCTTTATTTGTGGGCTAGTAGACTAGGATCCCGACATGACCAAACCACTTTGGTAACTACCATCTAACCAAAACCACAATCTACAATACTACTTACCATTTTTCACAAACCATTGCCCAATTCCATATGGTATTATAGCAACCCATAGTTTTCTCTCAACCCCTTTTTAACCTTAGCCCACAACCCACTGAATTTATTTTGACCCTTCCCCTTATTATATAATATAAGCCTACCTAGGTATATTTAAATAATTTTGGTGAGGTTTGTTCCAATACCTTCTAAGCCAATGACCTGGAATCTAGGGTAAATCCTACCTTTCAAATTTTTTAAGGACAATGTTAGTTTCCCTAAATTCCCTTGTTTACTAGGTTTTTCAATTCATATACATTAGGATCTCTCTTTCCAAGAGATTCTTGATCATCAGAGTTGCTCATTATTTTATTTATCTTTGACCGAGTCAACTTATCTATATAATTTACTAATTATGGTATACATGCACATAGTATAATTCTTACGTTTGTATTTCTAAAATCAATATTAGGGCCAAATTAAAATTTCCTAATGTTTCAACAAAATATGCCTCATAATTCCCCATGGCTTTTTCTTTTTTACTATGGGGGTCTTGGTGCAAAATGAAAAATACTTTGATCAATTTCTCTCCTAAAAAATTACTACTTGGAATTTATTGCACATAAACTTTTTTAAAGGTTAGGAGGGATCTTACATAAGATCAAAGAGGTAAGAGCATTTAAGAGACACTCAGGTAAAAAGACATGGAAATACATGTGAATAAAGTGGCAGCATTAGCTTCTTTGTAGTTGGTTTTATGTAAGGAGTGATGATAGGGCTCTCAAGTACTTTCTCTTATAGCCCAATTTTCCTCCAAAGCAAAGAAGATGGTTACTTATTTTGCCGCATTGTGGTTTTGAGATTGCATACAACAAAGGAAAGGACAATGTGGTTTGTAGATTTGTTATCTACTAGGATATGCGGATATGTGTTCATTGTGGCAAGACATTAATCCGGATTAGATTATGGATATCTAGGAGGAGTATTTGCTTGTTGAGCCTCGAGGGGGTAGCCCATGTGGCTCAGAAATTATAGCAAGGGGGTTACTTTACTACAAGGATAGTGTATCCTCTACCTACTTTAGCATTCAATCGAAAAGTATTGGAAGAGATGCATTGTTCTCCAAAGGCATAGCTGGCATTTGGGTGTTTTCAGCCCTTTGGTATAGCGAGGAAAAGGAAACTCTAAAAATGAATGTGGAAAGACGTACCTAGGTATCTAAATGCACGCCATTTCAACTCAACAAAGATCCCACACATAAGCCCGATGGGTTTCTTTAGCCCGTACCAAATTTGGAAGGAAGATAGACTTGCATTACTATGGGCCTTCCTCATACAAGGAGGGGATGGGAAACCAATGATGTGAGAAGGGGATGGGATATCATTTATATGTTGATGGATAGGTTGCCGAAGATATCCCAATTTATGACTTCAAACATGAAGTATACAACATCGATAACTGCAATTGAATGCATGGAAATTGTGTTTAAGCTGTGCATGGGATGCCACAAAACTTGTGATGAGTGATATAGATGTTAAAATTTTTAAGTGTATTTTGGAGATCACTTTTTGAAAGTATGGGCCCCAAGTTTACACCAAGTTTAAAGGTGACTTATATGACATCAATGATGGCAATTGAACTCATGGAAACTGTGCTCAAGTCGCATGGAATACGGCTGAAAATTGTGAGTGATAGCAATGTCAAATTATTCATTCTCTGAAGTGGAAAAGGTAAAAAATCTTGTATGGAAGGGTACTTTAAAATTTTGAAAAAGAGAATATTGGACCACTTACACAAGTAATTGGGCTTGTAGATAGGTATGATTTTGTGCTGTAGGAAGTGAGCGAAGCCTCCAAGCTCCCAATTTCTCCGCACCCACTTCTTCTTGAATTCAATGGCACTCACGCTTTGAATGTTAGAGGGGAACCCGATGCTAAAGACAAGCTTGTGGGGTACTATGACATGTAGGAGCTACAGGGTATTGTTGTAAGGCCTTATTTGCACAAAATAAAAGCTTGCATTTTTGCCTCATGAAGCCCATGGAAAAATGAAGAGCTAGGGGTGCCTTTCTATAGGGGAACACGCTCCTTCATGCATGGGAAGGCTTGGAGTATGGTATAGCCAACCATGTACCCTAAGGGTTAACTCCATCTCGCTTGAGAAAAAAGTGGGTCAAACGCATACATGAATCTTAATTTGTCGGCTAGACTAAGGCAAACTCAAGCATCACTTTAGTAAAGTAATAGAATAGGGAGCCCAACACCACCAAACCACTTTGGTAACTACCATCTAACCAAAACCACATGCTGGAATACTACTTACCATTTTTTGCAAACCATTGCCCAATTCCATATGGTATTATAGCAACCCATAGTTTTCTCTCAACCCCTTTTTGACCTTAGCCCACTGAATTTATTTTGACCCTTGCCCTTATAATATAATATAAGCCTTAGCCTAGTTATATTTAAGTAATTTTGGTGAGGATTGTTTCAATACAGGTTAGGAGGGATCTTACGTAAGAATACAGAGGCAATAGCATTTGAGAGACACTCAGGTAAAAAGACATGGAAATACATTGTCAATAAAGTGGGCAACATCAGCTTATTTGTAGTTGGTTTTATGTCAGGAGTGATGATAGGGGACTTAAGTACTTTCTCTCAAAGCCCAATTTTCTTCCAAAGCAAAGAAGATGATTACTTACTTTGTCGAATTATGGTTTTGAGATTGCACACAACAAAGGAAAGGACAATGTGGTTTGTAGGTTCGTTATCTACTAGGATATGTGAATATGTGTTCATTGTGGCGAGAGATTTATAGGGATTGGATTATGGATATCTAGGAAGAGTGTTTGCTTGTTGATCCTCGAGGGGGCAGCCCATGTGGGTGAGAAATATAGCAAGGGGGCTACTTTACTACAAGGATAGAGTTATATTCTGCCTACTTTAGCATTCAATCTAAAAGTATTGGAACAGAGGCATTGTTCTCCAAAGGCAAAGCTGGCATTTGGGTGTTTTCAGCCCTTTGGTATAGCGAGGAAAAGGAAACACTAAAAACGAATGTGGAAAGATGTACCTAGGTATCTAGATGCATGACATTTCAACTTCACAAAGATCCCAATTAATGCCTTTAAACATGGAGTATACAACATCAATAATGGCATTTGAATTGATGGAAAGTGTGTTCAAGCTATGCATGGGATGCCACAAAACTTGTGATGAGTGATATAGATGTTAAAATTTTTAAGTGTATTTTGGAGATCACTTTTTGAAAGTATGGGCCCCAAGTTCACACCAAGTTCAAAGGTGACTCATATGACATCAATGATGGCAATTGACCTCATGGAAAGTGTGCTCAAGTCACATGGAATGCGGCCGAAAATTGTGAGCGATAGCAATGTCAAATTATTCATTCTCTGAAGATGAAAATGTAAAAGTCCTTGTATGGAAGGGTGCTTTAAAATTTTTAAAAAGAGAATATTGGACCACTTACACCAGTAATTGGGCTTGTAGATAGGTATGATTTTGTGCTGTGGAAAGTGAGAGAAGCCTCCAAGCTCCCAATTTCTCCACACCCACTTCTTCTTGAATTCAATGCCACTTGCGCTTTGAACGTAGAGGGAATCCCGATGATATGGACAAGCTTGTGGGGCATGGAGTATACATCAATAATGGCATTTGAATTGATGGAAAGTGTGTTCAAGCTATGCATGGGATGCCACAAAACTTGTGATGAGTGATATAGATGTTAAAATTTTTAAGTGTATTTTGGAGATCACTTTTTGAAAGTATGGGCCCCAAGTCACATCAAGTTCAAAGGTGACTCATATGACATCAATGACGGCAATTGACCTCATGGAATTGTGCTCAAGTCGCATGGAATGCGGCTGAAAATTGTGAGCGATAGCAAGTAATAGAATAGGGAGCCCAACACCACCAAACCACTTTGGTAACTACCATCTAACCAAAACCACATGCTGGAATACTACTTACCATTTTTTACAAACCATTGCCCAATTCCATATGGTATTATAGCAACCCATAGTTTTCTCTCAACCCCTTTTTGACCTTAGCCCACTGAATTTATTTTGACCCTTGCCCTTATAATATAATATAAGCCTTAGCCTAGTTATATTTAAGTAATTTTGGTGAGGATTGTTTCAATACAGGTTAGGAGGGATCTTACGTAAGAATACAGAGGCAATAGCATTTGAGAGACACTCAGGTAAAAAGACATGGAAATACATTGTCAATAAAGTGGGCAACATCAGCTTATTTGTAGTTGGTTTTATGTCAGGAGTGATGATAGGGGACTTAAGTACTTTCTCTCAAAGCCCAATTTTCTTCCAAAGCAAAGAAGATGATTACTTACTTTGTCGAATTATGGTTTTGAGATTGCACACAACAAAGGAAAGGACAATGTGGTTTGTAGGTTCGTTATCTACTAGGATATGTGAATATGTGTTCATTGTGGCGAGAGATTTATAGGGATTGGATTATGGATATCTAGGAAGAGTGTTTGCTTGTTGATCCTCGAGGGGGCAGCCCATGTGGGTGAGAAATATAGCAAGGGGGCTACTTTACTACAAGGATAGAGTTATATTCTGCCTACTTTAGCATTCAATCTAAAAGTATTGGAACAGAGGCATTGTTCTCCAAAGGCAAAGCTGGCATTTGGGTGTTTTCAGCCCTTTGGTATAGCGAGGAAAAGGAAACACTAAAAACGAATGTGGAAAGATGTACCTAGGTATCTAGATGCATGACATTTCAACTTCACAAAGATCCCAATTAATGCCTTTAAACATGGAGTATACAACATCAATAATGGCATTTGAATTGATGGAAAGTGTGTTCAAGCTATGCATGGGATGCCACAAAACTTGTGATGAGTGATATAGATGTTAAAATTTTTAAGTGTATTTTGGAGATCACTTTTTGAAAGTATGGGCCCCAAGTTCACACCAAGTTCAAAGGTGACTCATATGACATCAATGATGGCAATTGACCTCATGGAAAGTGTGCTCAAGTCACATGGAATGCGGCCGAAAATTGTGAGCGATAGCAATGTCAAATTATTCATTCTCTGAAGATGAAAATGTAAAAGTCCTTGTATGGAAGGGTGCTTTAAAATTTTTAAAAAGAGAATATTGGACCACTTACACCAGTAATTGGGCTTGTAGATAGGTATGATTTTGTGCTGTGGAAAGTGAGAGAAGCCTCCAAGCTCCCAATTTCTCCACACCCACTTCTTCTTGAATTCAATGCCACTTGCGCTTTGAACGTAGAGGGAATCCCGATGATATGGACAAGCTTGTGGGGCATGGAGTATACATCAATAATGGCATTTGAATTGATGGAAAGTGTGTTCAAGCTATGCATGGGATGCCACAAAACTTGTGATGAGTGATATAGATGTTAAAATTTTTAAGTGTATTTTGGAGATCACTTTTTGAAAGTATGGGCCCCAAGTCACATCAAGTTCAAAGGTGACTCATATGACATCAATGACGGCAATTGACCTCATGGAAAGTGTGCTCAAGTCGCATGGAATGCGGCTGAAAATTGTGAGCGATAGCAATGTTAAATTATTCATTCTCTGAAGATGAAAATGTAAAAGTTCTTGTATGGAAGGGTGCTTTAAAATTTTGAAAAAGAGAATATTGGACCACTTACACCAGTAATTGGGCTTGTAGATAGGTATGATTTTGTGCTGTAGCAAGTGAGAGAAGCCTCCAAGCTCCCAATTTCTCCACACGCACTTCTTCTTGAATTCAATGCCACTTGCGCTTTGAACGTAGAGGGAAACCCGATGATATGGACAAGCTTGTGGGGTACTATGACATGTAGGAGTTACAAGGTATTGTTGTAAGGCCTTAATTGCTCAAAATAAAAGCTTGCACTTTTGCCTCATGAAGCCCATGGGAAAATGAAGAGCTACGCATGCCTTTCTATAGGGGAACATGCTCCTTCATGCATGGAAAGGCTCGGGTATGGTATAGCCAACCATGTACCCTAAGGGTTAACTCCATCTCCCGTGAGAAAAAGGGGTCAAACGCGTGCATGAATCTTAATTTGTGGGCTAGAGTAATGCGAACTCAAGAATCACGTAGTAAAGTATTAGAATAAGGAACCCGACACCACCAAACCACTCGATGATCAGAGTTTCTTATTATTTTATAGATCTTTGACCAAGTCAACTTATCTGTATAATTTACTAATTATGGTATACATGCACATAGTACAATTCTTACGTTTGTATTTCTAAAATCAATATTAGGGCCAAACTAAAATTTCCTAATGTTCCAACAAAATATGCCTCAAAATTCCCCATGGCTTTTTCTTTTTTATTGTGAGGGTCTTGGTGCAAAACAAAAAATACTTTTATCACTTTCTCTCCTAAAAAATTACTAGTATTGCACATAAACTTTATTACAGGTTAGGAGGGATCTTACATAAGATCACAGAGGTAATAGCATTTGAGAGACACTCAAGTAAAAACTTATGGAAATACATGTGAATAAAGTGGCAGCATTAGCTTATTTGTAGTTGGTTTTATGTAAGGAGTGATGATAGGGCACTCAAGTACTTTCTCTCATAGCCCAATTTGCCTCCAATGCAAAGAAGATGGTTACTTACTTTGCCGAATTGTGGTTTTGAGATTGCATACAACAAAGGAAAGGACAATGTGGTTCGTAGATTCGTTATCTACTAGGATATGTGCTTTGAAATTTTGAAAAAGAGAATATTGGACCACTTACACCAGTAATTGGTCTTGTAGATATGTATGATTTTGTGCTATGGGAAGTGAGAGAAGCCTCCAAGCTCCCAATTTCTCCACACCCACTTCTTCTTGAATTCAATGCCACTTGCGCTTTGAATGTCAAGGGGAACCCTATGATATGAACAAGCTTGTGGGGTACTATGACATGTAGTAGTTACAAGGTAGTTTTGTAAGGCCTTAATTGCACAAAATACAAGCTTGCATTTTTGCCTCATGAAGCCCATGGGAGATTGAAGAGCTACGGGTGCCTTTCTATAGGGGAACAGGCTCCTTCATGCATGGGAAGGCTCGGAGTATGGTATAGCCAACCATGTACCCTAGGGTTTAACTCCATCTCGCTTGAGAAAAGGGGATCAAACGCGTGCATGAATCTTTATTTGTGGGCTAGTAGACTAGGATCCCGACATGACCAAACCACTTTGGTAACTACCATCTAACCAAAACCACAATCTACAATACTACTTACCATTTTTCACAAACCATTGCCCAATTCCATATGGTATTATAGCAACCCATAGTTTTCTCTCAACCCCTTTTTAACCTTAGCCCACAACCCACTGAATTTATTTTGACCCTTCCCCTTATTATATAATATAAGCCTACCTAGGTATATTTAAATAATTTTGGTGAGGTTTGTTCCAATACCTTCTAAGCCAATGACCTGGAATCTAGGGTAAATCCTACCTTTCAAATTTTTTAAGGACAATGTTAGTTTCCCTAAATTCCCTTGTTTACTAGGTTTTTCAATTCATATACATTAGGATCTCTCTTTCCAAGAGATTCTTGATCATCAGAGTTGCTCATTATTTTATTTATCTTTGACCGAGTCAACTTATCTACATAATTTACTAATTATGGTATACATGCACATAGTATAATTCTTACGTTTGTATTTCTAAAATCAATATTAGGGCCAAATTAAAATTTCCTAATGTTTCAACAAAATATGCCTCATAATTCCCCATGGCTTTTTCTTTTTTACTATGGGGGTCTTGGTGCAAAATGAAAAATACTTTGATCAATTTCTCTCCTAAAAAATTACTACTTGGAATTTATTGCACATAAACTTTTTTAAAGGTTAGGAGGGATCTTACATAAGATCCAAGAGGTAAGAGCATTTAAGAGACACTCAGGTAAAAAGACATGGAAATACATGTGAATAAAGTGGCAGCATTAGCTTCTTTGTAGTTGGTTTTATGTAAGGAGTGATGATAGGGCTCTCAAGTACTTTCTCTTATAGCCCAATTTTCCTCCAACCAAAGCAAAGAAGATGGTTACTTATTTTGCCGCATTGTGGTTTTGAGATTGCATACAACAAAGGAAAGGACAATGTGGTTTGTAGATTTGTTATCTACTAGGATATGCGGATATGTGTTCATTGTGGCAAGACATTAATCCGGATTAGATTATGGATATCTAGGAGGAGTATTTGCTTGTTGAGCCTCGAGGGGGTAGCCCATGTGGCTCAGAAATTATAGCAAGGGGGTTACTTTACTACAAGGATAGTGTATCCTCTACCTACTTTAGCATTCAATCGAAAAGTATTGGAAGAGATGCATTGTTCTCCAAAGGCATAGCTGGCATTTGGGTGTTTTCAGCCCTTTGGTATAGCGAGGAAAAGGAAACTCTAAAAATGAATGTGGAAAGACGTACCTAGGTATCTAAATGCACGCCATTTCAACTCAACAAAGATCCCACACATAAGCCCGATGGGTTTCTTTAGCCCGTACCAAATTTGGAAGGAAGATAGACTTGCATTACTATGGGCCTTCCTCATACAAGGAGGGGATGGGAAACCAATGATGTGAGAAGGGGATGGGATATCATTTATATGTTGATGGATAGGTTGCCGAAGATATCCCAATTTATGACTTCAAACATGAAGTATACAACATCGATAACTGCAATTGAATGCATGGAAATTGTGTTTAAGCTGTGCATGGGATGCCACAAAACTTGTGATGAGTGATATAGATGTTAAAATTTTTAAGTGTATTTTGGAGATCACTTTTTGAAAGTATGGGCCCCAAGTTTACACCAAGTTTAAAGGTGACTTATATGACATCAATGATGGCAATTGAACTCATGGAAACTGTGCTCAAGTCGCATGGAATACGGCTGAAAATTGTGAGTGATAGCAATGTCAAATTATTCATTCTCTGAAGTGGAAAAGGTAAAAAATCTTGTATGGAAGGGTACTTTAAAATTTTGAAAAAGAGAATATTGGACCACTTACACAAGTAATTGGGCTTGTAGATAGGTATGATTTTGTGCTGTAGGAAGTGAGCGAAGCCTCCAAGCTCCCAATTTCTCCGCACCCACTTCTTCTTGAATTCAATGGCACTCACGCTTTGAATGTTAGAGGGGAACCCGATGCTAAAGACAAGCTTGTGGGGTACTATGACATGTAGGAGCTACAGGGTATTGTTGTAAGGCCTTATTTGCACAAAATAAAAGCTTGCATTTTTGCCTCATGAAGCCCATGGAAAAATGAAGAGCTAGGGGTGCCTTTCTATAGGGGAACACGCTCCTTCATGCATGGGAAGGCTTGGAGTATGGTATAGCCAACCATGTACCCTAAGGGTTAACTCCATCTCGCTTGAGAAAAAAGTGGGTCAAACGCATACATGAATCTTAATTTGTCGGCTAGACTAAGGCAAACTCAAGCATCACTTTAGTAAAGTAATAGAATAGGGAGCCCAACACCACCAAACCACTTTGGTAACTACCATCTAACCAAAACCACATGCTGGAATACTACTTACCATTTTTTGCAAACCATTGCCCAATTCCATATGGTATTATAGCAACCCATAGTTTTCTCTCAACCCCTTTTTGACCTTAGCCCACTGAATTTATTTTGACCCTTGCCCTTATAATATAATATAAGCCTTAGCCTAGTTATATTTAAGTAATTTTGGTGAGGATTGTTTCAATACAGGTTAGGAGGGATCTTACGTAAGAATACAGAGGCAATAGCATTTGAGAGACACTCAGGTAAAAAGACATGGAAATACATTGTCAATAAAGTGGGCAACATCAGCTTATTTGTAGTTGGTTTTATGTCAGGAGTGATGATAGGGGACTTAAGTACTTTCTCTCAAAGCCCAATTTTCTTCCAAAGCAAAGAAGATGATTACTTACTTTGTCGAATTATGGTTTTGAGATTGCACACAACAAAGGAAAGGACAATGTGGTTTGTAGGTTCGTTATCTACTAGGATATGTGAATATGTGTTCATTGTGGCGAGAGATTTATAGGGATTGGATTATGGATATCTAGGAAGAGTGTTTGCTTGTTGATCCTCGAGGGGGCAGCCCATGTGGGTGAGAAATATAGCAAGGGGGCTACTTTACTACAAGGATAGAGTTATATTCTGCCTACTTTAGCATTCAATCTAAAAGTATTGGAACAGAGGCATTGTTCTCCAAAGGCAAAGCTGGCATTTGGGTGTTTTCAGCCCTTTGGTATAGCGAGGAAAAGGAAACACTAAAAACGAATGTGGAAAGATGTACCTAGGTATCTAGATGCATGACATTTCAACTTCACAAAGATCCCAATTAATGCCTTTAAACATGGAGTATACAACATCAATAATGGCATTTGAATTGATGGAAAGTGTGTTCAAGCTATGCATGGGATGCCACAAAACTTGTGATGAGTGATATAGATGTTAAAATTTTTAAGTGTATTTTGGAGATCACTTTTTGAAAGTATGGGCCCCAAGTTCACACCAAGTTCAAAGGTGACTCATATGACATCAATGATGGCAATTGACCTCATGGAAAGTGTGCTCAAGTCACATGGAATGCGGCCGAAAATTGTGAGCGATAGCAATGTCAAATTATTCATTCTCTGAAGATGAAAATGTAAAAGTCCTTGTATGGAAGGGTGCTTTAAAATTTTTAAAAAGAGAATATTGGACCACTTACACCAGTAATTGGGCTTGTAGATAGGTATGATTTTGTGCTGTGGAAAGTGAGAGAAGCCTCCAAGCTCCCAATTTCTCCACACCCACTTCTTCTTGAATTCAATGCCACTTGCGCTTTGAACGTAGAGGGAATCCCGATGATATGGACAAGCTTGTGGGGCATGGAGTATACATCAATAATGGCATTTGAATTGATGGAAAGTGTGTTCAAGCTATGCATGGGATGCCACAAAACTTGTGATGAGTGATATAGATGTTAAAATTTTTAAGTGTATTTTGGAGATCACTTTTTGAAAGTATGGGCCCCAAGTCACATCAAGTTCAAAGGTGACTCATATGACATCAATGACGGCAATTGACCTCATGGAAAGTGTGCTCAAGTCGCATGGAATGCGGCTGAAAATTGTGAGCGATAGCAAGTAATAGAATAGGGAGCCCAACACCACCAAACCACTTTGGTAACTACCATCTAACCAAAACCACATGCTGGAATACTACTTACCATTTTTTACAAACCATTGCCCAATTCCATATGGTATTATAGCAACCCATAGTTTTCTCTCAACCCCTTTTTGACCTTAGCCCACTGAATTTATTTTGACCCTTGCCCTTATAATATAATATAAGCCTTAGCCTAGTTATATTTAAGTAATTTTGGTGAGGATTGTTTCAATACAGGTTAGGAGGGATCTTACGTAAGAATACAGAGGCAATAGCATTTGAGAGACACTCAGGTAAAAAGACATGGAAATACATTGTCAATAAAGTGGGCAACATCAGCTTATTTGTAGTTGGTTTTATGTCAGGAGTGATGATAGGGGACTTAAGTACTTTCTCTCAAAGCCCAATTTTCTTCCAAAGCAAAGAAGATGATTACTTACTTTGTCGAATTATGGTTTTGAGATTGCACACAACAAAGGAAAGGACAATGTGGTTTGTAGGTTCGTTATCTACTAGGATATGTGAATATGTGTTCATTGTGGCGAGAGATTTATAGGGATTGGATTATGGATATCTAGGAAGAGTGTTTGCTTGTTGATCCTCGAGGGGGCAGCCCATGTGGGTGAGAAATATAGCAAGGGGGCTACTTTACTACAAGGATAGAGTTATATTCTGCCTACTTTAGCATTCAATCTAAAAGTATTGGAACAGAGGCATTGTTCTCCAAAGGCAAAGCTGGCATTTGGGTGTTTTCAGCCCTTTGGTATAGCGAGGAAAAGGAAACACTAAAAACGAATGTGGAAAGATGTACCTAGGTATCTAGATGCATGACATTTCAACTTCACAAAGATCCCAATTAATGCCTTTAAACATGGAGTATACAACATCAATAATGGCATTTGAATTGATGGAAAGTGTGTTCAAGCTATGCATGGGATGCCACAAAACTTGTGATGAGTGATATAGATGTTAAAATTTTTAAGTGTATTTTGGAGATCACTTTTTGAAAGTATGGGCCCCAAGTTCACACCAAGTTCAAAGGTGACTCATATGACATCAATGATGGCAATTGACCTCATGGAAAGTGTGCTCAAGTCACATGGAATGCGGCCGAAAATTGTGAGCGATAGCAATGTCAAATTATTCATTCTCTGAAGATGAAAATGTAAAAGTCCTTGTATGGAAGGGTGCTTTAAAATTTTTAAAAAGAGAATATTGGACCACTTACACCAGTAATTGGGCTTGTAGATAGGTATGATTTTGTGCTGTGGAAAGTGAGAGAAGCCTCCAAGCTCCCAATTTCTCCACACCCACTTCTTCTTGAATTCAATGCCACTTGCGCTTTGAACGTAGAGGGAATCCCGATGATATGGACAAGCTTGTGGGGCATGGAGTATACATCAATAATGGCATTTGAATTGATGGAAAGTGTGTTCAAGCTATGCATGGGATGCCACAAAACTTGTGATGAGTGATATAGATGTTAAAATTTTTAAGTGTATTTTGGAGATCACTTTTTGAAAGTATGGGCCCCAAGTCACATCAAGTTCAAAGGTGACTCATATGACATCAATGACGGCAATTGACCTCATGGAAAGTGTGCTCAAGTCGCATGGAATGCGGCTGAAAATTGTGAGCGATAGCAAGTAATAGAATAGGGAGCCCAACACCACCAAACCACTTTGGTAACTACCATCTAACCAAAACCACATGCTGGAATACTACTTACCATTTTTTACAAACCATTGCCCAATTCCATATGGTATTATAGCAACCCATAGTTTTCTCTCAACCCCTTTTTGACCTTAGCCCACTGAATTTATTTTGACCCTTGCCCTTATAATATAATATAAGCCTTAGCCTAGTTATATTTAAGTAATTTTGGTGAGGATTGTTTCAATACAGGTTAGGAGGGATCTTACGTAAGAATACAGAGGCAATAGCATTTGAGAGACACTCAGGTAAAAAGACATGGAAATACATTGTCAATAAAGTGGGCAACATCAGCTTATTTGTAGTTGGTTTTATGTCAGGAGTGATGATAGGGGACTTAAGTACTTTCTCTCAAAGCCCAATTTTCTTCCAAAGCAAAGAAGATGATTACTTACTTTGTCGAATTATGGTTTTGAGATTGCACACAACAAAGGAAAGGACAATGTGGTTTGTAGGTTCGTTATCTACTAGGATATGTGAATATGTGTTCATTGTGGCGAGAGATTTATAGGGATTGGATTATGGATATCTAGGAAGAGTGTTTGCTTGTTGATCCTCGAGGGGGCAGCCCATGTGGGTGAGAAATATAGCAAGGGGGCTACTTTACTACAAGGATAGAGTTATATTCTGCCTACTTTAGCATTCAATCTAAAAGTATTGGAACAGAGGCATTGTTCTCCAAAGGCAAAGCTGGCATTTGGGTGTTTTCAGCCCTTTGGTATAGCGAGGAAAAGGAAACACTAAAAACGAATGTGGAAAGATGTACCTAGGTATCTAGATGCATGACATTTCAACTTCACAAAGATCCCAATTAATGCCTTTAAACATGGAGTATACAACATCAATAATGGCATTTGAATTGATGGAAAGTGTGTTCGAGCTATGCATGGGATGCCACAAAACTTGTGATGAGTGATATAGATGTTAAAATTTTTAAGTGTATTTTGGAGATCACTTTTTGAAAGTATGGGCCCCAAGTTCACACCAAGTTCAAAGGTGACTCATATGACATCAATGATGGCAATTGACCTCATGGAAAGTGTGCTCAAGTCACATGGAATGCGGCCGAAAATTGTGAGCGATAGCAATGTCAAATTATTCATTCTCTGAAGATGAAAATGTAAAAGTCCTTGTATGGAAGGGTGCTTTAAAATTTTTAAAAAGAGAATATTGGACCACTTACACCAGTAATTGGGCTTGTAGATAGGTATGATTTTGTGCTGTGGAAAGTGAGAGAAGCCTCCAAGCTCCCAATTTCTCCACACCCACTTCTTCTTGAATTCAATGCCACTTGCGCTTTGAACGTAGAGGGAATCCCGATGATATGGACAAGCTTGTGGGGCATGGAGTATACATCAATAATGGCATTTGAATTGATGGAAAGTGTGTTCAAGCTATGCATGGGATGCCACAAAACTTGTGATGAGTGATATAGATCTTAAAATTTTTAAGTGTATTTTGGAGATCACTTTTTGAAAGTATGGGCCCCAAGTCACATCAAGTTCAAAGGTGACTCATATGACATCAATGACGGCAATTGACCTCATGGAAAGTGTGCTCAAGTCGCATGGAATGCGGCTGAAAATTGTGAGCGATAGCAAGTAATAGAATAGGGAGCCCAACACCACCAAACCACTTTGGTAACTACCATCTAACCAAAACCACATGCTGGAATACTACTTACCATTTTTTACAAACCATTGCCCAATTCCATATGGTATTATAGCAACCCATAGTTTTCTCTCAACCCCTTTTTGACCTTAGCCCACTGAATTTATTTTGACCCTTGCCCTTATAATATAATATAAGCCTTAGCCTAGTTATATTTAAGTAATTTTGGTGAGGATTGTTTCAATACAGGTTAGGAGGGATCTTACGTAAGAATACAGAGGCAATAGCATTTGAGAGACACTCAGGTAAAAAGACATGGAAATACATTGTCAATAAAGTGGGCAACATCAGCTTATTTGTAGTTGGTTTTATGTCAGGAGTGATGATAGGGGACTTAAGTACTTTCTCTCAAAGCCCAATTTTCTTCCAAAGCAAAGAAGATGATTACTTACTTTGTCGAATTATGGTTTTGAGATTGCACACAACAAAGGAAAGGACAATGTGGTTTGTAGGTTCGTTATCTACTAGGATATGTGAATATGTGTTCATTGTGGCGAGAGATTTATAGGGATTGGATTATGGATATCTAGGAAGAGTGTTTGCTTGTTGATCCTCGAGGGGGCAGCCCATGTGGGTGAGAAATATAGCAAGGGGGCTACTTTACTACAAGGATAGAGTTATATTCTGCCTACTTTAGCATTCAATCTAAAAGTATTGGAACAGAGGCATTGTTCTCCAAAGGCAAAGCTGGCATTTGGGTGTTTTCAGCCCTTTGGTATAGCGAGGAAAAGGAAACACTAAAAACGAATGTGGAAAGATGTACCTAGGTATCTAGATGCATGACATTTCAACTTCACAAAGATCCCAATTAATGCCTTTAAACATGGAGTATACAACATCAATAATGGCATTTGAATTGATGGAAAGTGTGTTCGAGCTATGCATGGGATGCCACAAAACTTGTGATGAGTGATATAGATGTTAAAATTTTTAAGTGTATTTTGGAGATCACTTTTTGAAAGTATGGGCCCCAAGTTCACACCAAGTTCAAAGGTGACTCATATGACATCAATGATGGCAATTGACCTCATGGAAAGTGTGCTCAAGTCACATGGAATGCGGCCGAAAATTGTGAGCGATAGCAATGTCAAATTATTCATTCTCTGAAGATGAAAATGTAAAAGTCCTTGTATGGAAGGGTGCTTTAAAATTTTTAAAAAGAGAATATTGGACCACTTACACCAGTAATTGGGCTTGTAGATAGGTATGATTTTGTGCTGTGGAAAGTGAGAGAAGCCTCCAAGCTCCCAATTTCTCCACACCCACTTCTTCTTGAATTCAATGCCACTTGCGCTTTGAACGTAGAGGGAATCCCGATGATATGGACAAGCTTGTGGGGCATGGAGTATACATCAATAATGGCATTTGAATTGATGGAAAGTGTGTTCAAGCTATGCATGGGATGCCACAAAACTTGTGATGAGTGATATAGATGTTAAAATTTTTAAGTGTATTTTGGAGATCACTTTTTGAAAGTATGGGCCCCAAGTCACATCAAGTTCAAAGGTGACTCATATGACATCAATGACGGCAATTGACCTCATGGAAAGTGTGCTCAAGTCGCATGGAATGCGGCTGAAAATTGTGAGCGATAGCAAGTAATAGAATAGGGAGCCCAACACCACCAAACCACTTTGGTAACTACCATCTAACCAAAACCACATGCTGGAATACTACTTACCATTTTTTACAAACCATTGCCCAATTCCATATGGTATTATAGCAACCCATAGTTTTCTCTCAACCCCTTTTTGACCTTAGCCCACTGAATTTATTTTGACCCTTGCCCTTATAATATAATATAAGCCTTAGCCTAGTTATATTTAAGTAATTTTGGTGAGGATTGTTTCAATACAGGTTAGGAGGGATCTTACGTAAGAATACAGAGGCAATAGCATTTGAGAGACACTCAGGTAAAAAGACATGGAAATACATTGTCAATAAAGTGGGCAACATCAGCTTATTTGTAGTTGGTTTTATGTCAGGAGTGATGATAGGGGACTTAAGTACTTTCTCTCAAAGCCCAATTTTCTTCCAAAGCAAAGAAGATGATTACTTACTTTGTCGAATTATGGTTTTGAGATTGCACACAACAAAGGAAAGGACAATGTGGTTTGTAGGTTCGTTATCTACTAGGATATGTGAATATGTGTTCATTGTGGCGAGAGATTTATAGGGATTGGATTATGGATATCTAGGAAGAGTGTTTGCTTGTTGATCCTCGAGGGGGCAGCCCATGTGGGTGAGAAATATAGCAAGGGGGCTACTTTACTACAAGGATAGAGTTATATTCTGCCTACTTTAGCATTCAATCTAAAAGTATTGGAACAGAGGCATTGTTCTCCAAAGGCAAAGCTGGCATTTGGGTGTTTTCAGCCCTTTGGTATAGCGAGGAAAAGGAAACACTAAAAACGAATGTGGAAAGATGTACCTAGGTATCTAGATGCATGACATTTCAACTTCACAAAGATCCCAATTAATGCCTTTAAACATGGAGTATACAACATCAATAATGGCATTTGAATTGATGGAAAGTGTGTTCGAGCTATGCATGGGATGCCACAAAACTTGTGATGAGTGATATAGATGTTAAAATTTTTAAGTGTATTTTGGAGATCACTTTTTGAAAGTATGGGCCCCAAGTTCACACCAAGTTCAAAGGTGACTCATATGACATCAATGATGGCAATTGACCTCATGGAAAGTGTGCTCAAGTCACATGGAATGCGGCCGAAAATTGTGAGCGATAGCAATGTCAAATTATTCATTCTCTGAAGATGAAAATGTAAAAGTCCTTGTATGGAAGGGTGCTTTAAAATTTTTAAAAAGAGAATATTGGACCACTTACACCAGTAATTGGGCTTGTAGATAGGTATGATTTTGTGCTGTGGAAAGTGAGAGAAGCCTCCAAGCTCCCAATTTCTCCACACCCACTTCTTCTTGAATTCAATGCCACTTGCGCTTTGAACGTAGAGGGAATCCCGATGATATGGACAAGCTTGTGGGGCATGGAGTATACATCAATAATGGCATTTGAATTGATGGAAAGTGTGTTCAAGCTATGCATGGGATGCCACAAAACTTGTGATGAGTGATATAGATCTTAAAATTTTTAAGTGTATTTTGGAGATCACTTTTTGAAAGTATGGGCCCCAAGTCACATCAAGTTCAAAGGTGACTCATATGACATCAATGACGGCAATTGACCTCATGGAAAGTGTGCTCAAGTCGCATGGAATGCGGCTGAAAATTGTGAGCGATAGCAAGTAATAGAATAGGGAGCCCAACACCACCAAACCACTTTGGTAACTACCATCTAACCAAAACCACATGCTGGAATACTACTTACCATTTTTTACAAACCATTGCCCAATTCCATATGGTATTATAGCAACCCATAGTTTTCTCTCAACCCCTTTTTGACCTTAGCCCACTGAATTTATTTTGACCCTTGCCCTTATAATATAATATAAGCCTTAGCCTAGTTATATTTAAGTAATTTTGGTGAGGATTGTTTCAATACAGGTTAGGAGGGATCTTACGTAAGAATACAGAGGCAATAGCATTTGAGAGACACTCAGGTAAAAAGACATGGAAATACATTGTCAATAAAGTGGGCAACATCAGCTTATTTGTAGTTGGTTTTATGTCAGGAGTGATGATAGGGGACTTAAGTACTTTCTCTCAAAGCCCAATTTTCTTCCAAAGCAAAGAAGATGATTACTTACTTTGTCGAATTATGGTTTTGAGATTGCACACAACAAAGGAAAGGACAATGTGGTTTGTAGGTTCGTTATCTACTAGGATATGTGAATATGTGTTCATTGTGGCGAGAGATTTATAGGGATTGGATTATGGATATCTAGGAAGAGTGTTTGCTTGTTGATCCTCGAGGGGGCAGCCCATGTGGGTGAGAAATATAGCAAGGGGGCTACTTTACTACAAGGATAGAGTTATATTCTGCCTACTTTAGCATTCAATCTAAAAGTATTGGAACAGAGGCATTGTTCTCCAAAGGCAAAGCTGGCATTTGGGTGTTTTCAGCCCTTTGGTATAGCGAGGAAAAGGAAACACTAAAAACGAATGTGGAAAGATGTACCTAGGTATCTAGATGCATGACATTTCAACTTCACAAAGATCCCAATTAATGCCTTTAAACATGGAGTATACAACATCAATAATGGCATTTGAATTGATGGAAAGTGTGTTCGAGCTATGCATGGGATGCCACAAAACTTGTGATGAGTGATATAGATGTTAAAATTTTTAAGTGTATTTTGGAGATCACTTTTTGAAAGTATGGGCCCCAAGTTCACACCAAGTTCAAAGGTGACTCATATGACATCAATGATGGCAATTGACCTCATGGAAAGTGTGCTCAAGTCACATGGAATGCGGCCGAAAATTGTGAGCGATAGCAATGTCAAATTATTCATTCTCTGAAGATGAAAATGTAAAAGTCCTTGTATGGAAGGGTGCTTTAAAATTTTTAAAAAGAGAATATTGGACCACTTACACCAGTAATTGGGCTTGTAGATAGGTATGATTTTGTGCTGTGGAAAGTGAGAGAAGCCTCCAAGCTCCCAATTTCTCCACACCCACTTCTTCTTGAATTCAATGCCACTTGCGCTTTGAACGTAGAGGGAATCCCGATGATATGGACAAGCTTGTGGGGCATGGAGTATACATCAATAATGGCATTTGAATTGATGGAAAGTGTGTTCAAGCTATGCATGGGATGCCACAAAACTTGTGATGAGTGATATAGATGTTAAAATTTTTAAGTGTATTTTGGAGATCACTTTTTGAAAGTATGGGCCCCAAGTCACATCAAGTTCAAAGGTGACTCATATGACATCAATGACGGCAATTGACCTCATGGAAAGTGTGCTCAAGTCGCATGGAATGCGGCTGAAAATTGTGAGCGATAGCAAGTAATAGAATAGGGAGCCCAACACCACCAAACCACTTTGGTAACTACCATCTAACCAAAACCACATGCTGGAATACTACTTACCATTTTTTACAAACCATTGCCCAATTCCATATGGTATTATAGCAACCCATAGTTTTCTCTCAACCCCTTTTTGACCTTAGCCCACTGAATTTATTTTGACCCTTGCCCTTATAATATAATATAAGCCTTAGCCTAGTTATATTTAAGTAATTTTGGTGAGGATTGTTTCAATACAGGTTAGGAGGGATCTTACGTAAGAATACAGAGGCAATAGCATTTGAGAGACACTCAGGTAAAAAGACATGGAAATACATTGTCAATAAAGTGGGCAACATCAGCTTATTTGTAGTTGGTTTTATGTCAGGAGTGATGATAGGGGACTTAAGTACTTTCTCTCAAAGCCCAATTTTCTTCCAAAGCAAAGAAGATGATTACTTACTTTGTCGAATTATGGTTTTGAGATTGCACACAACAAAGGAAAGGACAATGTGGTTTGTAGGTTCGTTATCTACTAGGATATGTGAATATGTGTTCATTGTGGCGAGAGATTTATAGGGATTGGATTATGGATATCTAGGAAGAGTGTTTGCTTGTTGATCCTCGAGGGGGCAGCCCATGTGGGTGAGAAATATAGCAAGGGGGCTACTTTACTACAAGGATAGAGTTATATTCTGCCTACTTTAGCATTCAATCTAAAAGTATTGGAACAGAGGCATTGTTCTCCAAAGGCAAAGCTGGCATTTGGGTGTTTTCAGCCCTTTGGTATAGCGAGGAAAAGGAAACACTAAAAACGAATGTGGAAAGATGTACCTAGGTATCTAGATGCATGACATTTCAACTTCACAAAGATCCCAATTAATGCCTTTAAACATGGAGTATACAACATCAATAATGGCATTTGAATTGATGGAAAGTGTGTTCGAGCTATGCATGGGATGCCACAAAACTTGTGATGAGTGATATAGATGTTAAAATTTTTAAGTGTATTTTGGAGATCACTTTTTGAAAGTATGGGCCCCAAGTTCACACCAAGTTCAAAGGTGACTCATATGACATCAATGATGGCAATTGACCTCATGGAAAGTGTGCTCAAGTCACATGGAATGCGGCCGAAAATTGTGAGCGATAGCAATGTCAAATTATTCATTCTCTGAAGATGAAAATGTAAAAGTCCTTGTATGGAAGGGTGCTTTAAAATTTTTAAAAAGAGAATATTGGACCACTTACACCAGTAATTGGGCTTGTAGATAGGTATGATTTTGTGCTGTGGAAAGTGAGAGAAGCCTCCAAGCTCCCAATTTCTCCACACCCACTTCTTCTTGAATTCAATGCCACTTGCGCTTTGAACGTAGAGGGAATCCCGATGATATGGACAAGCTTGTGGGGCATGGAGTATACATCAATAATGGCATTTGAATTGATGGAAAGTGTGTTCAAGCTATGCATGGGATGCCACAAAACTTGTGATGAGTGATATAGATGTTAAAATTTTTAAGTGTATTTTGGAGATCACTTTTTGAAAGTATGGGCCCCAAGTCACATCAAGTTCAAAGGTGACTCATATGACATCAATGACGGCAATTGACCTCATGGAAAGTGTGCTCAAGTCGCATGGAATGCGGCTGAAAATTGTGAGCGATAGCAAGTAATAGAATAGGGAGCCCAACACCACCAAACCACTTTGGTAACTACCATCTAACCAAAACCACATGCTGGAATACTACTTACCATTTTTTACAAACCATTGCCCAATTCCATATGGTATTATAGCAACCCATAGTTTTCTCTCAACCCCTTTTTGACCTTAGCCCACTGAATTTATTTTGACCCTTGCCCTTATAATATAATATAAGCCTTAGCCTAGTTATATTTAAGTAATTTTGGTGAGGATTGTTTCAATACAGGTTAGGAGGGATCTTACGTAAGAATACAGAGGCAATAGCATTTGAGAGACACTCAGGTAAAAAGACATGGAAATACATTGTCAATAAAGTGGGCAACATCAGCTTATTTGTAGTTGGTTTTATGTCAGGAGTGATGATAGGGGACTTAAGTACTTTCTCTCAAAGCCCAATTTTCTTCCAAAGCAAAGAAGATGATTACTTACTTTGTCGAATTATGGTTTTGAGATTGCACACAACAAAGGAAAGGACAATGTGGTTTGTAGGTTCGTTATCTACTAGGATATGTGAATATGTGTTCATTGTGGCGAGAGATTTATAGGGATTGGATTATGGATATCTAGGAAGAGTGTTTGCTTGTTGATCCTCGAGGGGGCAGCCCATGTGGGTGAGAAATATAGCAAGGGGGCTACTTTACTACAAGGATAGAGTTATATTCTGCCTACTTTAGCATTCAATCTAAAAGTATTGGAACAGAGGCATTGTTCTCCAAAGGCAAAGCTGGCATTTGGGTGTTTTCAGCCCTTTGGTATAGCGAGGAAAAGGAAACACTAAAAACGAATGTGGAAAGATGTACCTAGGTATCTAGATGCATGACATTTCAACTTCACAAAGATCCCAATTAATGCCTTTAAACATGGAGTATACAACATCAATAATGGCATTTGAATTGATGGAAAGTGTGTTCGAGCTATGCATGGGATGCCACAAAACTTGTGATGAGTGATATAGATGTTAAAATTTTTAAGTGTATTTTGGAGATCACTTTTTGAAAGTATGGGCCCCAAGTTCACACCAAGTTCAAAGGTGACTCATATGACATCAATGATGGCAATTGACCTCATGGAAAGTGTGCTCAAGTCACATGGAATGCGGCCGAAAATTGTGAGCGATAGCAATGTCAAATTATTCATTCTCTGAAGATGAAAATGTAAAAGTCCTTGTATGGAAGGGTGCTTTAAAATTTTTAAAAAGAGAATATTGGACCACTTACACCAGTAATTGGGCTTGTAGATAGGTATGATTTTGTGCTGTGGAAAGTGAGAGAAGCCTCCAAGCTCCCAATTTCTCCACACCCACTTCTTCTTGAATTCAATGCCACTTGCGCTTTGAACGTAGAGGGAATCCCGATGATATGGACAAGCTTGTGGGGCATGGAGTATACATCAATAATGGCATTTGAATTGATGGAAAGTGTGTTCAAGCTATGCATGGGATGCCACAAAACTTGTGATGAGTGATATAGATGTTAAAATTTTTAAGTGTATTTTGGAGATCACTTTTTGAAAGTATGGGCCCCAAGTCACATCAAGTTCAAAGGTGACTCATATGACATCAATGACGGCAATTGACCTCATGGAAAGTGTGCTCAAGTCGCATGGAATGCGGCTGAAAATTGTGAGCGATAGCAAGTAATAGAATAGGGAGCCCAACACCACCAAACCACTTTGGTAACTACCATCTAACCAAAACCACATGCTGGAATACTACTTACCATTTTTTACAAACCATTGCCCAATTCCATATGGTATTATAGCAACCCATAGTTTTCTCTCAACCCCTTTTTGACCTTAGCCCACTGAATTTATTTTGACCCTTGCCCTTATAATATAATATAAGCCTTAGCCTAGTTATATTTAAGTAATTTTGGTGAGGATTGTTTCAATACAGGTTAGGAGGGATCTTACGTAAGAATACAGAGGCAATAGCATTTGAGAGACACTCAGGTAAAAAGACATGGAAATACATTGTCAATAAAGTGGGCAACATCAGCTTATTTGTAGTTGGTTTTATGTCAGGAGTGATGATAGGGGACTTAAGTACTTTCTCTCAAAGCCCAATTTTCTTCCAAAGCAAAGAAGATGATTACTTACTTTGTCGAATTATGGTTTTGAGATTGCACACAACAAAGGAAAGGACAATGTGGTTTGTAGGTTCGTTATCTACTAGGATATGTGAATATGTGTTCATTGTGGCGAGAGATTTATAGGGATTGGATTATGGATATCTAGGAAGAGTGTTTGCTTGTTGATCCTCGAGGGGGCAGCCCATGTGGGTGAGAAATATAGCAAGGGGGCTACTTTACTACAAGGATAGAGTTATATTCTGCCTACTTTAGCATTCAATCTAAAAGTATTGGAACAGAGGCATTGTTCTCCAAAGGCAAAGCTGGCATTTGGGTGTTTTCAGCCCTTTGGTATAGCGAGGAAAAGGAAACACTAAAAACGAATGTGGAAAGATGTACCTAGGTATCTAGATGCATGACATTTCAACTTCACAAAGATCCCAATTAATGCCTTTAAACATGGAGTATACAACATCAATAATGGCATTTGAATTGATGGAAAGTGTGTTCGAGCTATGCATGGGATGCCACAAAACTTGTGATGAGTGATATAGATGTTAAAATTTTTAAGTGTATTTTGGAGATCACTTTTTGAAAGTATGGGCCCCAAGTTCACACCAAGTTCAAAGGTGACTCATATGACATCAATGATGGCAATTGACCTCATGGAAAGTGTGCTCAAGTCACATGGAATGCGGCCGAAAATTGTGAGCGATAGCAATGTCAAATTATTCATTCTCTGAAGATGAAAATGTAAAAGTCCTTGTATGGAAGGGTGCTTTAAAATTTTTAAAAAGAGAATATTGGACCACTCACACCAGTAATTGGGCTTGTAGATAGGTATGATTTTGTGCTGTGGAAAGTGAGAGAAGCCTCCAAGCTCCCAATTTCTCCACACCCACTTCTTCTTGAATTCAATGCCACTTGCGCTTTGAACGTAGAGGGAATCCCGATGATATGGACAAGCTTGTGGGGCATGGAGTATACATCAATAATGGCATTTGAATTGATGGAAAGTGTGTTCAAGCTATGCATGGGATGCCACAAAACTTGTGATGAGTGATATAGATGTTAAAATTTTTAAGTGTATTTTGGAGATCACTTTTTGAAAGTATGGGCCCCAAGTCACATCAAGTTCAAAGGTGACTCATATGACATCAATGACGGCAATTGACCTCATGGAAAGTGTGCTCAAGTCGCATGGAATGCGGCTGAAAATTGTGAGCGATAGCAAGTAATAGAATAGGGAGCCCAACACCACCAAACCACTTTGGTAACTACCATCTAACCAAAACCACATGCTGGAATACTACTTACCATTTTTTACAAACCATTGCCCAATTCCATATGGTATTATAGCAACCCATAGTTTTCTCTCAACCCCTTTTTGACCTTAGCCCACTGAATTTATTTTGACCCTTGCCCTTATAATATAATATAAGCCTTAGCCTAGTTATATTTAAGTAATTTTGGTGAGGATTGTTTCAATACAGGTTAGGAGGGATCTTACGTAAGAATACAGAGGCAATAGCATTTGAGAGACACTCAGGTAAAAAGACATGGAAATACATTGTCAATAAAGTGGGCAACATCAGCTTATTTGTAGTTGGTTTTATGTCAGGAGTGATGATAGGGGACTTAAGTACTTTCTCTCAAAGCCCAATTTTCTTCCAAAGCAAAGAAGATGATTACTTACTTTGTCGAATTATGGTTTTGAGATTGCACACAACAAAGGAAAGGACAATGTGGTTTGTAGGTTCGTTATCTACTAGGATATGTGAATATGTGTTCATTGTGGCGAGAGATTTATAGGGATTGGATTATGGATATCTAGGAAGAGTGTTTGCTTGTTGATCCTCGAGGGGGCAGCCCATGTGGGTGAGAAATATAGCAAGGGGGCTACTTTACTACAAGGATAGAGTTATATTCTGCCTACTTTAGCATTCAATCTAAAAGTATTGGAACAGAGGCATTGTTCTCCAAAGGCAAAGCTGGCATTTGGGTGTTTTCAGCCCTTTGGTATAGCGAGGAAAAGGAAACACTAAAAACGAATGTGGAAAGATGTACCTAGGTATCTAGATGCATGACATTTCAACTTCACAAAGATCCCAATTAATGCCTTTAAACATGGAGTATACAACATCAATAATGGCATTTGAATTGATGGAAAGTGTGTTCGAGCTATGCATGGGATGCCACAAAACTTGTGATGAGTGATATAGATGTTAAAATTTTTAAGTGTATTTTGGAGATCACTTTTTGAAAGTATGGGCCCCAAGTTCACACCAAGTTCAAAGGTGACTCATATGACATCAATGATGGCAATTGACCTCATGGAAAGTGTGCTCAAGTCACATGGAATGCGGCCGAAAATTGTGAGCGATAGCAATGTCAAATTATTCATTCTCTGAAGATGAAAATGTAAAAGTCCTTGTATGGAAGGGTGCTTTAAAATTTTTAAAAAGAGAATATTGGACCACTCACACCAGTAATTGGGCTTGTAGATAGGTATGATTTTGTGCTGTGGAAAGTGAGAGAAGCCTCCAAGCTCCCAATTTCTCCACACCCACTTCTTCTTGAATTCAATGCCACTTGCGCTTTGAACGTAGAGGGAATCCCGATGATATGGACAAGCTTGTGGGGCATGGAGTATACATCAATAATGGCATTTGAATTGATGGAAAGTGTGTTCAAGCTATGCATGGGATGCCACAAAACTTGTGATGAGTGATATAGATGTTAAAATTTTTAAGTGTATTTTGGAGATCACTTTTTGAAAGTATGGGCCCCAAGTCACATCAAGTTCAAAGGTGACTCATATGACATCAATGACGGCAATTGACCTCATGGAAAGTGTGCTCAAGTCGCATGGAATGCGGCTGAAAATTGAGAGCGATAGCAAGTAATAGAATAGGGAGCCCAACACCACCAAACCACTTTGGTAACTACCATCTAACCAAAACCACATGCTGGAATACTACTTACCATTTTTTACAAACCATTGCCCAATTCCATATGGTATTATAGCAACCCATAGTTTTCTCTCAACCCCTTTTTGACCTTAGCCCACTGAATTTATTTTGACCCTTGCCCTTATAATATAATATAAGCCTTAGCCTAGTTATATTTAAGTAATTTTGGTGAGGATTGTTTCAATACAGGTTAGGAGGGATCTTACGTAAGAATACAGAGGCAATAGCATTTGAGAGACACTCAGGTAAAAAGACATGGAAATACATTGTCAATAAAGTGGGCAACATCAGCTTATTTGTAGTTGGTTTTATGTCAGGAGTGATGATAGGGGACTTAAGTACTTTCTCTCAAAGCCCAATTTTCTTCCAAAGCAAAGAAGATGATTACTTACTTTGTCGAATTATGGTTTTGAGATTGCACACAACAAAGGAAAGGACAATGTGGTTTGTAGGTTCGTTATCTACTAGGATATGTGAATATGTGTTCATTGTGGCGAGAGATTTATAGGGATTGGATTATGGATATCTAGGAAGAGTGTTTGCTTGTTGATCCTCGAGGGGGCAGCCCATGTGGGTGAGAAATATAGCAAGGGGGCTACTTTACTACAAGGATAGAGTTATATTCTGCCTACTTTAGCATTCAATCTAAAAGTATTGGAACAGAGGCATTGTTCTCCAAAGGCAAAGCTGGCATTTGGGTGTTTTCAGCCCTTTGGTATAGCGAGGAAAAGGAAACACTAAAAACGAATGTGGAAAGATGTACCTAGGTATCTAGATGCATGACATTTCAACTTCACAAAGATCCCAATTAATGCCTTTAAACATGGAGTATACAACATCAATAATGGCATTTGAATTGATGGAAAGTGTGTTCGAGCTATGCATGGGATGCCACAAAACTTGTGATGAGTGATATAGATGTTAAAATTTTTAAGTGTATTTTGGAGATCACTTTTTGAAAGTATGGGCCCCAAGTTCACACCAAGTTCAAAGGTGACTCATATGACATCAATGATGGCAATTGACCTCATGGAAAGTGTGCTCAAGTCACATGGAATGCGGCCGAAAATTGTGAGCGATAGCAATGTCAAATTATTCATTCTCTGAAGATGAAAATGTAAAAGTCCTTGTATGGAAGGGTGCTTTAAAATTTTTAAAAAGAGAATATTGGACCACTTACACCAGTAATTGGGCTTGTAGATAGGTATGATTTTGTGCTGTGGAAAGTGAGAGAAGCCTCCAAGCTCCCAATTTCTCCACACCCACTTCTTCTTGAATTCAATGCCACTTGCGCTTTGAACGTAGAGGGAATCCCGATGATATGGACAAGCTTGTGGGGCATGGAGTATACATCAATAATGGCATTTGAATTGATGGAAAGTGTGTTCAAGCTATGCATGGGATGCCACAAAACTTGTGATGAGTGATATAGATGTTAAAATTTTTAAGTGTATTTTGGAGATCACTTTTTGAAAGTATGGGCCCCAAGTCACATCAAGTTCAAAGGTGACTCATATGACATCAATGACGGCAATTGACCTCATGGAAAGTGTGCTCAAGTCGCATGGAATGCGGCTGAAAATTGTGAGCGATAGCAAGTAATAGAATAGGGAGCCCAACACCACCAAACCACTTTGGTAACTACCATCTAACCAAAACCACATGCTGGAATACTACTTACCATTTTTTACAAACCATTGCCCAATTCCATATGGTATTATAGCAACCCATAGTTTTCTCTCAACCCCTTTTTGACCTTAGCCCACTGAATTTATTTTGACCCTTGCCCTTATAATATAATATAAGCCTTAGCCTAGTTATATTTAAGTAATTTTGGTGAGGATTGTTTCAATACAGGTTAGGAGGGATCTTACGTAAGAATACAGAGGCAATAGCATTTGAGAGACACTCAGGTAAAAAGACATGGAAATACATTGTCAATAAAGTGGGCAACATCAGCTTATTTGTAGTTGGTTTTATGTCAGGAGTGATGATAGGGGACTTAAGTACTTTCTCTCAAAGCCCAATTTTCTTCCAAAGCAAAGAAGATGATTACTTACTTTGTCGAATTATGGTTTTGAGATTGCACACAACAAAGGAAAGGACAATGTGGTTTGTAGGTTCGTTATCTACTAGGATATGTGAATATGTGTTCATTGTGGCGAGAGATTTATAGGGATTGGATTATGGATATCTAGGAAGAGTGTTTGCTTGTTGATCCTCGAGGGGGCAGCCCATGTGGGTGAGAAATATAGCAAGGGGGCTACTTTACTACAAGGATAGAGTTATATTCTGCCTACTTTAGCATTCAATCTAAAAGTATTGGAACAGAGGCATTGTTCTCCAAAGGCAAAGCTGGCATTTGGGTGTTTTCAGCCCTTTGGTATAGCGAGGAAAAGGAAACACTAAAAACGAATGTGGAAAGATGTACCTAGGTATCTAGATGCATGACATTTCAACTTCACAAAGATCCCAATTAATGCCTTTAAACATGGAGTATACAACATCAATAATGGCATTTGAATTGATGGAAAGTGTGTTCGAGCTATGCATGGGATGCCACAAAACTTGTGATGAGTGATATAGATGTTAAAATTTTTAAGTGTATTTTGGAGATCACTTTTTGAAAGTATGGGCCCCAAGTTCACACCAAGTTCAAAGGTGACTCATATGACATCAATGATGGCAATTGACCTCATGGAAAGTGTGCTCAAGTCACATGGAATGCGGCCGAAAATTGTGAGCGATAGCAATGTCAAATTATTCATTCTCTGAAGATGAAAATGTAAAAGTCCTTGTATGGAAGGGTGCTTTAAAATTTTTAAAAAGAGAATATTGGACCACTCACACCAGTAATTGGGCTTGTAGATAGGTATGATTTTGTGCTGTGGAAAGTGAGAGAAGCCTCCAAGCTCCCAATTTCTCCACACCCACTTCTTCTTGAATTCAATGCCACTTGCGCTTTGAACGTAGAGGGAATCCCGATGATATGGACAAGCTTGTGGGGCATGGAGTATACATCAATAATGGCATTTGAATTGATGGAAAGTGTGTTCAAGCTATGCATGGGATGCCACAAAACTTGTGATGAGTGATATAGATGTTAAAATTTTTAAGTGTATTTTGGAGATCACTTTTTGAAAGTATGGGCCCCAAGTCACATCAAGTTCAAAGGTGACTCATATGACATCAATGACGGCAATTGACCTCATGGAAAGTGTGCTCAAGTCGCATGGAATGCGGCTGAAAATTGAGAGCGATAGCAAGTAATAGAATAGGGAGCCCAACACCACCAAACCACTTTGGTAACTACCATCTAACCAAAACCACATGCTGGAATACTACTTACCATTTTTTACAAACCATTGCCCAATTCCATATGGTATTATAGCAACCCATAGTTTTCTCTCAACCCCTTTTTGACCTTAGCCCACTGAATTTATTTTGACCCTTGCCCTTATAATATAATATAAGCCTTAGCCTAGTTATATTTAAGTAATTTTGGTGAGGATTGTTTCAATACAGGTTAGGAGGGATCTTACGTAAGAATACAGAGGCAATAGCATTTGAGAGACACTCAGGTAAAAAGACATGGAAATACATTGTCAATAAAGTGGGCAACATCAGCTTATTTGTAGTTGGTTTTATGTCAGGAGTGATGATAGGGGACTTAAGTACTTTCTCTCAAAGCCCAATTTTCTTCCAAAGCAAAGAAGATGATTACTTACTTTGTCGAATTATGGTTTTGAGATTGCACACAACAAAGGAAAGGACAATGTGGTTTGTAGGTTCGTTATCTACTAGGATATGTGAATATGTGTTCATTGTGGCGAGAGATTTATAGGGATTGGATTATGGATATCTAGGAAGAGTGTTTGCTTGTTGATCCTCGAGGGGGCAGCCCATGTGGGTGAGAAATATAGCAAGGGGGCTACTTTACTACAAGGATAGAGTTATATTCTGCCTACTTTAGCATTCAATCTAAAAGTATTGGAACAGAGGCATTGTTCTCCAAAGGCAAAGCTGGCATTTGGGTGTTTTCAGCCCTTTGGTATAGCGAGGAAAAGGAAACACTAAAAACGAATGTGGAAAGATGTACCTAGGTATCTAGATGCATGACATTTCAACTTCACAAAGATCCCAATTAATGCCTTTAAACATGGAGTATACAACATCAATAATGGCATTTGAATTGATGGAAAGTGTGTTCGAGCTATGCATGGGATGCCACAAAACTTGTGATGAGTGATATAGATGTTAAAATTTTTAAGTGTATTTTGGAGATCACTTTTTGAAAGTATGGGCCCCAAGTTCACACCAAGTTCAAAGGTGACTCATATGACATCAATGATGGCAATTGACCTCATGGAAAGTGTGCTCAAGTCACATGGAATGCGGCCGAAAATTGTGAGCGATAGCAATGTCAAATTATTCATTCTCTGAAGATGAAAATGTAAAAGTCCTTGTATGGAAGGGTGCTTTAAAATTTTTAAAAAGAGAATATTGGACCACTTACACCAGTAATTGGGCTTGTAGATAGGTATGATTTTGTGCTGTGGAAAGTGAGAGAAGCCTCCAAGCTCCCAATTTCTCCACACCCACTTCTTCTTGAATTCAATGCCACTTGCGCTTTGAACGTAGAGGGAATCCCGATGATATGGACAAGCTTGTGGGGCATGGAGTATACATCAATAATGGCATTTGAATTGATGGAAAGTGTGTTCAAGCTATGCATGGGATGCCACAAAACTTGTGATGAGTGATATAGATGTTAAAATTTTTAAGTGTATTTTGGAGATCACTTTTTGAAAGTATGGGCCCCAAGTCACATCAAGTTCAAAGGTGACTCATATGACATCAATGACGGCAATTGACCTCATGGAAAGTGTGCTCAAGTCGCATGGAATGCGGCTGAAAATTGTGAGCGATAGCAAGTAATAGAATAGGGAGCCCAACACCACCAAACCACTTTGGTAACTACCATCTAACCAAAACCACATGCTGGAATACTACTTACCATTTTTTACAAACCATTGCCCAATTCCATATGGTATTATAGCAACCCATAGTTTTCTCTCAACCCCTTTTTGACCTTAGCCCACTGAATTTATTTTGACCCTTGCCCTTATAATATAATATAAGCCTTAGCCTAGTTATATTTAAGTAATTTTGGTGAGGATTGTTTCAATACAGGTTAGGAGGGATCTTACGTAAGAATACAGAGGCAATAGCATTTGAGAGACACTCAGGTAAAAAGACATGGAAATACATTGTCAATAAAGTGGGCAACATCAGCTTATTTGTAGTTGGTTTTATGTCAGGAGTGATGATAGGGGACTTAAGTACTTTCTCTCAAAGCCCAATTTTCTTCCAAAGCAAAGAAGATGATTACTTACTTTGTCGAATTATGGTTTTGAGATTGCACACAACAAAGGAAAGGACAATGTGGTTTGTAGGTTCGTTATCTACTAGGATATGTGAATATGTGTTCATTGTGGCGAGAGATTTATAGGGATTGGATTATGGATATCTAGGAAGAGTGTTTGCTTGTTGATCCTCGAGGGGGCAGCCCATGTGGGTGAGAAATATAGCAAGGGGGCTACTTTACTACAAGGATAGAGTTATATTCTGCCTACTTTAGCATTCAATCTAAAAGTATTGGAACAGAGGCATTGTTCTCCAAAGGCAAAGCTGGCATTTGGGTGTTTTCAGCCCTTTGGTATAGCGAGGAAAAGGAAACACTAAAAACGAATGTGGAAAGATGTACCTAGGTATCTAGATGCATGACATTTCAACTTCACAAAGATCCCAATTAATGCCTTTAAACATGGAGTATACAACATCAATAATGGCATTTGAATTGATGGAAAGTGTGTTCGAGCTATGCATGGGATGCCACAAAACTTGTGATGAGTGATATAGATGTTAAAATTTTTAAGTGTATTTTGGAGATCACTTTTTGAAAGTATGGGCCCCAAGTTCACACCAAGTTCAAAGGTGACTCATATGACATCAATGATGGCAATTGACCTCATGGAAAGTGTGCTCAAGTCACATGGAATGCGGCCGAAAATTGTGAGCGATAGCAATGTCAAATTATTCATTCTCTGAAGATGAAAATGTAAAAGTCCTTGTATGGAAGGGTGCTTTAAAATTTTTAAAAAGAGAATATTGGACCACTTACACCAGTAATTGGGCTTGTAGATAGGTATGATTTTGTGCTGTGGAAAGTGAGAGAAGCCTCCAAGCTCCCAATTTCTCCACACCCACTTCTTCTTGAATTCAATGCCACTTGCGCTTTGAACGTAGAGGGAATCCCGATGATATGGACAAGCTTGTGGGGCATGGAGTATACATCAATAATGGCATTTGAATTGATGGAAAGTGTGTTCAAGCTATGCATGGGATGCCACAAAACTTGTGATGAGTGATATAGATGTTAAAATTTTTAAGTGTATTTTGGAGATCACTTTTTGAAAGTATGGGCCCCAAGTCACATCAAGTTCAAAGGTGACTCATATGACATCAATGACGGCAATTGACCTCATGGAAAGTGTGCTCAAGTCGCATGGAATGCGGCTGAAAATTGTGAGCGATAGCAAGTAATAGAATAGGGAGCCCAACACCACCAAACCACTTTGGTAACTACCATCTAACCAAAACCACATGCTGGAATACTACTTACCATTTTTTACAAACCATTGCCCAATTCCATATGGTATTATAGCAACCCATAGTTTTCTCTCAACCCCTTTTTGACCTTAGCCCACTGAATTTATTTTGACCCTTGCCCTTATAATATAATATAAGCCTTAGCCTAGTTATATTTAAGTAATTTTGGTGAGGATTGTTTCAATACAGGTTAGGAGGGATCTTACGTAAGAATACAGAGGCAATAGCATTTGAGAGACACTCAGGTAAAAAGACATGGAAATACATTGTCAATAAAGTGGGCAACATCAGCTTATTTGTAGTTGGTTTTATGTCAGGAGTGATGATAGGGGACTTAAGTACTTTCTCTCAAAGCCCAATTTTCTTCCAAAGCAAAGAAGATGATTACTTACTTTGTCGAATTATGGTTTTGAGATTGCACACAACAAAGGAAAGGACAATGTGGTTTGTAGGTTCGTTATCTACTAGGATATGTGAATATGTGTTCATTGTGGCGAGAGATTTATAGGGATTGGATTATGGATATCTAGGAAGAGTGTTTGCTTGTTGATCCTCGAGGGGGCAGCCCATGTGGGTGAGAAATATAGCAAGGGGGCTACTTTACTACAAGGATAGAGTTATATTCTGCCTACTTTAGCATTCAATCTAAAAGTATTGGAACAGAGGCATTGTTCTCCAAAGGCAAAGCTGGCATTTGGGTGTTTTCAGCCCTTTGGTATAGCGAGGAAAAGGAAACACTAAAAACGAATGTGGAAAGATGTACCTAGGTATCTAGATGCATGACATTTCAACTTCACAAAGATCCCAATTAATGCCTTTAAACATGGAGTATACAACATCAATAATGGCATTTGAATTGATGGAAAGTGTGTTCGAGCTATGCATGGGATGCCACAAAACTTGTGATGAGTGATATAGATGTTAAAATTTTTAAGTGTATTTTGGAGATCACTTTTTGAAAGTATGGGCCCCAAGTTCACACCAAGTTCAAAGGTGACTCATATGACATCAATGATGGCAATTGACCTCATGGAAAGTGTGCTCAAGTCACATGGAATGCGGCCGAAAATTGTGAGCGATAGCAATGTCAAATTATTCATTCTCTGAAGATGAAAATGTAAAAGTCCTTGTATGGAAGGGTGCTTTAAAATTTTTAAAAAGAGAATATTGGACCACTTACACCAGTAATTGGGCTTGTAGATAGGTATGATTTTGTGCTGTGGAAAGTGAGAGAAGCCTCCAAGCTCCCAATTTCTCCACACCCACTTCTTCTTGAATTCAATGCCACTTGCGCTTTGAACGTAGAGGGAATCCCGATGATATGGACAAGCTTGTGGGGCATGGAGTATACATCAATAATGGCATTTGAATTGATGGAAAGTGTGTTCAAGCTATGCATGGGATGCCACAAAACTTGTGATGAGTGATATAGATGTTAAAATTTTTAAGTGTATTTTGGAGATCACTTTTTGAAAGTATGGGCCCCAAGTCACATCAAGTTCAAAGGTGACTCATATGACATCAATGACGGCAATTGACCTCATGGAAAGTGTGCTCAAGTCGCATGGAATGCGGCTGAAAATTGTGAGCGATAGCAAGTAATAGAATAGGGAGCCCAACACCACCAAACCACTTTGGTAACTACCATCTAACCAAAACCACATGCTGGAATACTACTTACCATTTTTTACAAACCATTGCCCAATTCCATATGGTATTATAGCAACCCATAGTTTTCTCTCAACCCCTTTTTGACCTTAGCCCACTGAATTTATTTTGACCCTTGCCCTTATAATATAATATAAGCCTTAGCCTAGTTATATTTAAGTAATTTTGGTGAGGATTGTTTCAATACAGGTTAGGAGGGATCTTACGTAAGAATACAGAGGCAATAGCATTTGAGAGACACTCAGGTAAAAAGACATGGAAATACATTGTCAATAAAGTGGGCAACATCAGCTTATTTGTAGTTGGTTTTATGTCAGGAGTGATGATAGGGGACTTAAGTACTTTCTCTCAAAGCCCAATTTTCTTCCAAAGCAAAGAAGATGATTACTTACTTTGTCGAATTATGGTTTTGAGATTGCACACAACAAAGGAAAGGACAATGTGGTTTGTAGGTTCGTTATCTACTAGGATATGTGAATATGTGTTCATTGTGGCGAGAGATTTATAGGGATTGGATTATGGATATCTAGGAAGAGTGTTTGCTTGTTGATCCTCGAGGGGGCAGCCCATGTGGGTGAGAAATATAGCAAGGGGGCTACTTTACTACAAGGATAGAGTTATATTCTGCCTACTTTAGCATTCAATCTAAAAGTATTGGAACAGAGGCATTGTTCTCCAAAGGCAAAGCTGGCATTTGGGTGTTTTCAGCCCTTTGGTATAGCGAGGAAAAGGAAACACTAAAAACGAATGTGGAAAGATGTACCTAGGTATCTAGATGCATGACATTTCAACTTCACAAAGATCCCAATTAATGCCTTTAAACATGGAGTATACAACATCAATAATGGCATTTGAATTGATGGAAAGTGTGTTCGAGCTATAAATGGGATGCCACAAAACTTGTGATGAGTGATATAGATGTTAAAATTTTTAAGTGTATTTTGGAGATCACTTTTTGAAAGTATGGGCCCCAAGTTCACACCAAGTTCAAAGGTGACTCATATGACATCAATGATGGCAATTGACCTCATGGAAAGTGTGCTCAAGTCACATGGAATGCGGCCGAAAATTGTGAGCGATAGCAATGTCAAATTATTCATTCTCTGAAGATGAAAATGTAAAAGTCCTTGTATGGAAGGGTGCTTTAAAATTTTTAAAAAGAGAATATTGGACCACTCACACCAGTAATTGGGCTTGTAGATAGGTATGATTTTGTGCTGTGGAAAGTGAGAGAAGCCTCCAAGCTCCCAATTTCTCCACACCCACTTCTTCTTGAATTCAATGCCACTTGCGCTTTGAACGTAGAGGGAATCCCGATGATATGGACAAGCTTGTGGGGCATGGAGTATACATCAATAATGGCATTTGAATTGATGGAAAGTGTGTTCAAGCTATGCATGGGATGCCACAAAACTTGTGATGAGTGATATAGATGTTAAAATTTTTAAGTGTATTTTGGAGATCACTTTTTGAAAGTATGGGCCCCAAGTCACATCAAGTTCAAAGGTGACTCATATGACATCAATGACGGCAATTGACCTCATGGAAAGTGTGCTCAAGTCGCATGGAATGCGGCTGAAAATTGTGAGCGATAGCAAGTAATAGAATAGGGAGCCCAACACCACCAAACCACTTTGGTAACTACCATCTAACCAAAACCACATGCTGGAATACTACTTACCATTTTTTACAAACCATTGCCCAATTCCATATGGTATTATAGCAACCCATAGTTTTCTCTCAACCCCTTTTTGACCTTAGCCCACTGAATTTATTTTGACCCTTGCCCTTATAATATAATATAAGCCTTAGCCTAGTTATATTTAAGTAATTTTGGTGAGGATTGTTTCAATACAGGTTAGGAGGGATCTTACGTAAGAATACAGAGGCAATAGCATTTGAGAGACACTCAGGTAAAAAGACATGGAAATACATTGTCAATAAAGTGGGCAACATCAGCTTATTTGTAGTTGGTTTTATGTCAGGAGTGATGATAGGGGACTTAAGTACTTTCTCTCAAAGCCCAATTTTCTTCCAAAGCAAAGAAGATGATTACTTACTTTGTCGAATTATGGTTTTGAGATTGCACACAACAAAGGAAAGGACAATGTGGTTTGTAGGTTCGTTATCTACTAGGATATGTGAATATGTGTTCATTGTGGCGAGAGATTTATAGGGATTGGATTATGGATATCTAGGAAGAGTGTTTGCTTGTTGATCCTCGAGGGGGCAGCCCATGTGGGTGAGAAATATAGCAAGGGGGCTACTTTACTACAAGGATAGAGTTATATTCTGCCTACTTTAGCATTCAATCTAAAAGTATTGGAACAGAGGCATTGTTCTCCAAAGGCAAAGCTGGCATTTGGGTGTTTTCAGCCCTTTGGTATAGCGAGGAAAAGGAAACACTAAAAACGAATGTGGAAAGATGTACCTAGGTATCTAGATGCATGACATTTCAACTTCACAAAGATCCCAATTAATGCCTTTAAACATGGAGTATACAACATCAATAATGGCATTTGAATTGATGGAAAGTGTGTTCGAGCTATGCATGGGATGCCACAAAACTTGTGATGAGTGATATAGATGTTAAAATTTTTAAGTGTATTTTGGAGATCACTTTTTGAAAGTATGGGCCCCAAGTTCACACCAAGTTCAAAGGTGACTCATATGACATCAATGATGGCAATTGACCTCATGGAAAGTGTGCTCAAGTCACATGGAATGCGGCCGAAAATTGTGAGCGATAGCAATGTCAAATTATTCATTCTCTGAAGATGAAAATGTAAAAGTCCTTGTATGGAAGGGTGCTTTAAAATTTTTAAAAAGAGAATATTGGACCACTCACACCAGTAATTGGGCTTGTAGATAGGTATGATTTTGTGCTGTGGAAAGTGAGAGAAGCCTCCAAGCTCCCAATTTCTCCACACCCACTTCTTCTTGAATTCAATGCCACTTGCGCTTTGAACGTAGAGGGAATCCCGATGATATGGACAAGCTTGTGGGGCATGGAGTATACATCAATAATGGCATTTGAATTGATGGAAAGTGTGTTCAAGCTATGCATGGGATGCCACAAAACTTGTGATGAGTGATATAGATCTTAAAATTTTTAAGTGTATTTTGGAGATCACTTTTTGAAAGTATGGGCCCCAAGTCACATCAAGTTCAAAGGTGACTCATATGACATCAATGACGGCAATTGACCTCATGGAAAGTGTGCTCAAGTCGCATGGAATGCGGCTGAAAATTGTGAGCGATAGCAAGTAATAGAATAGGGAGCCCAACACCACCAAACCACTTTGGTAACTACCATCTAACCAAAACCACATGCTGGAATACTACTTACCATTTTTTACAAACCATTGCCCAATTCCATATG
Source organism: Cibotium barometz (assembly GCF_041138505.1). NCBI lineage: Eukaryota > Viridiplantae > Streptophyta > Polypodiopsida > Cyatheales > Cibotiaceae > Cibotium > Cibotium barometz. The sequence goes on along the minus strand of NC_141066.1, from coordinate 4,369,433 downwards.
GTATTATAGCAACCCATAGTTTTCTCTCAACCCCTTTTTGACCTTAGCCCACTGAATTTATTTTGACCCTTGCCCTTATAATATAATATAAGCCTTAGCCTAGTTATATTTAAGTAATTTTGGTGAGGATTGTTTCAATACAGGTTAGGAGGGATCTTACGTAAGAATACAGAGGCAATAGCATTTGAGAGACACTCAGGTAAAAAGACATGGAAATACATTGTCAATAAAGTGGGCAACATCAGCTTATTTGTAGTTGGTTTTATGTCAGGAGTGATGATAGGGGACTTAAGTACTTTCTCTCAAAGCCCAATTTTCTTCCAAAGCAAAGAAGATGATTACTTACTTTGTCGAATTATGGTTTTGAGATTGCACACAACAAAGGAAAGGACAATGTGGTTTGTAGGTTCGTTATCTACTAGGATATGTGAATATGTGTTCATTGTGGCGAGAGATTTATAGGGATTGGATTATGGATATCTAGGAAGAGTGTTTGCTTGTTGATCCTCGAGGGGGCAGCCCATGTGGGTGAGAAATATAGCAAGGGGGCTACTTTACTACAAGGATAGAGTTATATTCTGCCTACTTTAGCATTCAATCTAAAAGTATTGGAACAGAGGCATTGTTCTCCAAAGGCAAAGCTGGCATTTGGGTGTTTTCAGCCCTTTGGTATAGCGAGGAAAAGGAAACACTAAAAACGAATGTGGAAAGATGTACCTAGGTATCTAGATGCATGACATTTCAACTTCACAAAGATCCCAATTAATGCCTTTAAACATGGAGTATACAACATCAATAATGGCATTTGAATTGATGGAAAGTGTGTTCGAGCTATGCATGGGATGCCACAAAACTTGTGATGAGTGATATAGATGTTAAAATTTTTAAGTGTATTTTGGAGATCACTTTTTGAAAGTATGGGCCCCAAGTTCACACCAAGTTCAAAGGTGACTCATATGACATCAATGATGGCAATTGACCTCATGGAAAGTGTGCTCAAGTCACATGGAATGCGGCCGAAAATTGTGAGCGATAGCAATGTCAAATTATTCATTCTCTGAAGATGAAAATGTAAAAGTCCTTGTATGGAAGGGTGCTTTAAAATTTTTAAAAAGAGAATATTGGACCACTCACACCAGTAATTGGGCTTGTAGATAGGTATGATTTTGTGCTGTGGAAAGTGAGAGAAGCCTCCAAGCTCCCAATTTCTCCACACCCACTTCTTCTTGAATTCAATGCCACTTGCGCTTTGAACGTAGAGGGAATCCCGATGATATGGACAAGCTTGTGGGGCATGGAGTATACATCAATAATGGCATTTGAATTGATGGAAAGTGTGTTCAAGCTATGCATGGGATGCCACAAAACTTGTGATGAGTGATATAGATCTTAAAATTTTTAAGTGTATTTTGGAGATCACTTTTTGAAAGTATGGGCCCCAAGTCACATCAAGTTCAAAGGTGACTCATATGACATCAATGACGGCAATTGACCTCATGGAAAGTGTGCTCAAGTCGCATGGAATGCGGCTGAAAATTGTGAGCGATAGCAAGTAATAGAATAGGGAGCCCAACACCACCAAACCACTTTGGTAACTACCATCTAACCAAAACCACATGCTGGAATACTACTTACCATTTTTTACAAACCATTGCCCAATTCCATATGGTATTATAGCAACCCATAGTTTTCTCTCAACCCCTTTTTGACCTTAGCCCACTGAATTTATTTTGACCCTTGCCCTTATAATATAATATAAGCCTTAGCCTAGTTATATTTAAGTAATTTTGGTGAGGATTGTTTCAATAAGTTTCAATACAGGTTAGGAGGGATCTTACGTAAGAATACAGAGGCAATAGCATTTGAGAGACACTCAGGTAAAAAGACATGGAAATACATTGTCAATAAAGTGGGCAACATCAGCTTATTTGTAGTTGGTTTTATGTCAGGAGTGATGATAGGGGACTTAAGTACTTTCTCTCAAAGCCCAATTTTCTTCCAAAGCAAAGAAGATGATTACTTACTTTGTCGAATTATGGTTTTGAGATTGCACACAACAAAGGAAAGGACAATGTGGTTTGTAGGTTCGTTATCTACTAGGATATGTGAATATGTGTTCATTGTGGCGAGAGATTTATAGGGATTGGATTATGGATATCTAGGAAGAGTGTTTGCTTGTTGATCCTCGAGGGGGCAGCCCATGTGGGTGAGAAATATAGCAAGGGGGCTACTTTACTACAAGGATAGAGTTATATTCTGCCTACTTTAGCATTCAATCTAAAAGTATTGGAACAGAGGCATTGTTCTCCAAAGGCAAAGCTGGCATTTGGGTGTTTTCAGCCCTTTGGTATAGCGAGGAAAAGGAAACACTAAAAACGAATGTGGAAAGATGTACCTAGGTATCTAGATGCATGACATTTCAACTTCACAAAGATCCCAATTAATGCCTTTAAACATGGAGTATACAACATCAATAATGGCATTTGAATTGATGGAAAGTGTGTTCGAGCTATGCATGGGATGCCACAAAACTTGTGATGAGTGATATAGATGTTAAAATTTTTAAGTGTATTTTGGAGATCACTTTTTGAAAGTATGGGCCCCAAGTTCACACCAAGTTCAAAGGTGACTCATATGACATCAATGATGGCAATTGACCTCATGGAAAGTGTGCTCAAGTCACATGGAATGCGGCCGAAAATTGTGAGCGATAGCAATGTCAAATTATTCATTCTCTGAAGATGAAAATGTAAAAGTCCTTGTATGGAAGGGTGCTTTAAAATTTTTAAAAAGAGAATATTGGATCACTCACACCAGTAATTGGGCTTGTAGATAGGTATGATTTTGTGCTGTGGAAAGTGAGAGAAGCCTCCAAGCTCCCAATTTCTCCACACCCACTTCTTCTTGAATTCAATGCCACTTGCGCTTTGAACGTAGAGGGAATCCCGATGATATGGACAAGCTTGTGGGGCATGGAGTATACATCAATAATGGCATTTGAATTGATGGAAAGTGTGTTCAAGCTATGCATGGGATGCCACAAAACTTGTGATGAGTGATATAGATGTTAAAATTTTTAAGTGTATTTTGGAGATCACTTTTTGAAAGTATGGGCCCCAAGTCACATCAAGTTCAAAGGTGACTCATATGACATCAATGACGGCAATTGACCTCATGGAAAGTGTGCTCAAGTCGCATGGAATGCGGCTGAAAATTGTGAGCGATAGCAAGTAATAGAATAGGGAGCCCAACACCACCAAACCACTTTGGTAACTACCATCTAACCAAAACCACATGCTGGAATACTACTTACCATTTTTTACAAACCATTGCCCAATTCCATATGGTATTATAGCAACCCATAGTTTTCTCTCAACCCCTTTTTGACCTTAGCCCACTGAATTTATTTTGACCCTTGCCCTTATAATATAATATAAGCCTTAGCCTAGTTATATTTAAGTAATTTTGGTGAGGATTGTTTCAATACAGGTTAGGAGGGATCTTACGTAAGAATACAGAGGCAATAGCATTTGAGAGACACTCAGGTAAAAAGACATGGAAATACATTGTCAATAAAGTGGGCAACATCAGCTTATTTGTAGTTGGTTTTATGTCAGGAGTGATGATAGGGGACTTAAGTACTTTCTCTCAAAGCCCAATTTTCTTCCAAAGCAAAGAAGATGATTACTTACTTTGTCGAATTATGGTTTTGAGATTGCACACAACAAAGGAAAGGACAATGTGGTTTGTAGGTTCGTTATCTACTAGGATATGTGAATATGTGTTCATTGTGGCGAGAGATTTATAGGGATTGGATTATGGATATCTAGGAAGAGTGTTTGCTTGTTGATCCTCGAGGGGGCAGCCCATGTGGGTGAGAAATATAGCAAGGGGGCTACTTTACTACAAGGATAGAGTTATATTCTGCCTACTTTAGCATTCAATCTAAAAGTATTGGAACAGAGGCATTGTTCTCCAAAGGCAAAGCTGGCATTTGGGTGTTTTCAGCCCTTTGGTATAGCGAGGAAAAGGAAACACTAAAAACGAATGTGGAAAGATGTACCTAGGTATCTAGATGCATGACATTTCAACTTCACAAAGATCCCAATTAATGCCTTTAAACATGGAGTATACAACATCAATAATGGCATTTGAATTGATGGAAAGTGTGTTCGAGCTATGCATGGGATGCCACAAAACTTGTGATGAGTGATATAGATGTTAAAATTTTTAAGTGTATTTTGGAGATCACTTTTTGAAAGTATGGGCCCCAAGTTCACACCAAGTTCAAAGGTGACTCATATGACATCAATGATGGCAATTGACCTCATGGAAAGTGTGCTCAAGTCACATGGAATGCGGCCGAAAATTGTGAGCGATAGCAATGTCAAATTATTCATTCTCTGAAGATGAAAATGTAAAAGTCCTTGTATGGAAGGGTGCTTTAAAATTTTTAAAAAGAGAATATTGGACCACTCACACCAGTAATTGGGCTTGTAGATAGGTATGATTTTGTGCTGTGGAAAGTGAGAGAAGCCTCCAAGCTCCCAATTTCTCCACACCCACTTCTTCTTGAATTCAATGCCACTTGCGCTTTGAACGTAGAGGGAATCCCGATGATATGGACAAGCTTGTGGGGCATGGAGTATACATCAATAATGGCATTTGAATTGATGGAAAGTGTGTTCAAGCTATGCATGGGATGCCACAAAACTTGTGATGAGTGATATAGATGTTAAAATTTTTAAGTGTATTTTGGAGATCACTTTTTGAAAGTATGGGCCCCAAGTCACATCAAGTTCAAAGGTGACTCATATGACATCAATGACGGCAATTGACCTCATGGAAAGTGTGCTCAAGTCGCATGGAATGCGGCTGAAAATTGTGAGCGATAGCAAGTAATAGAATAGGGAGCCCAACACCACCAAACCACTTTGGTAACTACCATCTAACCAAAACCACATGCTGGAATACTACTTACCATTTTTTACAAACCATTGCCCAATTCCATATGGTATTATAGCAACCCATAGTTTTCTCTCAACCCCTTTTTGACCTTAGCCCACTGAATTTATTTTGACCCTTGCCCTTATAATATAATATAAGCCTTAGCCTAGTTATATTTAAGTAATTTTGGTGAGGATTGTTTCAATACAGGTTAGGAGGGATCTTACGTAAGAATACAGAGGCAATAGCATTTGAGAGACACTCAGGTAAAAAGACATGGAAATACATTGTCAATAAAGTGGGCAACATCAGCTTATTTGTAGTTGGTTTTATGTCAGGAGTGATGATAGGGGACTTAAGTACTTTCTCTCAAAGCCCAATTTTCTTCCAAAGCAAAGAAGATGATTACTTACTTTGTCGAATTATGGTTTTGAGATTGCACACAACAAAGGAAAGGACAATGTGGTTTGTAGGTTCGTTATCTACTAGGATATGTGAATATGTGTTCATTGTGGCGAGAGATTTATAGGGATTGGATTATGGATATCTAGGAAGAGTGTTTGCTTGTTGATCCTCGAGGGGGCAGCCCATGTGGGTGAGAAATATAGCAAGGGGGCTACTTTACTACAAGGATAGAGTTATATTCTGCCTACTTTAGCATTCAATCTAAAAGTATTGGAACAGAGGCATTGTTCTCCAAAGGCAAAGCTGGCATTTGGGTGTTTTCAGCCCTTTGGTATAGCGAGGAAAAGGAAACACTAAAAACGAATGTGGAAAGATGTACCTAGGTATCTAGATGCATGACATTTCAACTTCACAAAGATCCCAATTAATGCCTTTAAACATGGAGTATACAACATCAATAATGGCATTTGAATTGATGGAAAGTGTGTTCGAGCTATGCATGGGATGCCACAAAACTTGTGATGAGTGATATAGATGTTAAAATTTTTAAGTGTATTTTGGAGATCACTTTTTGAAAGTATGGGCCCCAAGTTCACACCAAGTTCAAAGGTGACTCATATGACATCAATGATGGCAATTGACCTCATGGAAAGTGTGCTCAAGTCACATGGAATGCGGCCGAAAATTGTGAGCGATAGCAATGTCAAATTATTCATTCTCTGAAGATGAAAATGTAAAAGTCCTTGTATGGAAGGGTGCTTTAAAATTTTTAAAAAGAGAATATTGGACCACTCACACCAGTAATTGGGCTTGTAGATAGGTATGATTTTGTGCTGTGGAAAGTGAGAGAAGCCTCCAAGCTCCCAATTTCTCCACACCCACTTCTTCTTGAATTCAATGCCACTTGCGCTTTGAACGTAGAGGGAATCCCGATGATATGGACAAGCTTGTGGGGCATGGAGTATACATCAATAATGGCATTTGAATTGATGGAAAGTGTGTTCAAGCTATGCATGGGATGCCACAAAACTTGTGATGAGTGATATAGATGTTAAAATTTTTAAGTGTATTTTGGAGATCACTTTTTGAAAGTATGGGCCCCAAGTCACATCAAGTTCAAAGGTGACTCATATGACATCAATGACGGCAATTGACCTCATGGAAAGTGTGCTCAAGTCGCATGGAATGCGGCTGAAAATTGTGAGCGATAGCAAGTAATAGAATAGGGAGCCCAACACCACCAAACCACTTTGGTAACTACCATCTAACCAAAACCACATGCTGGAATACTACTTACCATTTTTTACAAACCATTGCCCAATTCCATATGGTATTATAGCAACCCATAGTTTTCTCTCAACCCCTTTTTGACCTTAGCCCACTGAATTTATTTTGACCCTTGCCCTTATAATATAATATAAGCCTTAGCCTAGTTATATTTAAGTAATTTTGGTGAGGATTGTTTCAATACAGGTTAGGAGGGATCTTACGTAAGAATACAGAGGCAATAGCATTTGAGAGACACTCAGGTAAAAAGACATGGAAATACATTGTCAATAAAGTGGGCAACATCAGCTTATTTGTAGTTGGTTTTATGTCAGGAGTGATGATAGGGGACTTAAGTACTTTCTCTCAAAGCCCAATTTTCTTCCAAAGCAAAGAAGATGATTACTTACTTTGTCGAATTATGGTTTTGAGATTGCACACAACAAAGGAAAGGACAATGTGGTTTGTAGGTTCGTTATCTACTAGGATATGTGAATATGTGTTCATTGTGGCGAGAGATTTATAGGGATTGGATTATGGATATCTAGGAAGAGTGTTTGCTTGTTGATCCTCGAGGGGGCAGCCCATGTGGGTGAGAAATATAGCAAGGGGGCTACTTTACTACAAGGATAGAGTTATATTCTGCCTACTTTAGCATTCAATCTAAAAGTATTGGAACAGAGGCATTGTTCTCCAAAGGCAAAGCTGGCATTTGGGTGTTTTCAGCCCTTTGGTATAGCGAGGAAAAGGAAACACTAAAAACGAATGTGGAAAGATGTACCTAGGTATCTAGATGCATGACATTTCAACTTCACAAAGATCCCAATTAATGCCTTTAAACATGGAGTATACAACATCAATAATGGCATTTGAATTGATGGAAAGTGTGTTCGAGCTATGCATGGGATGCCACAAAACTTGTGATGAGTGATATAGATGTTAAAATTTTTAAGTGTATTTTGGAGATCACTTTTTGAAAGTATGGGCCCCAAGTTCACACCAAGTTCAAAGGTGACTCATATGACATCAATGATGGCAATTGACCTCATGGAAAGTGTGCTCAAGTCACATGGAATGCGGCCGAAAATTGTGAGCGATAGCAATGTCAAATTATTCATTCTCTGAAGATGAAAATGTAAAAGTCCTTGTATGGAAGGGTGCTTTAAAATTTTTAAAAAGAGAATATTGGACCACTCACACCAGTAATTGGGCTTGTAGATAGGTATGATTTTGTGCTGTGGAAAGTGAGAGAAGCCTCCAAGCTCCCAATTTCTCCACACCCACTTCTTCTTGAATTCAATGCCACTTGCGCTTTGAACGTAGAGGGAATCCCGATGATATGGACAAGCTTGTGGGGCATGGAGTATACATCAATAATGGCATTTGAATTGATGGAAAGTGTGTTCAAGCTATGCATGGGATGCCACAAAACTTGTGATGAGTGATATAGATGTTAAAATTTTTAAGTGTATTTTGGAGATCACTTTTTGAAAGTATGGGCCCCAAGTCACATCAAGTTCAAAGGTGACTCATATGACATCAATGACGGCAATTGACCTCATGGAAAGTGTGCTCAAGTCGCATGGAATGCGGCTGAAAATTGTGAGCGATAGCAAGTAATAGAATAGGGAGCCCAACACCACCAAACCACTTTGGTAACTACCATCTAACCAAAACCACATGCTGGAATACTACTTACCATTTTTTACAAACCATTGCCCAATTCCATATGGTATTATAGCAACCCATAGTTTTCTCTCAACCCCTTTTTGACCTTAGCCCACTGAATTTATTTTGACCCTTGCCCTTATAATATAATATAAGCCTTAGCCTAGTTATATTTAAGTAATTTTGGTGAGGATTGTTTCAATACAGGTTAGGAGGGATCTTACGTAAGAATACAGAGGCAATAGCATTTGAGAGACACTCAGGTAAAAAGACATGGAAATACATTGTCAATAAAGTGGGCAACATCAGCTTATTTGTAGTTGGTTTTATGTCAGGAGTGATGATAGGGGACTTAAGTACTTTCTCTCAAAGCCCAATTTTCTTCCAAAGCAAAGAAGATGATTACTTACTTTGTCGAATTATGGTTTTGAGATTGCACACAACAAAGGAAAGGACAATGTGGTTTGTAGGTTCGTTATCTACTAGGATATGTGAATATGTGTTCATTGTGGCGAGAGATTTATAGGGATTGGATTATGGATATCTAGGAAGAGTGTTTGCTTGTTGATCCTCGAGGGGGCAGCCCATGTGGGTGAGAAATATAGCAAGGGGGCTACTTTACTACAAGGATAGAGTTATATTCTGCCTACTTTAGCATTCAATCTAAAAGTATTGGAACAGAGGCATTGTTCTCCAAAGGCAAAGCTGGCATTTGGGTGTTTTCAGCCCTTTGGTATAGCGAGGAAAAGGAAACACTAAAAACGAATGTGGAAAGATGTACCTAGGTATCTAGATGCATGACATTTCAACTTCACAAAGATCCCAATTAATGCCTTTAAACATGGAGTATACAACATCAATAATGGCATTTGAATTGATGGAAAGTGTGTTCAAGCTATGCATGGGATGCCACAAAACTTGTGATGAGTGATATAGATGTTAAAATTTTTAAGTGTATTTTGGAGATCACTTTTTGAAAGTATGGGCCCCAAGTTCACACCAAGTTCAAAGGTGACTCATATGACATCAATGATGGCAATTGACCTCATGGAAAGTGTGCTCAAGTCACATGGAATGCGGCCGAAAATTGTGAGCGATAGCAATGTCAAATTATTCATTCTCTGAAGATGAAAATGTAAAAGTCCTTGTATGGAAGGGTGCTTTAAAATTTTTAAAAAGAGAATATTGGACCACTCACACCAGTAATTGGGCTTGTAGATAGGTATGATTTTGTGCTGTGGAAAGTGAGAGAAGCCTCCAAGCTCCCAATTTCTCCACACCCACTTCTTCTTGAATTCAATGCCACTTGCGCTTTGAACGTAGAGGGAATCCCGATGATATGGACAAGCTTGTGGGGCATGGAGTATACATCAATAATGGCATTTGAATTGATGGAAAGTGTGTTCAAGCTATGCATGGGATGCCACAAAACTTGTGATGAGTGATATAGATGTTAAAATTTTTAAGTGTATTTTGGAGATCACTTTTTGAAAGTATGGGCCCCAAGTCACATCAAGTTCAAAGGTGACTCATATGACATCAATGACGGCAATTGACCTCATGGAAAGTGTGCTCAAGTCGCATGGAATGCGGCTGAAAATTGTGAGCGATAGCAAGTAATAGAATAGGGAGCCCAACACCACCAAACCACTTTGGTAACTACCATCTAACCAAAACCACATGCTGGAATACTACTTACCATTTTTTACAAACCATTGCCCAATTCCATATGGTATTATAGCAACCCATAGTTTTCTCTCAACCCCTTTTTGACCTTAGCCCACTGAATTTATTTTGACCCTTGCCCTTATAATATAATATAAGCCTTAGCCTAGTTATATTTAAGTAATTTTGGTGAGGATTGTTTCAATACAGGTTAGGAGGGATCTTACGTAAGAATACAGAGGCAATAGCATTTGAGAGACACTCAGGTAAAAAGACATGGAAATACATTATCAATAAAGTGGGCAACATCAGCTTATTTGTAGTTGGTTTTATGTCAGGAGTGATGATAGGGGACTTAAGTACTTTCTCTCAAAGCCCAATTTTCTTCCAAAGCAAAGAAGATGATTACTTACTTTGTCGAATTATGGTTTTGAGATTGCACACAACAAAGGAAAGGACAATGTGGTTTGTAGGTTCGTTATCTACTAGGATATGTGAATATGTGTTCATTGTGGCGAGAGATTTATAGGGATTGGATTATGGATATCTAGGAAGAGTGTTTGCTTGTTGATCCTCGAGGGGGCAGCCCATGTGGGTGAGAAATATAGCAAGGGGGCTACTTTACTACAAGGATAGAGTTATATTCTGCCTACTTTAGCATTCAATCTAAAAGTATTGGAACAGAGGCATTGTTCTCCAAAGGCAAAGCTGGCATTTGGGTGTTTTCAGCCCTTTGGTATAGCGAGGAAAAGGAAACACTAAAAACGAATGTGGAAAGATGTACCTAGGTATCTAGATGCATGACATTTCAACTTCACAAAGATCCCAATTAATGCCTTTAAACATGGAGTATACAACATCAATAATGGCATTTGAATTGATGGAAAGTGTGTTCGAGCTATGCATGGGATGCCACAAAACTTGTGATGAGTGATATAGATGTTAAAATTTTTAAGTGTATTTTGGAGATCACTTTTTGAAAGTATGGGCCCCAAGTTCACACCAAGTTCAAAGGTGACTCATATGACATCAATGATGGCAATTGACCTCATGGAAAGTGTGCTCAAGTCACATGGAATGCGGCCGAAAATTGTGAGCGATAGCAATGTCAAATTATTCATTCTCTGAAGATGAAAATGTAAAAGTCCTTGTATGGAAGGGTGCTTTAAAATTTTTAAAAAGAGAATATTGGACCACTTACACCAGTAATTGGGCTTGTAGATAGGTATGATTTTGTGCTGTGGAAAGTGAGAGAAGCCTCCAAGCTCCCAATTTCTCCACACCCACTTCTTCTTGAATTCAATGCCACTTGCGCTTTGAACGTAGAGGGAATCCCGATGATATGGACAAGCTTGTGGGGCATGGAGTATACATCAATAATGGCATTTGAATTGATGGAAAGTGTGTTCAAGCTATGCATGGGATGCCACAAAACTTGTGATGAGTGATATAGATGTTAAAATTTTTAAGTGTATTTTGGAGATCACTTTTTGAAAGTATGGGCCCCAAGTCACATCAAGTTCAAAGGTGACTCATATGACATCAATGACGGCAATTGACCTCATGGAAAGTGTGCTCAAGTCGCATGGAATGCGGCTGAAAATTGTGAGCGATAGCAATGTCAAATTATTCATTCTCTGAAGATGAAAATGTAAAAGTTCTTGTATGGAAGGGTGCTTTAAAATTTTGAAAAAGAGAATATTGGACCACTTACACCAGTAATTGGGCTTGTAGATAGGTACGATTTTGTGCTGTAGCAAGTGAGAGAAGCCTCCAAGCTCCCAATTTCTCCACACGCACTTCTTCTTGAATTCAATGCCACTTGCGCTTTGAACGTAGAGGGAAACCCGATGATATGGACAAGCTTGTGGGGTACTATGACATGTAGGAGTTACAAGGTATTGTTGTAAGGCCTTAATTGCTCAAAATAAAAGCTTGCACTTTTGCCTCATGAAGCCCATGGGAAAATGAAGAGCTACGCATGCCTTTCTATAGGGGAACATGCTCCTTCATGCATGGAAAGGCTCGGGTATGGTATAGCCAACCATGTACCCTAAGGGTTAACTCCATCTCCCGTGAGAAAAAGGGGTCAAACGCGTGCATGAATCTTAATTTGTGGGCTAGAGTAATGCGAACTCAAGAATCACGTAGTAAAGTATTAGAATAAGGAACCCGACACCACCAAACCACTCGATGATCAGAGTTTCTTATTATTTTATAGATCTTTGACCAAGTCAACTTATCTGTATAATTTACTAATTATGGTATACATGCACATAGTACAATTCTTACGTTTGTATTTCTAAAATCAATATTAGGGCCAAACTAAAATTTCCTAATGTTCCAACAAAATATGCCTCAAAATTCCCCATGGCTTTTTCTTTTTTATTGTGAGGGTCTTGGTGCAAAACAAAAAATACTTTTATCACTTTCTCTCCTAAAAAATTACTAGTATTGCACATAAACTTTATTACAGGTTAGGAGGGATCTTACATAAGATCACAGAGGTAATAGCATTTGAGAGACACTCAAGTAAAAACTTATGGAAATACATGTGAATAAAGTGGCAGCATTAGCTTATTTGTAGTTGGTTTTATGTAAGGAGTGATGATAGGGCACTCAAGTACTTTCTCTCATAGCCCAATTTGCCTCCAATGCAAAGAAGATGGTTACTTACTTTGCCGAATTGTGGTTTTGAGATTGCATACAACAAAGGAAAGGACAATGTGGTTCGTAGATTCGTTATCTACTAGGATATGTGCTTTGAAATTTTGAAAAAGAGAATATTGGACCACTTACACCAGTAATTGGTCTTGTAGATATGTATGATTTTGTGCTATGGGAAGTGAGAGAAGCCTCCAAGCTCCCAATTTCTCCACACCCACTTCTTCTTGAATTCAATGCCACTTGCGCTTTGAATGTCAAGGGGAACCCTATGATATGAACAAGCTTGTGGGGTACTATGACATGTAGTAGTTACAAGGTAGTTTTGTAAGGCCTTAATTGCATAAAATACAAGCTTGCATTTTTGCCTCATGAAGCCCATGGGAGATTGAAGAGCTACGGGTGCCTTTCTATAGGGGAACAGGCTCCTTCATGCATGGGAAGGCTCGGAGTATGGTATAGCCAACCATGTACCCTAGGGTTTAACTCCATCTCGCTTGAGAAAAGGGGATCAAACGCGTGCATGAATCTTTATTTGTGGGCTAGTAGACTAGGATCCCGACATGACCAAACCACTTTGGTAACTACCATCTAACCAAAACCACAATCTACAATACTACTTACCATTTTTCACAAACCATTGCCCAATTCCATATGGTATTATAGCAACCCATAGTTTTCTCTCAACCCCTTTTTAACCTTAGCCCACAACCCACTGAATTTATTTTGACCCTTCCCCTTATTATATAATATAAGCCTACCTAGGTATATTTAAATAATTTTGGTGAGGTTTGTTCCAATACCTTCTAAGCCAATGACCTGGAATCTAGGGTAAATCCTACCTTTCAAATTTTTTAAGGACAATGTTAGTTTCCCTAAATTCCCTTGTTTACTAGGTTTTTCAATTCATATACATTAGGATCTCTCTTTCCAAGAGATTCTTGATCATCAGAGTTGCTCATTATTTTATTTATCTTTGACCGAGTCAACTTATCTACATAATTTACTAATTATGGTATACATGCACATAGTATAATTCTTACGTTTGTATTTCTAAAATCAATATTAGGGCCAAATTAAAATTTCCTAATGTTTCAACAAAATATGCCTCATAATTCCCCATGGCTTTTTCTTTTTTACTATGGGGGTCTTGGTGCAAAATGAAAAATACTTTGATCAATTTCTCTCCTAAAAAATTACTACTTGGAATTTATTGCACATAAACTTTTTTAAAGGTTAGGAGGGATCTTACATAAGATCAAAGAGGTAAGAGCATTTAAGAGACACTCAGGTAAAAAGACATGGAAATACATGTGAATAAAGTGGCAGCATTAGCTTCTTTGTAGTTGGTTTTATGTAAGGAGTGATGATAGGGCTCTCAAGTACTTTCTCTTATAGCCCAATTTTCCTCCAAAGCAAAGAAGATGGTTACTTATTTTGCCGCATTGTGGTTTTGAGATTGCATACAACAAAGGAAAGGACAATGTGGTTTGTAGATTTGTTATCTACTAGGATATGCGGATATGTGTTCATTGTGGCAAGACATTAATCCGGATTAGATTATGGATATCTAGGAGGAGTATTTGCTTGTTGAGCCTCGAGGGGGTAGCCCATGTGGCTCAGAAATTATAGCAAGGGGGTTACTTTACTACAAGGATAGTGTATCCTCTACCTACTTTAGCATTCAATCGAAAAGTATTGGAAGAGATGCATTGTTCTCCAAAGGCATAGCTGGCATTTGGGTGTTTTCAGCCCTTTGGTATAGCGAGGAAAAGGAAACTCTAAAAATGAATGTGGAAAGACGTACCTAGGTATCTAAATGCACGCCATTTCAACTCAACAAAGATCCCACATATAAGCCCGATGGGTTTCTTTAGCCCGTACCAAATTTGGAAGGAAGATAGACTTGCATTACTATGGGCCTTCCTCATACAAGGAGGGGATGGGAAACCAATGATGTGAGAAGGGGATGGGATATCATTTATATGTTGATGGATAGGTTGCCGAAGATATCCCAATTTATGACTTCAAACATGAAGTATACAACATCGATAACTGCAATTGAATGCATGGAAATTGTGTTTAAGCTGTGCATGGGATGCCACAAAACTTGTGATGAGTGATATAGATGTTAAAATTTTTAAGTGTATTTTGGAGATCACTTTTTGAAAGTATGGGCCCCAAGTTTACACCAAGTTTAAAGGTGACTTATATGACATCAATGATGGCAATTGAACTCATGGAAACTGTGCTCAAGTCGCATGGAATACGGCTGAAAATTGTGAGTGATAGCAATGTCAAATTATTCATTCTCTGAAGTGGAAAAGGTAAAAAATCTTGTATGGAAGGGTACTTTAAAATTTTGAAAAAGAGAATATTGGACCACTTACACAAGTAATTGGGCTTGTAGATAGGTATGATTTTGTGCTGTAGGAAGTGAGCGAAGCCTCCAAGCTCCCAATTTCTCCGCACCCACTTCTTCTTGAATTCAATGGCACTCACGCTTTGAATGTTAGAGGGGAACCCGATGCTAAAGACAAGCTTGTGGGGTACTATGACATGTAGGAGCTACAGGGTATTGTTGTAAGGCCTTATTTGCACAAAATAAAAGCTTGCATTTTTGCCTCATGAAGCCCATGGAAAAATGAAGAGCTAGGGGTGCCTTTCTATAGGGGAACACGCTCCTTCATGCATGGGAAGGCTTGGAGTATGGTATAGCCAACCATGTACCCTAAGGGTTAACTCCATCTCGCTTGAGAAAAAAGTGGGTCAAACGCATACATGAATCTTAATTTGTCGGCTAGACTAAGGCAAACTCAAGCATCACTTTAGTAAAGTAATAGAATAGGGAGCCCAACACCACCAAACCACTTTGGTAACTACCATCTAACCAAAACCACATGTTGGAATACTACTTACCATTTTTTGCAAACCATTGCCCAATTCCATATGGTATTATAGTAACCCATAGTTTTCTCTCAACCCCTTTTTGACCTTAGCCCACTGAATTTATTTTGACCCTTGCCCTTATAATATAATATAAGCCTTAGCCTAGTTATATTTAAGTAATTTTGGTGAGGATTGTTTCAATACAGGTTAGGAGGGATCTTACGTAAGAATACAGAGGCAATAGCATTTGAGAGACACTCAGGTAAAAAGACATGGAAATACATTGTCAATAAAGTGGGCAACATCAGCTTATTTGTAGTTGGTTTTATGTCAGGAGTGATGATAGGGGACTTAAGTACTTTCTCTCAAAGCCCAATTTTCTTCCAAAGCAAAGAAGATGATTACTTACTTTGTCGAATTATGGTTTTGAGATTGCACACAACAAAGGAAAGGACAATGTGGTTTGTAGGTTCGTTATCTACTAGGATATGTGAATATGTGTTCATTGTGGCGAGAGATTTATAGGGATTGGATTATGGATATCTAGGAAGAGTGTTTGCTTGTTGATCCTCGAGGGGGCAGCCCATGTGGGTGAGAAATATAGCAAGGGGGCTACTTTACTACAAGGATAGAGTTATATTCTGCCTACTTTAGCATTCAATCTAAAAGTATTGGAACAGAGGCATTGTTCTCCAAAGGCAAAGCTGGCATTTGGGTGTTTTCAGCCCTTTGGTATAGCGAGGAAAAGGAAACACTAAAAACGAATGTGGAAAGATGTACCTAGGTATCTAGATGCATGACATTTCAACTTCACAAAGATCCCAATTAATGCCTTTAAACATGGAGTATACAACATCAATAATGGCATTTGAATTGAT
The DNA here is from genome assembly GCF_041138505.1 of Cibotium barometz. Taxonomy (NCBI): domain Eukaryota; kingdom Viridiplantae; phylum Streptophyta; class Polypodiopsida; order Cyatheales; family Cibotiaceae; genus Cibotium; species Cibotium barometz. Next base: position 4,353,051 of record NC_141066.1, on the reverse strand, counting down.
GGAAAGTGTGTTCAAGCTATGCATGGGATGCCACAAAACTTGTGATGAGTGATATAGATGTTAAAATTTTTAAGTGTATTTTGGAGATCACTTTTTGAAAGTATGGGCCCCAAGTTCACACCAAGTTCAAAGGTGACTCATATGACATCAATGATGGCAATTGACCTCATGGAAAGTGTGCTCAAGTCACATGGAATGCGGCCGAAAATTGTGAGCGATAGCAATGTCAAATTATTCATTCTCTGAAGATGAAAATGTAAAAGTCCTTGTATGGAAGGGTGCTTTAAAATTTTTAAAAAGAGAATATTGGACCACTTACACCAGTAATTGGGCTTGTAGATAGGTATGATTTTGTGCTGTGGAAAGTGAGAGAAGCCTCCAAGCTCCCAATTTCTCCACACCCACTTCTTCTTGAATTCAATGCCACTTGCGCTTTGAACGTAGAGGGAATCCCGATGATATGGACAAGCTTGTGGGGCATGGAGTATACATCAATAATGGCATTTGAATTGATGGAAAGTGTGTTCAAGCTATGCATGGGATGCCACAAAACTTGTGATGAGTGATATAGATGTTAAAATTTTTAAGTGTATTTTGGAGATCACTTTTTGAAAGTATGGGCCCCAAGTCACATCAAGTTCAAAGGTGACTCATATGACATCAATGACGGCAATTGACCTCATGGAAAGTGTGCTCAAGTCGCATGGAATGCGGCTGAAAATTGTGAGCGATAGCAATGTCAAATTATTCATTCTCTGAAGATGAAAATGTAAAAGTTCTTGTATGGAAGGGTGCTTTAAAATTTTGAAAAAGAGAATATTGGACCACTTACACCAGTAATTGGGCTTGTAGATAGGTACGATTTTGTGCTGTAGCAAGTGAGAGAAGCCTCCAAGCTCCCAATTTCTCCACACGCACTTCTTCTTGAATTCAATGCCACTTGCGCTTTGAACGTAGAGGGAAACCCGATGATATGGACAAGCTTGTGGGGTACTATGACATGTAGGAGTTACAAGGTATTGTTGTAAGGCCTTAATTGCTCAAAATAAAAGCTTGCACTTTTGCCTCATGAAGCCCATGGGAAAATGAAGAGCTACGCATGCCTTTCTATAGGGGAACATGCTCCTTCATGCATGGAAAGGCTCGGGTATGGTATAGCCAACCATGTACCCTAAGGGTTAACTCCATCTCCCGTGAGAAAAAGGGGTCAAACGCGTGCATGAATCTTAATTTGTGGGCTAGAGTAATGCGAACTCAAGAATCACGTAGTAAAGTATTAGAATAAGGAACCCGACACCACCAAACCACTCGATGATCAGAGTTTCTTATTATTTTATAGATCTTTGACCAAGTCAACTTATCTGTATAATTTACTAATTATGGTATACATGCACATAGTACAATTCTTACGTTTGTATTTCTAAAATCAATATTAGGGCCAAACTAAAATTTCCTAATGTTCCAACAAAATATGCCTCAAAATTCCCCATGGCTTTTTCTTTTTTATTGTGAGGGTCTTGGTGCAAAACAAAAAATACTTTTATCACTTTCTCTCCTAAAAAATTACTAGTATTGCACATAAACTTTATTACAGGTTAGGAGGGATCTTACATAAGATCACAGAGGTAATAGCATTTGAGAGACACTCAAGTAAAAACTTATGGAAATACATGTGAATAAAGTGGCAGCATTAGCTTATTTGTAGTTGGTTTTATGTAAGGAGTGATGATAGGGCACTCAAGTACTTTCTCTCATAGCCCAATTTGCCTCCAATGCAAAGAAGATGGTTACTTACTTTGCCGAATTGTGGTTTTGAGATTGCATACAACAAAGGAAAGGACAATGTGGTTCGTAGATTCGTTATCTACTAGGATATGTGCTTTGAAATTTTGAAAAAGAGAATATTGGACCACTTACACCAGTAATTGGTCTTGTAGATATGTATGATTTTGTGCTATGGGAAGTGAGAGAAGCCTCCAAGCTCCCAATTTCTCCACACCCACTTCTTCTTGAATTCAATGCCACTTGCGCTTTGAATGTCAAGGGGAACCCTATGATATGAACAAGCTTGTGGGGTACTATGACATGTAGTAGTTACAAGGTAGTTTTGTAAGGCCTTAATTGCATAAAATACAAGCTTGCATTTTTGCCTCATGAAGCCCATGGGAGATTGAAGAGCTACGGGTGCCTTTCTATAGGGGAACAGGCTCCTTCATGCATGGGAAGGCTCGGAGTATGGTATAGCCAACCATGTACCCTAGGGTTTAACTCCATCTCGCTTGAGAAAAGGGGATCAAACGCGTGCATGAATCTTTATTTGTGGGCTAGTAGACTAGGATCCCGACATGACCAAACCACTTTGGTAACTACCATCTAACCAAAACCACAATCTACAATACTACTTACCATTTTTCACAAACCATTGCCCAATTCCATATGGTATTATAGCAACCCATAGTTTTCTCTCAACCCCTTTTTAACCTTAGCCCACAACCCACTGAATTTATTTTGACCCTTCCCCTTATTATATAATATAAGCCTACCTAGGTATATTTAAATAATTTTGGTGAGGTTTGTTCCAATACCTTCTAAGCCAATGACCTGGAATCTAGGGTAAATCCTACCTTTCAAATTTTTTAAGGACAATGTTAGTTTCCCTAAATTCCCTTGTTTACTAGGTTTTTCAATTCATATACATTAGGATCTCTCTTTCCAAGAGATTCTTGATCATCAGAGTTGCTCATTATTTTATTTATCTTTGACCGAGTCAACTTATCTACATAATTTACTAATTATGGTATACATGCACATAGTATAATTCTTACGTTTGTATTTCTAAAATCAATATTAGGGCCAAATTAAAATTTCCTAATGTTTCAACAAAATATGCCTCATAATTCCCCATGGCTTTTTCTTTTTTACTATGGGGGTCTTGGTGCAAAATGAAAAATACTTTGATCAATTTCTCTCCTAAAAAATTACTACTTGGAATTTATTGCACATAAACTTTTTTAAAGGTTAGGAGGGATCTTACATAAGATCAAAGAGGTAAGAGCATTTAAGAGACACTCAGGTAAAAAGACATGGAAATACATGTGAATAAAGTGGCAGCATTAGCTTCTTTGTAGTTGGTTTTATGTAAGGAGTGATGATAGGGCTCTCAAGTACTTTCTCTTATAGCCCAATTTTCCTCCAAAGCAAAGAAGATGGTTACTTATTTTGCCGCATTGTGGTTTTGAGATTGCATACAACAAAGGAAAGGACAATGTGGTTTGTAGATTTGTTATCTACTAGGATATGCGGATATGTGTTCATTGTGGCAAGACATTAATCCGGATTAGATTATGGATATCTAGGAGGAGTATTTGCTTGTTGAGCCTCGAGGGGGTAGCCCATGTGGCTCAGAAATTATAGCAAGGGGGTTACTTTGCTACAAGGATAGTGTATCCTCTACCTACTTTAGCATTCAATCGAAAAGTATTGGAAGAGATGCATTGTTCTCCAAAGGCATAGCTGGCATTTGGGTGTTTTCAGCCCTTTGGTATAGCGAGGAAAAGGAAACTCTAAAAATGAATGTGGAAAGACGTACCTAGGTATCTAAATGCACGCCATTTCAACTCAACAAAGATCCCACATATAAGCCCGATGGGTTTCTTTAGCCCGTACCAAATTTGGAAGGAAGATAGACTTGCATTACTATGGGCCTTCCTCATACAAGGAGGGGATGGGAAACCAATGATGTGAGAAGGGGATGGGATATCATTTATATGTTGATGGATAGGTTGCCGAAGATATCCCAATTTATGACTTCAAACATGAAGTATACAACATCGATAACTGCAATTGAATGCATGGAAATTGTGTTTAAGCTGTGCATGGGATGCCACAAAACTTGTGATGAGTGATATAGATGTTAAAATTTTTAAGTGTATTTTGGAGATCACTTTTTGAAAGTATGGGCCCCAAGTTTACACCAAGTTTAAAGGTGACTTATATGACATCAATGATGGCAATTGAACTCATGGAAACTGTGCTCAAGTCGCATGGAATACGGCTGAAAATTGTGAGTGATAGCAATGTCAAATTATTCATTCTCTGAAGTGGAAAAGGTAAAAAATCTTGTATGGAAGGGTACTTTAAAATTTTGAAAAAGAGAATATTGGACCACTTACACAAGTAATTGGGCTTGTAGATAGGTATGATTTTGTGCTGTAGGAAGTGAGCGAAGCCTCCAAGCTCCCAATTTCTCCGCACCCACTTCTTCTTGAATTCAATGGCACTCACGCTTTGAATGTTAGAGGGGAACCCGATGCTAAAGACAAGCTTGTGGGGTACTATGACATGTAGGAGCTACAGGGTATTGTTGTAAGGCCTTATTTGCACAAAATAAAAGCTTGCATTTTTGCCTCATGAAGCCCATGGAAAAATGAAGAGCTAGGGGTGCCTTTCTATAGGGGAACACGCTCCTTCATGCATGGGAAGGCTTGGAGTATGGTATAGCCAACCATGTACCCTAAGGGTTAACTCCATCTCGCTTGAGAAAAAAGTGGGTCAAACGCATACATGAATCTTAATTTGTCGGCTAGACTAAGGCAAACTCAAGCATCACTTTAGTAAAGTAATAGAATAGGGAGCCCAACACCACCAAACCACTTTGGTAACTACCATCTAACCAAAACCACATGTTGGAATACTACTTACCATTTTTTGCAAACCATTGCCCAATTCCATATGGTATTATAGCAACCCATAGTTTTCTCTCAACCCCTTTTTGACCTTAGCCCACTGAATTTATTTTGACCCTTGCCCTTATAATATAATATAAGCCTTAGCCTAGTTATATTTAAGTAATTTTGGTGAGGATTGTTTCAATACAGGTTAGGAGGGATCTTACGTAAGAATACAGAGGCAATAGCATTTGAGAGACACTCAGGTAAAAAGACATGGAAATACATTGTCAATAAAGTGGGCAACATCAGCTTATTTGTAGTTGGTTTTATGTCAGGAGTGATGATAGGGGACTTAAGTACTTTCTCTCAAAGCCCAATTTTCTTCCAAAGCAAAGAAGATGATTACTTACTTTGTCGAATTATGGTTTTGAGATTGCACACAACAAAGGAAAGGACAATGTGGTTTGTAGGTTCGTTATCTACTAGGATATGTGAATATGTGTTCATTGTGGCGAGAGATTTATAGGGATTGGATTATGGATATCTAGGAAGAGTGTTTGCTTGTTGATCCTCGAGGGGGCAGCCCATGTGGGTGAGAAATATAGCAAGGGGGCTACTTTACTACAAGGATAGAGTTATATTCTGCCTACTTTAGCATTCAATCTAAAAGTATTGGAACAGAGGCATTGTTCTCCAAAGGCAAAGCTGGCATTTGGGTGTTTTCAGCCCTTTGGTATAGCGAGGAAAAGGAAACACTAAAAACGAATGTGGAAAGATGTACCTAGGTATCTAGATGCATGACATTTCAACTTCACAAAGATCCCAATTAATGCCTTTAAACATGGAGTATACAACATCAATAATGGCATTTGAATTGATGGAAAGTGTGTTCAAGCTATGCATGGGATGCCACAAAACTTGTGATGAGTGATATAGATGTTAAAATTTTTAAGTGTATTTTGGAGATCACTTTTTGAAAGTATGGGCCCCAAGTTCACACCAAGTTCAAAGGTGACTCATATGACATCAATGATGGCAATTGACCTCATGGAAAGTGTGCTCAAGTCACATGGAATGCGGCCGAAAATTGTGAGCGATAGCAATGTCAAATTATTCATTCTCTGAAGATGAAAATGTAAAAGTCCTTGTATGGAAGGGTGCTTTAAAATTTTTAAAAAGAGAATATTGGACCACTTACACCAGTAATTGGGCTTGTAGATAGGTATGATTTTGTGCTGTGGAAAGTGAGAGAAGCCTCCAAGCTCCCAATTTCTCCACACCCACTTCTTCTTGAATTCAATGCCACTTGCGCTTTGAACGTAGAGGGAATCCCGATGATATGGACAAGCTTGTGGGGCATGGAGTATACATCAATAATGGCATTTGAATTGATGGAAAGTGTGTTCAAGCTATGCATGGGATGCCACAAAACTTGTGATGAGTGATATAGATGTTAAAATTTTTAAGTGTATTTTGGAGATCACTTTTTGAAAGTATGGGCCCCAAGTCACATCAAGTTCAAAGGTGACTCATATGACATCAATGACGGCAATTGACCTCATGGAAAGTGTGCTCAAGTCGCATGGAATGCGGCTGAAAATTGTGAGCGATAGCAATGTCAAATTATTCATTCTCTGAAGATGAAAATGTAAAAGTTCTTGTATGGAAGGGTGCTTTAAAATTTTGAAAAAGAGAATATTGGACCACTTACACCAGTAATTGGGCTTGTAGATAGGTACGATTTTGTGCTGTAGCAAGTGAGAGAAGCCTCCAAGCTCCCAATTTCTCCACACGCACTTCTTCTTGAATTCAATGCCACTTGCGCTTTGAACGTAGAGGGAAACCCGATGATATGGACAAGCTTGTGGGGTACTATGACATGTAGGAGTTACAAGGTATTGTTGTAAGGCCTTAATTGCTCAAAATAAAAGCTTGCACTTTTGCCTCATGAAGCCCATGGGAAAATGAAGAGCTACGCATGCCTTTCTATAGGGGAACATGCTCCTTCATGCATGGAAAGGCTCGGGTATGGTATAGCCAACCATGTACCCTAAGGGTTAACTCCATCTCCCGTGAGAAAAAGGGGTCAAACGCGTGCATGAATCTTAATTTGTGGGCTAGAGTAATGCGAACTCAAGAATCACGTAGTAAAGTATTAGAATAAGGAACCCGACACCACCAAACCACTCGATGATCAGAGTTTCTTATTATTTTATAGATCTTTGACCAAGTCAACTTATCTGTATAATTTACTAATTATGGTATACATGCACATAGTACAATTCTTACGTTTGTATTTCTAAAATCAATATTAGGGCCAAACTAAAATTTCCTAATGTTCCAACAAAATATGCCTCAAAATTCCCCATGGCTTTTTCTTTTTTATTGTGAGGGTCTTGGTGCAAAACAAAAAATACTTTTATCACTTTCTCTCCTAAAAAATTACTAGTATTGCACATAAACTTTATTACAGGTTAGGAGGGATCTTACATAAGATCACAGAGGTAATAGCATTTGAGAGACACTCAAGTAAAAACTTATGGAAATACATGTGAATAAAGTGGCAGCATTAGCTTATTTGTAGTTGGTTTTATGTAAGGAGTGATGATAGGGCACTCAAGTACTTTCTCTCATAGCCCAATTTGCCTCCAATGCAAAGAAGATGGTTACTTACTTTGCCAAATTGTGGTTTTGAGATTGCATACAACAAAGGAAAGGACAATGTGGTTCGTAGATTCGTTATCTACTAGGATATGTGCTTTGAAATTTTGAAAAAGAGAATATTGGACCACTTACACCAGTAATTGGTCTTGTAGATATGTATGATTTTGTGCTATGGGAAGTGAGAGAAGCCTCCAAGCTCCCAATTTCTCCACACCCACTTCTTCTTGAATTCAATGCCACTTGCGCTTTGAATGTCAAGGGGAACCCTATGATATGAACAAGCTTGTGGGGTACTATGACATGTAGTAGTTACAAGGTAGTTTTGTAAGGCCTTAATTGCACAAAATACAAGCTTGCATTTTTGCCTCATGAAGCCCATGGGAGATTGAAGAGCTACGGGTGCCTTTCTATAGGGGAACAGGCTCCTTCATGCATGGGAAGGCTCGGAGTATGGTATAGCCAACCATGTACCCTAGGGTTTAACTCCATCTCGCTTGAGAAAAGGGGATCAAACGCGTGCATGAATCTTTATTTGTGGGCTAGTAGACTAGGATCCCGACATGACCAAACCACTTTGGTAACTACCATCTAACCAAAACCACAATCTACAATACTACGTACCATTTTTCACAAACCATTGCCCAATTCCATATGGTATTATAGCAACCCATAGTTTTCTCTCAACCCCTTTTTAACCTTAGCCCACAACCCACTGAATTTATTTTGACCCTTCCCCCTTATTATATAATATAAGCCTACCTAGGTATATTTAAATAATTTTGGTGAGGTTTGTTCCAGTACCTTCTAAGCCAATGACCTGGAATCTAGGGTAAATCCTACCTTTCAAATTTTTTAAGGACAATGTTAGTTTCCCTAAATTCCCTTGTTTACTAGGTTTTTCAATTCATATACATTAGGATCTCTCTTTCCAAGAGATTCTTGATCATCAGAGTTGCTCATTATTTTATTTATCTTTGACCGAGTCAACTTATCTACATAATTTACTAATTATGGTATACATGCACATAGTATAATTCTTACGTTTGTATTTCTAAAATCAATATTAGGGCCAAATTAAAATTTCCTAATGTTTCAACAAAATATGCCTCATAATTCCCCATGGCTTTTTCTTTTTTACTATGGGGGTCTTGGTGCAAAATGAAAAATACTTTGATCAATTTCTCTCCTAAAAAATTACTACTTGGAATTTATTGCACATAAACTTTTTTAAAGGTTAGGAGGGATCTTACATAAGATCAAAGAGGTAAGAGCATTTAAGAGACACTCAGGTAAAAAGACATGGAAATACATGTGAATAAAGTGGCAGCATTAGCTTCTTTGTAGTTGGTTTTATGTAAGGAGTGATGATAGGGCTCTCAAGTACTTTCTCTTATAGCCCAATTTTCCTCCAAAGCAAAGAAGATGGTTACTTATTTTGCCGCATTGTGGTTTTGAGATTGCATACAACAAAGGAAAGGACAATGTGGTTTGTAGATTTGTTATCTACTAGGATATGCGGATATGTGTTCATTGTGGCAAGACATTAATCCGGATTAGATTATGGATATCTAGGAGGAGTATTTGCTTGTTGAGCCTCGAGGGGGTAGCCCATGTGGCTCAGAAATTATAGCAAGGGGGTTACTTTACTACAAGGATAGTGTATCCTCTACCTACTTTAGCATTCAATCGAAAAGTATTGGAAGAGATGCATTGTTCTCCAAAGGCATAGCTGGCATTTGGGTGTTTTCAGCCCTTTGGTATAGCGAGGAAAAGGAAACTCTAAAAATGAATGTGGAAAGACGTACCTAGGTATCTAAATGCACGCCATTTCAACTCAACAAAGATCCCACACATAAGCCCGATGGGTTTCTTTAGCCCGTACCAAATTTGGAAGGAAGATAGACTTGCATTACTATGGGCCTTCCTCATACAAGGAGGGGATGGGAAACCAATGATGTGAGAAGGGGATGGGATATCATTTATATGTTGATGGATAGGTTGCCGAAGATATCCCAATTTATGACTTCAAACATGAAGTATACAACATCGATAACTGCAATTGAATGCATGGAAATTGTGTTTAAGCTGTGCATGGGATGCCACAAAACTTGTGATGAGTGATATAGATGTTAAAATTTTTAAGTGTATTTTGGAGATCACTTTTTGAAAGTATGGGCCCCAAGTTTACACCAAGTTTAAAGGTGACTTATATGACATCAATGATGGCAATTGAACTCATGGAAACTGTGCTCAAGTCGCATGGAATACGGCTGAAAATTGTGAGTGATAGCAATGTCAAATTATTCATTCTCTGAAGTGGAAAAGGTAAAAAATCTTGTATGGAAGGGTACTTTAAAATTTTGAAAAAGAGAATATTGGACCACTTACACAAGTAATTGGGCTTGTAGATAGGTATGATTTTGTGCTGTAGGAAGTGAGCGAAGCCTCCAAGCTCCCAATTTCTCCGCACCCACTTCTTCTTGAATTCAATGGCACTCACGCTTTGAATGTTAGAGGGGAACCCGATGCTAAAGACAAGCTTGTGGGGTACTATGACATGTAGGAGCTACAGGGTATTGTTGTAAGGCCTTATTTGCACAAAATAAAAGCTTGCATTTTTGCCTCATGAAGCCCATGGAAAAATGAAGAGCTAGGGGTGCCTTTCTATAGGGGAACACGCTCCTTCATGCATGGGAAGGCTTGGAGTATGGTATAGCCAACCATGTACCCTAAGGGTTAACTCCATCTCGCTTGAGAAAAAAGTGGGTCAAACGCATACATGAATCTTAATTTGTCGGCTAGACTAAGGCAAACTCAAGCATCACTTTAGTAAAGTAATAGAATAGGGAGCCCAACACCACCAAACCACTTTGGTAACTACCATCTAACCAAAACCACATGCTGGAATACTACTTACCATTTTTTGCAAACCATTGCCCAATTCCATATGGTATTATAGCAACCCATAGTTTTCTCTCAACCCCTTTTTGACCTTAGCCCACTGAATTTATTTTGACCCTTGCCCTTATAATATAATATAAGCCTTAGCCTAGTTATATTTAAGTAATTTTGGTGAGGATTGTTTCAATACAGGTTAGGAGGGATCTTACGTAAGAATACAGAGGCAATAGCATTTGAGAGACACTCAGGTAAAAAGACATGGAAATACATTGTCAATAAAGTGGGCAACATCAGCTTATTTGTAGTTGGTTTTATGTCAGGAGTGATGATAGGGGACTTAAGTACTTTCTCTCAAAGCCCAATTTTCTTCCAAAGCAAAGAAGATGATTACTTACTTTGTCGAATTATGGTTTTGAGATTGCACACAACAAAGGAAAGGACAATGTGGTTTGTAGGTTCGTTATCTACTAGGATATGTGAATATGTGTTCATTGTGGCGAGAGATTTATAGGGATTGGATTATGGATATCTAGGAAGAGTGTTTGCTTGTTGATCCTCGAGGGGGCAGCCCATGTGGGTGAGAAATATAGCAAGGGGGCTACTTTACTACAAGGATAGAGTTATATTCTGCCTACTTTAGCATTCAATCTAAAAGTATTGGAACAGAGGCATTGTTCTCCAAAGGCAAAGCTGGCATTTGGGTGTTTTCAGCCCTTTGGTATAGCGAGGAAAAGGAAACACTAAAAACGAATGTGGAAAGATGTACCTAGGTATCTAGATGCATGACATTTCAACTTCACAAAGATCCCAATTAATGCCTTTAAACATGGAGTATACAACATCAATAATGGCATTTGAATTGATGGAAAGTGTGTTCAAGCTATGCATGGGATGCCACAAAACTTGTGATGAGTGATATAGATGTTAAAATTTTTAAGTGTATTTTGGAGATCACTTTTTGAAAGTATGGGCCCCAAGTTCACACCAAGTTCAAAGGTGACTCATATGACATCAATGATGGCAATTGACCTCATGGAAAGTGTGCTCAAGTCACATGGAATGCGGCCGAAAATTGTGAGCGATAGCAATGTCAAATTATTCATTCTCTGAAGATGAAAATGTAAAAGTCCTTGTATGGAAGGGTGCTTTAAAATTTTTAAAAAGAGAATATTGGACCACTTACACCAGTAATTGGGCTTGTAGATAGGTATGATTTTGTGCTGTGGAAAGTGAGAGAAGCCTCCAAGCTCCCAATTTCTCCACACCCACTTCTTCTTGAATTCAATGCCACTTGCGCTTTGAACGTAGAGGGAATCCCGATGATATGGACAAGCTTGTGGGGCATGGAGTATACATCAATAATGGCATTTGAATTGATGGAAAGTGTGTTCAAGCTATGCATGGGATGCCACAAAACTTGTGATGAGTGATATAGATGTTAAAATTTTTAAGTGTATTTTGGAGATCACTTTTTGAAAGTATGGGCCCCAAGTCACATCAAGTTCAAAGGTGACTCATATGACATCAATGACGGCAATTGACCTCATGGAAAGTGTGCTCAAGTCGCATGGAATGCGGCTGAAAATTGTGAGCGATAGCAATGTCAAATTATTCATTCTCTGAAGATGAAAATGTAAAAGTTCTTGTATGGAAGGGTGCTTTAAAATTTTGAAAAAGAGAATATTGGACCACTTACACCAGTAATTGGGCTTGTAGATAGGTACGATTTTGTGCTGTAGCAAGTGAGAGAAGCCTCCAAGCTCCCAATTTCTCCACACGCACTTCTTCTTGAATTCAATGCCACTTGCGCTTTGAACGTAGAGGGAAACCCGATGATATGGACAAGCTTGTGGGGTACTATGACATGTAGGAGTTACAAGGTATTGTTGTAAGGCCTTAATTGCTCAAAATAAAAGCTTGCACTTTTGCCTCATGAAGCCCATGGGAAAATGAAGAGCTACGCATGCCTTTCTATAGGGGAACATGCTCCTTCATGCATGGAAAGGCTCGGGTATGGTATAGCCAACCATGTACCCTAAGGGTTAACTCCATCTCCCGTGAGAAAAAGGGGTCAAACGCGTGCATGAATCTTAATTTGTGGGCTAGAGTAATGCGAACTCAAGAATCACGTAGTAAAGTATTAGAATAAGGAACCCGACACCACCAAACCACTCGATGATCAGAGTTTCTTATTATTTTATAGATCTTTGACCAAGTCAACTTATCTGTATAATTTACTAATTATGGTATACATGCACATAGTACAATTCTTACGTTTGTATTTCTAAAATCAATATTAGGGCCAAACTAAAATTTCCTAATGTTCCAACAAAATATGCCTCAAAATTCCCCATGGCTTTTTCTTTTTTATTGTGAGGGTCTTGGTGCAAAACAAAAAATACTTTTATCACTTTCTCTCCTAAAAAATTACTAGTATTGCACATAAACTTTATTACAGGTTAGGAGGGATCTTACATAAGATCACAGAGGTAATAGCATTTGAGAGACACTCAAGTAAAAACTTATGGAAATACATGTGAATAAAGTGGCAGCATTAGCTTATTTGTAGTTGGTTTTATGTAAGGAGTGATGATAGGGCACTCAAGTACTTTCTCTCATAGCCCAATTTGCCTCCAATGCAAAGAAGATGGTTACTTACTTTGCCGAATTGTGGTTTTGAGATTGCATACAACAAAGGAAAGGACAATGTGGTTCGTAGATTCGTTATCTACTAGGATATGTGCTTTGAAATTTTGAAAAAGAGAATATTGGACCACTTACACCAGTAATTGGTCTTGTAGATATGTATGATTTTGTGCTATGGGAAGTGAGAGAAGCCTCCAAGCTCCCAATTTCTCCACACCCACTTCTTCTTGAATTCAATGCCACTTGCGCTTTGAATGTCAAGGGGAACCCTATGATATGAACAAGCTTGTGGGGTACTATGACATGTAGTAGTTACAAGGTAGTTTTGTAAGGCCTTAATTGCACAAAATACAAGCTTGCATTTTTGCCTCATGAAGCCCATGGGAGATTGAAGAGCTACGGGTGCCTTTCTATAGGGGAACAGGCTCCTTCATGCATGGGAAGGCTCGGAGTATGGTATAGCCAACCATGTACCCTAAGGTTTAACTCCATCTCGCTTGAGAAAAGGGGATCAAACGCGTGCATGAATCTTTATTTGTGGGCTAGTAGACTAGGATCCCGACATGACCAAACCACTTTGGTAACTACCATCTAACCAAAACCACAATCTACAATACTACTTACCATTTTTCACAAACCATTGCCCAATTCCATATGGTATTATAGCAACCCATAGTTTTCTCTCAACCCCTTTTTAACCTTAGCCCACAACCCACTGAATTTATTTTGACCCTTCCTCTTATTATATAATATAAGCCTACCTAGGTATATTTAAATAATTTTGGTGAGGTTTGTTCCAATACCTTCTAAGCCAATGACCTGGAATCTAGGGTAAATCCTACCTTTCAAATTTTTTAAGGACAATGTTAGTTTCCCTAAATTCCCTTGTTTACTAGGTTTTTCAATTCATATACATTAGGATCTCTCTTTCCAAGAGATTCTTGATCATCAGAGTTGCTCATTATTTTATTTATCTTTGACCGAGTCAACTTATCTACATAATTTACTAATTATGGTATACATGCACATAGTATAATTCTTACGTTTGTATTTCTAAAATCAATATTAGGGCCAAATTAAAATTTCCTAATGTTTCAACAAAATATGCCTCATAATTCCCCATGGCTTTTTCTTTTTTACTATGGGGGTCTTGGTGCAAAATGAAAAATACTTTGATCAATTTCTCTCCTAAAAAATTACTACTTGGAATTTATTGCACATAAACTTTTTTAAAGGTTAGGAGGGATCTTACATAAGATCAAAGAGGTAAGAGCATTTAAGAGACACTCAGGTAAAAAGACATGGAAATACATGTGAATAAAGTGGCAGCATTAGCTTCTTTGTAGTTGGTTTTATGTAAGGAGTGATGATAGGGCTCTCAAGTACTTTCTCTTATAGCCCAATTTTCCTCCAAAGCAAAGAAGATGGTTACTTATTTTGCCGCATTGTGGTTTTGAGATTGCATACAACAAAGGAAAGGACAATGTGGTTTGTAGATTTGTTATCTACTAGGATATGCGGATATGTGTTCATTGTGGCAAGACATTAATCCGGATTAGATTATGGATATCTAGGAGGAGTATTTGCTTGTTGAGCCTCGAGGGGGTAGCCCATGTGGCTCAGAAATTATAGCAAGGGGGTTACTTTACTACAAGGATAGTGTATCCTCTACCTACTTTAGCATTCAATCGAAAAGTATTGGAAGAGATGCATTGTTCTCCAAAGGCATAGCTGGCATTTGGGTGTTTTCAGCCCTTTGGTATAGCGAGGAAAAGGAAACTCTAAAAATGAATGTGGAAAGACGTACCTAGGTATCTAAATGCACGCCATTTCAACTCAACAAAGATCCCACATATAAGCCCGATGGGTTTCTTTAGCCCGTACCAAATTTGGAAGGAAGATAGACTTGCATTACTATGGGCCTTCCTCATACAAGGAGGGGATGGGAAACCAATGATGTGAGAAGGGGATGGGATATCATTTATATGTTGATGGATAGGTTGCCGAAGATATCCCAATTTATGACTTCAAACATGAAGTATACAACATCGATAACTGCAATTGAATGCATGGAAATTGTGTTTAAGCTGTGCATGGGATGCCACAAAACTTGTGATGAGTGATATAGATGTTAAAATTTTTAAGTGTATTTTGGAGATCACTTTTTGAAAGTATGGGCCCCAAGTTTACACCAAGTTTAAAGGTGACTTATATGACATCAATGATGGCAATTGAACTCATGGAAACTGTGCTCAAGTCGCATGGAATACGGCTGAAAATTGTGAGTGATAGCAATGTCAAATTATTCATTCTCTGAAGTGGAAAAGGTAAAAAATCTTGTATGGAAGGGTACTTTAAAATTTTGAAAAAGAGAATATTGGACCACTTACACAAGTAATTGGGCTTGTAGATAGGTATGATTTTGTGCTGTAGGAAGTGAGCGAAGCCTCCAAGCTCCCAATTTCTCCGCACCCACTTCTTCTTGAATTCAATGGCACTCACGCTTTGAATGTTAGAGGGGAACCCGATGCTAAAGACAAGCTTGTGGGGTACTATGACATGTAGGAGCTACAGGGTATTGTTGTAAGGCCTTATTTGCACAAAATAAAAGCTTGCATTTTTGCCTCATGAAGCCCATGGAAAAATGAAGAGCTAGGGGTGCCTTTCTATAGGGGAACACGCTCCTTCATGCATGGGAAGGCTTGGAGTATGGTATAGCCAACCATGTACCCTAAGGGTTAACTCCATCTCGCTTGAGAAAAAAGTGGGTCAAACGCATACATGAATCTTAATTTGTCGGCTAGACTAAGGCAAACTCAAGCATCACTTTAGTAAAGTAATAGAATAGGGAGCCCAACACCACCAAACCACTTTGGTAACTACCATCTAACCAAAACCACATGCTGGAATACTACTTACCATTTTTTGCAAACCATTGCCCAATTCCATATGGTATTATAGCAACCCATAGTTTTCTCTCAACCCCTTTTTGACCTTAGCCCACTGAATTTATTTTGACCCTTGCCCTTATAATATAATATAAGCCTTAGCCTAGTTATATTTAAGTAATTTTGGTGAGGATTGTTTCAATACAGGTTAGGAGGGATCTTACGTAAGAATACAGAGGCAATAGCATTTGAGAGACACTCAGGTAAAAAGACATGGAAATACATTGTCAATAAAGTGGGCAACATCAGCTTATTTGTAGTTGGTTTTATGTCAGGAGTGATGATAGGGGACTTAAGTACTTTCTCTCAAAGCCCAATTTTCTTCCAAAGCAAAGAAGATGATTACTTACTTTGTCGAATTATGGTTTTGAGATTGCACACAACAAAGGAAAGGACAATGTGGTTTGTAGGTTCGTTATCTACTAGGATATGTGAATATGTGTTCATTGTGGCGAGAGATTTATAGGGATTGGATTATGGATATCTAGGAAGAGTGTTTGCTTGTTGATCCTCGAGGGGGCAGCCCATGTGGGTGAGAAATATAGCAAGGGGGCTACTTTACTACAAGGATAGAGTTATATTCTGCCTACTTTAGCATTCAATCTAAAAGTATTGGAACAGAGGCATTGTTCTCCAAAGGCAAAGCTGGCATTTGGGTGTTTTCAGCCCTTTGGTATAGCGAGGAAAAGGAAACACTAAAAACGAATGTGGAAAGATGTACCTAGGTATCTAGATGCATGACATTTCAACTTCACAAAGATCCCAATTAATGCCTTTAAACATGGAGTATACAACATCAATAATGGCATTTGAATTGATGGAAAGTGTGTTCAAGCTATGCATGGGATGCCACAAAACTTGTGATGAGTGATATAGATGTTAAAATTTTTAAGTGTATTTTGGAGATCACTTTTTGAAAGTATGGGCCCCAAGTTCACACCAAGTTCAAAGGTGACTCATATGACATCAATGATGGCAATTGACCTCATGGAAAGTGTGCTCAAGTCACATGGAATGCGGCCGAAAATTGTGAGCGATAGCAATGTCAAATTATTCATTCTCTGAAGATGAAAATGTAAAAGTCCTTGTATGGAAGGGTGCTTTAAAATTTTTAAAAAGAGAATATTGGACCACTTACACCAGTAATTGGGCTTGTAGATAGGTATGATTTTGTGCTGTGGAAAGTGAGAGAAGCCTCCAAGCTCCCAATTTCTCCACACCCACTTCTTCTTGAATTCAATGCCACTTGCGCTTTGAACGTAGAGGGAATCCCGATGATATGGACAAGCTTGTGGGGCATGGAGTATACATCAATAATGGCATTTGAATTGATGGAAAGTGTGTTCAAGCTATGCATGGGATGCCACAAAACTTGTGATGAGTGATATAGATGTTAAAATTTTTAAGTGTATTTTGGAGATCACTTTTTGAAAGTATGGGCCCCAAGTCACATCAAGTTCAAAGGTGACTCATATGACATCAATGACGGCAATTGACCTCATGGAAAGTGTGCTCAAGTCGCATGGAATGCGGCTGAAAATTGTGAGCGATAGCAATGTCAAATTATTCATTCTCTGAAGATGAAAATGTAAAAGTTCTTGTATGGAAGGGTGCTTTAAAATTTTGAAAAAGAGAATATTGGACCACTTACACCAGTAATTGGGCTTGTAGATAGGTACGATTTTGTGCTGTAGCAAGTGAGAGAAGCCTCCAAGCTCCCAATTTCTCCACACGCACTTCTTCTTGAATTCAATGCCACTTGCGCTTTGAACGTAGAGGGAAACCCGATGATATGGACAAGCTTGTGGGGTACTATGACATGTAGGAGTTACAAGGTATTGTTGTAAGGCCTTAATTGCTCAAAATAAAAGCTTGCACTTTTGCCTCATGAAGCCCATGGGAAAATGAAGAGCTACGCATGCCTTTCTATAGGGGAACATGCTCCTTCATGCATGGAAAGGCTCGGGTATGGTATAGCCAACCATGTACCCTAAGGGTTAACTCCATCTCCCGTGAGAAAAAGGGGTCAAACGCGTGCATGAATCTTAATTTGTGGGCTAGAGTAATGCGAACTCAAGAATCACGTAGTAAAGTATTAGAATAAGGAACCCGACACCACCAAACCACTCGATGATCAGAGTTTCTTATTATTTTATAGATCTTTGACCAAGTCAACTTATCTGTATAATTTACTAATTATGGTATACATGCACATAGTACAATTCTTACGTTTGTATTTCTAAAATCAATATTAGGGCCAAACTAAAATTTCCTAATGTTCCAACAAAATATGCCTCAAAATTCCCCATGGCTTTTTCTTTTTTATTGTGAGGGTCTTGGTGCAAAACAAAAAATACTTTTATCACTTTCTCTCCTAAAAAATTACTAGTATTGCACATAAACTTTATTACAGGTTAGGAGGGATCTTACATAAGATCACAGAGGTAATAGCATTTGAGAGACACTCAAGTAAAAACTTATGGAAATACATGTGAATAAAGTGGCAGCATTAGCTTATTTGTAGTTGGTTTTATGTAAGGAGTGATGATAGGGCACTCAAGTACTTTCTCTCATAGCCCAATTTGCCTCCAATGCAAAGAAGATGGTTACTTACTTTGCCGAATTGTGGTTTTGAGATTGCATACAACAAAGGAAAGGACAATGTGGTTCGTAGATTCGTTATCTACTAGGATATGTGCTTTGAAATTTTGAAAAAGAGAATATTGGACCACTTACACCAGTAATTGGTCTTGTAGATATGTATGATTTTGTGCTATGGGAAGTGAGAGAAGCCTCCAAGCTCCCAATTTCTCCACACCCACTTCTTCTTGAATTCAATGCCACTTGCGCTTTGAATGTCAAGGGGAACCCTATGATATGAACAAGCTTGTGGGGTACTATGACATGTAGTAGTTACAAGGTAGTTTTGTAAGGCCTTAATTGCACAAAATACAAGCTTGCATTTTTGCCTCATGAAGCCCATGGGAGATTGAAGAGCTACGGGTGCCTTTCTATAGGGGAACAGGCTCCTTCATGCATGGGAAGGCTCGGAGTATGGTATAGCCAACCATGTACCCTAGGGTTTAACTCCATCTCGCTTGAGAAAAGGGGATCAAACGCGTGCATGAATCTTTATTTGTGGGCTAGTAGACTAGGATCCCGACATGACCAAACCACTTTGGTAACTACCATCTAACCAAAACCACAATCTACAATACTACTTACCATTTTTCACAAACCATTGCCCAATTCCATATGGTATTATAGCAACCCATAGTTTTCTCTCAACCCCTTTTTAACCTTAGCCCACAACCCACTGAATTTATTTTGACCCTTCCCCCTTATTATATAATATAAGCCTACCTAGGTATATTTAAATAATTTTGGTGAGGTTTGTTCCAGTACCTTCTAAGCCAATGACCTGGAATCTAGGGTAAATCCTACCTTTCAAATTTTTTAAGGACAATGTTAGTTTCCCTAAATTCCCTTGTTTACTAGGTTTTTCAATTCATATACATTAGGATCTCTCTTTCCAAGAGATTCTTGATCATCAGAGTTGCTCATTATTTTATTTATCTTTGACCGAGTCAACTTATCTACATAATTTACTAATTATGGTATACATGCACATAGTATAATTCTTACGTTTGTATTTCTAAAATCAATATTAGGGCCAAATTAAAATTTCCTAATGTTTCAACAAAATATGCCTCATAATTCCCCATGGCTTTTTCTTTTTTACTATGGGGGTCTTGGTGCAAAATGAAAAATACTTTGATCAATTTCTCTCCTAAAAAATTACTACTTGGAATTTATTGCACATAAACTTTTTTAAAGGTTAGGAGGGATCTTACATAAGATCAAAGAGGTAAGAGCATTTAAGAGACACTCAGGTAAAAAGACATGGAAATACATGTGAATAAAGTGGCAGCATTAGCTTCTTTGTAGTTGGTTTTATGTAAGGAGTGATGATAGGGCTCTCAAGTACTTTCTCTTATAGCCCAATTTTCCTCCAAAGCAAAGAAGATGGTTACTTATTTTGCCGCATTGTGGTTTTGAGATTGCATACAACAAAGGAAAGGACAATGTGGTTTGTAGATTTGTTATCTACTAGGATATGCGGATATGTGTTCATTGTGGCAAGACATTAATCCGGATTAGATTATGGATATCTAGGAGGAGTATTTGCTTGTTGAGCCTCGAGGGGGTAGCCCATGTGGCTCAGAAATTATAGCAAGGGGGTTACTTTACTACAAGGATAGTGTATCCTCTACCTACTTTAGCATTCAATCGAAAAGTATTGGAAGAGATGCATTGTTCTCCAAAGGCATAGCTGGCATTTGGGTGTTTTCAGCCCTTTGGTATAGCGAGGAAAAGGAAACTCTAAAAATGAATGTGGAAAGACGTACCTAGGTATCTAAATGCACGCCATTTCAACTCAACAAAGATCCCACACATAAGCCCGATGGGTTTCTTTAGCCCGTACCAAATTTGGAAGGAAGATAGACTTGCATTACTATGGGCCTTCCTCATACAAGGAGGGGATGGGAAACCAATGATGTGAGAAGGGGATGGGATATCATTTATATGTTGATGGATAGGTTGCCGAAGATATCCCAATTTATGACTTCAAACATGAAGTATACAACATCGATAACTGCAATTGAATGCATGGAAATTGTGTTTAAGCTGTGCATGGGATGCCACAAAACTTGTGATGAGTGATATAGATGTTAAAATTTTTAAGTGTATTTTGGAGATCACTTTTTGAAAGTATGGGCCCCAAGTTTACACCAAGTTTAAAGGTGACTTATATGACATCAATGATGGCAATTGAACTCATGGAAACTGTGCTCAAGTCGCATGGAATACGGCTGAAAATTGTGAGTGATAGCAATGTCAAATTATTCATTCTCTGAAGTGGAAAAGGTAAAAAATCTTGTATGGAAGGGTACTTTAAAATTTTGAAAAAGAGAATATTGGACCACTTACACAAGTAATTGGGCTTGTAGATAGGTATGATTTTGTGCTGTAGGAAGTGAGCGAAGCCTCCAAGCTCCCAATTTCTCCGCACCCACTTCTTCTTGAATTCAATGGCACTCACGCTTTGAATGTTAGAGGGGAACCCGATGCTAAAGACAAGCTTGTGGGGTACTATGACATGTAGGAGCTACAGGGTATTGTTGTAAGGCCTTATTTGCACAAAATAAAAGCTTGCATTTTTGCCTCATGAAGCCCATGGAAAAATGAAGAGCTAGGGGTGCCTTTCTATAGGGGAACACGCTCCTTCATGCATGGGAAGGCTTGGAGTATGGTATAGCCAACCATGTACCCTAAGGGTTAACTCCATCTCGCTTGAGAAAAAAGTGGGTCAAACGCATACATGAATCTTAATTTGTCGGCTAGACTAAGGCAAACTCAAGCATCACTTTAGTAAAGTAATAGAATAGGGAGCCCAACACCACCAAACCACTTTGGTAACTACCATCTAACCAAAACCACATGCTGGAATACTACTTACCATTTTTTGCAAACCATTGCCCAATTCCATATGGTATTATAGCAACCCATAGTTTTCTCTCAACCCCTTTTTGACCTTAGCCCACTGAATTTATTTTGACCCTTGCCCTTATAATATAATATAAGCCTTAGCCTAGTTATATTTAAGTAATTTTGGTGAGGATTGTTTCAATACAGGTTAGGAGGGATCTTACGTAAGAATACAGAGGCAATAGCATTTGAGAGACACTCAGGTAAAAAGACATGGAAATACATTGTCAATAAAGTGGGCAACATCAGCTTATTTGTAGTTGGTTTTATGTCAGGAGTGATGATAGGGGACTTAAGTACTTTCTCTCAAAGCCCAATTTTCTTCCAAAGCAAAGAAGATGATTACTTACTTTGTCGAATTATGGTTTTGAGATTGCACACAACAAAGGAAAGGACAATGTGGTTTGTAGGTTCGTTATCTACTAGGATATGTGAATATGTGTTCATTGTGGCGAGAGATTTATAGGGATTGGATTATGGATATCTAGGAAGAGTGTTTGCTTGTTGATCCTCGAGGGGGCAGCCCATGTGGGTGAGAAATATAGCAAGGGGGCTACTTTACTACAAGGATAGAGTTATATTCTGCCTACTTTAGCATTCAATCTAAAAGTATTGGAACAGAGGCATTGTTCTCCAAAGGCAAAGCTGGCATTTGGGTGTTTTCAGCCCTTTGGTATAGCGAGGAAAAGGAAACACTAAAAACGAATGTGGAAAGATGTACCTAGGTATCTAGATGCATGACATTTCAACTTCACAAAGATCCCAATTAATGCCTTTAAACATGGAGTATACAACATCAATAATGGCATTTGAATTGATGGAAAGTGTGTTCAAGCTATGCATGGGATGCCACAAAACTTGTGATGAGTGATATAGATGTTAAAATTTTTAAGTGTATTTTGGAGATCACTTTTTGAAAGTATGGGCCCCAAGTTCACACCAAGTTCAAAGGTGACTCATATGACATCAATGATGGCAATTGACCTCATGGAAAGTGTGCTCAAGTCACATGGAATGCGGCCGAAAATTGTGAGCGATAGCAATGTCAAATTATTCATTCTCTGAAGATGAAAATGTAAAAGTCCTTGTATGGAAGGGTGCTTTAAAATTTTTAAAAAGAGAATATTGGACCACTTACACCAGTAATTGGGCTTGTAGATAGGTATGATTTTGTGCTGTGGAAAGTGAGAGAAGCCTCCAAGCTCCCAATTTCTCCACACCCACTTCTTCTTGAATTCAATGCCACTTGCGCTTTGAACGTAGAGGGAATCCCGATGATATGGACAAGCTTGTGGGGCATGGAGTATACATCAATAATGGCATTTGAATTGATGGAAAGTGTGTTCAAGCTATGCATGGGATGCCACAAAACTTGTGATGAGTGATATAGATGTTAAAATTTTTAAGTGTATTTTGGAGATCACTTTTTGAAAGTATGGGCCCCAAGTCACATCAAGTTCAAAGGTGACTCATATGACATCAATGACGGCAATTGACCTCATGGAAAGTGTGCTCAAGTCGCATGGAATGCGGCTGAAAATTGTGAGCGATAGCAATGTCAAATTATTCATTCTCTGAAGATGAAAATGTAAAAGTTCTTGTATGGAAGGGTGCTTTAAAATTTTGAAAAAGAGAATATTGGACCACTTACACCAGTAATTGGGCTTGTAGATAGGTACGATTTTGTGCTGTAGCAAGTGAGAGAAGCCTCCAAGCTCCCAATTTCTCCACACGCACTTCTTCTTGAATTCAATGCCACTTGCACTTTGAACGTAGAGGGAAACCCGATGATATGGACAAGCTTGTGGGGTACTATGACATGTAGGAGTTACAAGGTATTGTTGTAAGGCCTTAATTGCTCAAAATAAAAGCTTGCACTTTTGCCTCATGAAGCCCATGGGAAAATGAAGAGCTACGCATGCCTTTCTATAGGGGAACATGCTCCTTCATGCATGGAAAGGCTCGGGTATGGTATAGCCAACCATGTACCCTAAGGGTTAACTCCATCTCCCGTGAGAAAAAGGGGTCAAACGCGTGCATGAATCTTAATTTGTGGGCTAGAGTAATGCGAACTCAAGAATCACGTAGTAAAGTATTAGAATAAGGAACCCGACACCACCAAACCACTCGATGATCAGAGTTTCTTATTATTTTATAGATCTTTGACCAAGTCAACTTATCTGTATAATTTACTAATTATGGTATACATGCACATAGTACAATTCTTACGTTTGTATTTCTAAAATCAATATTAGGGCCAAACTAAAATTTCCTAATGTTCCAACAAAATATGCCTCAAAATTCCCCATGGCTTTTTCTTTTTTATTGTGAGGGTCTTGGTGCAAAACAAAAAATACTTTTATCACTTTCTCTCCTAAAAAATTACTAGTATTGCACATAAACTTTATTACAGGTTAGGAGGGATCTTACATAAGATCACAGAGGTAATAGCATTTGAGAGACACTCAAGTAAAAACTTATGGAAATACATGTGAATAAAGTGGCAGCATTAGCTTATTTGTAGTTGGTTTTATGTAAGGAGTGATGATAGGGCACTCAAGTACTTTCTCTCATAGCCCAATTTGCCTCCAATGCAAAGAAGATGGTTACTTACTTTGCCGAATTGTGGTTTTGAGATTGCATACAACAAAGGAAAGGACAATGTGGTTCGTAGATTCGTTATCTACTAGGATATGTGCTTTGAAATTTTGAAAAAGAGAATATTGGACCACTTACACCAGTAATTGGTCTTGTAGATATGTATGATTTTGTGCTATGGGAAGTGAGAGAAGCCTCCAAGCTCCCAATTTCTCCACACCCACTTCTTCTTGAATTCAATGCCACTTGCGCTTTGAATGTCAAGGGGAACCCTATGATATGAACAAGCTTGTGGGGTACTATGACATGTAGTAGTTACAAGGTAGTTTTGTAAGGCCTTAATTGCACAAAATACAAGCTTGCATTTTTGCCTCATGAAGCCCATGGGAGATTGAAGAGCTACGGGTGCCTTTCTATAGGGGAACAGGCTCCTTCATGCATGGGAAGGCTCGGAGTATGGTATAGCCAACCATGTACCCTAAGGTTTAACTCCATCTCGCTTGAGAAAAGGGGATCAAACGCGTGCATGAATCTTTATTTGTGGGCTAGTAGACTAGGATCCCGACATGACCAAACCACTTTGGTAACTACCATCTAACCAAAACCACAATCTACAATACTACTTACCATTTTTCACAAACCATTGCCCAATTCCATATGGTATTATAGCAACCCATAGTTTTCTCTCAACCCCTTTTTAACCTTAGCCCACAACCCACTGAATTTATTTTGACCCTTCCTCTTATTATATAATATAAGCCTACCTAGGTATATTTAAATAATTTTGGTGAGGTTTGTTCCAATACCTTCTAAGCCAATGACCTGGAATCTAGGGTAAATCCTACCTTTCAAATTTTTTAAGGACAATGTTAGTTTCCCTAAATTCCCTTGTTTACTAGGTTTTTCAATTCATATACATTAGGATCTCTCTTTCCAAGAGATTCTTGATCATCAGAGTTGCTCATTATTTTATTTATCTTTGACCGAGTCAACTTATCTACATAATTTACTAATTATGGTATACATGCACATAGTATAATTCTTACGTTTGTATTTCTAAAATCAATATTAGGGCCAAATTAAAATTTCCTAATGTTTCAACAAAATATGCCTCATAATTCCCCATGGCTTTTTCTTTTTTACTATGGGAGTCTTGGTGCAAAATGAAAAATACTTTGATCAATTTCTCTCCTAAAAAATTACTACTTGGAATTTATTGCACATAAACTTTTTTAAAGGTTAGGAGGGATCTTACATAAGATCAAAGAGGTAAGAGCATTTAAGAGACACTCAGGTAAAAAGACATGGAAATACATGTGAATAAAGTGGCAGCATTAGCTTCTTTGTAGTTGGTTTTATGTAAGGAGTGATGATAGGGCTCTCAAGTACTTTCTCTTATAGCCCAATTTTCCTCCAAAGCAAAGAAGATGGTTACTTATTTTGCCGCATTGTGGTTTTGAGATTGCATACAACAAAGGAAAGGACAATGTGGTTTGTAGATTTGTTATCTACTAGGATATGCGGATATGTGTTCATTGTGGCAAGACATTAATCCGGATTAGATTATGGATATCTAGGAGGAGTATTTGCTTGTTGAGCCTCGAGGGGGTAGCCCATGTGGCTCAGAAATTATAGCAAGGGGGTTACTTTACTACAAGGATAGTGTATCCTCTACCTACTTTAGCATTCAATCGAAAAGTATTGGAAGAGATGCATTGTTCTCCAAAGGCATAGCTGGCATTTGGGTGTTTTCAGCCCTTTGGTATAGCGAGGAAAAGGAAACTCTAAAAATGAATGTGGAAAGACGTACCTAGGTATCTAAATGCACGCCATTTCAACTCAACAAAGATCCCACATATAAGCCCGATGGGTTTCTTTAGCCCGTACCAAATTTGGAAGGAAGATAGACTTGCATTACTATGGGCCTTCCTCATACAAGGAGGGGATGGGAAACCAATGATGTGAGAAGGGGATGGGATATCATTTATATGTTGATGGATAGGTTGCCGAAGATATCCCAATTTATGACTTCAAACATGAAGTATACAACATCGATAACTGCAATTGAATGCATGGAAATTGTGTTTAAGCTGTGCATGGGATGCCACAAAACTTGTGATGAGTGATATAGATGTTAAAATTTTTAAGTGTATTTTGGAGATCACTTTTTGAAAGTATGGGCCCCAAGTTTACACCAAGTTTAAAGGTGACTTATATGACATCAATGATGGCAATTGAACTCATGGAAACTGTGCTCAAGTCGCATGGAATACGGCTGAAAATTGTGAGTGATAGCAATGTCAAATTATTCATTCTCTGAAGTGGAAAAGGTAAAAAATCTTGTATGGAAGGGTACTTTAAAATTTTGAAAAAGAGAATATTGGACCACTTACACAAGTAATTGGGCTTGTAGATAGGTATGATTTTGTGCTGTAGGAAGTGAGCGAAGCCTCCAAGCTCCCAATTTCTCCGCACCCACTTCTTCTTGAATTCAATGGCACTCACGCTTTGAATGTTAGAGGGGAACCCGATGCTAAAGACAAGCTTGTGGGGTACTATGACATGTAGGAGCTACAGGGTATTGTTGTAAGGCCTTATTTGCACAAAATAAAAGCTTGCATTTTTGCCTCATGAAGCCCATGGAAAAATGAAGAGCTAGGGGTGCCTTTCTATAGGGGAACACGCTCCTTCATGCATGGGAAGGCTTGGAGTATGGTATAGCCAACCATGTACCCTAAGGGTTAACTCCATCTCGCTTGAGAAAAAAGTGGGTCAAACGCATACATGAATCTTAATTTGTCGGCTAGACTAAGGCAAACTCAAGCATCACTTTAGTAAAGTAATAGAATAGGGAGCCCAACACCACCAAACCACTTTGGTAACTACCATCTAACCAAAACCACATGCTGGAATACTACTTACCATTTTTTGCAAACCATTGCCCAATTCCATATGGTATTATAGCAACCCATAGTTTTCTCTCAACCCCTTTTTGACCTTAGCCCACTGAATTTATTTTGACCCTTGCCCTTATAATATAATATAAGCCTTAGCCTAGTTATATTTAAGTAATTTTGGTGAGGATTGTTTCAATACAGGTTAGGAGGGATCTTACGTAAGAATACAGAGGCAATAGCATTTGAGAGACACTCAGGTAAAAAGACATGGAAATACATTGTCAATAAAGTGGGCAACATCAGCTTATTTGTAGTTGGTTTTATGTCAGGAGTGATGATAGGGGACTTAAGTACTTTCTCTCAAAGCCCAATTTTCTTCCAAAGCAAAGAAGATGATTACTTACTTTGTCGAATTATGGTTTTGAGATTGCACACAACAAAGGAAAGGACAATGTGGTTTGTAGGTTCGTTATCTACTAGGATATGTGAATATGTGTTCATTGTGGCGAGAGATTTATAGGGATTGGATTATGGATATCTAGGAAGAGTGTTTGCTTGTTGATCCTCGAGGGGGCAGCCCATGTGGGTGAGAAATATAGCAAGGGGGCTACTTTACTACAAGGATAGAGTTATATTCTGCCTACTTTAGCATTCAATCTAAAAGTATTGGAACAGAGGCATTGTTCTCCAAAGGCAAAGCTGGCATTTGGGTGTTTTCAGCCCTTTGGTATAGCGAGGAAAAGGAAACACTAAAAACGAATGTGGAAAGATGTACCTAGGTATCTAGATGCATGACATTTCAACTTCACAAAGATCCCAATTAATGCCTTTAAACATGGAGTATACAACATCAATAATGGCATTTGAATTGATGGAAAGTGTGTTCGAGCTATGCATGGGATGCCACAAAACTTGTGATGAGTGATATAGATGTTAAAATTTTTAAGTGTATTTTGGAGATCACTTTTTGAAAGTATGGGCCCCAAGTTCACACCAAGTTCAAAGGTGACTCATATGACATCAATGATGGCAATTGACCTCATGGAAAGTGTGCTCAAGTCACATGGAATGCGGCCGAAAATTGTGAGCGATAGCAATGTCAAATTATTCATTCTCTGAAGATGAAAATGTAAAAGTCCTTGTATGGAAGGGTGCTTTAAAATTTTTAAAAAGAGAATATTGGACCACTTACACCAGTAATTGGGCTTGTAGATAGGTATGATTTTGTGCTGTGGAAAGTGAGAGAAGCCTCCAAGCTCCCAATTTCTCCACACCCACTTCTTCTTGAATTCAATGCCACTTGCGCTTTGAACGTAGAGGGAATCCCGATGATATGGACAAGCTTGTGGGGCATGGAGTATACATCAATAATGGCATTTGAATTGATGGAAAGTGTGTTCAAGCTATGCATGGGATGCCACAAAACTTGTGATGAGTGATATAGATGTTAAAATTTTTAAGTGTATTTTGGAGATCACTTTTTGAAAGTATGGGCCCCAAGTCACATCAAGTTCAAAGGTGACTCATATGACATCAATGACGGCAATTGACCTCATGGAAAGTGTGCTCAAGTCGCATGGAATGCGGCTGAAAATTGTGAGCGATAGCAATGTCAAATTATTCATTCTCTGAAGATGAAAATGTAAAAGTTCTTGTATGGAAGGGTGCTTTAAAATTTTGAAAAAGAGAATATTGGACCACTTACACCAGTAATTGGGCTTGTAGATAGGTACGATTTTGTGCTGTAGCAAGTGAGAGAAGCCTCCAAGCTCCCAATTTCTCCACACGCACTTCTTCTTGAATTCAATGCCACTTGCGCTTTGAACGTAGAGGGAAACCCGATGATATGGACAAGCTTGTGGGGTACTATGACATGTAGGAGTTACAAGGTATTGTTGTAAGGCCTTAATTGCTCAAAATAAAAGCTTGCACGTTTGCCTCATGAAGCCCATGGGAAAATGAAGAGCTACGCATGCCTTTCTATAGGGGAACATGCTCCTTCATGCATGGAAAGGCTCGGGTATGGTATAGCCAACCATGTACCCTAAGGGTTAACTCCATCTCCCGTGAGAAAAAGGGGTCAAACGCGTGCATGAATCTTAATTTGTGGGCTAGAGTAATGCGAACTCAAGAATCACGTAGTAAAGTATTAGAATAAGGAACCCGACACCACCAAACCACTCGATGATCAGAGTTTCTTATTATTTTATAGATCTTTGACCAAGTCAACTTATCTGTATAATTTACTAATTATGGTATACATGCACATAGTACAATTCTTACGTTTGTATTTCTAAAATCAATATTAGGGCCAAACTAAAATTTCCTAATGTTCCAACAAAATATGCCTCAAAATTCCCCATGGCTTTTTCTTTTTTATTGTGAGGGTCTTGGTGCAAAACAAAAAATACTTTTATCACTTTCTCTCCTAAAAAATTACTAGTATTGCACATAAACTTTATTACAGGTTAGGAGGGATCTTACATAAGATCACAGAGGTAATAGCATTTGAGAGACACTCAAGTAAAAACTTATGGAAATACATGTGAATAAAGTGGCAGCATTAGCTTATTTGTAGTTGGTTTTATGTAAGGAGTGATGATAGGGCACTCAAGTACTTTCTCTCATAGCCCAATTTGCCTCCAATGCAAAGAAGATGGTTACTTACTTTGCCGAATTGTGGTTTTGAGATTGCATACAACAAAGGAAAGGACAATGTGGTTCGTAGATTCGTTATCTACTAGGATATGTGCTTTGAAATTTTGAAAAAGAGAATATTGGACCACTTACACCAGTAATTGGTCTTGTAGATATGTATGATTTTGTGCTATGGGAAGTGAGAGAAGCCTCCAAGCTCCCAATTTCTCCACACCCACTTCTTCTTGAATTCAATGCCACTTGCGCTTTGAATGTCAAGGGGAACCCTATGATATGAACAAGCTTGTGGGGTACTATGACATGTAGTAGTTACAAGGTAGTTTTGTAAGGCCTTAATTGCACAAAATACAAGCTTGCATTTTTGCCTCATGAAGCCCATGGGAGATTGAAGAGCTACGGGTGCCTTTCTATAGGGGAACAGGCTCCTTCATGCATGGGAAGGCTCGGAGTATGGTATAGCCAACCATGTACCCTAGGGTTTAACTCCATCTCGCTTGAGAAAAGGGGATCAAACGCGTGCATGAATCTTTATTTGTGGGCTAGTAGACTAGGATCCCGACATGACCAAACCACTTTGGTAACTACCATCTAACCAAAACCACAATCTACAATACTACTTACCATTTTTCACAAACCATTGCCCAATTCCATATGGTATTATAGCAACCCATAGTTTTCTCTCAACCCCTTTTTAACCTTAGCCCACAACCCACTGAATTTATTTTGACCCTTCCCCCTTATTATATAATATAAGCCTACCTAGGTATATTTAAATAATTTTGGTGAGGTTTGTTCCAATACCTTCTAAGCCAATGACCTGGAATCTAGGGTAAATCCTACCTTTCAAATTTTTTAAGGACAATGTTAGTTTCCCTAAATTCCCTTGTTTACTAGGTTTTTCAATTCATATACATTAGGATCTCTCTTTCCAAGAGATTCTTGATCATCAGAGTTGCTCATTATTTTATTTATCTTTGACCGAGTCAACTTATCTACATAATTTACTAATTATGGTATACATGCACATAGTATAATTCTTACGTTTGTATTTCTAAAATCAATATTAGGGCCAAATTAAAATTTCCTAATGTTTCAACAAAATATGCCTCATAATTCCCCATGGCTTTTTCTTTTTTACTATGGGGGTCTTGGTGCAAAATGAAAAATACTTTGATCAATTTCTCTCCTAAAAAATTACTACTTGGAATTTATTGCACATAAACTTTTTTAAAGGTTAGGAGGGATCTTACATAAGATCAAAGAGGTAAGAGCATTTAAGAGACACTCAGGTAAAAAGACATGGAAATACATGTGAATAAAGTGGCAGCATTAGCTTCTTTGTAGTTGGTTTTATGTAAGGAGTGATGATAGGGCTCTCAAGTACTTTCTCTTATAGCCCAATTTTCCTCCAAAGCAAAGAAGATGGTTACTTATTTTGCCGCATTGTGGTTTTGAGATTGCATACAACAAAGGAAAGGACAATGTGGTTTGTAGATTTGTTATCTACTAGGATATGCGGATATGTGTTCATTGTGGCAAGACATTAATCCGGATTAGATTATGGATATCTAGGAGGAGTATTTACTTGTTGAGCCTCGAGGGGGTAGCCCATGTGGCTCAGAAATTATAGCAAGGGGGTTACTTTACTACAAGGATAGTGTATCCTCTACCTACTTTAGCATTCAATCGAAAAGTATTGGAAGAGATGCATTGTTCTCCAAAGGCATAGCTGGCATTTGGGTGTTTTCAGCCCTTTGGTATAGCGAGGAAAAGGAAACTCTAAAAATGAATGTGGAAAGACGTACCTAGGTATCTAAATGCACGCCATTTCAACTCAACAAAGATCCCACACATAAGCCCGATGGGTTTCTTTAGCCCGTACCAAATTTGGAAGGAAGATAGACTTGCATTACTATGGGCCTTCCTCATACAAGGAGGGGATGGGAAACCAATGATGTGAGAAGGGGATGGGATATCATTTATATGTTGATGGATAGGTTGCCGAAGATATCCCAATTTATGACTTCAAACATGAAGTATACAACATCGATAACTGCAATTGAATGCATGGAAATTGTGTTTAAGCTGTGCATGGGATGCCACAAAACTTGTGATGAGTGATATAGATGTTAAAATTTTTAAGTGTATTTTGGAGATCACTTTTTGAAAGTATGGGCCCCAAGTTTACACCAAGTTTAAAGGTGACTTATATGACATCAATGATGGCAATTGAACTCATGGAAACTGTGCTCAAGTCGCATGGAATACGGCTGAAAATTGTGAGTGATAGCAATGTCAAATTATTCATTCTCTGAAGTGGAAAAGGTAAAAAATCTTGTATGGAAGGGTACTTTAAAATTTTGAAAAAGAGAATATTGGACCACTTACACAAGTAATTGGGCTTGTAGATAGGTATGATTTTGTGCTGTAGGAAGTGAGCGAAGCCTCCAAGCTCCCAATTTCTCCGCACCCACTTCTTCTTGAATTCAATGGCACTCACGCTTTGAATGTTAGAGGGGAACCCGATGCTAAAGACAAGCTTGTGGGGTACTATGACATGTAGGAGCTACAGGGTATTGTTGTAAGGCCTTATTTGCACAAAATAAAAGCTTGCATTTTTGCCTCATGAAGCCCATGGAAAAATGAAGAGCTAGGGGTGCCTTTCTATAGGGGAACACGCTCCTTCATGCATGGGAAGGCTTGGAGTATGGTATAGCCAACCATGTACCCTAAGGGTTAACTCCATCTCGCTTGAGAAAAAAGTGGGTCAAACGCATACATGAATCTTAATTTGTCGGCTAGACTAAGGCAAACTCAAGCATCACTTTAGTAAAGTAATAGAATAGGGAGCCCAACACCACCAAACCACTTTGGTAACTACCATCTAACCAAAACCACATGCTGGAATACTACTTACCATTTTTTGCAAACCATTGCCCAATTCCATATGGTATTATAGCAACCCATAGTTTTCTCTCAACCCCTTTTTGACCTTAGCCCACTGAATTTATTTTGACCCTTGCCCTTATAATATAATATAAGCCTTAGCCTAGTTATATTTAAGTAATTTTGGTGAGGATTGTTTCAATACAGGTTAGGAGGGATCTTACGTAAGAATACAGAGGCAATAGCATTTGAGAGACACTCAGGTAAAAAGACATGGAAATACATTGTCAATAAAGTGGGCAACATCAGCTTATTTGTAGTTGGTTTTATGTCAGGAGTGATGATAGGGGACTTAAGTACTTTCTCTCAAAGCCCAATTTTCTTCCAAAGCAAAGAAGATGATTACTTACTTTGTCGAATTATGGTTTTGAGATTGCACACAACAAAGGAAAGGACAATGTGGTTTGTAGGTTCGTTATCTACTAGGATATGTGAATATGTGTTCATTGTGGCGAGAGATTTATAGGGATTGGATTATGGATATCTAGGAAGAGTGTTTGCTTGTTGATCCTCGAGGGGGCAGCCCATGTGGGTGAGAAATATAGCAAGGGGGCTACTTTACTACAAGGATAGAGTTATATTCTGCCTACTTTAGCATTCAATCTAAAAGTATTGGAACAGAGGCATTGTTCTCCAAAGGCAAAGCTGGCATTTGGGTGTTTTCAGCCCTTTGGTATAGCGAGGAAAAGGAAACACTAAAAACGAATGTGGAAAGATGTACCTAGGTATCTAGATGCATGACATTTCAACTTCACAAAGATCCCAATTAATGCCTTTAAACATGGAGTATACAACATCAATAATGGCATTTGAATTGATGGAAAGTGTGTTCAAGCTATGCATGGGATGCCACAAAACTTGTGATGAGTGATATAGATGTTAAAATTTTTAAGTGTATTTTGGAGATCACTTTTTGAAAGTATGGGCCCCAAGTTCACACCAAGTTCAAAGGTGACTCATATGACATCAATGATGGCAATTGACCTCATGGAAAGTGTGCTCAAGTCACATGGAATGCGGCCGAAAATTGTGAGCGATAGCAATGTCAAATTATTCATTCTCTGAAGATGAAAATGTAAAAGTCCTTGTATGGAAGGGTGCTTTAAAATTTTTAAAAAGAGAATATTGGACCACTTACACCAGTAATTGGGCTTGTAGATAGGTATGATTTTGTGCTGTGGAAAGTGAGAGAAGCCTCCAAGCTCCCAATTTCTCCACACCCACTTCTTCTTGAATTCAATGCCACTTGCGCTTTGAACGTAGAGGGAATCCCGATGATATGGACAAGCTTGTGGGGCATGGAGTATACATCAATAATGGCATTTGAATTGATGGAAAGTGTGTTCAAGCTATGCATGGGATGCCACAAAACTTGTGATGAGTGATATAGATGTTAAAATTTTTAAGTGTATTTTGGAGATCACTTTTTGAAAGTATGGGCCCCAAGTCACATCAAGTTCAAAGGTGACTCATATGACATCAATGACGGCAATTGACCTCATGGAAAGTGTGCTCAAGTCGCATGGAATGCGGCTGAAAATTGTGAGCGATAGCAATGTCAAATTATTCATTCTCTGAAGATGAAAATGTAAAAGTTCTTGTATGGAAGGGTGCTTTAAAATTTTGAAAAAGAGAATATTGGACCACTTACACCAGTAATTGGGCTTGTAGATAGGTACGATTTTGTGCTGTAGCAAGTGAGAGAAGCCTCCAAGCTCCCAATTTCTCCACACGCACTTCTTCTTGAATTCAATGCCACTTGCGCTTTGAACGTAGAGGGAAACCCGATGATATGGACAAGCTTGTGGGGTACTATGACATGTAGGAGTTACAAGGTATTGTTGTAAGGCCTTAATTGCTCAAAATAAAAGCTTGCACTTTTGCCTCATGAAGCCCATGGGAAAATGAAGAGCTACGCATGCCTTTCTATAGGGGAACATGCTCCTTCATGCATGGAAAGGCTCGGGTATGGTATAGCCAACCATGTACCCTAAGGGTTAACTCCATCTCCCGTGAGAAAAAGGGGTCAAACGCGTGCATGAATCTTAATTTGTGGGCTAGAGTAATGCGAACTCAAGAATCACGTAGTAAAGTATTAGAATAAGGAACCCGACACCACCAAACCACTCGATGATCAGAGTTTCTTATTATTTTATAGATCTTTGACCAAGTCAACTTATCTGTATAATTTACTAATTATGGTATACATGCACATAGTACAATTCTTACGTTTGTATTTCTAAAATCAATATTAGGGCCAAACTAAAATTTCCTAATGTTCCAACAAAATATGCCTCAAAATTCCCCATGGCTTTTTCTTTTTTATTGTGAGGGTCTTGGTGCAAAACAAAAAATACTTTTATCACTTTCTCTCCTAAAAAATTACTAGTATTGCACATAAACTTTATTACAGGTTAGGAGGGATCTTACATAAGATCACAGAGGTAATAGCATTTGAGAGACACTCAAGTAAAAACTTATGGAAATACATGTGAATAAAGTGGCAGCATTAGCTTATTTGTAGTTGGTTTTATGTAAGGAGTGATGATAGGGCACTCAAGTACTTTCTCTCATAGCCCAATTTGCCTCCAATGCAAAGAAGATGGTTACTTACTTTGCCGAATTGTGGTTTTGAGATTGCATACAACAAAGGAAAGGACAATGTGGTTCGTAGATTCGTTATCTACTAGGATATGTGCTTTGAAATTTTGAAAAAGAGAATATTGGACCACTTACACCAGTAATTGGTCTTGTAGATATGTATGATTTTGTGCTATGGGAAGTGAGAGAAGCCTCCAAGCTCCCAATTTCTCCACACCCACTTCTTCTTGAATTCAATGCCACTTGCGCTTTGAATGTCAAGGGGAACCCTATGATATGAACAAGCTTGTGGGGTACTATGACATGTAGTAGTTACAAGGTAGTTTTGTAAGGCCTTAATTGCACAAAATACAAGCTTGCATTTTTGCCTCATGAAGCCCATGGGAGATTGAAGAGCTACGGGTGCCTTTCTATAGGGGAACAGGCTCCTTCATGCATGGGAAGGCTCGGAGTATGGTATAGCCAACCATGTACCCTAGGGTTTAACTCCATCTCGCTTGAGAAAAGGGGATCAAACGCGTGCATGAATCTTTATTTGTGGGCTAGTAGACTAGGATCCCGACATGACCAAACCACTTTGGTAACTACCATCTAACCAAAACCACAATCTACAATACTACTTACCATTTTTCACAAACCATTGCCCAATTCCATATGGTATTATAGCAACCCATAGTTTTCTCTCAACCCCTTTTTAACCTTAGCCCACAACCCACTGAATTTATTTTGACCCTTCCCCTTATTATATAATATAAGCCTACCTAGGTATATTTAAATAATTTTGGTGAGGTTTGTTCCAATACCTTCTAAGCCAATGACCTGGAATCTAGGGTAAATCCTACCTTTCAAATTTTTTAAGGACAATGTTAGTTTCCCTAAATTCCCTTGTTTACTAGGTTTTTCAATTCATATACATTAGGATCTCTCTTTCCAAGAGATTCTTGATCATCAGAGTTGCTCATTATTTTATTTATCTTTGACCGAGTCAACTTATCTACATAATTTACTAATTATGGTATACATGCACATAGTATAATTCTTACGTTTGTATTTCTAAAATCAATATTAGGGCCAAATTAAAATTTCCTAATGTTTCAACAAAATATGCCTCATAATTCCCCATGGCTTTTTCTTTTTTACTATGGGGGTCTTGGTGCAAAATGAAAAATACTTTGATCAATTTCTCTCCTAAAAAATTACTACTTGGAATTTATTGCACATAAACTTTTTTAAAGGTTAGGAGGGATCTTACATAAGATCAAAGAGGTAAGAGCATTTAAGAGACACTCAGGTAAAAAGACATGGAAATACATGTGAATAAAGTGGCAGCATTAGCTTCTTTGTAGTTGGTTTTATGTAAGGAGTGATGATAGGGCTCTCAAGTACTTTCTCTTATAGCCCAATTTTCCTCCAAAGCAAAGAAGATGGTTACTTATTTTGCCGCATTGTGGTTTTGAGATTGCATACAACAAAGGAAAGGACAATGTGGTTTGTAGATTTGTTATCTACTAGGATATGCGGATATGTGTTCATTGTGGCAAGACATTAATCCGGATTAGATTATGGATATCTAGGAGGAGTATTTGCTTGTTGAGCCTCGAGGGGGTAGCCCATGTGGCTCAGAAATTATAGCAAGGGGGTTACTTTACTACAAGGATAGTGTATCCTCTACCTACTTTAGCATTCAATCGAAAAGTATTGGAAGAGATGCATTGTTCTCCAAAGGCATAGCTGGCATTTGGGTGTTTTCAGCCCTTTGGTATAGCGAGGAAAAGGAAACTCTAAAAATGAATGTGGAAAGACGTACCTAGGTATCTAAATGCACGCCATTTCAACTCAACAAAGATCCCACACATAAGCCCGATGGGTTTCTTTAGCCCGTACCAAATTTGGAAGGAAGATAGACTTGCATTACTATGGGCCTTCCTCATACAAGGAGGGGATGGGAAACCAATGATGTGAGAAGGGGATGGGATATCATTTATATGTTGATGGATAGGTTGCCGAAGATATCCCAATTTATGACTTCAAACATGAAGTATACAACATCGATAACTGCAATTGAATGCATGGAAATTGTGTTTAAGCTGTGCATGGGATGCCACAAAACTTGTGATGAGTGATATAGATGTTAAAATTTTTAAGTGTATTTTGGAGATCACTTTTTGAAAGTATGGGCCCCAAGTTTACACCAAGTTTAAAGGTGACTTATATGACATCAATGATGGCAATTGAACTCATGGAAACTGTGCTCAAGTCGCATGGAATACGGCTGAAAATTGTGAGTGATAGCAATGTCAAATTATTCATTCTCTGAAGTGGAAAAGGTAAAAAATCTTGTATGGAAGGGTACTTTAAAATTTTGAAAAAGAGAATATTGGACCACTTACACAAGTAATTGGGCTTGTAGATAGGTATGATTTTGTGCTGTAGGAAGTGAGCGAAGCCTCCAAGCTCCCAATTTCTCCGCACCCACTTCTTCTTGAATTCAATGGCACTCACGCTTTGAATGTTAGAGGGGAACCCGATGCTAAAGACAAGCTTGTGGGGTACTATGACATGTAGGAGCTACAGGGTATTGTTGTAAGGCCTTATTTGCACAAAATAAAAGCTTGCATTTTTGCCTCATGAAGCCCATGGAAAAATGAAGAGCTAGGGGTGCCTTTCTATAGGGGAACACGCTCCTTCATGCATGGGAAGGCTTGGAGTATGGTATAGCCAACCATGTACCCTAAGGGTTAACTCCATCTCGCTTGAGAAAAAAGTGGGTCAAACGCATACATGAATCTTAATTTGTCGGCTAGACTAAGGCAAACTCAAGCATCACTTTAGTAAAGTAATAGAATAGGGAGCCCAACACCACCAAACCACTTTGGTAACTACCATCTAACCAAAACCACATGCTGGAATACTACTTACCATTTTTTGCAAACCATTGCCCAATTCCATATGGTATTATAGCAACCCATAGTTTTCTCTCAACCCCTTTTTGACCTTAGCCCACTGAATTTATTTTGACCCTTGCCCTTATAATATAATATAAGCCTTAGCCTAGTTATATTTAAGTAATTTTGGTGAGGATTGTTTCAATACAGGTTAGGAGGGATCTTACGTAAGAATACAGAGGCAATAGCATTTGAGAGACACTCAGGTAAAAAGACATGGAAATACATTGTCAATAAAGTGGGCAACATCAGCTTATTTGTAGTTGGTTTTATGTCAGGAGTGATGATAGGGGACTTAAGTACTTTCTCTCAAAGCCCAATTTTCTTCCAAAGCAAAGAAGATGATTACTTACTTTGTCGAATTATGGTTTTGAGATTGCACACAACAAAGGAAAGGACAATGTGGTTTGTAGGTTCGTTATCTACTAGGATATGTGAATATGTGTTCATTGTGGCGAGAGATTTATAGGGATTGGATTATGGATATCTAGGAAGAGTGTTTGCTTGTTGATCCTCGAGGGGGCAGCCCATGTGGGTGAGAAATATAGCAAGGGGGCTACTTTACTACAAGGATAGAGTTATATTCTGCCTACTTTAGCATTCAATCTAAAAGTATTGGAACAGAGGCATTGTTCTCCAAAGGCAAAGCTGGCATTTGGGTGTTTTCAGCCCTTTGGTATAGCGAGGAAAAGGAAACACTAAAAACGAATGTGGAAAGATGTACCTAGGTATCTAGATGCATGACATTTCAACTTCACAAAGATCCCAATTAATGCCTTTAAACATGGAGTATACAACATCAATAATGGCATTTGAATTGATGGAAAGTGTGTTCAAGCTATGCATGGGATGCCACAAAACTTGTGATGAGTGATATAGATGTTAAAATTTTTAAGTGTATTTTGGAGATCACTTTTTGAAAGTATGGGCCCCAAGTTCACACCAAGTTCAAAGGTGACTCATATGACATCAATGATGGCAATTGACCTCATGGAAAGTGTGCTCAAGTCACATGGAATGCGGCCGAAAATTGTGAGCGATAGCAATGTCAAATTATTCATTCTCTGAAGATGAAAATGTAAAAGTCCTTGTATGGAAGGGTGCTTTAAAATTTTTAAAAAGAGAATATTGGACCACTTACACCAGTAATTGGGCTTGTAGATAGGTATGATTTTGTGCTGTGGAAAGTGAGAGAAGCCTCCAAGCTCCCAATTTCTCCACACCCACTTCTTCTTGAATTCAATGCCACTTGCGCTTTGAACGTAGAGGGAATCCCGATGATATGGACAAGCTTGTGGGGCATGGAGTATACATCAATAATGGCATTTGAATTGATGGAAAGTGTGTTCAAGCTATGCATGGGATGCCACAAAACTTGTGATGAGTGATATAGATGTTAAAATTTTTAAGTGTATTTTGGAGATCACTTTTTGAAAGTATGGGCCCCAAGTCACATCAAGTTCAAAGGTGACTCATATGACATCAATGACGGCAATTGACCTCATGGAAAGTGTGCTCAAGTCGCATGGAATGCGGCTGAAAATTGTGAGCGATAGCAATGTCAAATTATTCATTCTCTGAAGATGAAAATGTAAAAGTTCTTGTATGGAAGGGTGCTTTAAAATTTTGAAAAAGAGAATATTGGACCACTTACACCAGTAATTGGGCTTGTAGATAGGTACGATTTTGTGCTGTAGCAAGTGAGAGAAGCCTCCAAGCTCCCAATTTCTCCACACGCACTTCTTCTTGAATTCAATGCCACTTGCGCTTTGAACGTAGAGGGAAACCCGATGATATGGACAAGCTTGTGGGGTACTATGACATGTAGGAGTTACAAGGTATTGTTGTAAGGCCTTAATTGCTCAAAATAAAAGCTTGCACGTTTGCCTCATGAAGCCCATGGGAAAATGAAGAGCTACGCATGCCTTTCTATAGGGGAACATGCTCCTTCATGCATGGAAAGGCTCGGGTATGGTATAGCCAACCATGTACCCTAAGGGTTAACTCCATCTCCCGTGAGAAAAAGGGGTCAAACGCGTGCATGAATCTTAATTTGTGGGCTAGAGTAATGCGAACTCAAGAATCACGTAGTAAAGTATTAGAATAAGGAACCCGACACCACCAAACCACTCGATGATCAGAGTTTCTTATTATTTTATAGATCTTTGACCAAGTCAACTTATCTGTATAATTTACTAATTATGGTATACATGCACATAGTACAATTCTTACGTTTGTATTTCTAAAATCAATATTAGGGCCAAACTAAAATTTCCTAATGTTCCAACAAAATATGCCTCAAAATTCCCCATGGCTTTTTCTTTTTTATTGTGAGGGTCTTGGTGCAAAACAAAAAATACTTTTATCACTTTCTCTCCTAAAAAATTACTAGTA
The DNA here is from genome assembly GCF_041138505.1 of Cibotium barometz. Taxonomy (NCBI): domain Eukaryota; kingdom Viridiplantae; phylum Streptophyta; class Polypodiopsida; order Cyatheales; family Cibotiaceae; genus Cibotium; species Cibotium barometz. Next base: position 4,312,633 of record NC_141066.1, on the reverse strand, counting down.
TTGCACATAAACTTTATTACAGGTTAGGAGGGATCTTACATAAGATCACAGAGGTAATAGCATTTGAGAGACACTCAAGTAAAAACTTATGGAAATACATGTGAATAAAGTGGCAGCATTAGCTTATTTGTAGTTGGTTTTATGTAAGGAGTGATGATAGGGCACTCAAGTACTTTCTCTCATAGCCCAATTTGCCTCCAATGCAAAGAAGATGGTTACTTACTTTGCCGAATTGTGGTTTTGAGATTGCATACAACAAAGGAAAGGACAATGTGGTTCGTAGATTCGTTATCTACTAGGATATGTGCTTTGAAATTTTGAAAAAGAGAATATTGGACCACTTACACCAGTAATTGGTCTTGTAGATATGTATGATTTTGTGCTATGGGAAGTGAGAGAAGCCTCCAAGCTCCCAATTTCTCCACACCCACTTCTTCTTGAATTCAATGCCACTTGCGCTTTGAATGTCAAGGGGAACCCTATGATATGAACAAGCTTGTGGGGTACTATGACATGTAGTAGTTACAAGGTAGTTTTGTAAGGCCTTAATTGCACAAAATACAAGCTTGCATTTTTGCCTCATGAAGCCCATGGGAGATTGAAGAGCTACGGGTGCCTTTCTATAGGGGAACAGGCTCCTTCATGCATGGGAAGGCTCGGAGTATGGTATAGCCAACCATGTACCCTAGGGTTTAACTCCATCTCGCTTGAGAAAAGGGGATCAAACGCGTGCATGAATCTTTATTTGTGGGCTAGTAGACTAGGATCCCGACATGACCAAACCACTTTGGTAACTACCATCTAACCAAAACCACAATCTACAATACTACTTACCATTTTTCACAAACCATTGCCCAATTCCATATGGTATTATAGCAACCCATAGTTTTCTCTCAACCCCTTTTTAACCTTAGCCCACAACCCACTGAATTTATTTTGACCCTTCCCCTTATTATATAATATAAGCCTACCTAGGTATATTTAAATAATTTTGGTGAGGTTTGTTCCAATACCTTCTAAGCCAATGACCTGGAATCTAGGGTAAATCCTACCTTTCAAATTTTTTAAGGACAATGTTAGTTTCCCTAAATTCCCTTGTTTACTAGGTTTTTCAATTCATATACATTAGGATCTCTCTTTCCAAGAGATTCTTGATCATCAGAGTTGCTCATTATTTTATTTATCTTTGACCGAGTCAACTTATCTACATAATTTACTAATTATGGTATACATGCACATAGTATAATTCTTACGTTTGTATTTCTAAAATCAATATTAGGGCCAAATTAAAATTTCCTAATGTTTCAACAAAATATGCCTCATAATTCCCCATGGCTTTTTCTTTTTTACTATGGGGGTCTTGGTGCAAAATGAAAAATACTTTGATCAATTTCTCTCCTAAAAAATTACTACTTGGAATTTATTGCACATAAACTTTTTTAAAGGTTAGGAGGGATCTTACATAAGATCAAAGAGGTAAGAGCATTTAAGAGACACTCAGGTAAAAAGACATGGAAATACATGTGAATAAAGTGGCAGCATTAGCTTCTTTGTAGTTGGTTTTATGTAAGGAGTGATGATAGGGCTCTCAAGTACTTTCTCTTATAGCCCAATTTTCCTCCAAAGCAAAGAAGATGGTTACTTATTTTGCCGCATTGTGGTTTTGAGATTGCATACAACAAAGGAAAGGACAATGTGGTTTGTAGATTTGTTATCTACTAGGATATGCGGATATGTGTTCATTGTGGCAAGACATTAATCCGGATTAGATTATGGATATCTAGGAGGAGTATTTGCTTGTTGAGCCTCGAGGGGGTAGCCCATGTGGCTCAGAAATTATAGCAAGGGGGTTACTTTACTACAAGGATAGTGTATCCTCTACCTACTTTAGCATTCAATCGAAAAGTATTGGAAGAGATGCATTGTTCTCCAAAGGCATAGCTGGCATTTGGGTGTTTTCAGCCCTTTGGTATAGCGAGGAAAAGGAAACTCTAAAAATGAATGTGGAAAGACGTACCTAGGTATCTAAATGCACGCCATTTCAACTCAACAAAGATCCCACACATAAGCCCGATGGGTTTCTTTAGCCCGTACCAAATTTGGAAGGAAGATAGACTTGCATTACTATGGGCCTTCCTCATACAAGGAGGGGATGGGAAACCAATGATGTGAGAAGGGGATGGGATATCATTTATATGTTGATGGATAGGTTGCCGAAGATATCCCAATTTATGACTTCAAACATGAAGTATACAACATCGATAACTGCAATTGAATGCATGGAAATTGTGTTTAAGCTGTGCATGGGATGCCACAAAACTTGTGATGAGTGATATAGATGTTAAAATTTTTAAGTGTATTTTGGAGATCACTTTTTGAAAGTATGGGCCCCAAGTTTACACCAAGTTTAAAGGTGACTTATATGACATCAATGATGGCAATTGAACTCATGGAAACTGTGCTCAAGTCGCATGGAATACGGCTGAAAATTGTGAGTGATAGCAATGTCAAATTATTCATTCTCTGAAGTGGAAAAGGTAAAAAATCTTGTATGGAAGGGTACTTTAAAATTTTGAAAAAGAGAATATTGGACCACTTACACAAGTAATTGGGCTTGTAGATAGGTATGATTTTGTGCTGTAGGAAGTGAGCGAAGCCTCCAAGCTCCCAATTTCTCCGCACCCACTTCTTCTTGAATTCAATGGCACTCACGCTTTGAATGTTAGAGGGGAACCCGATGCTAAAGACAAGCTTGTGGGGTACTATGACATGTAGGAGCTACAGGGTATTGTTGTAAGGCCTTATTTGCACAAAATAAAAGCTTGCATTTTTGCCTCATGAAGCCCATGGAAAAATGAAGAGCTAGGGGTGCCTTTCTATAGGGGAACACGCTCCTTCATGCATGGGAAGGCTTGGAGTATGGTATAGCCAACCATGTACCCTAAGGGTTAACTCCATCTCGCTTGAGAAAAAAGTGGGTCAAACGCATACATGAATCTTAATTTGTCGGCTAGACTAAGGCAAACTCAAGCATCACTTTAGTAAAGTAATAGAATAGGGAGCCCAACACCACCAAACCACTTTGGTAACTACCATCTAACCAAAACCACATGCTGGAATACTACTTACCATTTTTTGCAAACCATTGCCCAATTCCATATGGTATTATAGCAACCCATAGTTTTCTCTCAACCCCTTTTTGACCTTAGCCCACTGAATTTATTTTGACCCTTGCCCTTATAATATAATATAAGCCTTAGCCTAGTTATATTTAAGTAATTTTGGTGAGGATTGTTTCAATACAGGTTAGGAGGGATCTTACGTAAGAATACAGAGGCAATAGCATTTGAGAGACACTCAGGTAAAAAGACATGGAAATACATTGTCAATAAAGTGGGCAACATCAGCTTATTTGTAGTTGGTTTTATGTCAGGAGTGATGATAGGGGACTTAAGTACTTTCTCTCAAAGCCCAATTTTCTTCCAAAGCAAAGAAGATGATTACTTACTTTGTCGAATTATGGTTTTGAGATTGCACACAACAAAGGAAAGGACAATGTGGTTTGTAGGTTCGTTATCTACTAGGATATGTGAATATGTGTTCATTGTGGCGAGAGATTTATAGGGATTGGATTATGGATATCTAGGAAGAGTGTTTGCTTGTTGATCCTCGAGGGGGCAGCCCATGTGGGTGAGAAATATAGCAAGGGGGCTACTTTACTACAAGGATAGAGTTATATTCTGCCTACTTTAGCATTCAATCTAAAAGTATTGGAACAGAGGCATTGTTCTCCAAAGGCAAAGCTGGCATTTGGGTGTTTTCAGCCCTTTGGTATAGCGAGGAAAAGGAAACACTAAAAACGAATGTGGAAAGATGTACCTAGGTATCTAGATGCATGACATTTCAACTTCACAAAGATCCCAATTAATGCCTTTAAACATGGAGTATACAACATCAATAATGGCATTTGAATTGATGGAAAGTGTGTTCAAGCTATGCATGGGATGCCACAAAACTTGTGATGAGTGATATAGATGTTAAAATTTTTAAGTGTATTTTGGAGATCACTTTTTGAAAGTATGGGCCCCAAGTTCACACCAAGTTCAAAGGTGACTCATATGACATCAATGATGGCAATTGACCTCATGGAAAGTGTGCTCAAGTCACATGGAATGCGGCCGAAAATTGTGAGCGATAGCAATGTCAAATTATTCATTCTCTGAAGATGAAAATGTAAAAGTCCTTGTATGGAAGGGTGCTTTAAAATTTTTAAAAAGAGAATATTGGACCACTTACACCAGTAATTGGGCTTGTAGATAGGTATGATTTTGTGCTGTGGAAAGTGAGAGAAGCCTCCAAGCTCCCAATTTCTCCACACCCACTTCTTCTTGAATTCAATGCCACTTGCGCTTTGAACGTAGAGGGAATCCCGATGATATGGACAAGCTTGTGGGGCATGGAGTATACATCAATAATGGCATTTGAATTGATGGAAAGTGTGTTCAAGCTATGCATGGGATGCCACAAAACTTGTGATGAGTGATATAGATGTTAAAATTTTTAAGTGTATTTTGGAGATCACTTTTTGAAAGTATGGGCCCCAAGTCACATCAAGTTCAAAGGTGACTCATATGACATCAATGACGGCAATTGACCTCATGGAAAGTGTGCTCAAGTCGCATGGAATGCGGCTGAAAATTGTGAGCGATAGCAAGTAATAGAATAGGGAGCCCAACACCACCAAACCACTTTGGTAACTACCATCTAACCAAAACCACATGCTGGAATACTACTTACCATTTTTTACAAACCATTGCCCAATTCCATATGGTATTATAGCAACCCATAGTTTTCTCTCAACCCCTTTTTGACCTTAGCCCACTGAATTTATTTTGACCCTTGCCCTTATAATATAATATAAGCCTTAGCCTAGTTATATTTAAGTAATTTTGGTGAGGATTGTTTCAATACAGGTTAGGAGGGATCTTACGTAAGAATACAGAGGCAATAGCATTTGAGAGACACTCAGGTAAAAAGACATGGAAATACATTGTCAATAAAGTGGGCAACATCAGCTTATTTGTAGTTGGTTTTATGTCAGGAGTGATGATAGGGGACTTAAGTACTTTCTCTCAAAGCCCAATTTTCTTCCAAAGCAAAGAAGATGATTACTTACTTTGTCGAATTATGGTTTTGAGATTGCACACAACAAAGGAAAGGACAATGTGGTTTGTAGGTTCGTTATCTACTAGGATATGTGAATATGTGTTCATTGTGGCGAGAGATTTATAGGGATTGGATTATGGATATCTAGGAAGAGTGTTTGCTTGTTGATCCTCGAGGGGGCAGCCCATGTGGGTGAGAAATATAGCAAGGGGGCTACTTTACTACAAGGATAGAGTTATATTCTGCCTACTTTAGCATTCAATCTAAAAGTATTGGAACAGAGGCATTGTTCTCCAAAGGCAAAGCTGGCATTTGGGTGTTTTCAGCCCTTTGGTATAGCGAGGAAAAGGAAACACTAAAAACGAATGTGGAAAGATGTACCTAGGTATCTAGATGCATGACATTTCAACTTCACAAAGATCCCAATTAATGCCTTTAAACATGGAGTATACAACATCAATAATGGCATTTGAATTGATGGAAAGTGTGTTCAAGCTATGCATGGGATGCCACAAAACTTGTGATGAGTGATATAGATGTTAAAATTTTTAAGTGTATTTTGGAGATCACTTTTTGAAAGTATGGGCCCCAAGTTCACACCAAGTTCAAAGGTGACTCATATGACATCAATGATGGCAATTGACCTCATGGAAAGTGTGCTCAAGTCACATGGAATGCGGCCGAAAATTGTGAGCGATAGCAATGTCAAATTATTCATTCTCTGAAGATGAAAATGTAAAAGTCCTTGTATGGAAGGGTGCTTTAAAATTTTTAAAAAGAGAATATTGGACCACTTACACCAGTAATTGGGCTTGTAGATAGGTATGATTTTGTGCTGTGGAAAGTGAGAGAAGCCTCCAAGCTCCCAATTTCTCCACACCCACTTCTTCTTGAATTCAATGCCACTTGCGCTTTGAACGTAGAGGGAATCCCGATGATATGGACAAGCTTGTGGGGCATGGAGTATACATCAATAATGGCATTTGAATTGATGGAAAGTGTGTTCAAGCTATGCATGGGATGCCACAAAACTTGTGATGAGTGATATAGATGTTAAAATTTTTAAGTGTATTTTGGAGATCACTTTTTGAAAGTATGGGCCCCAAGTCACATCAAGTTCAAAGGTGACTCATATGACATCAATGACAGCAATTGACCTCATGGAAAGTGTGCTCAAGTCGCATGGAATGCGGCTGAAAATTGTGAGCGATAGCAATGTCAAATTATTCATTCTCTGAAGATGAAAATGTAAAAGTTCTTGTATGGAAGGGTGCTTTAAAATTTTGAAAAAGAGAATATTGGACCACTTACACCAGTAATTGGGCTTGTAGATAGGTATGATTTTGTGCTGTAGCAAGTGAGAGAAGCCTCCAAGCTCCCAATTTCTCCACACGCACTTCTTCTTGAATTCAATGCCACTTGCGCTTTGAACGTAGAGGGAAACCCGATGATATGGACAAGCTTGTGGGGTACTATGACATGTAGGAGTTACAAGGTATTGTTGTAAGGCCTTAATTGCTCAAAATAAAAGCTTGCACTTTTGCCTCATGAAGCCCATGGGAAAATGAAGAGCTACGCATGCCTTTCTATAGGGGAACATGCTCCTTCATGCATGGAAAGGCTCGGGTATGGTATAGCCAACCATGTACCCTAAGGGTTAACTCCATCTCCCGTGAGAAAAAGGGGTCAAACGCGTGCATGAATCTTAATTTGTGGGCTAGAGTAATGCGAACTCAAGAATCACGTAGTAAAGTATTAGAATAAGGAACCCGACACCACCAAACCACTCGATGATCAGAGTTTCTTATTATTTTATAGATCTTTGACCAAGTCAACTTATCTGTATAATTTACTAATTATGGTATACATGCACATAATACAATTCTTACGTTTGTATTTCTAAAATCAATATTAGGGCCAAACTAAAATTTCCTAATGTTCCAACAAAATATGCCTCAAAATTCCCCATGGCTTTTTCTTTTTTATTGTGAGGGTCTTGGTGCAAAACAAAAAATACTTTTATCACTTTCTCTCCTAAAAAATTACTAGTATTGCACATAAACTTTATTACAGGTTAGGAGGGATCTTACATAAGATCACAGAGGTAATAGCATTTGAGAGACACTCAAGTAAAAACTTATGGAAATACATGTGAATAAAGTGGCAGCATTAGCTTATTTGTAGTTGGTTTTATGTAAGGAGTGATGATAGGGCACTCAAGTACTTTCTCTCATAGCCCAATTTGCCTCCAATGCAAAGAAGATGGTTACTTACTTTGCCGAATTGTGGTTTTGAGATTGCATACAACAAAGGAAAGGACAATGTGGTTCGTAGATTCGTTATCTACTAGGATATGTGCTTTGAAATTTTGAAAAAGAGAATATTGGACCACTTACACCAGTAATTGGTCTTGTAGATATGTATGATTTTGTGCTATGGGAAGTGAGAGAAGCCTCCAAGCTCCCAATTTCTCCACACCCACTTCTTCTTGAATTCAATGCCACTTGCGCTTTGAATGTCAAGGGGAACCCTATGATATGAACAAGCTTGTGGGGTACTATGACATGTAGTAGTTACAAGGTAGTTTTGTAAGGCCTTAATTGCACAAAATACAAGCTTGCATTTTTGCCTCATGAAGCCCATGGGAGATTGAAGAGCTACGGGTGCCTTTCTATAGGGGAACAGGCTCCTTCATGCATGGGAAGGCTCGGAGTATGGTATAGCCAACCATGTACCCTAGGGTTTAACTCCATCTCGCTTGAGAAAAGGGGATCAAACGCGTGCATGAATCTTTATTTGTGGGCTAGTAGACTAGGATCCCGACATGACCAAACCACTTTGGTAACTACCATCTAACCAAAACCACAATCTACAATACTACTTACCATTTTTCACAAACCATTGCCCAATTCCATATGGTATTATAGCAACCCATAGTTTTCTCTCAACCCCTTTTTAACCTTAGCCCACAACCCACTGAATTTATTTTGACCCTTCCCCCTTATTATATAATATAAGCCTACCTAGGTATATTTAAATAATTTTGGTGAGGTTTGTTCCAATACCTTCTAAGCCAATGACCTGGAATCTAGGGTAAATCCTACCTTTCAATTTTTTTAAGGACAATGTTAGTTTCCCTAAATTCCCTTGTTTACTAGGTTTTTCAATTCATATACATTAGGATCTCTCTTTCCAAGAGATTCTTGATCATCAGAGTTGCTCATTATTTTATTTATCTTTGACCGAGTCAACTTATCTACATAATTTACTAATTATGGTATACATGCACATAGTATAATTCTTACGTTTGTATTTCTAAAATCAATATTAGGGCCAAATTAAAATTTCCTAATGTTTCAACAAAATATGCCTCATAATTCCCCATGGCTTTTTCTTTTTTACTATGGGGGTCTTGGTGCAAAATGAAAAATACTTTGATCAATTTCTCTCCTAAAAAATTACTACTTGGAATTTATTGCACATAAACTTTTTTAAAGGTTAGGAGGGATCTTACATAAGATCAAAGAGGTAAGAGCATTTAAGAGACACTCAGGTAAAAAGACATGGAAATACATGTGAATAAAGTGGCAGCATTAGCTTCTTTGTAGTTGGTTTTATGTAAGGAGTGATGATAGGGCTCTCAAGTACTTTCTCTTATAGCCCAATTTTCCTCCAAAGCAAAGAAGATGGTTACTTATTTTGCCGCATTGTGGTTTTGAGATTGCATACAACAAAGGAAAGGACAATGTGGTTTGTAGATTTGTTATCTACTAGGATATGCGGATATGTGTTCATTGTGGCAAGACATTAATCCGGATTAGATTATGGATATCTAGGAGGAGTATTTGCTTGTTGAGCCTCGAGGGGGTAGCCCATGTGGCTCAGAAATTATAGCAAGGGGGTTACTTTACTACAAGGATAGTGTATCCTCTACCTACTTTAGCATTCAATCGAAAAGTATTGGAAGAGATGCATTGTTCTCCAAAGGCATAGCTGGCATTTGGGTGTTTTCAGCCCTTTGGTATAGCGAGGAAAAGGAAACTCTAAAAATGAATGTGGAAAGACGTACCTAGGAATATTGGACCACTTACACAAGTAATTGGGCTTGTAGATAGGTATGATTTTGTGCTGTAGGAAGTGAGCGAAGCCTCCAAGCTCCCAATTTCTCCGCACCCACTTCTTCTTGAATTCAATGGCACTCACGCTTTGAATGTTAGAGGGGAACCCGATGCTAAAGACAAGCTTGTGGGGTACTATGACATGTAGGAGCTACAGGGTATTGTTGTAAGGCCTTATTTGCACAAAATAAAAGCTTGCATTTTTGCCTCATGAAGCCCATGGAAAAATGAAGAGCTAGGGGTGCCTTTCTATAGGGGAACACGCTCCTTCATGCATGGGAAGGCTTGGAGTATGGTATAGCCAACCATGTACCCAAAGGGTTAACTCCATCTCGCTTGAGAAAAAAGTGGGTCAAACGCATACATGAATCTTAATTTGTCGGCTAGACTAAGGCAAACTCAAGCATCACTTTAGTAAAGTAATAGAATAGGGAGCCCAACACCACCAAACCACTTTGGTAACTACCATCTAACCAAAACCACATGCTGGAATACTACTTACCATTTTTTGCAAACCATTGCCCAATTCCATATGGTATTATAGCAACCCATAGTTTTCTCTCAACCCCTTTTTGACCTTAGCCCACTGAATTTATTTTGACCCTTGCCCTTATAATATAATATAAGCCTTAGCCTAGTTATATTTAAGTAATTTTGGTGAGGATTGTTTCAATACAGGTTAGGAGGGATCTTACGTAAGAATACAGAGGCAATAGCATTTGAGAGACACTCAGGTAAAAAGACATGGAAATACATTGTCAATAAAGTGGGCAACATCAGCTTATTTGTAGTTGGTTTTATGTCAGGAGTGATGATAGGGGACTTAAGTACTTTCTCTCAAAGCCCAATTTTCTTCCAAAGCAAAGAAGATGATTACTTACTTTGTCGAATTATGGTTTTGAGATTGCACACAACAAAGAAAAGGACAATGTGGTTTGTAGGTTCGTTATCTACTAGGATATGTGAATATGTGTTCATTGTGGCGAGAGATTTATAGGGATTGGATTATGGATATCTAGGAAGAGTGTTTGCTTGTTGATCCTCGAGGGGGCAGCCCATGTGGGTGAGAAATATAGCAAGGGGGCTACTTTACTACAAGGATAGAGTTATATTCTGCCTACTTTAGCATTCAATCTAAAAGTATTGGAACAGAGGCATTGTTCTCCAAAGGCAAAGCTGGCATTTGGGTGTTTTCAGCCCTTTGGTATAGCGAGGAAAAGGAAACACTAAAAACGAATGTGGAAAGATGTACCTAGGTATCTAGATGCATGACATTTCAACTTCACAAAGATCCCAATTAATGCCTTTAAACATGGAGTATACAACATCAATAATGGCATTTGAATTGATGGAAAGTGTGTTCAAGCTATGCATGGGATGCCACAAAACTTGTGATGAGTGATATAGATGTTAAAATTTTTAAGTGTATTTTGGAGATCACTTTTTGAAAGTATGGGCCCCAAGTTCACACCAAGTTCAAAGGTGACTCATATGACATCAATGATGGCAATTGACCTCATGGAAAGTGTGCTCAAGTCACATGGAATGCGGCCGAAAATTGTGAGCGATAGCAATGTCAAATTATTCATTCTCTGAAGATGAAAATGTAAAAGTCCTTGTATGGAAGGGTGCTTTAAAATTTTTAAAAAGAGAATATTGGACCACTTACACCAGTAATTGGGCTTGTAGATAGGTATGATTTTGTGCTGTGGAAAGTGAGAGAAGCCTCCAAGCTCCCAATTTCTCCACACCCACTTCTTCTTGAATTCAATGCCACTTGCGCTTTGAACGTAGAGGGAATCCCGATGATATGGACAAGCTTGTGGGGCATGGAGTATACATCAATAATGGCATTTGAATTGATGGAAAGTGTGTTCAAGCTATGCATGGGATGCCACAAAACTTGTGATGAGTGATATAGATGTTAAAATTTTTAAGTGTATTTTGGAGATCACTTTTTGAAAGTATGGGCCCCAAGTCACATCAAGTTCAAAGGTGACTCATATGACATCAATGACGGCAATTGACCTCATGGAAAGTGTGCTCAAGTCGCATGGAATGCGGCTGAAAATTGTGAGCGATAGCAAGTAATAGAATAGGGAGCCCAACACCACCAAACCACTTTGGTAACTACCATCTAACCAAAACCACATGCTGGAATACTACTTACCATTTTTTACAAACCATTGCCCAATTCCATATGGTATTATAGCAACCCATAGTTTTCTCTCAACCCCTTTTTGACCTTAGCCCACTGAATTTATTTTGACCCTTGCCCTTATAATATAATATAAGCCTTAGCCTAGTTATATTTAAGTAATTTTGGTGAGGATTGTTTCAATACAGGTTAGGAGGGATCTTACGTAAGAATACAGAGGCAATAGCATTTGAGAGACACTCAGGTAAAAAGACATGGAAATACATTGTCAATAAAGTGGGCAACATCAGCTTATTTGTAGTTGGTTTTATGTCAGGAGTGATGATAGGGGACTTAAGTACTTTCTCTCAAAGCCCAATTTTCTTCCAAAGCAAAGAAGATGATTACTTACTTTGTCGAATTATGGTTTTGAGATTGCACACAACAAAGGAAAGGACAATGTGGTTTGTAGGTTCGTTATCTACTAGGATATGTGAATATGTGTTCATTGTGGCGAGAGATTTATAGGGATTGGATTATGGATATCTAGGAAGAGTGTTTGCTTGTTGATCCTCGAGGGGGCAGCCCATGTGGGTGAGAAATATAGCAAGGGGGCTACTTTACTACAAGGATAGAGTTATATTCTGCCTACTTTAGCATTCAATCTAAAAGTATTGGAACAGAGGCATTGTTCTCCAAAGGCAAAGCTGGCATTTGGGTGTTTTCAGCCCTTTGGTATAGCGAGGAAAAGGAAACACTAAAAACGAATGTGGAAAGATGTACCTAGGTATCTAGATGCATGACATTTCAACTTCACAAAGATCCCAATTAATGCCTTTAAACATGGAGTATACAACATCAATAATGGCATTTGAATTGATGGAAAGTGTGTTCAAGCTATGCATGGGATGCCACAAAACTTGTGATGAGTGATATAGATGTTAAAATTTTTAAGTGTATTTTGGAGATCACTTTTTGAAAGTATGGGCCCCAAGTTCACACCAAGTTCAAAGGTGACTCATATGACATCAATGATGGCAATTGACCTCATGGAAAGTGTGCTCAAGTCACATGGAATGCGGCCGAAAATTGTGAGCGATAGCAATGTCAAATTATTCATTCTCTGAAGATGAAAATGTAAAAGTCCTTGTATGGAAGGGTGCTTTAAAATTTTTAAAAAGAGAATATTGGACCACTTACACCAGTAATTGGGCTTGTAGATAGGTATGATTTTGTGCTGTGGAAAGTGAGAGAAGCCTCCAAGCTCCCAATTTCTCCACACCCACTTCTTCTTGAATTCAATGCCACTTGCGCTTTGAACGTAGAGGGAATCCCGATGATATGGACAAGCTTGTGGGGCATGGAGTATACATCAATAATGGCATTTGAATTGATGGAAAGTGTGTTCAAGCTATGCATGGGATGCCACAAAACTTGTGATGAGTGATATAGATGTTAAAATTTTTAAGTGTATTTTGGAGATCACTTTTTGAAAGTATGGGCCCCAAGTCACATCAAGTTCAAAGGTGACTCATATGACATCAATGACGGCAATTGACCTCATGGAAAGTGTGCTCAAGTCGCATGGAATGCGGCTGAAAATTGTGAGCGATAGCAATGTCAAATTATTCATTCTCTGAAGATGAAAATGTAAAAGTTCTTGTATGGAAGGGTGCTTTAAAATTTTGAAAAAGAGAATATTGGACCACTTACACCAGTAATTGGGCTTGTAGATAGGTATGATTTTGTGCTGTAGCAAGTGAGAGAAGCCTCCAAGCTCCCAATTTCTCCACACGCACTTCTTCTTGAATTCAATGCCACTTGCGCTTTGAACGTAGAGGGAAACCCGATGATATGGACAAGCTTGTGGGGTACTATGACATGTAGGAGTTACAAGGTATTGTTGTAAGGCCTTAATTGCTCAAAATAAAAGCTTGCACTTTTGCCTCATGAAGCCCATGGGAAAATGAAGAGCTACGCATGCCTTCCTATAGGGGAACATGCTCCTTCATGCATGGAAAGGCTCGGGTATGGTATAGCCAACCATGTACCCTAAGGGTTAACTCCATCTCCCGTGAGAAAAAGGGGTCAAACGCGTGCATGAATCTTAATTTGTGGGCTAGAGTAATGCGAACTCAAGAATCACGTAGTAAAGTATTAGAATAAGGAACCCGACACCACCAAACCACTCGATGATCAGAGTTTCTTATTATTTTATAGATCTTTGACCAAGTCAACTTATCTGTATAATTTACTAATTATGGTATACATGCACATAGTACAATTCTTACGTTTGTATTTCTAAAATCAATATTAGGGCCAAACTAAAATTTCCTAATGTTCCAACAAAATATGCCTCAAAATTCCCCATGGCTTTTTCTTTTTTATTGTGAGGGTCTTGGTGCAAAACAAAAAATACTTTTATCACTTTCTCTCCTAAAAAATTACTAGTATTGCACATAAACTTTATTACAGGTTAGGAGGGATCTTACATAAGATCACAGAGGTAATAGCATTTGAGAGACACTCAAGTAAAAACTTATGGAAATACATGTGAATAAAGTGGCAGCATTAGCTTATTTGTAGTTGGTTTTATGTAAGGAGTGATGATAGGGCACTCAAGTACTTTCTCTCATAGCCCAATTTGCCTCCAATGCAAAGAAGATGGTTACTTACTTTGCCGAATTGTGGTTTTGAGATTGCATACAACAAAGGAAAGGACAATGTGGTTCGTAGATTCGTTATCTACTAGGATATGTGCTTTGAAATTTTGAAAAAGAGAATATTGGACCACTTACACCAGTAATTGGTCTTGTAGATATGTATGATTTTGTGCTATGGGAAGTGAGAGAAGCCTCCAAGCTCCCAATTTCTCCACACCCACTTCTTCTTGAATTCAATGCCACTTGCGCTTTGAATGTCAAGGGGAACCCTATGATATGAACAAGCTTGTGGGGTACTATGACATGTAGTAGTTACAAGGTAGTTTTGTAAGGCCTTAATTGCACAAAATACAAGCTTGCATTTTTGCCTCATGAAGCCCATGGGAGATTGAAGAGCTACGGGTGCCTTTCTATAGGGGAACAGGCTCCTTCATGCATGGGAAGGCTCGGAGTATGGTATAGCCAACCATGTACCCTAGGGTTTAACTCCATCTCGCTTGAGAAAAGGGGATCAAACGCGTGCATGAATCTTTATTTGTGGGCTAGTAGACTAGGATCCCGACATGACCAAACCACTTTGGTAACTACCATCTAACCAAAACCACAATCTACAATACTACTTACCATTTTTCACAAACCATTGCCCAATTCCATATGGTATTATAGCAACCCATAGTTTTCTCTCAACCCCTTTTTAACCTTAGCCCACAACCCACTGAATTTATTTTGACCCTTCCCCCTTATTATATAATATAAGCCTACCTAGGTATATTTAAATAATTTTGGTGAGGTTTGTTCCAATACCTTCTAAGCCAATGACCTGGAATCTAGGGTAAATCCTACCTTTCAATTTTTTTAAGGACAATGTTAGTTTCCCTAAATTCCCTTGTTTACTAGGTTTTTCAATTCATATACATTAGGATCTCTCTTTCCAAGAGATTCTTGATCATCAGAGTTGCTCATTATTTTATTTATCTTTGACCGAGTCAACTTATCTACATAATTTACTAATTATGGTATACATGCACATAGTATAATTCTTACGTTTGTATTTCTAAAATCAATATTAGGGCCAAATTAAAATTTCCTAATGTTTCAACAAAATATGCCTCATAATTCCCCATGGCTTTTTCTTTTTTACTATGGGGGTCTTGGTGCAAAATGAAAAATACTTTGATCAATTTCTCTCCTAAAAAATTACTACTTGGAATTTATTGCACATAAACTTTTTTAAAGGTTAGGAGGGATCTTACATAAGATCCAAGAGGTAAGAGCATTTAAGAGACACTCAGGTAAAAAGACATGGAAATACATGTGAATAAAGTGGCAGCATTAGCTTCTTTGTAGTTGGTTTTATGTAAGGAGTGATGATAGGGCTCTCAAGTACTTTCTCTTATAGCCCAATTTTCCTCCAAAGCAAAGAAGATGGTTACTTATTTTGCCGCATTGTGGTTTTGAGATTGCATACAACAAAGGAAAGGACAATGTGGTTTGTAGATTTGTTATCTACTAGGATATGCGGATATGTGTTCATTGTGGCAAGACATTAATCCGGATTAGATTATGGATATCTAGGAGGAGTATTTGCTTGTTGAGCCTCGAGGGGGTAGCCCATGTGGCTCAGAAATTATAGCAAGGGGGTTACTTTACTACAAGGATAGTGTATCCTCTACCTACTTTAGCATTCAATCGAAAAGTATTGGAAGAGATGCATTGTTCTCCAAAGGCATAGCTGGCATTTGGGTGTTTTCAGCCCTTTGGTATAGCGAGGAAAAGGAAACTCTAAAAATGAATGTGGAAAGACGTACCTAGGTATCTAAATGCACGCCATTTCAACTCAACAAAGATCCCACACATAAGCCCGATGGGTTTCTTTAGCCCGTACCAAATTTGGAAGGAAGATAGACTTGCATTACTATGGGCCTTCCTCATACAAGGAGGGGATGGGAAACCAATGATGTGAGAAGGGGATGGGATATCATTTATATGTTGATGGATAGGTTGCCGAAGATATCCCAATTTATGACTTCAAACATGAAGTATACAACATCGATAACTGCAATTGAATGCATGGAAATTGTGTTTAAGCTGTGCATGGGATGCCACAAAACTTGTGATGAGTGATATAGATGTTAAAATTTTTAAGTGTATTTTGGAGATCACTTTTTGAAAGTATGGGCCCCAAGTTTACACCAAGTTTAAAGGTGACTTATATGACATCAATGATGGCAATTGAACTCATGGAAACTATGCTCAAGTCGCATGGAATACGGCTGAAAATTGTGAGTGATAGCAATGTCAAATTATTCATTCTCTGAAGTGGAAAAGGTAAAAAATCTTGTATGGAAGGGTACTTTAAAATTTTGAAAAAGAGAATATTGGACCACTTACACGAGTAATTGGGCTTGTAGATAGGTATGATTTTGTGCTGTAGGAAGTGAGCGAAGCCTCCAAGCTCCCAATTTCTCCGCACCCACTTCTTCTTGAATTCAATGGCACTCACGCTTTGAATGTTAGAGGGGAACCCGATGCTAAAGACAAGCTTGTGGGGTACTATGACATGTAGGAGCTACAGGGTATTGTTGTAAGGCCTTATTTGCACAAAATAAAAGCTTGCATTTTTGCCTCATGAAGCCCATGGAAAAATGAAGAGCTAGGGGTGCCTTTCTATAGGGGAACACGCTCCTTCATGCATGGGAAGGCTTGGAGTATGGTATAGCCAACCATGTACCCTAAGGGTTAACTCCATCTCGCTTGAGAAAAAAGTGGGTCAAACGCATACATGAATCTTAATTTGTCGGCTAGACTAAGGCAAACTCAAGCATCACTTTAGTAAAGTAATAGAATAGGGAGCCCAACACCACCAAACCACTTTGGTAACTACCATCTAACCAAAACCACATGCTGGAATACTACTTACCATTTTTTGCAAACCATTGCCCAATTCCATATGGTATTATAGCAACCCATAGTTTTCTCTCAACCCCTTTTTGACCTTAGCCCACTGAATTTATTTTGACCCTTGCCCTTATAATATAATATAAGCCTTAGCCTAGTTATATTTAAGTAATTTTGGTGAGGATTGTTTCAATACAGGTTAGGAGGGATCTTACGTAAGAATACAGAGGCAATAGCATTTGAGAGACACTCAGGTAAAAAGACATGGAAATACATTGTCAATAAAGTGGGCAACATCAGCTTATTTGTAGTTGGTTTTATGTCAGGAGTGATGATAGGGGACTTAAGTACTTTCTCTCAAAGCCCAATTTTCTTCCAAAGCAAAGAAGATGATTACTTACTTTGTCGAATTATGGTTTTGAGATTGCACACAACAAAGGAAAGGACAATGTGGTTTGTAGGTTCGTTATCTACTAGGATATGTGAATATGTGTTCATTGTGGCGAGAGATTTATAGGGATTGGATTATGGATATCTAGGAAGAGTGTTTGCTTGTTGATCCTCGAGGGGGCAGCCCATGTGGGTGAGAAATATAGCAAGGGGGCTACTTTACTACAAGGATAGAGTTATATTCTGCCTACTTTAGCATTCAATCTAAAAGTATTGGAACAGAGGCATTGTTCTCCAAAGGCAAAGCTGGCATTTGGGTGTTTTCAGCCCTTTGGTATAGCGAGGAAAAGGAAACACTAAAAACGAATGTGGAAAGATGTACCTAGGTATCTAGATGCATGACATTTCAACTTCACAAAGATCCCAATTAATGCCTTTAAACATGGAGTATACAACATCAATAATGGCATTTGAATTGATGGAAAGTGTGTTCAAGCTATGCATGGGATGCCACAAAACTTGTGATGAGTGATATAGATGTTAAAATTTTTAAGTGTATTTTGGAGATCACTTTTTGAAAGTATGGGCCCCAAGTTCACACCAAGTTCAAAGGTGACTCATATGACATCAATGATGGCAATTGACCTCATGGAAAGTGTGCTCAAGTCACATGGAATGCGGCCGAAAATTGTGAGCGATAGCAATGTCAAATTATTCATTCTCTGAAGATGAAAATGTAAAAGTCCTTGTATGGAAGGGTGCTTTAAAATTTTTAAAAAGAGAATATTGGACCACTTACACCAGTAATTGGGCTTGTAGATAGGTATGATTTTGTGCTGTGGAAAGTGAGAGAAGCCTCCAAGCTCCCAATTTCTCCACACCCACTTCTTCTTGAATTCAATGCCACTTGCGCTTTGAACGTAGAGGGAATCCCGATGATATGGACAAGCTTGTGGGGCATGGAGTATACATCAATAATGGCATTTGAATTGATGGAAAGTGTGTTCAAGCTATGCATGGGATGCCAAAAAACTTGTGATGAGTGATATAGATGTTAAAATTTTTAAGTGTATTTTGGAGATCACTTTTTGAAAGTATGGGCCCCAAGTCACATCAAGTTCAAAGGTGACTCATATGACATCAATGACGGCAATTGACCTCATGGAAAGTGTGCTCAAGTCGCATGGAATGCGGCTGAAAATTGTGAGCGATAGCAATGTCAAATTATTCATTCTCTGAAGATGAAAATGTAAAAGTTCTTGTATGGAAGGGTGCTTTAAAATTTTGAAAAAGAGAATATTGGACCACTTACACCAGTAATTGGGCTTGTAGATAGGTATGATTTTGTGCTGTAGCAAGTGAGAGAAGCCTCCAAGCTCCCAATTTCTCCACACGCACTTCTTCTTGAATTCAATGCCACTTGCGCTTTGAACGTAGAGGGAAACCCGATGATATGGACAAGCTTGTGGGGTACTATGACATGTAGGAGTTACAAGGTATTGTTGTAAGGCCTTAATTGCTCAAAATAAAAGCTTGCACTTTTGCCTCATGAAGCCCATGGGAAAATGAAGAGCTACGCATGCCTTTCTATAGGGGAACATGCTCCTTCATGCATGGAAAGGCTCGGGTATGGTATAGCCAACCATGTACCCTAAGTAAGGGTTAACTCCATCTCCCGTGAGAAAAAGGGGTCAAACGCGTGCATGAATCTTAATTTGTGGGCTAGAGTAATGCGAACTCAAGAATCACGTAGTAAAGTATTAGAATAAGGAACCCGACACCACCAAACCACTCGATGATCAGAGTTTCTTATTATTTTATAGATCTTTGACCAAGTCAACTTATCTGTATAATTTACTAATTATGGTATACATGCACATAGTACAATTCTTACGTTTGTATTTCTAAAATCAATATTAGGGCCAAACTAAAATTTCCTAATGTTCCAACAAAATATGCCTCAAAATTCCCCATGGCTTTTTCTTTTTTATTGTGAGGGTCTTGGTGCAAAACAAAAAATACTTTTATCACTTTCTCTCCTAAAAAATTACTAGTATTGCACATAAACTTTATTACAGGTTAGGAGGGATCTTACATAAGATCACAGAGGTAATAGCATTTGAGAGACACTCAAGTAAAAACTTATGGAAATACATGTGAATAAAGTGGCAGCATTAGCTTATTTGTAGTTGGTTTTATGTAAGGAGTGATGATAGGGCACTCAAGTACTTTCTCTCATAGCCCAATTTGCCTCCAATGCAAAGAAGATGGTTACTTACTTTGCCGAATTGTGGTTTTGAGATTGCATACAACAAAGGAAAGGACAATGTGGTTCGTAGATTCGTTATCTACTAGGATATGTGCTTTGAAATTTTGAAAAAGAGAATATTGGACCACTTACACCAGTAATTGGTCTTGTAGATATGTATGATTTTGTGCTATGGGAAGTGAGAGAAGCCTCCAAGCTCCCAATTTCTCCACACCCACTTCTTCTTGAATTCAATGCCACTTGCGCTTTGAATGTCAAGGGGAACCCTATGATATGAACAAGCTTGTGGGGTACTATGACATGTAGTAGTTACAAGGTAGTTTTGTAAGGCCTTAATTGCACAAAATACAAGCTTGCATTTTTGCCTCATGAAGCCCATGGGAGATTGAAGAGCTACGGGTGCCTTTCTATAGGGGAACAGGCTCCTTCATGCATGGGAAGGCTCGGAGTATGGTATAGCCAACCATGTACCCTAGGGTTTAACTCCATCTCGCTTGAGAAAAGGGGATCAAACGCGTGCATGAATCTTTATTTGTGGGCTAGTAGACTAGGATCCCGACATGACCAAACCACTTTGGTAACTACCATCTAACCAAAACCACAATCTACAATACTACTTACCATTTTTCACAAACCATTGCCCAATTCCATATGGTATTATAGCAACCCATAGTTTTCTCTCAACCCCTTTTTAACCTTAGCCCACAACCCACTGAATTTATTTTGACCCTTCCCCTTATTATATAATATAAGCCTACCTAGGTATATTTAAATAATTTTGGTGAGGTTTGTTCCAATACCTTCTAAGCCAATGACCTGGAATCTAGGGTAAATCCTACCTTTCAAATTTTTTAAGGACAATGTTAGTTTCCCTAAATTCCCTTGTTTACTAGGTTTTTCAATTCATATACATTAGGATCTCTCTTTCCAAGAGATTCTTGATCATCAGAGTTGCTCATTATTTTATTTATCTTTGACCGAGTCAACTTATCTACATAATTTACTAATTATGGTATACATGCACATAGTATAATTCTTACGTTTGTATTTCTAAAATCAATATTAGGGCCAAATTAAAATTTCCTAATGTTTCAACAAAATATGCCTCATAATTCCCCATGGCTTTTTCTTTTTTACTATGGGGGTCTTGGTGCAAAATGAAAAATACTTTGATCAATTTCTCTCCTAAAAAATTACTACTTGGAATTTATTGCACATAAACTTTTTTAAAGGTTAGGAGGGATCTTACATAAGATCCAAGAGGTAAGAGCATTTAAGAGACACTCAGGTAAAAAGACATGGAAATACATGTGAATAAAGTGGCAGCATTAGCTTCTTTGTAGTTGGTTTTATGTAAGGAGTGATGATAGGGCACTCAAGTACTTTCTCTTATAGCCCAATTTTCCTCCAAAGCAAAGAAGATGGTTACTTATTTTGCCGCATTGTGGTTTTGAGATTGCATACAACAAAGGAAAGGACAATGTGGTTTGTAGATTTGTTATCTACTAGGATATGCGGATATGTGTTCATTGTGGCAAGACATTAATCCGGACTAGATTATGGATATCTAGGAGGAGTATTTGCTTGTTGAGCCTCGAGGGGGTAGCCCATGTGGCTCAGAAATTATAGCAAGGGGGTTACTTTACTACAAGGATAGTGTATCCTCTACCTACTTTAGCATTCAATCGAAAAGTATTGGAAGAGATGCATTGTTCTCCAAAGGCATAGCTGGCATTTGGGTGTTTTCAGCCCTTTGGTATAGCGAGGAAAAGGAAACTCTAAAAATGAATGTGGAAAGACGTACCTAGGTATCTAAATGCACGCCATTTCAACTCAACAAAGATCCCACACATAAGCCCGATGGGTTTCTTTAGCCCGTACCAAATTTGGAAGGAAGATAGACTTGCATTACTATGGGCCTTCCTCATACAAGGAGGGGATGGGAAACCAATGATGTGAGAAGGGGATGGGATATCATTTATATGTTGATGGATAGGTTGCCGAAGATATCCCAATTTATGACTTCAAACATGAAGTATACAACATCGATAACTGCAATTGAATGCATGGAAATTGTGTTTAAGCTGTGCATGGGATGCCACAAAACTTGTGATGAGTGATATAGATGTTAAAATTTTTAAGTGTATTTTGGAGATCACTTTTTGAAAGTATGGGCCCCAAGTTTACACCAAGTTTAAAGGTGACTTATATGACATCAATGATGGCAATAGAACTCATGGAAACTGTGCTCAAGTCGCATGGAATACGGCTGAAAATTGTGAGTGATAGCAATGTCAAATTATTCATTCTCTGAAGTGGAAAAGGTAAAAAATCTTGTATGGAAGGGTACTTTAAAATTTTGAAAAAGAGAATATTGGACCACTTACACGAGTAATTGGGCTTGTAGATAGGTATGATTTTGTGCTGTAGGAAGTGAGCGAAGCCTCCAAGCTCCCAATTTCTCCGCACCCACTTCTTCTTGAATTCAATGGCACTCACGCTTTGAATGTTAGAGGGGAACCCGATGCTAAAGACAAGCTTGTGGGGTACTATGACATGTAGGAGCTACAGGGTATTGTTGTAAGGCCTTATTTGCACAAAATAAAAGCTTGCATTTTTGCCTCATGAAGCCCATGGAAAAATGAAGAGCTAGGGGTGCCTTTCTATAGGGGAACACGCTCCTTCATGCATGGGAAGGCTTGGAGTATGGTATAGCCAACCATGTACCCTAAGGGTTAACTCCATCTCGCTTGAGAAAAAAGTGGGTCAAACGCATACATGAATCTTAATTTGTCGGCTAGACTAAGGCAAACTCAAGCATCACTTTAGTAAAGTAATAGAATAGGGAGCCCAACACCACCAAACCACTTTGGTAACTACCATCTAACCAAAACCACATGCTGGAATACTACTTACCATTTTTTGCAAACCATTGCCCAATTCCATATGGTATTATAGCAACCCATAGTTTTCTCTCAACCCCTTTTTGACCTTAGCCCACTGAATTTATTTTGACCCTTGCCCTTATAATATAATATAAGCCTTAGCCTAGTTATATTTAAGTAATTTTGGTGAGGATTGTTTCAATACAGGTTAGGAGGGATCTTACGTAAGAATACAGAGGCAATAGCATTTGAGAGACACTCAGGTAAAAAGACATGGAAATACATTGTCAATAAAGTGGGCAACATCAGCTTATTTGTAGTTGGTTTTATGTCAGGAGTGATGATAGGGGACTTAAGTACTTTCTCTCAAAGCCCAATTTTCTTCCAAAGCAAAGAAGATGATTACTTACTTTGTCGAATTATGGTTTTGAGATTGCACACAACAAAGGAAAGGACAATGTGGTTTGTAGGTTCGTTATCTACTAGGATATGTGAATATGTGTTCATTGTGGCGAGAGATTTATAGGGATTGGATTATGGATATCTAGGAAGAGTGTTTGCTTGTTGATCCTCGAGGGGGCAGCCCATGTGGGTGAGAAATATAGCAAGGGGGCTACTTTACTACAAGGATAGAGTTATATTCTGCCTACTTTAGCATTCAATCTAAAAGTATTGGAACAGAGGCATTGTTCTCCAAAGGCAAAGCTGGCATTTGGGTGTTTTCAGCCCTTTGGTATAGCGAGGAAAAGGAAACACTAAAAACGAATGTGGAAAGATGTACCTAGGTATCTAGATGCATGACATTTCAACTTCACAAAGATCCCAATTAATGCCTTTAAACATGGAGTATACAACATCAATAATGGCATTTGAATTGATGGAAAGTGTGTTCAAGCTATGCATGGGATGCCACAAAACTTGTGATGAGTGATATAGATGTTAAAATTTTTAAGTGTATTTTGGAGATCACTTTTTGAAAGTATGGGCCCCAAGTTCACACCAAGTTCAAAGGTGACTCATATGACATCAATGATGGCAATTGACCTCATGGAAAGTGTGCTCAAGTCACATGGAATGCGGCCGAAAATTGTGAGCGATAGCAATGTCAAATTATTCATTCTCTGAAGATGAAAATGTAAAAGTCCTTGTATGGAAGGGTGCTTTAAAATTTTTAAAAAGAGAATATTGGACCACTTACACCAGTAATTGGGCTTGTAGATAGGTATGATTTTGTGCTGTGGAAAGTGAGAGAAGCCTCCAAGCTCCCAATTTCTCCACACCCACTTCTTCTTGAATTCAATGCCACTTGCGCTTTGAACGTAGAGGGAATCCCGATGATATGGACAAGCTTGTGGGGCATGGAGTATACATCAATAATGGCATTTGAATTGATGGAAAGTGTGTTCAAGCTATGCATGGGATGCCACAAAACTTGTGATGAGTGATATAGATGTTAAAATTTTTAAGTGTATTTTGGAGATCACTTTTTGAAAGTATGGGCCCCAAGTCACATCAAGTTCAAAGGTGACTCATATGACATCAATGACGGCAATTGACCTCATGGAAAGTGTGCTCAAGTCGCATGGAATGCGGCTGAAAATTGTGAGCGATAGCAATGTCAAATTATTCATTCTCTGAAGATGAAAATGTAAAAGTTCTTGTATGGAAGGGTGCTTTAAAATTTTGAAAAAGAGAATATTGGACCACTTACACCAGTAATTGGGCTTGTAGATAGGTATGATTTTGTGCTGTAGCAAGTGAGAGAAGCCTCCAAGCTCCCAATTTCTCCACACGCACTTCTTCTTGAATTCAATGCCACTTGCGCTTTGAACGTAGAGGGAAACCCGATGATATGGACAAGCTTGTGGGGTACTATGACATGTAGGAGTTACAAGGTATTGTTGTAAGGCCTTAATTGCTCAAAATAAAAGCTTGCACTTTTGCCTCATGAAGCCCATGGGAAAATGAAGAGCTACGCATGCCTTTCTATAGGGGAACATGCTCCTTCATGCATGGAAAGGCTCGGGTATGGTATAGCCAACCATGTACCCTAAGGGTTAACTCCATCTCCCGTGAGAAAAAGGGGTCAAACGCGTGCATGAATCTTAATTTGTGGGCTAGAGTAATGCGAACTCAAGAATCACGTAGTAAAGTATTAGAATAAGGAACCCGACACCACCAAACCACTCGATGATCAGAGTTTCTTATTATTTTATAGATCTTTGACCAAGTCAACTTATCTGTATAATTTACTAATTATGGTATACATGCACATAGTACAATTCTTACGTTTGTATTTCTAAAATCAATATTAGGGCCAAACTAAAATTTCCTAATGTTCCAACAAAATATGCCTCAAAATTCCCCATGGCTTTTTCTTTTTTATTGTGAGGGTCTTGGTGCAAAACAAAAAATACTTTTATCACTTTCTCTCCTAAAAAATTACTAGTATTGCACATAAACTTTATTACAGGTTAGGAGGGATCTTACATAAGATCACAGAGGTAATAGCATTTGAGAGACACTCAAGTAAAAACTTATGGAAATACATGTGAATAAAGTGGCAGCATTAGCTTATTTGTAGTTGGTTTTATGTAAGGAGTGATGATAGGGCACTCAAGTACTTTCTCTCATAGCCCAATTTGCCTCCAATGCAAAGAAGATGGTTACTTACTTTGCCGAATTGTGGTTTTGAGATTGCATACAACAAAGGAAAGGACAATGTGGTTCGTAGATTCGTTATCTACTAGGATATGTGCTTTGAAATTTTGAAAAAGAGAATATTGGACCACTTACACCAGTAATTGGTCTTGTAGATATGTATGATTTTGTGCTATGGGAAGTGAGAGAAGCCTCCAAGCTCCCAATTTCTCCACACCCACTTCTTCTTGAATTCAATGCCACTTGCGCTTTGAATGTCAAGGGGAACCCTATGATATGAACAAGCTTGTGGGGTACTATGACATGTAGTAGTTACAAGGTAGTTTTGTAAGGCCTTAATTGCACAAAATACAAGCTTGCATTTTTGCCTCATGAAGCCCATGGGAGATTGAAGAGCTACGGGTGCCTTTCTATAGGGGAACAGGCTCCTTCATGCATGGGAAGGCTCGGAGTATGGTATAGCCAACCATGTACCCTAGGGTTTAACTCCATCTCGCTTGAGAAAAGGGGATCAAACGCGTGCATGAATCTTTATTTGTGGGCTAGTAGACTAGGATCCCGACATGACCAAACCACTTTGGTAACTACCATCTAACCAAAACCATAATCTACAATACTACTTACCATTTTTCACAAACCATTGCCCAATTCCATATGGTATTATAGCAACCCATAGTTTTCTCTCAACCCCTTTTTAACCTTAGCCCACAACCCACTGAATTTATTTTGACCCTTCCCCCTTATTATATAATATAAGCCTACCTAGGTATATTTAAATAATTTTGGTGAGGTTTGTTCCAATACCTTCTAAGCCAATGACCTGGAATCTAGGGTAAATCCTACCTTTCAAATTTTTTAAGGACAATGTTAGTTTCCCTAAATTCCCTTGTTTACTAGGTTTTTCAATTCATATACATTAGGATCTCTCTTTCCAAGAGATTCTTGATCATCAGAGTTGCTCATTATTTTATTTATCTTTGACCGAGTCAACTTATCTACATAATTTACTAATTATGGTATACATGCACATAGTATAATTCTTACGTTTGTATTTCTAAAATCAATATTAGGGCCAAATTAAAATTTCCTAATGTTTCAACAAAATATGCCTCATAATTCCCCATGGCTTTTTCTTTTTTACTATGGGGGTCTTGGTGCAAAATGAAAAATACTTTGATCAATTTCTCTCCTAAAAAATTACTACTTGGAATTTATTGCACATAAACTTTTTTAAAGGTTAGGAGGGATCTTACATAAGATCCAAGAGGTAAGAGCATTTAAGAGACACTCAGGTAAAAAGACATGGAAATACATGTGAATAAAGTGGCAGCATTAGCTTCTTTGTAGTTGGTTTTATGTAAGGAGTGATGATAGGGCACTCAAGTACTTTCTCTTATAGCCCAATTTTCCTCCAAAGCAAAGAAGATGGTTACTTATTTTGCCGCATTGTGGTTTTGAGATTGCATACAACAAAGGAAAGGACAATGTGGTTTGTAGATTTGTTATCTACTAGGATATGCGGATATGTGTTCATTGTGGCAAGACATTAATCCGGACTAGATTATGGATATCTAGGAGGAGTATTTGCTTGTTGAGCCTCGAGGGGGTAGCCCATGTGGCTCAGAAATTATAGCAAGGGGGTTACTTTACTACAAGGATAGTGTATCCTCTACCTACTTTAGCATTCAATCGAAAAGTATTGGAAGAGATGCATTGTTCTCCAAAGGCATAGCTGGCATTTGGGTGTTTTCAGCCCTTTGGTATAGCGAGGAAAAGGAAACTCTAAAAATGAATGTGGAAAGACGTACCTAGGTATCTAAATGCACGCCATTTCAACTCAACAAAGATCCCACACATAAGCCCGATGGGTTTCTTTAGCCCGTACCAAATTTGGAAGGAAGATAGACTTGCATTACTATGGGCCTTCCTCATACAAGGAGGGGATGGGAAACCAATGATGTGAGAAGGGGATGGGATATCATTTATATGTTGATGGATAGGTTGCCGAAGATATCCCAATTTATGACTTCAAACATGAAGTATACAACATCGATAACTGCAATTGAATGCATGGAAATTGTGTTTAAGCTGTGCATGGGATGCCACAAAACTTGTGATGAGTGATATAGATGTTAAAATTTTTAAGTGTATTTTGGAGATCACTTTTTGAAAGTATGGGCCCCAAGTTTACACCAAGTTTAAAGGTGACTTATATGACATCAATGATGGCAATAGAACTCATGGAAACTGTGCTCAAGTCGCATGGAATACGGCTGAAAATTGTGAGTGATAGCAATGTCAAATTATTCATTCTCTGAAGTGGAAAAGGTAAAAAATCTTGTATGGAAGGGTACTTTAAAATTTTGAAAAAGAGAATATTGGACCACTTACACGAGTAATTGGGCTTGTAGATAGGTATGATTTTGTGCTGTAGGAAGTGAGCGAAGCCTCCAAGCTCCCAATTTCTCCGCACCCACTTCTTCTTGAATTCAATGGCACTCACGCTTTGAATGTTAGAGGGGAACCCGATGCTAAAGACAAGCTTGTGGGGTACTATGACATGTAGGAGCTACAGGGTATTGTTGTAAGGCCTTATTTGCACAAAATAAAAGCTTGCATTTTTGCCTCATGAAGCCCATGGAAAAATGAAGAGCTAGGGGTGCCTTTCTATAGGGGAACACGCTCCTTCATGCATGGGAAGGCTTGGAGTATGGTATAGCCAACCATGTACCCTAAGGGTTAACTCCATCTCGCTTGAGAAAAAAGTGGGTCAAACGCATACATGAATCTTAATTTGTCGGCTAGACTAAGGCAAACTCAAGCATCACTTTAGTAAAGTAATAGAATAGGGAGCCCAACACCACCAAACCACTTTGGTAACTACCATCTAACCAAAACCACATGCTGGAATACTACTTACCATTTTTTGCAAACCATTGCCCAATTCCATATGGTATTATAGCAACCCATAGTTTTCTCTCAACCCCTTTTTGACCTTAGCCCACTGAATTTATTTTGACCCTTGCCCTTATAATATAATATAAGCCTTAGCCTAGTTATATTTAAGTAATTTTGGTGAGGATTGTTTCAATACAGGTTAGGAGGGATCTTACGTAAGAATACAGAGGCAATAGCATTTGAGAGACACTCAGGTAAAAAGACATGGAAATACATTGTCAATAAAGTGGGCAACATCAGCTTATTTGTAGTTGGTTTTATGTCAGGAGTGATGATAGGGGACTTAAGTACTTTCTCTCAAAGCCCAATTTTCTTCCAAAGCAAAGAAGATGATTACTTACTTTGTCGAATTATGGTTTTGAGATTGCACACAACAAAGGAAAGGACAATGTGGTTTGTAGGTTCGTTATCTACTAGGATATGTGAATATGTGTTCATTGTGGCGAGAGATTTATAGGGATTGGATTATGGATATCTAGGAAGAGTGTTTGCTTGTTGATCCTCGAGGGGGCAGCCCATGTGGGTGAGAAATATAGCAAGGGGGCTACTTTACTACAAGGATAGAGTTATATTCTGCCTACTTTAGCATTCAATCTAAAAGTATTGGAACAGAGGCATTGTTCTCCAAAGGCAAAGCTGGCATTTGGGTGTTTTCAGCCCTTTGGTATAGCGAGGAAAAGGAAACACTAAAAACGAATGTGGAAAGATGTACCTAGGTATCTAGATGCATGACATTTCAACTTCACAAAGATCCCAATTAATGCCTTTAAACATGGAGTATACAACATCAATAATGGCATTTGAATTGATGGAAAGTGTGTTCAAGCTATGCATGGGATGCCACAAAACTTGTGATGAGTGATATAGATGTTAAAATTTTTAAGTGTATTTTGGAGATCACTTTTTGAAAGTATGGGCCCCACGTTCACACCAAGTTCAAAGGTGACTCATATGACATCAATGATGGCAATTGACCTCATGGAAAGTGTGCTCAAGTCACATGGAATGCGGCCGAAAATTGTGAGCGATAGCAATGTCAAATTATTCATTCTTTGAAGATGAAAATGTAAAAGTCCTTGTATGGAAGGGTGCTTTAAAATTTTTAAAAAGAGAATATTGGACCACTTACACCAGTAATTGGGCTTGTAGATAGGTATGATTTTGTGCTGTGGAAAGTGAGAGAAGCCTCCAAGCTCCCAATTTCTCCACACCCACTTCTTCTTGAATTCAATGCCACTTGCGCTTTGAACGTAGAGGGAATCCCGATGATATGGACAAGCTTGTGGGGCATGGAGTATACATCAATAATGGCATTTGAATTGATGGAAAGTGTGTTCAAGCTATGCATGGGATGCCACAAAACTTGTGATGAGTGATATAGATGTTAAAATTTTTAAGTGTATTTTGGAGATCACTTTTTGAAAGTATGGGCCCCAAGTCACATCAAGTTCAAAGGTGACTCATATGACATCAATGACGGCAATTGACCTCATGGAAAGTGTGCTCAA
The DNA here is from genome assembly GCF_041138505.1 of Cibotium barometz. NCBI lineage: Eukaryota > Viridiplantae > Streptophyta > Polypodiopsida > Cyatheales > Cibotiaceae > Cibotium > Cibotium barometz. Next base: position 4,282,980 of record NC_141066.1, on the reverse strand, counting down.
GTCGCATGGAATGCGGCTGAAAATTGTGAGCGATAGCAATGTCAAATTATTCATTCTCTGAAGATGAAAATGTAAAAGTTCTTGTATGGAAGGGTGCTTTAAAATTTTGAAAAAGAGAATATTGGACCACTTACACCAGTAATTGGGCTTGTAGATAGGTATGATTTTGTGCTGTAGCAAGTGAGAGAAGCCTCCAAGCTCCCAATTTCTCCACACGCACTTCTTCTTGAATTCAATGCCACTTGCGCTTTGAACGTAGAGGGAAACCCGATGATATGGACAAGCTTGTGGGGTACTATGACATGTAGGAGTTACAAGGTATTGTTGTAAGGCCTTAATTGCTCAAAATAAAAGCTTGCACTTTTGCCTCATGAAGCCCATGGGAAAATGAAGAGCTACGCATGCCTTTCTATAGGGGAACATGCTCCTTCATGCATGGAAAGGCTCGGGTATGGTATAGCCAACCATGTACCCTAAGGGTTAACTCCATCTCCCGTGAGAAAAAGGGGTCAAACGCGTGCATGAATCTTAATTTGTGGGCTAGAGTAATGCGAACTCAAGAATCACGTAGTAAAGTATTAGAATAAGGAACCCGACACCACCAAACCACTCGATGATCAGAGTTTCTTATTATTTTATAGATCTTTGACCAAGTCAACTTATCTGTATAATTTACTAATTATGGTATACATGCACATAGTACAATTCTTACGTTTGTATTTCTAAAATCAATATTAGGGCCAAACTAAAATTTCCTAATGTTCCAACAAAATATGCCTCAAAATTCCCCATGGCTTTTTCTTTTTTATTGTGAGGGTCTTGGTGCAAAACAAAAAATACTTTTATCACTTTCTCTCCTAAAAAATTACTAGTATTGCACATAAACTTTATTACAGGTTAGGAGGGATCTTACATAAGATCACAGAGGTAATAGCATTTGAGAGACACTCAAGTAAAAACTTATGGAAATACATGTGAATAAAGTGGCAGCATTAGCTTATTTGTAGTTGGTTTTATGTAAGGAGTGATGATAGGGCACTCAAGTACTTTCTCTCATAGCCCAATTTGCCTCCAATGCAAAGAAGATGGTTACTTACTTTGCCGAATTGTGGTTTTGAGATTGCATACAACAAAGGAAAGGACAATGTGGTTCGTAGATTCGTTATCTACTAGGATATGTGCTTTGAAATTTTGAAAAAGAGAATATTGGACCACTTACACCAGTAATTGGTCTTGTAGATATGTATGATTTTGTGCTATGGGAAGTGAGAGAAGCCTCCAAGCTCCCAATTTCTCCACACCCACTTCTTCTTGAATTCAATGCCACTTGCGCTTTGAATGTCAAGGGGAACCCTATGATATGAACAAGCTTGTGGGGTACTATGACATGTAGTAGTTACAAGGTAGTTTTGTAAGGCCTTAATTGCACAAAATACAAGCTTGCATTTTTGCCTCATGAAGCCCATGGGAGATTGAAGAGCTACGGGTGCCTTTCTATAGGGGAACAGGCTCCTTCATGCATGGGAAGGCTCGGAGTATGGTATAGCCAACCATGTACCCTAGGGTTTAACTCCATCTCGCTTGAGAAAAGGGGATCAAACGCGTGCATGAATCTTTATTTGTGGGCTAGTAGACTAGGATCCCGACATGACCAAACCACTTTGGTAACTACCATCTAACCAAAACCACAATCTACAATACTACTTACCATTTTTCACAAACCATTGCCCAATTCCATATGGTATTATAGCAACCCATAGTTTTCTCTCAACCCCTTTTTAACCTTAGCCCACAACCCACTGAATTTATTTTGACCCTTTCCCCTTATTATATAATATAAGCCTACCTAGGTATATTTAAATAATTTTGGTGAGGTTTGTTCCAATACCTTCTAAGCCAATGACCTGGAATCTAGGGTAAATCCTACCTTTCAAATTTTTTAAGGACAATGTTAGTTTCCCTAAATTCCCTTGTTTACTAGGTTTTTCAATTCATATACATTAGGATCTCTCTTTCCAAGAGATTCTTGATCATCAGAGTTGCTCATTATTTTATTTATCTTTGATCGAGTCAACTTATCTACATAATTTACTAATTATGGTATACATGCACATAGTATAATTCTTACGTTTGTATTTCTAAAATCAATATTAGGGCCAAATTAAAATTTCCTAATGTTTCAACAAAATATGCCTCATAATTCCCCATGGCCTTTTCTTTTTTACTATGGGGGTCTTGGTGCAAAATGAAAAATACTTTGATCAATTTCTCTCCTAAAAAATTACTACTTGGAATTTATTGCACATAAACTTTTTTAAAGGTTAGGAGGGATCTTACATAAGATCAAAGAGGTAAGAGCATTTAAGAGACACTCAGGTAAAAAGACATGGAAATACATGTGAATAAAGTGGCAGCATTAGCTTCTTTGTAGTTGGTTTTATGTAAGGAGTGATGATAGGGCTCTCAAGTACTTTCTCTTATAGCCCAATTTTCCTCCAAAGCAAAGAAGATGGTTACTTATTTTGCCGCATTGTGGTTTTGAGATTGCATACAACAAAGGAAAGGACAATGTGGTTTGTAGATTTGTTATCTACTAGGATATGCGGATATGTGTTCATTGTGGCAAGACATTAATCCGGATTAGATTATGGATATCTAGGAGGAGTATTTGCTTGTTGAGCCTCGAGGGGGTAGCCCATGTGGCTCAGAAATTATAGCAAGGGGGTTACTTTACTACAAGGATAGTGTATCCTCTACCTACTTTAGCATTCAATCGAAAAGTATTGGAAGAGATGCATTGTTCTCCAAAGGCATAGCTGGCATTTGGGTGTTTTCAGCCCTTTGGTATAGCGAGGAAAAGGAAACTCTAAAAATGAATGTGGAAAGACGTACCTAGGTATCTAAATGCACGCCATTTCAACTCAACAAAGATCCCACACATAAGCCCGATGGGTTTCTTTAGCCCGTACCAAATTTGGAAGGAAGATAGACTTGCATTACTATGGGCCTTCCTCATACAAGGAGGGGATGGGAAACCAATGATGTGAGAAGGGGATGGGATATCATTTATATGTTGATGGATAGGTTGCCGAAGATATCCCAATTTATGACTTCAAACATGAAGTATACAACATCGATAACTGCAATTGAATGCATGGAAATTGTGTTTAAGCTGTGCATGGGATGCCACAAAACTTGTGATGAGTGATATAGATGTTAAAATTTTTAAGTGTATTTTGGAGATCACTTTTTGAAAGTATGGGCCCCAAGTTTACACCAAGTTTAAAGGTGACTTATATGACATCAATGATGGCAATAGAACTCATGGAAACTGTGCTCAAGTCGCATGGAATACGGCTGAAAATTGTGAGTGATAGCAATGTCAAATTATTCATTCTCTGAAGTGGAAAAGGTAAAAAATCTTGTATGGAAGGGTACTTTAAAATTTTGAAAAAGAGAATATTGGACCACTTACACGAGTAATTGGGCTTGTAGATAGGTATGATTTTGTGCTGTAGGAAGTGAGCGAAGCCTCCAAGCTCCCAATTTCTCCGCACCCACTTCTTCTTGAATTCAATGGCACTCACGCTTTGAATGTTAGAGGGGAACCCGATGCTAAAGACAAGCTTGTGGGGTACTATGACATGTAGGAGCTACAGGGTATTGTTGTAAGGCCTTATTTGCACAAAATAAAAGCTTGCATTTTTGCCTCATGAAGCCCATGGAAAAATGAAGAGCTAGGGGTGCCTTTCTATAGGGGAACACGCTCCTTCATGCATGGGAAGGCTTGGAGTATGGTATAGCCAACCATGTACCCTAAGGGTTAACTCCATCTCGCTTGAGAAAAAAGTGGGTCAAACGCATACATGAATCTTAATTTGTCGGCTAGACTAAGGCAAACTCAAGCATCACTTTAGTAAAGTAATAGAATAGGGAGCCCAACACCACCAAACCACTTTGGTAACTACCATCTAACCAAAACCACATGCTGGAATACTACTTACCATTTTTTGCAAACCATTGCCCAATTCCATATGGTATTATAGCAACCCATAGTTTTCTCTCAACCCCTTTTTGACCTTAGCCCACTGAATTTATTTTGACCCTTGCCCTTATAATATAATATAAGCCTTAGCCTAGTTATATTTAAGTAATTTTGGTGAGGATTGTTTCAATACAGGTTAGGAGGGATCTTACGTAAGAATACAGAGGCAATAGCATTTGAGAGACACTCAGGTAAAAAGACATGGAAATACATTGTCAATAAAGTGGGCAACATCAGCTTATTTGTAGTTGGTTTTATGTCAGGAGTGATGATAGGGGACTTAAGTACTTTCTCTCAAAGCCCAATTTTCTTCCAAAGCAAAGAAGATGATTACTTACTTTGTCGAATTATGGTTTTGAGATTGCACACAACAAAGGAAAGGACAATGTGGTTTGTAGGTTCGTTATCTACTAGGATATGTGAATATGTGTTCATTGTGGCGAGAGATTTATAGGGATTGGATTATGGATATCTAGGAAGAGTGTTTGCTTGTTGATCCTCGAGGGGGCAGCCCATGTGGGTGAGAAATATAGCAAGGGGGCTACTTTACTACAAGGATAGAGTTATATTCTGCCTACTTTAGCATTCAATCTAAAAGTATTGGAACAGAGGCATTGTTCTCCAAAGGCAAAGCTGGCATTTGGGTGTTTTCAGCCCTTTGGTATAGCGAGGAAAAGGAAACACTAAAAACGAATGTGGAAAGATGTACCTAGGTATCTAGATGCATGACATTTCAACTTCACAAAGATCCCAATTAATGCCTTTAAACATGGAGTATACAACATCAATAATGGCATTTGAATTGATGGAAAGTGTGTTCAAGCTATGCATGGGATGCCACAAAACTTGTGATGAGTGATATAGATGTTAAAATTTTTAAGTGTATTTTGGAGATCACTTTTTGAAAGTATGGGCCCCAAGTTCACACCAAGTTCAAAGGTGACTCATATGACATCAATGATGGCAATTGACCTCATGGAAAGTGTGCTCAAGTCACATGGAATGCGGCCGAAAATTGTGAGCGATAGCAATGTCAAATTATTCATTCTCTGAAGATGAAAATGTAAAAGTCCTTGTATGGAAGGGTGCTTTAAAATTTTTAAAAAGAGAATATTGGACCACTTACACCAGTAATTGGGCTTGTAGATAGGTATGATTTTGTGCTGTGGAAAGTGAGAGAAGCCTCCAAGCTCCCAATTTCTCCACACCCACTTCTTCTTGAATTCAATGCCACTTGCGCTTTGAACGTAGAGGGAATCCCGATGATATGGACAAGCTTGTGGGGCATGGAGTATACATCAATAATGGCATTTGAATTGATGGAAAGTGTGTTCAAGCTATGCATGGGATGCCACAAAACTTGTGATGAGTGATATAGATGTTAAAATTTTTAAGTGTATTTTGGAGATCACTTTTTGAAAGTATGGGCCCCAAGTCACATCAAGTTCAAAGGTGACTCATATGACATCAATGACGGCAATTGACCTCATGGAAAGTGTGCTCAAGTCGCATGGAATGCGGCTGAAAATTGTGAGCGATAGCAATGTCAAATTATTCATTCTCTGAAGATGAAAATGTAAAAGTTCTTGTATGGAAGGGTGCTTTAAAATTTTGAAAAAGAGAATATTGGACCACTTACACCAGTAATTGGGCTTGTAGATAGGTATGATTTTGTGCTGTAGCAAGTGAGAGAAGCCTCCAAGCTCCCAATTTCTCCACACGCACTTCTTCTTGAATTCAATGCCACTTGCGCTTTGAACGTAGAGGGAAACCCGATGATATGGACAAGCTTGTGGGGTACTATGACATGTAGGAGTTACAAGGTATTGTTGTAAGGCCTTAATTGCTCAAAATAAAAGCTTGCACTTTTGCCTCATGAAGCCCATGGGAAAATGAAGAGCTACGCATGCCTTTCTATAGGGGAACATGCTCCTTCATGCATGGAAAGGCTCGGGTATGGTATAGCCAACCATGTACCCTAAGTAAGGGTTAACTCCATCTCCCGTGAGAAAAAGGGGTCAAACGCGTGCATGAATCTTAATTTGTGGGCTAGAGTAATGCGAACTCAAGAATCACGTAGTAAAGTATTAGAATAAGGAACCCGACACCACCAAACCACTCGATGATCAGAGTTTCTTATTATTTTATAGATCTTTGACCAAGTCAACTTATCTGTATAATTTACTAATTATGGTATACATGCACATAGTACAATTCTTACGTTTGTATTTCTAAAATCAATATTAGGGCCAAACTAAAATTTCCTAATGTTCCAACAAAATATGCCTCAAAATTCCCCATGGCTTTTTCTTTTTTATTGTGAGGGTCTTGGTGCAAAACAAAAAATACTTTTATCACTTTCTCTCCTAAAAAATTACTAGTATTGCACATAAACTTTATTACAGGTTAGGAGGGATCTTACATAAGATCACAAAGGTAATAGCATTTGAGAGACACTCAAGTAAAAACTTATGGAAATACATGTGAATAAAGTGGCAGCATTAGCTTATTTGTAGTTGGTTTTATGTAAGGAGTGATGATAGGGCACTCAAGTACTTTCTCTCATAGCCCAATTTGCCTCCAATGCAAAGAAGATGGTTACTTACTTTGCCGAATTGTGGTTTTGAGATTGCATACAACAAAGGAAAGGACAATGTGGTTCGTAGATTCGTTATCTACTAGGATATGTGCTTTGAAATTTTGAAAAAGAGAATATTGGACCACTTACACCAGTAATTGGTCTTGTAGATATGTATGATTTTGTGCTATGGGAAGTGAGAGAAGCCTCCAAGCTCCCAATTTCTCCACACCCACTTCTTCTTGAATTCAATGCCACTTGCGCTTTGAATGTCAAGGGGAACCCTATGATATGAACAAGCTTGTGGGGTACTATGACATGTAGTAGTTACAAGGTAGTTTTGTAAGGCCTTAATTGCACAAAATACAAGCTTGCATTTTTGCCTCATGAAGCCCATGGGAGATTGAAGAGCTACGGGTGCCTTTCTATAGGGGAACAGGCTCCTTCATGCATGGGAAGGCTCGGAGTATGGTATAGCCAACCATGTACCCTAGGGTTTAACTCCATCTCGCTTGAGAAAAGGGGATCAAACGCGTGCATGAATCTTTATTTGTGGGCTAGTAGACTAGGATCCCGACATGACCAAACCACTTTGGTAACTACCATCTAACCAAAACCACAATCTACAATACTACTTACCATTTTTCACAAACCATTGCCCAATTCCATATGGTATTATAGCAACCCATAGTTTTCTCTCAACCCCTTTTTAACCTTAGCCCACAACCCACTGAATTTATTTTGACCCTTCCCCTTATTATATAATATAAGCCTACCTAGGTATATTTAAATAATTTTGGTGAGGTTTGTTCCAATACCTTCTAAGCCAATGACCTGGAATCTAGGGTAAATCCTACCTTTCAAATTTTTTAAGGACAATGTTAGTTTCCCTAAATTCCCTTGTTTACTAGGTTTTTCAATTCATATACATTAGGATCTCTCTTTCCAAGAGATTCTTGATCATCAGAGTTGCTCATTATTTTATTTATCTTTGACCGAGTCAACTTATCTACATAATTTACTAATTATGGTATACATGCACATAGTATAATTCTTACGTTTGTATTTCTAAAATCAATATTAGGGCCAAATTAAAATTTCCTAATGTTTCAACAAAATATGCCTCATAATTCCCCATGGCTTTTTCTTTTTTACTATGGGGGTCTTGGTGCAAAATGAAAAATACTTTGATCAATTTCTCTCCTAAAAAATTACTACTTGGAATTTATTGCACATAAACTTTTTTAAAGGTTAGGAGGGATCTTACATAAGATCCAAGAGGTAAGAGCATTTAAGAGACACTCAGGTAAAAAGACATGGAAATACATGTGAATAAAGTGGCAGCATTAGCTTCTTTGTAGTTGGTTTTATGTAAGGAGTGATGATAGGGCACTCAAGTACTTTCTCTTATAGCCCAATTTTCCTCCAAAGCAAAGAAGATGGTTACTTATTTTGCCGCATTGTGGTTTTGAGATTGCATACAACAAAGGAAAGGACAATGTGGTTTGTAGATTTGTTATCTACTAGGATATGCGGATATGTGTTCATTGTGGCAAGACATTAATCCGGACTAGATTATGGATATCTAGGAGGAGTATTTGCTTGTTGAGCCTCGAGGGGGTAGCCCATGTGGCTCAGAAATTATAGCAAGGGGGTTACTTTACTACAAGGATAGTGTATCCTCTACCTACTTTAGCATTCAATCGAAAAGTATTGGAAGAGATGCATTGTTCTCCAAAGGCATAGCTGGCATTTGGGTGTTTTCAGCCCTTTGGTATAGCGAGGAAAAGGAAACTCTAAAAATGAATGTGGAAAGACGTACCTAGGTATCTAAATGCACGCCATTTCAACTCAACAAAGATCCCACACATAAGCCCGATGGGTTTCTTTAGCCCGTACCAAATTTGGAAGGAAGATAGACTTGCATTACTATGGGCCTTCCTCATACAAGGAGGGGATGGGAAACCAATGATGTGAGAAGGGGATGGGATATCATTTATATGTTGATGGATAGGTTGCCGAAGATATCCCAATTTATGACTTCAAACATGAAGTATACAACATCGATAACTGCAATTGAATGCATGGAAATTGTGTTTAAGCTGTGCATGGGATGCCACAAAACTTGTGATGAGTGATATAGATGTTAAAATTTTTAAGTGTATTTTGGAGATCACTTTTTGAAAGTATGGGCCCCAAGTTTACACCAAGTTTAAAGGTGACTTATATGACATCAATGATGGCAATAGAACTCATGGAAACTGTGCTCAAGTCGCATGGAATACGGCTGAAAATTGTGAGTGATAGCAATGTCAAATTATTCATTCTCTGAAGTGGAAAAGGTAAAAAATCTTGTATGGAAGGGTACTTTAAAATTTTGAAAAAGAGAATATTGGACCACTTACACGAGTAATTGGGCTTGTAGATAGGTATGATTTTGTGCTGTAGGAAGTGAGCGAAGCCTCCAAGCTCCCAATTTCTCCGCACCCACTTCTTCTTGAATTCAATGGCACTCACGCTTTGAATGTTAGAGGGGAACCCGATGCTAAAGACAAGCTTGTGGGGTACTATGACATGTAGGAGCTACAGGGTATTGTTGTAAGGCCTTATTTGCACAAAATAAAAGCTTGCATTTTTGCCTCATGAAGCCCATGGAAAAATGAAGAGCTAGGGGTGCCTTTCTATAGGGGAACACGCTCCTTCATGCATGGGAAGGCTTGGAGTATGGTATAGCCAACCATGTACCCTAAGGGTTAACTCCATCTCGCTTGAGAAAAAAGTGGGTCAAACGCATACATGAATCTTAATTTGTCGGCTAGACTAAGGCAAACTCAAGCATCACTTTAGTAAAGTAATAGAATAGGGAGCCCAACACCACCAAACCACTTTGGTAACTACCATCTAACCAAAACCACATGCTGGAATACTACTTACCATTTTTTGCAAACCATTGCCCAATTCCATATGGTATTATAGCAACCCATAGTTTTCTCTCAACCCCTTTTTGACCTTAGCCCACTGAATTTATTTTGACCCTTGCCCTTATAATATAATATAAGCCTTAGCCTAGTTATATTTAAGTAATTTTGGTGAGGATTGTTTCAATACAGGTTAGGAGGGATCTTACGTAAGAATACAGAGGCAATAGCATTTGAGAGACACTCAGGTAAAAAGACATGGAAATACATTGTCAATAAAGTGGGCAACATCAGCTTATTTGTAGTTGGTTTTATGTCAGGAGTGATGATAGGGGACTTAAGTACTTTCTCTCAAAGCCCAATTTTCTTCCAAAGCAAAGAAGATGATTACTTACTTTGTCGAATTATGGTTTTGAGATTGCACACAACAAAGGAAAGGACAATGTGGTTTGTAGGTTCGTTATCTACTAGGATATGTGAATATGTGTTCATTGTGGCGAGAGATTTATAGGGATTGGATTATGGATATCTAGGAAGAGTGTTTGCTTGTTGATCCTCGAGGGGGCAGCCCATGTGGGTGAGAAATATAGCAAGGGGGCTACTTTACTACAAGGATAGAGTTATATTCTGCCTACTTTAGCATTCAATCTAAAAGTATTGGAACAGAGGCATTGTTCTCCAAAGGCAAAGCTGGCATTTGGGTGTTTTCAGCCCTTTGGTATAGCGAGGAAAAGGAAACACTAAAAACGAATGTGGAAAGATGTACCTAGGTATCTAGATGCATGACATTTCAACTTCACAAAGATCCCAATTAATGCCTTTAAACATGGAGTATACAACATCAATAATGGCATTTGAATTGATGGAAAGTGTGTTCAAGCTATGCATGGGATGCCACAAAACTTGTGATGAGTGATATAGATGTTAAAATTTTTAAGTGTATTTTGGAGATCACTTTTTGAAAGTATGGGCCCCACGTTCACACCAAGTTCAAAGGTGACTCATATGACATCAATGATGGCAATTGACCTCATGGAAAGTGTGCTCAAGTCACATGGAATGCGGCCGAAAATTGTGAGCGATAGCAATGTCAAATTATTCATTCTTTGAAGATGAAAATGTAAAAGTCCTTGTATGGAAGGGTGCTTTAAAATTTTTAAAAAGAGAATATTGGACCACTTACACCAGTAATTGGGCTTGTAGATAGGTATGATTTTGTGCTGTGGAAAGTGAGAGAAGCCTCCAAGCTCCCAATTTCTCCACACCCACTTCTTCTTGAATTCAATGCCACTTGCGCTTTGAACGTAGAGGGAATCCCGATGATATGGACAAGCTTGTGGGGCATGGAGTATACATCAATAATGGCATTTGAATTGATGGAAAGTGTGTTCAAGCTATGCATGGGATGCCACAAAACTTGTGATGAGTGATATAGATGTTAAAATTTTTAAGTGTATTTTGGAGATCACTTTTTGAAAGTATGGGCCCCAAGTCACATCAAGTTCAAAGGTGACTCATATGACATCAATGACGGCAATTGACCTCATGGAAAGTGTGCTCAAGTCGCATGGAATGCGGCTGAAAATTGTGAGCGATAGCAATGTCAAATTATTCATTCTCTGAAGATGAAAATGTAAAAGTTCTTGTATGGAAGGGTGCTTTAAAATTTTGAAAAAGAGAATATTGGACCACTTACACCAGTAATTGGGCTTGTAGATAGGTATGATTTTGTGCTGTAGCAAGTGAGAGAAGCCTCCAAGCTCCCAATTTCTCCACACGCACTTCTTCTTGAATTCAATGCCACTTGCGCTTTGAACGTAGAGGGAAACCCGATGATATGGACAAGCTTGTGGGGTACTATGACATGTAGGAGTTACAAGGTATTGTTGTAAGGCCTTAATTGCTCAAAATAAAAGCTTGCACTTTTGCCTCATGAAGCCCATGGGAAAATGAAGAGCTACGCATGCCTTTCTATAGGGGAACATGCTCCTTCATGCATGGAAAGGCTCGGGTATGGTATAGCCAACCATGTACCCTAAGGGTTAACTCCATCTCCCGTGAGAAAAAGGGGTCAAACGCGTGCATGAATCTTAATTTGTGGGCTAGAGTAATGCGAACTCAAGAATCACGTAGTAAAGTATTAGAATAAGGAACCCGACACCACCAAACCACTCGATGATCAGAGTTTCTTATTATTTTATAGATCTTTGACCAAGTCAACTTATCTGTATAATTTACTAATTATGGTATACATGCACATAGTACAATTCTTACGTTTGTATTTCTAAAATCAATATTAGGGCCAAACTAAAATTTCCTAATGTTCCAACAAAATATGCCTCAAAATTCCCCATGGCTTTTTCTTTTTTATTGTGAGGGTCTTGGTGCAAAACAAAAAATACTTTTATCACTTTCTCTCCTAAAAAATTACTAGTATTGCACATAAACTTTATTACAGGTTAGGAGGGATCTTACATAAGATCACAGAGGTAATAGCATTTGAGAGACACTCAAGTAAAAACTTATGGAAATACATGTGAATAAAGTGGCAGCATTAGCTTATTTGTAGTTGGTTTTATGTAAGGAGTGATGATAGGGCACTCAAGTACTTTCTCTCATAGCCCAATTTGCCTCCAATGCAAAGAAGATGGTTACTTACTTTGCCGAATTGTGGTTTTGAGATTGCATACAACAAAGGAAAGGACAATGTGGTTCGTAGATTCGTTATCTACTAGGATATGTGCTTTGAAATTTTGAAAAAGAGAATATTGGACCACTTACACCAGTAATTGGTCTTGTAGATATGTATGATTTTGTGCTATGGGAAGTGAGAGAAGCCTCCAAGCTCCCAATTTCTCCACACCCACTTCTTCTTGAATTCAATGCCACTTGCGCTTTGAATGTCAAGGGGAACCCTATGATATGAACAAGCTTGTGGGGTACTATGACATGTAGTAGTTACAAGGTAGTTTTGTAAGGCCTTAATTGCACAAAATACAAGCTTGCATTTTTGCCTCATGAAGCCCATGGGAGATTGAAGAGCTACGGGTGCCTTTCTATAGGGGAACAGGCTCCTTCATGCATGGGAAGGCTCGGAGTATGGTATAGCCAACCATGTACCCTAGGGTTTAACTCCATCTCGCTTGAGAAAAGGGGATCAAACGCGTGCATGAATCTTTATTTGTGGGCTAGTAGACTAGGATCCCGACATGACCAAACCACTTTGGTAACTACCATCTAACCAAAACCACAATCTACAATACTACTTACCATTTTTCACAAACCATTGCCCAATTCCATATGGTATTATAGCAACCCATAGTTTTCTCTCAACCCCTTTTTAACCTTAGCCCACAACCCACTGAATTTATTTTGACCCTTTCCCCTTATTATATAATATAAGCCTACCTAGGTATATTTAAATAATTTTGGTGAGGTTTGTTCCAATACCTTCTAAGCCAATGACCTGGAATCTAGGGTAAATCCTACCTTTCAAATTTTTTAAGGACAATGTTAGTTTCCCTAAATTCCCTTGTTTACTAGGTTTTTCAATTCATATACATTAGGATCTCTCTTTCCAAGAGATTCTTGATCATCAGAGTTGCTCATTATTTTATTTATCTTTGATCGAGTCAACTTATCTACATAATTTACTAATTATGGTATACATGCACATAGTATAATTCTTACGTTTGTATTTCTAAAATCAATATTAGGGCCAAATTAAAATTTCCTAATGTTTCAACAAAATATGCCTCATAATTCCCCATGGCCTTTTCTTTTTTACTATGGGGGTCTTGGTGCAAAATGAAAAATACTTTGATCAATTTCTCTCCTAAAAAATTACTACTTGGAATTTATTGCACATAAACTTTTTTAAAGGTTAGGAGGGATCTTACATAAGATCAAAGAGGTAAGAGCATTTAAGAGACACTCAGGTAAAAAGACATGGAAATACATGTGAATAAAGTGGCAGCATTAGCTTCTTTGTAGTTGGTTTTATGTAAGGAGTGATGATAGGGCTCTCAAGTACTTTCTCTTATAGCCCAATTTTCCTCCAAAGCAAAGAAGATGGTTACTTATTTTGCCGCATTGTGGTTTTGAGATTGCATACAACAAAGGAAAGGACAATGTGGTTTGTAGATTTGTTATCTACTAGGATATGCGGATATGTGTTCATTGTGGCAAGACATTAATCCGGATTAGATTATGGATATCTAGGAGGAGTATTTGCTTGTTGAGCCTCGAGGGGGTAGCCCATGTGGCTCAGAAATTATAGCAAGGGGGTTACTTTACTACAAGGATAGTGTATCCTCTACCTACTTTAGCATTCAATCGAAAAGTATTGGAAGAGATGCATTGTTCTCCAAAGGCATAGCTGGCATTTGGGTGTTTTCAGCCCTTTGGTATAGCGAGGAAAAGGAAACTCTAAAAATGAATGTGGAAAGACGTACCTAGGTATCTAAATGCACGCCATTTCAACTCAACAAAGATCCCACACATAAGCCCGATGGGTTTCTTTAGCCCGTACCAAATTTGGACGGAAGCTATACTTGCATTACTATGGGCCTTCCTCATACAAGGAGGGGATGGGAAACCAATGATGTGAGAAGGGGATGGGATATCATTTATATGTTGATGGATAGGTTGCCGAAGATATCCCAATTTATGACTTCAAACATGAAGTATACAACATCGATAACTGCAATTGAATGCATGGAAATTGTGTTTAAGCTGTGCATGGGATGCCACAAAACTTGTGATGAGTGATATAGATGTTAAAATTTTTAAGTGTATTTTGGAGATCACTTTTTGAAAGTATGGGCCCCAAGTTTACACCAAGTTTAAAGGTGACTTATATGACATCAATGATGGCAATTGAACTCATGGAAACTGTGCTCAAGTCGCATGGAATACGGCTGAAAATTGTGAGTGATAGCAATGTCAAATTATTCATTCTCTGAAGTGGAAAAGGTAAAAAATCTTGTATGGAAGGGTACTTTAAAATTTTGAAAAAGAGAATATTGGACCACTTACACGAGTAATTGGGCTTGTAGATAGGTATGATTTTGTGCTGTAGGAAGTGAGCGAAGCCTCCAAGCTCCCAATTTCTCCGCACCCACTTCTTCTTGAATTCAATGGCACTCACGCTTTGAATGTTAGAGGGGAACCCGATGCTAAAGACAAGCTTGTGGGGTACTATGACATGTAGGAGCTACAGGGTATTGTTGTAAGGCCTTATTTGCACAAAATAAAAGCTTGCATTTTTGCCTCATGAAGCCCATGGAAAAATGAAGAGCTAGGGGTGCCTTTCTATAGGGGAACACGCTCCTTCATGCATGGGAAGGCTTGGAGTATGGTATAGCCAACCATGTACCCTAAGGGTTAACTCCATCTCGCTTGAGAAAAAAGTGGGTCAAACGCATACATGAATCTTAATTTGTCGGCTAGACTAAGGCAAACTCAAGCATCACTTTAGTAAAGTAATAGAATAGGGAGCCCAACACCACCAAACCACTTTGGTAACTACCATCTAACCAAAACCACATGCTGGAATACTACTTACCATTTTTTGCAAACCATTGCCCAATTCCATATGGTATTATAGCAACCCATAGTTTTCTCTCAACCCCTTTTTGACCTTAGCCCACTGAATTTATTTTGACCCTTGCCCTTATAATATAATATAAGCCTTAGCCTAGTTATATTTAAGTAATTTTGGTGAGGATTGTTTCAATACAGGTTAGGAGGGATCTTACGTAAGAATACAGAGGCAATAGCATTTGAGAGACACTCAGGTAAAAAGACATGGAAATACATTGTCAATAAAGTGGGCAACATCAGCTTATTTGTAGTTGGTTTTATGTCAGGAGTGATGATAGGGGACTTAAGTACTTTCTCTCAAAGCCCAATTTTCTTCCAAAGCAAAGAAGATGATTACTTACTTTGTCGAATTATGGTTTTGAGATTGCACACAACAAAGGAAAGGACAATGTGGTTTGTAGGTTCGTTATCTACTAGGATATGTGAATATGTGTTCATTGTGGCGAGAGATTTATAGGGATTGGATTATGGATATCTAGGAAGAGTGTTTGCTTGTTGATCCTCGAGGGGGCAGCCCATGTGGGTGAGAAATATAGCAAGGGGGCTACTTTACTACAAGGATAGAGTTATATTCTGCCTACTTTAGCATTCAATCTAAAAGTATTGGAACAGAGGCATTGTTCTCCAAAGGCAAAGCTGGCATTTGGGTGTTTTCAGCCCTTTGGTATAGCGAGGAAAAGGAAACACTAAAAACGAATGTGGAAAGATGTACCTAGGTATCTAGATGCATGACATTTCAACTTCACAAAGATCCCAATTAATGCCTTTAAACATGGAGTATACAACATCAATAATGGCATTTGAATTGATGGAAAGTGTGTTCAAGCTATGCATGGGATGCCACAAAACTTGTGATGAGTGATATAGATGTTAAAATTTTTAAGTGTATTTTGGAGATCACTTTTTGAAAGTATGGGCCCCAAGTTCACACCAAGTTCAAAGGTGACTCATATGACATCAATGATGGCAATTGACCTCATGGAAAGTGTGCTCAAGTCACATGGAATGCGGCCGAAAATTGTGAGCGATAGCAATGTCAAATTATTCATTCTCTGAAGATGAAAATGTAAAAGTCCTTGTATGGAAGGGTGCTTTAAAATTTTTAAAAAGAGAATATTGGACCACTTACACCAGTAATTGGGCTTGTAGATAGGTATGATTTTGTGCTGTGGAAAGTGAGAGAAGCCTCCAAGCTCCCAATTTCTCCACACCCACTTCTTCTTGAATTCAATGCCACTTGCGCTTTGAACGTAGAGGGAATCCCGATGATATGGACAAGCTTGTGGGGCATGGAGTATACATCAATAATGGCATTTGAATTGATGGAAAGTGTGTTCAAGCTATGCATGGGATGCCACAAAACTTGTGATGAGTAATATAGATGTTAAAATTTTTAAGTGTATTTTGGAGATCACTTTTTGAAAGTATGGGCCCCAAGTCACATCAAGTTCAAAGGTGACTCATATGACATCAATGACGGCAATTGACCTCATGGAAAGTGTGCTCAAGTCGCATGGAATGCGGCTGAAAATTGTGAGCGATAGCAATGTCAAATTATTCATTCTCTGAAGATGAAAATGTAAAAGTTCTTGTATGGAAGGGTGCTTTAAAATTTTGAAAAAGAGAATATTGGACCACTTACACCAGTAATTGGGCTTGTAGATAGGTATGATTTTGTGCTGTAGCAAGTGAGAGAAGCCTCCAAGCTCCCAATTTCTCCACACGCACTTCTTCTTGAATTCAATGCCACTTGCGCTTTGAACGTAGAGGGAAACCCGATGATATGGACAAGCTTGTGGGGTACTATGACATGTAGGAGTTACAAGGTATTGTTGTAAGGCCTTAATTGCTCAAAATAAAAGCTTGCACTTTTGCCTCATGAAGCCCATGGGAAAATGAAGAGCTACGCATGCCTTTCTATAGGGGAACATGCTCCTTCATGCATGGAAAGGCTCGGGTATGGTATAGCCAACCATGTACCCTAAGTAAGGGTTAACTCCATCTCCCGTGAGAAAAAGGGGTCAAACGCGTGCATGAATCTTAATTTGTGGGCTAGAGTAATGCGAACTCAAGAATCACGTAGTAAAGTATTAGAATAAGGAACCCGACACCACCAAACCACTCGATGATCAGAGTTTCTTATTATTTTATAGATCTTTGACCAAGTCAACTTATCTGTATAATTTACTAATTATGGTATACATGCACATAGTACAATTCTTACGTTTGTATTTCTAAAATCAATATTAGGGCCAAACTAAAATTTCCTAATGTTCCAACAAAATAT
Source organism: Cibotium barometz (assembly GCF_041138505.1). Taxonomy (NCBI): domain Eukaryota; kingdom Viridiplantae; phylum Streptophyta; class Polypodiopsida; order Cyatheales; family Cibotiaceae; genus Cibotium; species Cibotium barometz. The sequence continues at coordinate 4,265,548 of NC_141066.1, read as the reverse complement.
GCCTCAAAATTCCCCATGGCTTTTTCTTTTTTATTGTGAGGGTCTTGGTGCAAAACAAAAAATACTTTTATCACTTTCTCTCCTAAAAAATTACTAGTATTGCACATAAACTTTATTACAGGTTAGGAGGGATCTTACATAAGATCACAGAGGTAATAGCATTTGAGAGACACTCAAGTAAAAACTTATGGAAATACATGTGAATAAAGTGGCAGCATTAGCTTATTTGTAGTTGGTTTTATGTAAGGAGTGATGATAGGGCACTCAAGTACTTTCTCTCATAGCCCAATTTGCCTCCAATGCAAAGAAGATGGTTACTTACTTTGCCGAATTGTGGTTTTGAGATTGCATACAACAAAGGAAAGGACAATGTGGTTCGTAGATTCGTTATCTACTAGGATATGTGCTTTGAAATTTTGAAAAAGAGAATATTGGACCACTTACACCAGTAATTGGTCTTGTAGATATGTATGATTTTGTGCTATGGGAAGTGAGAGAAGCCTCCAAGCTCCCAATTTCTCCACACCCACTTCTTCTTGAATTCAATGCCACTTGCGCTTTGAATGTCAAGGGGAACCCTATGATATGAACAAGCTTGTGGGGTACTATGACATGTAGTAGTTACAAGGTAGTTTTGTAAGGCCTTAATTGCACAAAATACAAGCTTGCATTTTTGCCTCATGAAGCCCATGGGAGATTGAAGAGCTACGGGTGCCTTTCTATAGGGGAACAGGCTCCTTCATGCATGGGAAGGCTCGGAGTATGGTATAGCCAACCATGTACCCTAGGGTTTAACTCCATCTCGCTTGAGAAAAGGGGATCAAACGCGTGCATGAATCTTTATTTGTGGGCTAGTAGACTAGGATCCCGACATGACCAAACCACTTTGGTAACTACCATCTAACCAAAACCACAATCTACAATACTACTTACCATTTTTCACAAACCATTGCCCAATTCCATATGGTATTATAGCAACCCATAGTTTTCTCTCAACCCCTTTTTAACCTTAGCCCACAACCCACTGAATTTATTTTGACCCTTCCCCTTATTATATAATATAAGCCTACCTAGGTATATTTAAATAATTTTGGTGAGGTTTGTTCCAATACCTTCTAAGCCAATGACCTGGAATCTAGGGTAAATCCTACCTTTCAAATTTTTTAAGGACAATGTTAGTTTCCCTAAATTCCCTTGTTTACTAGGTTTTTCAATTCATATACATTAGGATCTCTCTTTCCAAGAGATTCTTGATCATCAGAGTTGCTCATTATTTTATTTATCTTTGACCGAGTCAACTTATCTACATAATTTACTAATTATGGTATACATGCACATAGTATAATTCTTACGTTTGTATTTCTAAAATCAATATTAGGGCCAAATTAAAATTTCCTAATGTTTCAACAAAATATGCCTCATAATTCCCCATGGCTTTTTCTTTTTTACTATGGGGGTCTTGGTGCAAAATGAAAAATACTTTGATCAATTTCTCTCCTAAAAAATTACTACTTGGAATTTATTGCACATAAACTTTTTTAAAGGTTAGGAGGGATCTTACATAAGATCCAAGAGGTAAGAGCATTTAAGAGACACTCAGGTAAAAAGACATGGAAATACATGTGAATAAAGTGGCAGCATTAGCTTCTTTGTAGTTGGTTTTATGTAAGGAGTGATGATAGGGCACTCAAGTACTTTCTCTTATAGCCCAATTTTCCTCCAAAGCAAAGAAGATGGTTACTTATTTTGCCGCATTGTGGTTTTGAGATTGCATACAACAAAGGAAAGGACAATGTGGTTTGTAGATTTGTTATCTACTAGGATATGCGGATATGTGTTCATTGTGGCAAGACATTAATCCGGACTAGATTATGGATATCTAGGAGGAGTATTTGCTTGTTGAGCCTCGAGGGGGTAGCCCATGTGGCTCAGAAATTATAGCAAGGGGGTTACTTTACTACAAGGATAGTGTATCCTCTACCTACTTTAGCATTCAATCGAAAAGTATTGGAAGAGATGCATTGTTCTCCAAAGGCATAGCTGGCATTTGGGTGTTTTCAGCCCTTTGGTATAGCGAGGAAAAGGAAACTCTAAAAATGAATGTGGAAAGACGTACCTAGGTATCTAAATGCACGCCATTTCAACTCAACAAAGATCCCACACATAAGCCCGATGGGTTTCTTTAGCCCGTACCAAATTTGGAAGGAAGATAGACTTGCATTACTATGGGCCTTCCTCATACAAGGAGGGGATGGGAAACCAATGATGTGAGAAGGGGATGGGATATCATTTATATGTTGATGGATAGGTTGCCGAAGATATCCCAATTTATGACTTCAAACATGAAGTATACAACATCGATAACTGCAATTGAATGCATGGAAATTGTGTTTAAGCTGTGCATGGGATGCCACAAAACTTGTGATGAGTGATATAGATGTTAAAATTTTTAAGTGTCTTTTGGAGATCACTTTTTGAAAGTATGGGCCCCAAGTTTACACCAAGTTTAAAGGTGACTTATATGACATCAATGATGGCAATAGAACTCATGGAAACTGTGCTCAAGTCGCATGGAATACGGCTGAAAATTGTGAGTGATAGCAATGTCAAATTATTCATTCTCTGAAGTGGAAAAGGTAAAAAATCTTGTATGGAAGGGTACTTTAAAATTTTGAAAAAGAGAATATTGGACCACTTACACGAGTAATTGGGCTTGTAGATAGGTATGATTTTGTGCTGTAGGAAGTGAGCGAAGCCTCCAAGCTCCCAATTTCTCCGCACCCACTTCTTCTTGAATTCAATGGCACTCACGCTTTGAATGTTAGAGGGGAACCCGATGCTAAAGACAAGCTTGTGGGGTACTATGACATGTAGGAGCTACAGGGTATTGTTGTAAGGCCTTATTTGCACAAAATAAAAGCTTGCATTTTTGCCTCATGAAGCCCATGGAAAAATGAAGAGCTAGGGGTGCCTTTCTATAGGGGAACACGCTCCTTCATGCATGGGAAGGCTTGGAGTATGGTATAGCCAACCATGTACCCTAAGGGTTAACTCCATCTCGCTTGAGAAAAAAGTGGGTCAAACGCATACATGAATCTTAATTTGTCGGCTAGACTAAGGCAAACTCAAGCATCACTTTAGTAAAGTAATAGAATAGGGAGCCCAACACCACCAAACCACTTTGGTAACTACCATCTAACCAAAACCACATGCTGGAATACTACTTACCATTTTTTGCAAACCATTGCCCAATTCCATATGGTATTATAGCAACCCATAGTTTTCTCTCAACCCCTTTTTGACCTTAGCCCACTGAATTTATTTTGACCCTTGCCCTTATAATATAATATAAGCCTTAGCCTAGTTATATTTAAGTAATTTTGGTGAGGATTGTTTCAATACAGGTTAGGAGGGATCTTACGTAAGAATACAGAGGCAATAGCATTTGAGAGACACTCAGGTAAAAAGACATGGAAATACATTGTCAATAAAGTGGGCAACATCAGCTTATTTGTAGTTGGTTTTATGTCAGGAGTGATGATAGGGGACTTAAGTACTTTCTCTCAAAGCCCAATTTTCTTCCAAAGCAAAGAAGATGATTACTTACTTTGTCGAATTATGGTTTTGAGATTGCACACAACAAAGGAAAGGACAATGTGGTTTGTAGGTTCGTTATCTACTAGGATATGTGAATATGTGTTCATTGTGGCGAGAGATTTATAGGGATTGGATTATGGATATCTAGGAAGAGTGTTTGCTTGTTGATCCTCGAGGGGGCAGCCCATGTGGGTGAGAAATATAGCAAGGGGGCTACTTTACTACAAGGATAGAGTTATATTCTGCCTACTTTAGCATTCAATCTAAAAGTATTGGAACAGAGGCATTGTTCTCCAAAGGCAAAGCTGGCATTTGGGTGTTTTCAGCCCTTTGGTATAGCGAGGAAAAGGAAACACTAAAAACGAATGTGGAAAGATGTACCTAGGTATCTAGATGCATGACATTTCAACTTCACAAAGATCCCAATTAATGCCTTTAAACATGGAGTATACAACATCAATAATGGCATTTGAATTGATGGAAAGTGTGTTCAAGCTATGCATGGGATGCCACAAAACTTGTGATGAGTGATATAGATGTTAAAATTTTTAAGTGTATTTTGGAGATCACTTTTTGAAAGTATGGGCCCCAAGTTCACACCAAGTTCAAAGGTGACTCATATGACATCAATGATGGCAATTGACCTCATGGAAAGTGTGCTCAAGTCACATGGAATGCGGCCGAAAATTGTGAGCGATAGCAATGTCAAATTATTCATTCTCTGAAGATGAAAATGTAAAAGTCCTTGTATGGAAGGGTGCTTTAAAATTTTTAAAAAGAGAATATTGGACCACTTACACCAGTAATTGGGCTTGTAGATAGGTATGATTTTGTGCTGTGGAAAGTGAGAGAAGCCTCCAAGCTCCCAATTTCTCCACACCCACTTCTTCTTGAATTCAATGCCACTTGCGCTTTGAACGTAGAGGGAATCCCGATGATATGGACAAGCTTGTGGGGCATGGAGTATACATCAATAATGGCATTTGAATTGATGGAAAGTGTGTTCAAGCTATGCATGGGATGCCACAAAACTTGTGATGAGTGATATAGATGTTAAAATTTTTAAGTGTATTTTGGAGATCACTTTTTGAAAGTATGGGCCCCAAGTCACATCAAGTTCAAAGGTGACTCATATGACATCAATGACGGCAATTGACCTCATGGAAAGTGTGCTCAAGTCGCATGGAATGCGGCTGAAAATTGTGAGCGATAGCAATGTCAAATTATTCATTCTCTGAAGATGAAAATGTAAAAGTTCTTGTATGGAAGGGTGCTTTAAAATTTTGAAAAAGAGAATATTGGACCACTTACACCAGTAATTGGGCTTGTAGATAGGTATGATTTTGTGCTGTAGCAAGTGAGAGAAGCCTCCAAGCTCCCAATTTCTCCACACGCACTTCTTCTTGAATTCAATGCCACTTGCGCTTTGAACGTAGAGGGAAACCCGATGATATGGACAAGCTTGTGGGGTACTATGACATGTAGGAGTTACAAGGTATTGTTGTAAGGCCTTAATTGCTCAAAATAAAAGCTTGCACTTTTGCCTCATGAAGCCCATGGGAAAATGAAGAGCTACGCATGCCTTTCTATAGGGGAACATGCTCCTTCATGCATGGAAAGGCTCGGGTATGGTATAGCCAACCATGTACCCTAAGGGTTAACTCCATCTCCCGTGAGAAAAAGGGGTCAAACGCGTGCATGAATCTTAATTTGTGGGCTAGAGTAATGCGAACTCAAGAATCACGTAGTAAAGTATTAGAATAAGGAACCCGACACCACCAAACCACTCGATGATCAGAGTTTCTTATTATTTTATAGATCTTTGACCAAGTCAACTTATCTGTATAATTTACTAATTATGGTATACATGCACATAGTACAATTCTTACGTTTGTATTTCTAAAATCAATATTAGGGCCAAACTAAAATTTCCTAATGTTCCAACAAAATATGCCTCAAAATTCCCCATGGCTTTTTCTTTTTTATTGTGAGGGTCTTGGTGCAAAACAAAAAATACTTTTATCACTTTCTCTCCTAAAAAATTACTAGTATTGCACATAAACTTTATTACAGGTTAGGAGGGATCTTACATAAGATCACAGAGGTAATAGCATTTGAGAGACACTCAAGTAAAAACTTATGGAAATACATGTGAATAAAGTGGCAGCATTAGCTTATTTGTAGTTGGTTTTATGTAAGGAGTGATGATAGGGCACTCAAGTACTTTCTCTCATAGCCCAATTTGCCTCCACCAATGCAAAGAAGATGGTTACTTACTTTGCCGAATTGTGGTTTTGAGATTGCATACAACAAAGGAAAGGACAATGTGGTTCGTAGATTCGTTATCTACTAGGATATGTGCTTTGAAATTTTGAAAAAGAGAATATTGGACCACTTACACCAGTAATTGGTCTTGTAGATATGTATGATTTTGTGCTATGGGAAGTGAGAGAAGCCTCCAAGCTCCCAATTTCTCCACACCCACTTCTTCTTGAATTCAATGCCACTTGCGCTTTGAATGTCAAGGGGAACCCTATGATATGAACAAGCTTGTGGGGTACTATGACATGTAGTAGTTACAAGGTAGTTTTGTAAGGCCTTAATTGCACAAAATACAAGCTTGCATTTTTGCCTCATGAAGCCCATGGGAGATTGAAGAGCTACGGGTGCCTTTCTATAGGGGAACAGGCTCCTTCATGCATGGGAAGGCTCGGAGTATGGTATAGCCAACCATGTACCCTAGGGTTTAACTCCATCTCGCTTGAGAAAAGGGGATCAAACGCGTGCATGAATCTTTATTTGTGGGCTAGTAGACTAGGATCCCGACATGACCAAACCACTTTGGTAACTACCATCTAACCAAAACCACAATCTACAATACTACTTACCATTTTTCACAAACCATTGCCCAATTCCATATGGTATTATAGCAACCCATAGTTTTCTCTCAACCCCTTTTTAACCTTAGCCCACAACCCACTGAATTTATTTTGACCCTTCCCCTTATTATATAATATAAGCCTACCTAGGTATATTTAAATAATTTTGGTGAGGTTTATTCCAATACCTTCTAAGCCAATGACCTGGAATCTAGGGTAAATCCTACCTTTCAAATTTTTTAAGGACAATGTTAGTTTCCCTAAATTCCCTTGTTTACTAGGTTTTTCAATTCATATACATTAGGATCTCTCTTTCCAAGAGATTCTTGATCATCAGAGTTGCTCATTATTTTATTTATCTTTGACCGAGTCAACTTATCTACATAATTTACTAATTATGGTATACATGCACATAGTATAATTCTTACGTTTGTATTTCTAAAATCAATATTAGGGCCAAATTAAAATTTCCTAATGTTTCAACAAAATATGCCTCATAATTCCCCATGGCTTTTTCTTTTTTACTATGGGGGTCTTGGTGCAAAATGAAAAATACTTTGATCAATTTCTCTCCTAAAAAATTACTACTTGGAATTTATTGCACATAAACTTTTTTAAAGGTTAGGAGGGATCTTACATAAGATCCAAGAGGTAAGAGCATTTAAGAGACACTCAGGTAAAAAGACATGGAAATACATGTGAATAAAGTGGCAGCATTAGCTTCTTTGTAGTTGGTTTTATGTAAGGAGTGATGATAGGGCTCTCAAGTACTTTCTCTTATAGCCCAATTTTCCTCCAAAGCAAAGAAGATGGTTACTTATTTTGCCGCATTGTGGTTTTGAGATTGCATACAACAAAGGAAAGGACAATGTGGTTTGTAGATTTGTTATCTACTAGGATATGCGGATATGTGTTCATTGTGGCAAGACATTAATCCGGATTAGATTATGGATATCTAGGAGGAGTATTTGCTTGTTGAGCCTCGAGGGGGTAGCCCATGTGGCTCAGAAATTATAGCAAGGGGGTTACTTTACTACAAGGATAGTGTATCCTCTACCTACTTTAGCATTCAATCGAAAAGTATTGGAAGAGATGCATTGTTCTCCAAAGGCATAGCTGGCATTTGGGTGTTTTCAGCCCTTTGGTATAGCGAGGAAAAGGAAACTCTAAAAATGAATGTGGAAAGACGTACCTAGGTATCTAAATGCACGCCATTTCAACTCAACAAAGATCCCACACATAAGCCCGATGGGTTTCTTTAGCCCGTACCAAATTTGGAAGGAAGATAGACTTGCATTACTATGGGCCTTCCTCATACAAGGAGGGGATGGGAAACCAATGATGTGAGAAGGGGATGGGATATCATTTATATGTTGATGGATAGGTTGCCGAAGATATCCCAATTTATGACTTCAAACATGAAGTATACAACATCGATAACTGCAATTGAATGCATGGAAATTGTGTTTAAGCTGTGCATGGGATGCCACAAAACTTGTGATGAGTGATATAGATGTTAAAATTTTTAAGTGTATTTTGGAGATCACTTTTTGAAAGTATGGGCCCCAAGTTTACACCAAGTTTAAAGGTGACTTATATGACATCAATGATGGCAATTGAACTCATGGAAACTGTGCTCAAGTCGCATGGAATACGGCTGAAAATTGTGAGTGATAGCAATGTCAAATTATTCATTCTCTGAAGTGGAAAAGGTAAAAAATCTTGTATGGAAGGGTACTTTAAAATTTTGAAAAAGAGAATATTGGACCACTTACACCAGTAATTGGGCTTGTAGATAGGTATGATTTTGTGCTGTAGGAAGTGAGCGAAGCCTCCAAGCTCCCAATTTCTCCGCACCCACTTCTTCTTGAATTCAATGGCACTCACGCTTTGAATGTTAGAGGGGAACCCGATGCTAAAGACAAGCTTGTGGGGTACTATGACATGTAGGAGCTACAGGGTATTGTTGTAAGGCCTTATTTGCACAAAATAAAAGCTTGCATTTTTGCCTCATGAAGCCCATGGAAAAATGAAGAGCTAGGGGTGCCTTTCTATAGGGGAACACGCTCCTTCATGCATGGGAAGGCTTGGAGTATGGTATAGCCAACCATGTACCCTAAGGGTTAACTCCATCTCGCTTGAGAAAAAAGTGGGTCAAACGCATACATGAATCTTAATTTGTCGGCTAGACTAAGGCAAACTCAAGCATCACTTTAGTAAAGTAATAGAATAGGGAGCCCAACACCACCAAACCACTTTGGTAACTACCATCTAACCAAAACCACATGCTGGAATACCACTTACCATTTTTTGCAAACCATTGCCCAATTCCATATGGTATTATAGCAACCCATAGTTTTCTCTCAACCCCTTTTTGACCTTAGCCCACTGAATTTATTTTGACCCTTGCCCTTATAATATAATATAAGCCTTAGCCTAGTTATATTTAAGTAATTTTGGTGAGGATTGTTTCAATACAGGTTAGGAGGGATCTTACGTAAGAATACAGAGGCAATAGCATTTGAGAGACACTCAGGTAAAAAGACATGGAAATACATTGTCAATAAAGTGGGCAACATCAGCTTATTTGTAGTTGGTTTTATGTCAGGAGTGATGATAGGGGACTTAAGTACTTTCTCTCAAAGCCCAATTTTCTTCCAAAGCAAAGAAGATGATTACTTACTTTGTCGAATTATGGTTTTGAGATTGCACACAACAAAGGAAAGGACAATGTGGTTTGTAGGTTCGTTATCTACTAGGATATGTGAATATGTGTTCATTGTGGCGAGAGATTTATAGGGATTGGATTATGGATATCTAGGAAGAGTGTTTGCTTGTTGATCCTCGAGGGGGCAGCCCATGTGGGTGAGAAATATAGCAAGGGGGCTACTTTACTACAAGGATAGAGTTATATTCTGCCTACTTTAGCATTCAATCTAAAAGTATTGGAACAGAGGCATTGTTCTCCAAAGGCAAAGCTGGCATTTGGGTGTTTTCAGCCCTTTGGTATAGCGAGGAAAAGGAAACACTAAAAACGAATGTGGAAAGATGTACCTAGGTATCTAGATGCATGACATTTCAACTTCACAAAGATCCCAATTAATGCCTTTAAACATGGAGTATACAACATCAATAATGGCATTTGAATTGATGGAAAGTGTGTTCAAGCTATGCATGGGATGCCACAAAACTTGTGATGAGTGATACAGATGTTAAAATTTTTAAGTGTATTTTGGAGATCACTTTTTGAAAGTATGGGCCCCAAGTTCACACCAAGTTCAAAGGTGACTCATATGACATCAATGATGGCAATTGACCTCATGGAAAGTGTGCTCAAGTCACATGGAATGCGGCTGAAAATTGTGAGCGATAGCAATGTCAAATTATTCATTCTCTGAAGATGAAAATGTAAAAGTCCTTGTATGGAAGGGTGCTTTAAAATTTTTAAAAAGAGAATATTGGACCACTTACACCAGTAATTGGGCTTGTAGATAGGTATGATTTTGTGCTGTGGAAAGTGAGAGAAGCCTCCAAGCTCCCAATTTCTCCACACCCACTTCTTCTTGAATTCAATGCCACTTGCGCTTTGAACGTAGAGGGAATCCCGATGATATGGACAAGCTTGTGGGGCATGGAGTATACATCAATAATGGCATTTGAATTGATGGAAAGTGTGTTCAAGCTATGCATGGGATGCCACAAAACTTGTGATGAGTGATATAGATGTTAAAATTTGTAAGTGTATTTTGGAGATCACTTTTTGAAAGTATGGGCCCCAAGTCACATCAAGTTCAAAGGTGACTCATATGACATCAATGACGGCAATTGACCTCATGGAAAGTGTGCTCAAGTCGCATGGAATGCGGCTGAAAATTGTGAGCGATAGCAATGTCAAATTATTCATTCTCTGAAGATGAAAATGTAAAAGTTCTTGTATGGAAGGGTGCTTTAAAATTTTGAAAAAGAGAATATTGGACCACTTACACCAGTAATTGGGCTTGTAGATAGGTATGATTTTGTGCTGTAGCAAGTGAGAGAAGCCTCCAAGCTCCCAATTTCTCCACACGCACTTCTTCTTGAATTCAATGCCACTTGCGCTTTGAACGTAGAGGGAAACCCGATGATATGGACAAGCTTGTGGGGTACTATGACATGTAGGAGTTACAAGGTATTGTTGTAAGGCCTTAATTGCTCAAAATAAAAGCTTGCACTTTTGCCTCATGAAGCCCATGGGAAAATGAAGAGCTACGCATGCCTTTCTATAGGGGAACATGCTCCTTCATGCATGGAAAGGCTCGGGTATGGTATAGCCAACCATGTACCCTAAGGGTTAACTCCATCTCCCGTGAGAAAAAGGGGTCAAACGCGTGCATGAATCTTAATTTGTGGGCTAGAGTAATGCGAACTCAAGAATCACGTAGTAAAGTATTAGAATAAGGAACCCGACACCACCAAACCACTCGATGATCAGAGTTTCTTATTATTTTATAGATCTTTGACCAAGTCAACTTATCTGTATAATTTACTAATTATGGTATACATGCACATAGTACAATTCTTACGTTTGTATTTCTAAAATCAATATTAGGGCCAAACTAAAATTTCCTAATGTTCCAACAAAATATGCCTCAAAATTCCCCATGGCTTTTTCTTTTTTATTGTGAGGGTCTTGGTGCAAAACAAAAAATACTTTTATCACTTTCTCTCCTAAAAAATTACTAGTATTGCACATAAACTTTATTACAGGTTAGGAGGGATCTTACATAAGATCACAGAGGTAATAGCATTTGAGAGACACTCAAGTAAAAACTTATGGAAATACATGTGAATAAAGTGGCAGCATTAGCTTATTTGTAGTTGGTTTTATGTAAGGAGTGATGATAGGGCACTCAAGTACTTTCTCTCATAGCCCAATTTGCCTCCACCAATGCAAAGAAGATGGTTACTTACTTTGCCGAATTGTGGTTTTGAGATTGCATACAACAAAGGAAAGGACAATGTGGTTCGTAGATTCGTTATCTACTAGGATATGTGCTTTGAAATTTTGAAAAAGAGAATATTGGACCACTTACACCAGTAATTGGTCTTGTAGATATGTATGATTTTGTGCTATGGGAAGTGAGAGAAGCCTCCAAGCTCCCAATTTCTCCACACCCACTTCTTCTTGAATTCAATGCCACTTGCGCTTTGAATGTCAAGGGGAACCCTATGATATGAACAAGCTTGTGGGGTACTATGACATGTAGTAGTTACAAGGTAGTTTTGTAAGGCCTTAATTGCACAAAATACAAGCTTGCATTTTTGCCTCATGAAGCCCATGGGAGATTGAAGAGCTACGGGTGCCTTTCTATAGGGGAACAGGCTCCTTCATGCATGGGAAGGCTCGGAGTATGGTATAGCCAACCATGTACCCTAGGGTTTAACTCCATCTCGCTTGAGAAAAGGGGATCAAACGCGTGCATGAATCTTTATTTGTGGGCTAGTAGACTAGGATCCCGACATGACCAAACCACTTTGGTAACTACCATCTAACCAAAACCACAATCTACAATACTACTTACCATTTTTCACAAACCATTGCCCAATTCCATATGGTATTATAGCAACCCATAGTTTTCTCTCAACCCCTTTTTAACCTTAGCCCACAACCCACTGAATTTATTTTGACCCTTTCCCCTTATTATATAATATAAGCCTACCTAGGTATATTTAAATAATTTTGGTGAGGTTTGTTCCAATACCTTCTAAGCCAATGACCTGGAATCTAGGGTAAATCCTACCTTTCAAATTTTTTAAGGACAATGTTAGTTTCCCTAAATTCCCTTGTTTACTAGGTTTTTCAATTCATATACATTAGGATCTCTCTTTCCAAGAGATTCTTGATCATCAGAGTTGCTCATTATTTTATTTATCTTTGACCGAGTCAACTTATCTACATAATTTACTAATTATGGTATACATGCACATAGTATAATTCTTACGTTTGTATTTCTAAAATCAATATTAGGGCCAAATTAAAATTTCCTAATGTTTCAACAAAATATGCCTCATAATTCCCCATGGCCTTTTCTTTTTTACTATGGGGGTCTTGGTGCAAAATGAAAAATACTTTGATCAATTTCTCTCCTAAAAAATTACTACTTGGAATTTATTGCACATAAACTTTTTTAAAGGTTAGGAGGGATCTTACATAAGATCAAAGAGGTAAGAGCATTTAAGAGACACTCAGGTAAAAAGACATGGAAATACATGTGAATAAAGTGGCAGCATTAGCTTCTTTGTAGTTGGTTTTATGTAAGGAGTGATGATAGGGCTCTCAAGTACTTTCTCTTATAGCCCAATTTTCCTCCAAAGCAAAGAAGATGGTTACTTATTTTGCCGCATTGTGGTTTTGAGATTGCATACAACAAAGGAAAGGACAATGTGGTTTGTAGATTTGTTATCTACTAGGATATGCGGATATGTGTTCATTGTGGCAAGACATTAATCCGGATTAGATTATGGATATCTAGGAGGAGTATTTGCTTGTTGAGCCTCGAGGGGGTAGCCCATGTGGCTCAGAAATTATAGCAAGGGGGTTACTTTACTACAAGGATAGTGTATCCTCTACCTACTTTAGCATTCAATCGAAAAGTATTGGAAGAGATGCATTGTTCTCCAAAGGCATAGCTGGCATTTGGGTGTTTTCAGCCCTTTGGTATAGCGAGGAAAAGGAAACTCTAAAAATGAATGTGGAAAGACGTACCTAGGTATCTAAATGCACGCCATTTCAACTCAACAAAGATCCCACACATAAGCCCGATGGGTTTCTTTAGCCCGTACCAAATTTGGACGGAAGCTATACTTGCATTACTATGGGCCTTCCTCATACAAGGAGGGGATGGGAAACCAATGATGTGAGAAGGGGATGGGATATCATTTATATGTTGATGGATAGGTTGCCGAAGATATCCCAATTTATGACTTCAAACATGAAGTATACAACATCGATAACTGCAATTGAATGCATGGAAATTGTGTTTAAGCTGTGCATGGGATGCCACAAAACTTGTGATGAGTGATATAGATGTTAAAATTTTTAAGTGTATTTTGGAGATCACTTTTTGAAAGTATGGGCCCCAAGTTTACACCAAGTTTAAAGGTGACTTATATGACATCAATGATGGCAATTGAACTCATGGAAACTGTGCTCAAGTCGCATGGAATACGGCTGAAAATTGTGAGTGATAGCAATGTCAAATTATTCATTCTCTGAAGTGGAAAAGGTAAAAAATCTTGTATGGAAGGGTACTTTAAAATTTTGAAAAAGAGAATATTGGACCACTTACACAAGTAATTGGGCTTGTAGATAGGTATGATTTTGTGCTGTAGGAAGTGAGCGAAGCCTCCAAGCTCCCAATTTCTCCGCACCCACTTCTTCTTGAATTCAATGGCACTCACGCTTTGAATGTTAGAGGGGAACCCGATGCTAAAGACAAGCTTGTGGGGTACTATGACATGTAGGAGCTACAGGGTATTGTTGTAAGGCCTTATTTGCACAAAATAAAAGCTTGCATTTTTGCCTCATGAAGCCCATGGAAAAATGAAGAGCTAGGGGTGCCTTTCTATAGGGGAACACGCTCCTTCATGCATGGGAAGGCTTGGAGTATGGTATAGCCAACCATGTACCCTAAGGGTTAACTCCATCTCGCTTGAGAAAAAAGTGGGTCAAACGCATACATGAATCTTAATTTGTCGGCTAGACTAAGGCAAACTCAAGCATCACTTTAGTAAAGTAATAGAATAGGGAGCCCAACACCACCAAACCACTTTGGTAACTACCATCTAACCAAAACCACATGCTGGAATACTACTTACCATTTTTTGCAAACCATTGCCCAATTCCATATGGTATTATAGCAACCCATAGTTTTCTCTCAACCCCTTTTTGACCTTAGCCCACTGAATTTATTTTGACCCTTGCCCTTATAATATAATATAAGCCTTAGCCTAGTTATATTTAAGTAATTTTGGTGAGGATTGTTTCAATACAGGTTAGGAGGGATCTTACGTAAGAATACAGAGGCAATAGCATTTGAGAGACACTCAGGTAAAAAGACATGGAAATACATTGTCAATAAAGTGGGCAACATCAGCTTATTTGTAGTTGGTTTTATGTCAGGAGTGATGATAGGGGACTTAAGTACTTTCTCTCAAAGCCCAATTTTCTTCCAAAGCAAAGAAGATGATTACTTACTTTGTCGAATTATGGTTTTGAGATTGCACACAACAAAGGAAAGGACAATGTGGTTTGTAGGTTCGTTATCTACTAGGATATGTGAATATGTGTTCATTGTGGCGAGAGATTTATAGGGATTGGATTATGGATATCTAGGAAGAGTGTTTGCTTGTTGATCCTCGAGGGGGCAGCCCATGTGGGTGAGAAATATAGCAAGGGGGCTACTTTACTACAAGGATAGAGTTATATTCTGCCTACTTTAGCATTCAATCTAAAAGTATTGGAACAGAGGCATTGTTCTCCAAAGGCAAAGCTGGCATTTGGGTGTTTTCAGCCCTTTGGTATAGCGAGGAAAAGGAAACACTAAAAACGAATGTGGAAAGATGTACCTAGGTATCTAGATGCATGACATTTCAACTTCACAAAGATCCCAATTAATGCCTTTAAACATGGAGTATACAACATCAATAATGGCATTTGAATTGATGGAAAGTGTGTTCAAGCTATGCATGGGATGCCACAAAACTTGTGATGAGTGATATAGATGTTAAAATTTTTAAGTGTATTTTGGAGATCACTTTTTGAAAGTATGGGCCCCAAGTTCACACCAAGTTCAAAGGTGACTCATATGACATCAATGATGGCAATTGACCTCATGGAAAGTGTGCTCAAGTCACATGGAATGCGGCCGAAAATTGTGAGCGATAGCAATGTCAAATTATTCATTCTCTGAAGATGAAAATGTAAAAGTCCTTGTATGGAAGGGTGCTTTAAAATTTTTAAAAAGAGAATATTGGACCACTTACACCAGTAATTGGGCTTGTAGATAGGTATGATTTTGTGCTGTGGAAAGTGAGAGAAGCCTCCAAGCTCCCAATTTCTCCACACCCACTTCTTCTTGAATTCAATGCCACTTGCGCTTTGAACGTAGAGGGAATCCCGATGATATGGACAAGCTTGTGGGGCATGGAGTATACATCAATAATGGCATTTGAATTGATGGAAAGTGTGTTCAAGCTATGCATGGGATGCCACAAAACTTGTGATGAGTGATATAGATGTTAAAATTTTTAAGTGTATTTTGGAGATCACTTTTTGAAAGTATGGGCCCCAAGTCACATCAAGTTCAAAGGTGACTCATATGACATCAATGACGGCAATTGACCTCATGGAAAGTGTGCTCAAGTCGCATGGAATGCGGCTGAAAATTGTGAGCGATAGCAATGTCAAATTATTCATTCTCTGAAGATGAAAATGTAAAAGTTCTTGTATGGAAGGGTGCTTTAAAATTTTGAAAAAGAGAATATTGGACCACTTACACCAGTAATTGGGCTTGTAGATAGGTATGATTTTGTGCTGTAGCAAGTGAGAGAAGCCTCCAAGCTCCCAATTTCTCCACACGCACTTCTTCTTGAATTCAATGCCACTTGCGCTTTGAACGTAGAGGGAAACCCGATGATATGGACAAGCTTGTGGGGTACTATGACATGTAGGAGTTACAAGGTATTGTTGTAAGGCCTTAATTGCTCAAAATAAAAGCTTGCACTTTTGCCTCATGAAGCCCATGGGAAAATGAAGAGCTACGCATGCCTTTCTATAGGGGAACATGCTCCTTCATGCATGGAAAGGCTCGGGTATGGTATAGCCAACCATGTACCCTAAGGGTTAACTCCATCTCCCGTGAGAAAAAGGGGTCAAACGCGTGCATGAATCTTAATTTGTGGGCTAGAGTAATGCGAACTCAAGAATCACGTAGTAAAGTATTAGAATAAGGAACCCGACACCACCAAACCACTCGATGATCAGAGTTTCTTATTATTTTATAGATCTTTGACCAAGTCAACTTATCTGTATAATTTACTAATTATGGTATACATGCACATAGTACAATTCTTACGTTTGTATTTCTAAAATCAATATTAGGGCCAAACTAAAATTTCCTAATGTTCCAACAAAATATGCCTCAAAATTCCCCATGGCTTTTTCTTTTTTATTGTGAGGGTCTTGGTGCAAAACAAAAAATACTTTTATCACTTTCTCTCCTAAAAAATTACTAGTATTGCACATAAACTTTATTACAGGTTAGGAGGGATCTTACATAAGATCACAGAGGTAATAGCATTTGAGAGACACTCAAGTAAAAACTTATGGAAATACATGTGAATAAAGTGGCAGCATTAGCTTATTTGTAGTTGGTTTTATGTAAGGAGTGATGATAGGGCACTCAAGTACTTTCTCTCATAGCCCAATTTGCCTCCAATGCAAAGAAGATGGTTACTTACTTTGCCGAATTGTGGTTTTGAGATTGCATACAACAAAGGAAAGGACAATGTGGTTCGTAGATTCGTTATCTACTAGGATATGTGCTTTGAAATTTTGAAAAAGAGAATATTGGACCACTTACACCAGTAATTGGTCTTGTAGATATGTATGATTTTGTGCTATGGGAAGTGAGAGAAGCCTCCAAGCTCCCAATTTCTCCACACCCACTTCTTCTTGAATTCAATGCCACTTGCGCTTTGAATGTCAAGGGGAACCCTATGATATGAACAAGCTTGTGGGGTACTATGACATGTAGTAGTTACAAGGTAGTTTTGTAAGGCCTTAATTGCACAAAATACAAGCTTGCATTTTTGCCTCATGAAGCCCATGGGAGATTGAAGAGCTACGGGTGCCTTTCTATAGGGGAACAGGCTCCTTCATGCATGGGAAGGCTCGGAGTATGGTATAGCCAACCATGTACCCTAGGGTTTAACTCCATCTCGCTTGAGAAAAGGGGATCAAACGCGTGCATGAATCTTTATTTGTGGGCTAGTAGACTAGGATCCCGACATGACCAAACCACTTTGGTAACTACCATCTAACCAAAACCACAATCTACAATACTACTTACCATTTTTCACAAACCATTGCCCAATTCCATATGGTATTATAGCAACCCATAGTTTTCTCTCAACCCCTTTTTAACCTTAGCCCACAACCCACTGAATTTATTTTGACCCTTCCCCTTATTATATAATATAAGCCTACCTAGGTATATTTAAATAATTTTGGTGAGGTTTGTTCCAATACCTTCTAAGCCAATGACCTGGAATCTAGGGTAAATCCTACCTTTCAAATTTTTTAAGGACAATGTTAGTTTCCCTAAATTCCCTTGTTTACTAGGTTTTTCAATTCATATACATTAGGATCTCTCTTTCCAAGAGATTCTTGATCATCAGAGTTGCTCATTATTTTATTTATCTTTGACCGAGTCAACTTATCTACATAATTTACTAATTATGGTATACATGCACATAGTATAATTCTTACGTTTGTATTTCTAAAATCAATATTAGGGCCAAATTAAAATTTCCTAATGTTTCAACAAAATATGCCTCATAATTCCCCATGGCTTTTTCTTTTTTACTATGGGGGTCTTGGTGCAAAATGAAAAATACTTTGATCAATTTCTCTCCTAAAAAATTACTACTTGGAATTTATTGCACATAAACTTTTTTAAAGGTTAGGAGGGATCTTACATAAGATCCAAGAGGTAAGAGCATTTAAGAGACACTCAGGTAAAAAGACATGGAAATACATGTGAATAAAGTGGCAGCATTAGCTTCTTTGTAGTTGGTTTTATGTAAGGAGTGATGATAGGGCACTCAAGTACTTTCTCTTATAGCCCAATTTTCCTCCAAAGCAAAGAAGATGGTTACTTATTTTGCCGCATTGTGGTTTTGAGATTGCATACAACAAAGGAAAGGACAATGTGGTTTGTAGATTTGTTATCTACTAGGATATGCGGATATGTGTTCATTGTGGCAAGACATTAATCCGGACTAGATTATGGATATCTAGGAGGAGTATTTGCTTGTTGAGCCTCGAGGGGGTAGCCCATGTGGCTCAGAAATTATAGCAAGGGGGTTACTTTACTACAAGGATAGTGTATCCTCTACCTACTTTAGCATTCAATCGAAAAGTATTGGAAGAGATGCATTGTTCTCCAAAGGCATAGCTGGCATTTGGGTGTTTTCAGCCCTTTGGTATAGCGAGGAAAAGGAAACTCTAAAAATGAATGTGGAAAGACGTACCTAGGTATCTAAATGCACGCCATTTCAACTCAACAAAGATCCCACACATAAGCCCGATGGGTTTCTTTAGCCCGTACCAAATTTGGAAGGAAGATAGACTTGCATTACTATGGGCCTTCCTCATACAAGGAGGGGATGGGAAACCAATGATGTGAGAAGGGGATGGGATATCATTTATATGTTGATGGATAGGTTGCCGAAGATATCCCAATTTATGACTTCAAACATGAAGTATACAACATCGATAACTGCAATTGAATGCATGGAAATTGTGTTTAAGCTGTGCATGGGATGCCACAAAACTTGTGATGAGTGATATAGATGTTAAAATTTTTAAGTGTATTTTGGAGATCACTTTTTGAAAGTATGGGCCCCAAGTTTACACCAAGTTTAAAGGTGACTTATATGACATCAATGATGGCAATAGAACTCATGGAAACTGTGCTCAAGTCGCATGGAATACGGCTGAAAATTGTGAGTGATAGCAATGTCAAATTATTCATTCTCTGAAGTGGAAAAGGTAAAAAATCTTGTATGGAAGGGTACTTTAAAATTTTGAAAAAGAGAATATTGGACCACTTACACGAGTAATTGGGCTTGTAGATAGGTATGATTTTGTGCTGTAGGAAGTGAGCGAAGCCTCCAAGCTCCCAATTTCTCCGCACCCACTTCTTCTTGAATTCAATGGCACTCACGCTTTGAATGTTAGAGGGGAACCCGATGCTAAAGACAAGCTTGTGGGGTACTATGACATGTAGGAGCTACAGGGTATTGTTGTAAGGCCTTATTTGCACAAAATAAAAGCTTGCATTTTTGCCTCATGAAGCCCATGGAAAAATGAAGAGCTAGGGGTGCCTTTCTATAGGGGAACACGCTCCTTCATGCATGGGAAGGCTTGGAGTATGGTATAGCCAACCATGTACCCTAAGGGTTAACTCCATCTCGCTTGAGAAAAAAGTGGGTCAAACGCATACATGAATCTTAATTTGTCGGCTAGACTAAGGCAAACTCAAGCATCACTTTAGTAAAGTAATAGAATAGGGAGCCCAACACCACCAAACCACTTTGGTAACTACCATCTAACCAAAACCACATGCTGGAATACTACTTACCATTTTTTGCAAACCATTGCCCAATTCCATATGGTATTATAGCAACCCATAGTTTTCTCTCAACCCCTTTTTGACCTTAGCCCACTGAATTTATTTTGACCCTTGCCCTTATAATATAATATAAGCCTTAGCCTAGTTATATTTAAGTAATTTTGGTGAGGATTGTTTCAATACAGGTTAGGAGGGATCTTACGTAAGAATACAGAGGCAATAGCATTTGAGAGACACTCAGGTAAAAAGACATGGAAATACATTGTCAATAAAGTGGGCAACATCAGCTTATTTGTAGTTGGTTTTATGTCAGGAGTGATGATAGGGGACTTAAGTACTTTCTCTCAAAGCCCAATTTTCTTCCAAAGCAAAGAAGATGATTACTTACTTTGTCGAATTATGGTTTTGAGATTGCACACAACAAAGGAAAGGACAATGTGGTTTGTAGGTTCGTTATCTACTAGGATATGTGAATATGTGTTCATTGTGGCGAGAGATTTATAGGGATTGGATTATGGATATCTAGGAAGAGTGTTTGCTTGTTGATCCTCGAGGGGGCAGCCCATGTGGGTGAGAAATATAGCAAGGGGGCTACTTTACTACAAGGATAGAGTTATATTCTGCCTACTTTAGCATTCAATCTAAAAGTATTGGAACAGAGGCATTGTTCTCCAAAGGCAAAGCTGGCATTTGGGTGTTTTCAGCCCTTTGGTATAGCGAGGAAAAGGAAACACTAAAAACGAATGTGGAAAGATGTACCTAGGTATCTAGATGCATGACATTTCAACTTCACAAAGATCCCAATTAATGCCTTTAAACATGGAGTATACAACATCAATAATGGCATTTGAATTGATGGAAAGTGTGTTCAAGCTATGCATGGGATGCCACAAAACTTGTGATGAGTGATATAGATGTTAAAATTTTTAAGTGTATTTTGGAGATCACTTTTTGAAAGTATGGGCCCCAAGTTCACACCAAGTTCAAAGGTGACTCATATGACATCAATGATGGCAATTGACCTCATGGAAAGTGTGCTCAAGTCACATGGAATGCGGCCGAAAATTGTGAGCGATAGCAATGTCAAATTATTCATTCTCTGAAGATGAAAATGTAAAAGTCCTTGTATGGAAGGGTGCTTTAAAATTTTTAAAAAGAGAATATTGGACCACTTACACCAGTAATTGGGCTTGTAGATAGGTATGATTTTGTGCTGTGGAAAGTGAGAGAAGCCTCCAAGCTCCCAATTTCTCCACACCCACTTCTTCTTGAATTCAATGCCACTTGCGCTTTGAACGTAGAGGGAATCCCGATGATATGGACAAGCTTGTGGGGCATGGAGTATACATCAATAATGGCATTTGAATTGATGGAAAGTGTGTTCAAGCTATGCATGGGATGCCACAAAACTTGTGATGAGTGATATAGATGTTAAAATTTTTAAGTGTATTTTGGAGATCACTTTTTGAAAGTATGGGCCCCAAGTCACATCAAGTTCAAAGGTGACTCATATGACATCAATGACGGCAATTGACCTCATGGAAAGTGTGCTCAAGTCGCATGGAATGCGGCTGAAAATTGTGAGCGATAGCAATGTCAAATTATTCATTCTCTGAAGATGAAAATGTAAAAGTTCTTGTATGGAAGGGTGCTTTAAAATTTTGAAAAAGAGAATATTGGACCACTTACACCAGTAATTGGGCTTGTAGATAGGTATGATTTTGTGCTGTAGCAAGTGAGAGAAGCCTCCAAGCTCCCAATTTCTCCACACGCACTTCTTCTTGAATTCAATGCCACTTGCGCTTTGAACGTAGAGGGAAACCCGATGATATGGACAAGCTTGTGGGGTACTATGACATGTAGGAGTTACAAGGTATTGTTGTAAGGCCTTAATTGCTCAAAATAAAAGCTTGCACTTTTGCCTCATGAAGCCCATGGGAAAATGAAGAGCTACGCATGCCTTTCTATAGGGGAACATGCTCCTTCATGCATGGAAAGGCTCGGGTATGGTATAGCCAACCATGTACCCTAAGGGTTAACTCCATCTCCCGTGAGAAAAAGGGGTCAAACGCGTGCATGAATCTTAATTTGTGGGCTAGAGTAATGCGAACTCAAGAATCACGTAGTAAAGTATTAGAATAAGGAACCCGACACCACCAAACCACTCGATGATCAGAGTTTCTTATTATTTTATAGATCTTTGACCAAGTCAACTTATCTGTATAATTTACTAATTATGGTATACATGCACATAGTACAATTCTTACGTTTGTATTTCTAAAATCAATATTAGGGCCAAACTAAAATTTCCTAATGTTCCAACAAAATATGCCTCAAAATTCCCCATGGCTTTTTCTTTTTTATTGTGAGGGTCTTGGTGCAAAACAAAAAATACTTTTATCACTTTCTCTCCTAAAAAATTACTAGTATTGCACATAAACTTTATTACAGGTTAGGAGGGATCTTACATAAGATCACAGAGGTAATAGCATTTGAGAGACACTCAAGTAAAAACTTATGGAAATACATGTGAATAAAGTGGCAGCATTAGCTTATTTGTAGTTGGTTTTATGTAAGGAGTGATGATAGGGCACTCAAGTACTTTCTCTCATAGCCCAATTTGCCTCCACCAATGCAAAGAAGATGGTTACTTACTTTGCCGAATTGTGGTTTTGAGATTGCATACAACAAAGGAAAGGACAATGTGGTTCGTAGATTCGTTATCTACTAGGATATGTGCTTTGAAATTTTGAAAAAGAGAATATTGGACCACTTACACCAGTAATTGGTCTTGTAGATATGTATGATTTTGTGCTATGGGAAGTGAGAGAAGCCTCCAAGCTCCCAATTTCTCCACACCCACTTCTTCTTGAATTCAATGCCACTTGCGCTTTGAATGTCAAGGGGAACCCTATGATATGAACAAGCTTGTGGGGTACTATGACATGTAGTAGTTACAAGGTAGTTTTGTAAGGCCTTAATTGCACAAAATACAAGCTTGCATTTTTGCCTCATGAAGCCCATGGGAGATTGAAGAGCTACGGGTGCCTTTCTATAGGGGAACAGGCTCCTTCATGCATGGGAAGGCTCGGAGTATGGTATAGCCAACCATGTACCCTAGGGTTTAACTCCATCTCGCTTGAGAAAAGGGGATCAAACGCGTGCATGAATCTTTATTTGTGGGCTAGTAGACTAGGATCCCGACATGACCAAACCACTTTGGTAACTACCATCTAACCAAAACCACAATCTACAATACTACTTACCATTTTTCACAAACCATTGCCCAATTCCATATGGTATTATAGCAACCCATAGTTTTCTCTCAACCCCTTTTTAACCTTAGCCCACAACCCACTGAATTTATTTTGACCCTTCCCCTTATTATATAATATAAGCCTACCTAGGTATATTTAAATAATTTTGGTGAGGTTTATTCCAATACCTTCTAAGCCAATGACCTGGAATCTAGGGTAAATCCTACCTTTCAAATTTTTTAAGGACAATGTTAGTTTCCCTAAATTCCCTTGTTTACTAGGTTTTTCAATTCATATACATTAGGATCTCTCTTTCCAAGAGATTCTTGATCATCAGAGTTGCTCATTATTTTATTTATCTTTGACCGAGTCAACTTATCTACATAATTTACTAATTATGGTATACATGCACATAGTATAATTCTTACGTTTGTATTTCTAAAATCAATATTAGGGCCAAATTAAAATTTCCTAATGTTTCAACAAAATATGCCTCATAATTCCCCATGGCTTTTTCTTTTTTACTATGGGGGTCTTGGTGCAAAATGAAAAATACTTTGATCAATTTCTCTCCTAAAAAATTACTACTTGGAATTTATTGCACATAAACTTTTTTAAAGGTTAGGAGGGATCTTACATAAGATCCAAGAGGTAAGAGCATTTAAGAGACACTCAGGTAAAAAGACATGGAAATACATGTGAATAAAGTGGCAGCATTAGCTTCTTTGTAGTTGGTTTTATGTAAGGAGTGATGATAGGGCTCTCAAGTACTTTCTCTTATAGCCCAATTTTCCTCCAAAGCAAAGAAGATGGTTACTTATTTTGCCGCATTGTGGTTTTGAGATTGCATACAACAAAGGAAAGGACAATGTGGTTTGTAGATTTGTTATCTACTAGGATATGCGGATATGTGTTCATTGTGGCAAGACATTAATCCGGACTAGATTATGGATATCTAGGAGGAGTATTTGCTTGTTGAGCCTCGAGGGGGTAGCCCATGTGGCTCAGAAATTATAGCAAGGGGGTTACTTTACTACAAGGATAGTGTATCCTCTACCTACTTTAGCATTCAATCGAAAAGTATTGGAAGAGATGCATTGTTCTCCAAAGGCATAGCTGGCATTTGGGTGTTTTCAGCCCTTTGGTATAGCGAGGAAAAGGAAACTCTAAAAATGAATGTGGAAAGACGTACCTAGGTATCTAAATGCACGCCATTTCAACTCAACAAAGATCCCACACATAAGCCCGATGGGTTTCTTTAGCCCGTACCAAATTTGGAAGGAAGATAGACTTGCATTACTATGGGCCTTCCTCATACAAGGAGGGGATGGGAAACCAATGATGTGAGAAGGGGATGGGATATCATTTATATGTTGATGGATAGGTTGCCGAAGATATCCCAATTTATGACTTCAAACATGAAGTATACAACATCGATAACTGCAATTGAATGCATGGAAATTGTGTTTAAGCTGTGCATGGGATGCCACAAAACTTGTGATGAGTGATATAGATGTTAAAATTTTTAAGTGTATTTTGGAGATCACTTTTTGAAAGTATGGGCCCCAAGTTTACACCAAGTTTAAAGGTGACTTATATGACATCAATGATGGCAATTGAACTCATGGAAACTGTGCTCAAGTCGCATGGAATACGGCTGAAAATTGTGAGTGATAGCAATGTCAAATTATTCATTCTCTGAAGTGGAAAAGGTAAAAAATCTTGTATGGAAGGGTACTTTAAAATTTTGAAAAAGAGAATATTGGACCACTTACACAAGTAATTGGGCTTGTAGATAGGTATGATTTTGTGCTGTAGGAAGTGAGCGAAGCCTCCAAGCTCCCAATTTCTCCGCACCCACTTCTTCTTGAATTCAATGGCACTCACGCTTTGAATGTTAGAGGGGAACCCGATGCTAAAGACAAGCTTGTGGGGTACTATGACATGTAGGAGCTACAGGGTATTGTTGTAAGGCCTTATTTGCACAAAATAAAAGCTTGCATTTTTGCCTCATGAAGCCCATGGAAAAATGAAGAGCTAGGGGTGCCTTTCTATAGGGGAACACGCTCCTTCATGCATGGGAAGGCTTGGAGTATGGTATAGCCAACCATGTACCCTAAGGGTTAACTCCATCTCGCTTGAGAAAAAAGTGGGTCAAACGCATACATGAATCTTAATTTGTCGGCTAGACTAAGGCAAACTCAAGCATCACTTTAGTAAAGTAATAGAATAGGGAGCCCAACACCACCAAACCACTTTGGTAACTACCATCTAACCAAAACCACATGCTGGAATACTACTTACCATTTTTTGCAAACCATTGCCCAATTCCATATGGTATTATAGCAACCCATAGTTTTCTCTCAACCCCTTTTTGACCTTAGCCCACTGAATTTATTTTGACCCTTGCCCTTATAATATAATATAAGCCTTAGCCTAGTTATATTTAAGTAATTTTGGTGAGGATTGTTTCAATACAGGTTAGGAGGGATCTTACGTAAGAATACAGAGGCAATAGCATTTGAGAGACACTCAGGTAAAAAGACATGGAAATACATTGTCAATAAAGTGGGCAACATCAGCTTATTTGTAGTTGGTTTTATGTCAGGAGTGATGATAGGGGACTTAAGTACTTTCTCTCAAAGCCCAATTTTCTTCCAAAGCAAAGAAGATGATTACTTACTTTGTCGAATTATGGTTTTGAGATTGCACACAACAAAGGAAAGGACAATGTGGTTTGTAGGTTCGTTATCTACTAGGATATGTGAATATGTGTTCATTGTGGCGAGAGATTTATAGGGATTGGATTATGGATATCTAGGAAGAGTGTTTGCTTGTTGATCCTCGAGGGGGCAGCCCATGTGGGTGAGAAATATAGCAAGGGGGCTACTTTACTACAAGGATAGAGTTATATTCTGCCTACTTTAGCATTCAATCTAAAAGTATTGGAACAGAGGCATTGTTCTCCAAAGGCAAAGCTGGCATTTGGGTGTTTTCAGCCCTTTGGTATAGCGAGGAAAAGGAAACACTAAAAACGAATGTGGAAAGATGTACCTAGGTATCTAGATGCATGACATTTCAACTTCACAAAGATCCCAATTAATGCCTTTAAACATGGAGTATACAACATCAATAATGGCATTTGAATTGATGGAAAGTGTGTTCAAGCTATGCATGGGATGCCACAAAACTTGTGATGAGTGATACAGATGTTAAAATTTTTAAGTGTATTTTGGAGATCACTTTTTGAAAGTATGGGCCCCAAGTTCACACCAAGTTCAAAGGTGACTCATATGACATCAATGATGGCAATTGACCTCATGGAAAGTGTGCTCAAGTCACATGGAATGCGGCTGAAAATTGTGAGCGATAGCAATGTCAAATTATTCATTCTCTGAAGATGAAAATGTAAAAGTCCTTGTATGGAAGGGTGCTTTAAAATTTTTAAAAAGAGAATATTGGACCACTTACACCAGTAATTGGGCTTGTAGATAGGTATGATTTTGTGCTGTGGAAAGTGAGAGAAGCCTCCAAGCTCCCAATTTCTCCACACCCACTTCTTCTTGAATTCAATGCCACTTGCGCTTTGAACGTAGAGGGAATCCCGATGATATGGACAAGCTTGTGGGGCATGGAGTATACATCAATAATGGCATTTGAATTGATGGAAAGTGTGTTCAAGCTATGCATGGGATGCCACAAAGCTTGTGATGAGTGATATAGATGTTAAAATTTTTAAGTGTATTTTGGAGATCACTTTTTGAAAGTATGGGCCCCAAGTCACATCAAGTTCAAAGGTGACTCATATGACATCAATGACGGCAATTGACCTCATGGAAAGTGTGCTCAAGTCGCATGGAATGCGGCTGAAAATTGTGAGCGATAGCAATGTCAAATTATTCATTCTCTGAAGATGAAAATGTAAAAGTTCTTGTATGGAAGGGTGCTTTAAAATTTTGAAAAAGAGAATATTGGACCACTTACACCAGTAATTGGGCTTGTAGATAGGTATGATTTTGTGCTGTAGCAAGTGAGAGAAGCCTCCAAGCTCCCAATTTCTCCACACGCACTTCTTCTTGAATTCAATGCCACTTGCGCTTTGAACGTAGAGGGAAACCCGATGATATGGACAAGCTTGTGGGGTACTATGACATGTAGGAGTTACAAGGTATTGTTGTAAGGCCTTAATTGCTCAAAATAAAAGCTTGCACTTTTGCCTCATGAAGCCCATGGGAAAATGAAGAGCTACGCATGCCTTTCTATAGGGGAACATGCTCCTTCATGCATGGAAAGGCTCGGGTATGGTATAGCCAACTATGTACCCTAAGGGTTAACTCCATCTCCCGTGAGAAAAAGGGGTCAAACGCGTGCATGAATCTTAATTTGTGGGCTAGAGTAATGCGAACTCAAGAATCACGTAGTAAAGTATTAGAATAAGGAACCCGACACCACCAAACCACTCGATGATCAGAGTTTCTTATTATTTTATAGATCTTTGACCAAGTCAACTTATCTGTATAATTTACTAATTATGGTATACATGCACATAGTACAATTCTTACGTTTGTATTTCTAAAATCAATATTAGGGCCAAACTAAAATTTCCTAATGTTCCAACAAAATATGCCTCAAAATTCCCCATGGCTTTTTCTTTTTTATTGTGAGGGTCTTGGTGCAAAACAAAAAATACTTTTATCACTTTCTCTCCTAAAAAATTACTAGTATTGCACATAAACTTTATTACAGGTTAGGAGGGATCTTACATAAGATCACAGAGGTAATAGCATTTGAGAGACACTCAAGTAAAAACTTATGGAAATACATGTGAATAAAGTGGCAGCATTAGCTTATTTGTAGTTGGTTTTATGTAAGGAGTGATGATAGGGCACTCAAGTACTTTCTCTCATAGCCCAATTTGCCTCCACCAATGCAAAGAAGATGGTTACTTACTTTGCCGAATTGTGGTTTTGAGATTGCATACAACAAAGGAAAGGACAATGTGGTTCGTAGATTCGTTATCTACTAGGATATGTGCTTTGAAATTTTGAAAAAGAGAATATTGGACACTTACACCAGTAATTGGTCTTGTAGATATGTATGATTTTGTGCTATGGGAAGTGAGAGAAGCCTCCAAGCTCCCAATTTCTCCACACCCACTTCTTCTTGAATTCAATGCCACTTGCGCTTTGAATGTCAAGGGGAACCCTATGATATGAACAAGCTTGTGGGGTACTATGACATGTAGTAGTTACAAGGTAGTTTTGTAAGGCCTTAATTGCACAAAATACAAGCTTGCATTTTTGCCTCATGAAGCCCATGGGAGATTGAAGAGCTACGGGTGCCTTTCTATAGGGGAACAGGCTCCTTCATGCATGGGAAGGCTCGGAGTATGGTATAGCCAACCATGTACCCTAGGGTTTAACTCCATCTCGCTTGAGAAAAGGGGATCAAACGCGTGCATGAATCTTTATTTGTGGGCTAGTAGACTAGGATCCCGACATGACCAAACCACTTTGGTAACTACCATCTAACCAAAACCACAATCTACAATACTACTTACCATTTTTCACAAACCATTGCCCAATTCCATATGGTATTATAGCAACCCATAGTTTTCTCTCAACCCCTTTTTAACCTTAGCCCACAACCCACTGAATTTATTTTGACCCTTCCCCTTATTATATAATATAAGCCTACCTAGGTATATTTAAATAATTTTGGTGAGGTTTGTTCCAATACCTTCTAAGCCAATGACCTGGAATCTAGGGTAAATCCTACCTTTCAAATTTTTTAAGGACAATGTTAGTTTCCCTAAATTCCCTTGTTTACTAGGTTTTTCAATTCATATACATTAGGATCTCTCTTTCCAAGAGATTCTTGATCATCAGAGTTGCTCATTATTTTATTTATCTTTGACCGAGTCAACTTATCTACATAATTTACTAATTATGGTATACATGCACATAGTATAATTCTTACGTTTGTATTTCTAAAATCAATATTAGGGCCAAATTAAAATTTCCTAATGTTTCAACAAAATATGCCTCATAATTCCCCATGGCTTTTTCTTTTTTACTATGGGGGTCTTGGTGCAAAATGAAAAATACTTTGATCAATTTCTCTCCTAAAAAATTACTACTTGGAATTTATTGCACATAAACTTTTTTAAAGGTTAGGAGGGATCTTACATAAGATCCAAGAGGTAAGAGCATTTAAGAGACACTCAGGTAAAAAGACATGGAAATACATGTGAATAAAGTGGCAGCATTAGCTTCTTTGTAGTTGGTTTTATGTAAGGAGTGATGATAGGGCTCTCAAGTACTTTCTCTTATAGCCCAATTTTCCTCCAAAGCAAAGAAGATGGTTACTTATTTTGCCGCATTGTGGTTTTGAGATTGCATACAACAAAGGAAAGGACAATGTGGTTTGTAGATTTGTTATCTACTAGGATATGCGGATATGTGTTCATTGTGGCAAGACATTAATCCGGATTAGATTATGGATATCTAGGAGGAGTATTTGCTTGTTGAGCCTCGAGGGGGTAGCCCATGTGGCTCAGAAATTATAGCAAGGGGGTTACTTTACTACAAGGATAGTGTATCCTCTACCTACTTTAGCATTCAATCGAAAAGTATTGGAAGAGATGCATTGTTCTCCAAAGGCATAGCTGGCATTTGGGTGTTTTCAGCCCTTTGGTATAGCGAGGAAAAGGAAACTCTAAAAATGAATGTGGAAAGACGTACCTAGGTATCTAAATGCACGCCATTTCAACTCAACAAAGATCCCACACATAAGCCCGATGGGTTTCTTTAGCCCGTACCAAATTTGGAAGGAAGATAGACTTGCATTACTATGGGCCTTCCTCATACAAGGAGGGGATGGGAAACCAATGATGTGAGAAGGGGATGGGATATCATTTATATGTTGATGGATAGGTTGCCGAAGATATCCCAATTTATGACTTCAAACATGAAGTATACAACATCGATAACTGCAATTGAATGCATGGAAATTGTGTTTAAGCTGTGCATGGGATGCCACAAAACTTGTGATGAGTGATATAGATGTTAAAATTTTTAAGTGTATTTTGGAGATCACTTTTTGAAAGTATGGGCCCCAAGTTTACACCAAGTTTAAAGGTGACTTATATGACATCAATGATGGCAATTGAACTCATGGAAACTGTGCTCAAGTCGCATGGAATACGGCTGAAAATTGTGAGTGATAGCAATGTCAAATTATTCATTCTCTGAAGTGGAAAAGGTAAAAAATCTTGTATGGAAGGGTACTTTAAAATTTTGAAAAAGAGAATATTGGACCACTTACACAAGTAATTGGGCTTGTAGATAGGTATGATTTTGTGCTGTAGGAAGTGAGCGAAGCCTCCAAGCTCCCAATTTCTCCGCACCCACTTCTTCTTGAATTCAATGGCACTCACGCTTTGAATGTTAGAGGGGAACCCGATGCTAAAGACAAGCTTGTGGGGTACTATGACATGTAGGAGCTACAGGGTATTGTTGTAAGGCCTTATTTGCACAAAATAAAAGCTTGCATTTTTGCCTCATGAAGCCCATGGAAAAATGAAGAGCTAGGGGTGCCTTTCTATAGGGGAACACGCTCCTTCATGCATGGGAAGGCTTGGAGTATGGTATAGCCAACCATGTACCCTAAGGGTTAACTCCATCTCGCTTGAGAAAAAAGTGGGTCAAACGCATACATGAATCTTAATTTGTCGGCTAGACTAAGGCAAACTCAAGCATCACTTTAGTAAAGTAATAGAATAGGGAGCCCAACACCACCAAACCACTTTGGTAACTACCATCTAACCAAAACCACATGCTGGAATACCACTTACCATTTTTTGCAAACCATTGCCCAATCCCATATGGTATTATAGCAACCCATAGTTTTCTCTCAACCCCTTTTTGACCTTAGCCCACTGAATTTATTTTGACCCTTGCCCTTATAATATAATATAAGCCTTAGCCTAGTTATATTTAAGTAATTTTGGTGAGGATTGTTTCAATACAGGTTAGGAGGGATCTTACGTAAGAATACAGAGGCAATAGCATTTGAGAGACACTCAGGTAAAAAGACATGGAAATACATTGTCAATAAAGTGGGCAACATCAGCTTATTTGTAGTTGGTTTTATGTCAGGAGTGATGATAGGGGACTTAAGTACTTTCTCTCAAAGCCCAATTTTCTTCCAAAGCAAAGAAGATGATTACTTACTTTGTCGAATTATGGTTTTGAGATTGCACACAACAAAGGAAAGGACAATGTGGTTTGTAGGTTCGTTATCTACTAGGATATGTGAATATGTGTTCATTGTGGCGAGAGATTTATAGGGATTGGATTATGGATATCTAGGAAGAGTGTTTGCTTGTTGATCCTCGAGGGGGCAGCCCATGTGGGTGAGAAATATAGCAAGGGGGCTACTTTACTACAAGGATAGAGTTATATTCTGCCTACTTTAGCATTCAATCTAAAAGTATTGGAACAGAGGCATTGTTCTCCAAAG
Source organism: Cibotium barometz (assembly GCF_041138505.1). NCBI lineage: Eukaryota > Viridiplantae > Streptophyta > Polypodiopsida > Cyatheales > Cibotiaceae > Cibotium > Cibotium barometz. The sequence continues at coordinate 4,233,895 of NC_141066.1, read as the reverse complement.
GCAAAGCTGGCATTTGGGTGTTTTCAGCCCTTTGGTATAGCGAGGAAAAGGAAACACTAAAAACGAATGTGGAAAGATGTACCTAGGTATCTAGATGCATGACATTTCAACTTCACAAAGATCCCAATTAATGCCTTTAAACATGGAGTATACAACATCAATAATGGCATTTGAATTGATGGAAAGTGTGTTCAAGCTATGCATGGGATGCCACAAAACTTGTGATGAGTGATACAGATGTTAAAATTTTTAAGTGTATTTTGGAGATCACTTTTTGAAAGTATGGGCCCCAAGTTCACACCAAGTTCAAAGGTGACTCATATGACATCAATGATGGCAATTGACCTCATGGAAAGTGTGCTCAAGTCACATGGAATGCGGCTGAAAATTGTGAGCGATAGCAATGTCAAATTATTCATTCTCTGAAGATGAAAATGTAAAAGTCCTTGTATGGAAGGGTGCTTTAAAATTTTTAAAAAGAGAATATTGGACCACTTACACCAGTAATTGGGCTTGTAGATAGGTATGATTTTGTGCTGTGGAAAGTGAGAGAAGCCTCCAAGCTCCCAATTTCTCCACACCCACTTCTTCTTGAATTCAATGCCACTTGCGCTTTGAACGTAGAGGGAATCCCGATGATATGGACAAGCTTGTGGGGCATGGAGTATACATCAATAATGGCATTTGAATTGATGGAAAGTGTGTTCAAGCTATGCATGGGATGCCACAAAGCTTGTGATGAGTGATATAGATGTTAAAATTTTTAAGTGTATTTTGGAGATCACTTTTTGAAAGTATGGGCCCCAAGTCACATCAAGTTCAAAGGTGACTCATATGACATCAATGACGGCAATTGACCTCATGGAAAGTGTGCTCAAGTCGCATGGAATGCGGCTGAAAATTGTGAGCGATAGCAATGTCAAATTATTCATTCTCTGAAGATGAAAATGTAAAAGTTCTTGTATGGAAGGGTGCTTTAAAATTTTGAAAAAGAGAATATTGGACCACTTACACCAGTAATTGGGCTTGTAGATAGGTATGATTTTGTGCTGTAGCAAGTGAGAGAAGCCTCCAAGCTCCCAATTTCTCCACACGCACTTCTTCTTGAATTCAATGCCACTTGCGCTTTGAACGTAGAGGGAAACCCGATGATATGGACAAGCTTGTGGGGTACTATGACATGTAGGAGTTACAAGGTATTGTTGTAAGGCCTTAATTGCTCAAAATAAAAGCTTGCACTTTTGCCTCATGAAGCCCATGGGAAAATGAAGAGCTACGCATGCCTTTCTATAGGGGAACATGCTCCTTCATGCATGGAAAGGCTCGGGTATGGTATAGCCAACCATGTACCCTAAGGGTTAACTCCATCTCCCGTGAGAAAAAGGGGTCAAACGCGTGCATGAATCTTAATTTGTGGGCTAGAGTAATGCGAACTCAAGAATCACGTAGTAAAGTATTAGAATAAGGAACCCGACACCACCAAACCACTCGATGATCAGAGTTTCTTATTATTTTATAGATCTTTGACCAAGTCAACTTATCTGTATAATTTACTAATTATGGTATACATGCACATAGTACAATTCTTACGTTTGTATTTCTAAAATCAATATTAGGGCCAAACTAAAATTTCCTAATGTTCCAACAAAATATGCCTCAAAATTCCCCATGGCTTTTTCTTTTTTATTGTGAGGGTCTTGGTGCAAAACAAAAAATACTTTTATCACTTTCTCTCCTAAAAAATTACTAGTATTGCACATAAACTTTATTACAGGTTAGGAGGGATCTTACATAAGATCACAGAGGTAATAGCATTTGAGAGACACTCAAGTAAAAACTTATGGAAATACATGTGAATAAAGTGGCAGCATTAGCTTATTTGTAGTTGGTTTTATGTAAGGAGTGATGATAGGGCACTCAAGTACTTTCTCTCATAGCCCAATTTGCCTCCACCAATGCAAAGAAGATGGTTACTTACTTTGCCGAATTGTGGTTTTGAGATTGCATACAACAAAGGAAAGGACAATGTGGTTCGTAGATTCGTTATCTACTAGGATATGTGCTTTGAAATTTTGAAAAAGAGAATATTGGACCACTTACACCAGTAATTGGTCTTGTAGATATGTATGATTTTGTGCTATGGGAAGTGAGAGAAGCCTCCAAGCTCCCAATTTCTCCACACCCACTTCTTCTTGAATTCAATGCCACTTGCGCTTTGAATGTCAAGGGGAACCCTATGATATGAACAAGCTTGTGGGGTACTATGACATGTAGTAGTTACAAGGTAGTTTTGTAAGGCCTTAATTGCACAAAATACAAGCTTGCATTTTTGCCTCATGAAGCCCATGGGAGATTGAAGAGCTACGGGTGCCTTTCTATAGGGGAACAGGCTCCTTCATGCATGGGAAGGCTCGGAGTATGGTATAGCCAACCATGTACCCTAGGGTTTAACTCCATCTCGCTTGAGAAAAGGGGATCAAACGCGTGCATGAATCTTTATTTGTGGGCTAGTAGACTAGGATCCCGACATGACCAAACCACTTTGGTAACTACCATCTAACCAAAACCACAATCTACAATACTACTTACCATTTTTCACAAACCATTGCCCAATTCCATATGGTATTATAGCAACCCATAGTTTTCTCTCAACCCCTTTTTAACCTTAGCCCACAACCAACTGAATTTATTTTGACCCTTCCCCTTATTATATAATATAAGCCTACCTAGGTATATTTAAATAATTTTGGTGAGGTTTGTTCCAATACCTTCTAAGCCAATGACCTGGAATCTAGGGTAAATCCTACCTTTCAAATTTTTTAAGGACAATGTTAGTTTCCCTAAATTCCCTTGTTTACTAGGTTTTTCAATTCATATACATTAGGATCTCTCTTTCCAAGAGATTCTTGATCATCAGAGTTGCTCATTATTTTATTTATCTTTGACCGAGTCAACTTATCTACATAATTTACTAATTATGGTATACATGCACATAGTATAATTCTTACGTTTGTATTTCTAAAATCAATATTAGGGCCAAATTAAAATTTCCTAATGTTTCAACAAAATATGCCTCATAATTCCCCATGGCTTTTTCTTTTTTACTATGGGGGTCTTGGTGCAAAATGAAAAATACTTTGATCAATTTCTCTCCTAAAAAATTACTACTTGGAATTTATTGCACATAAACTTTTTTAAAGGTTAGGAGGGATCTTACATAAGATCCAAGAGGTAAGAGCATTTAAGAGACACTCAGGTAAAAAGACATGGAAATACATGTGAATAAAGTGGCAGCATTAGCTTCTTTGTAGTTGGTTTTATGTAAGGAGTGATGATAGGGCTCTCAAGTACTTTCTCTTATAGCCCAATTTTCCTCCAAAGCAAAGAAGATGGTTACTTATTTTGCCGCATTGTGGTTTTGAGATTGCATACAACAAAGGAAAGGACAATGTGGTTTGTAGATTTGTTATCTACTAGGATATGCGGATATGTGTTCATTGTGGCAAGACATTAATCCGGATTAGATTATGGATATCTAGGAGGAGTATTTGCTTGTTGAGCCTCGAGGGGGTAGCCCATGTGGCTCAGAAATTATAGCAAGGGGGTTACTTTACTACAAGGATAGTGTATCCTCTACCTACTTTAGCATTCAATCGAAAAGTATTGGAAGAGATGCATTGTTCTCCAAAGGCATAGCTGGCATTTGGGTGTTTTCAGCCCTTTGGTATAGCGAGGAAAAGGAAACTCTAAAAATGAATGTGGAAAGACGTACCTAGGTATCTAAATGCACGCCATTTCAACTCAACAAAGATCCCACACATAAGCCCGATGGGTTTCTTTAGCCCGTACCAAATTTGGAAGGAAGATAGACTTGCATTACTATGGGCCTTCCTCATACAAGGAGGGGATGGGAAACCAATGATGTGAGAAGGGGATGGGATATCATTTATATGTTGATGGATAGGTTGCCGAAGATATCCCAATTTATGACTTCAAACATGAAGTATACAACATCGATAACTGCAATTGAATGCATGGAAATTGTGTTTAAGCTGTGCATGGGATGCCACAAAACTTGTGATGAGTGATATAGATGTTAAAATTTTTAAGTGTATTTTGGAGATCACTTTTTGAAAGTATGGGCCCCAAGTTTACACCAAGTTTAAAGGTGACTTATATGACATCAATGATGGCAATTGAACTCATGGAAACTGTGCTCAAGTCGCATGGAATACGGCTGAAAATTGTGAGTGATAGCAATGTCAAATTATTCATTCTCTGAAGTGGAAAAGGTAAAAAATCTTGTATGGAAGGGTACTTTAAAATTTTGAAAAAGAGAATATTGGACCACTTACACAAGTAATTGGGCTTGTAGATAGGTATGATTTTGTGCTGTAGGAAGTGAGCGAAGCCTCCAAGCTCCCAATTTCTCCGCACCCACTTCTTCTTGAATTCAATGGCACTCACGCTTTGAATGTTAGAGGGGAACCCGATGCTAAAGACAAGCTTGTGGGGTACTATGACATGTAGGAGCTACAGGGTATTGTTGTAAGGCCTTATTTGCACAAAATAAAAGCTTGCATTTTTGCCTCATGAAGCCCATGGAAAAATGAAGAGCTAGGGGTGCCTTTCTATAGGGGAACACGCTCCTTCATGCATGGGAAGGCTTGGAGTATGGTATAGCCAACCATGTACCCTAAGGGTTAACTCCATCTCGCTTGAGAAAAAAGTGGGTCAAACGCATACATGAATCTTAATTTGTCGGCTAGACTAAGGCAAACTCAAGCATCACTTTAGTAAAGTAATAGAATAGGGAGCCCAACACCACCAAACCACTTTGGTAACTACCATCTAACCAAAACCACATGCTGGAATACCACTTACCATTTTTTGCAAACCATTGCCCAATTCCATATGGTATTATAGCAACCCATAGTTTTCTCTCAACCCCTTTTTGACCTTAGCCCACTGAATTTATTTTGACCCTTGCCCTTATAATATAATATAAGCCTTAGCCTAGTTATATTTAAGTAATTTTGGTGAGGATTGTTTCAATACAGGTTAGGAGGGATCTTACGTAAGAATACAGAGGCAATAGCATTTGAGAGACACTCAGGTAAAAAGACATGGAAATACATTGTCAATAAAGTGGGCAACATCAGCTTATTTGTAGTTGGTTTTATGTCAGGAGTGATGATAGGGGACTTAAGTACTTTCTCTCAAAGCCCAATTTTCTTCCAAAGCAAAGAAGATGATTACTTACTTTGTCGAATTATGGTTTTGAGATTGCACACAACAAAGGAAAGGACAATGTGGTTTGTAGGTTCGTTATCTACTAGGATATGTGAATATGTGTTCATTGTGGCGAGAGATTTATAGGGATTGGATTATGGATATCTAGGAAGAGTGTTTGCTTGTTGATCCTCGAGGGGGCAGCCCATGTGGGTGAGAAATATAGCAAGGGGGCTACTTTACTACAAGGATAGAGTTATATTCTGCCTACTTTAGCATTCAATCTAAAAGTATTGGAACAGAGGCATTGTTCTCCAAAGGCAAAGCTGGCATTTGGGTGTTTTCAGCCCTTTGGTATAGCGAGGAAAAGGAAACACTAAAAACGAATGTGGAAAGATGTACCTAGGTATCTAGATGCATGACATTTCAACTTCACAAAGATCCCAATTAATGCCTTTAAACATGGAGTATACAACATCAATAATGGCATTTGAATTGATGGAAAGTGTGTTCAAGCTATGCATGGGATGCCACAAAACTTGTGATGAGTGATACAGATGTTAAAATTTTTAAGTGTATTTTGGAGATCACTTTTTGAAAGTATGGGCCCCAAGTTCACACCAAGTTCAAAGGTGACTCATATGACATCAATGATGGCAATTGACCTCATGGAAAGTGTGCTCAAGTCACATGGAATGCGGCTGAAAATTGTGAGCGATAGCAATGTCAAATTATTCATTCTCTGAAGATGAAAATGTAAAAGTCCTTGTATGGAAGGGTGCTTTAAAATTTTTAAAAAGAGAATATTGGACCACTTACACCAGTAATTGGGCTTGTAGATAGGTATGATTTTGTGCTGTGGAAAGTGAGAGAAGCCTCCAAGCTCCCAATTTCTCCACACCCACTTCTTCTTGAATTCAATGCCACTTGCGCTTTGAACGTAGAGGGAATCCCGATGATATGGACAAGCTTGTGGGGCATGGAGTATACATCAATAATGGCATTTGAATTGATGGAAAGTGTGTTCAAGCTATGCATGGGATGCCACAAAGCTTGTGATGAGTGATATAGATGTTAAAATTTTTAAGTGTATTTTGGAGATCACTTTTTGAAAGTATGGGCCCCAAGTCACATCAAGTTCAAAGGTGACTCATATGACATCAATGACGGCAATTGACCTCATGGAAAGTGTGCTCAAGTCGCATGGAATGCGGCTGAAAATTGTGAGCGATAGCAATGTCAAATTATTCATTCTCTGAAGATGAAAATGTAAAAGTTCTTGTATGGAAGGGTGCTTTAAAATTTTGAAAAAGAGAATATTGGACCACTTACACCAGTAATTGGGCTTGTAGATAGGTATGATTTTGTGCTGTAGCAAGTGAGAGAAGCCTCCAAGCTCCCAATTTCTCCACACGCACTTCTTCTTGAATTCAATGCCACTTGCGCTTTGAACGTAGAGGGAAACCCGATGATATGGACAAGCTTGTGGGGTACTATGACATGTAGGAGTTACAAGGTATTGTTGTAAGGCCTTAATTGCTCAAAATAAAAGCTTGCACTTTTGCCTCATGAAGCCCATGGGAAAATGAAGAGCTACGCATGCCTTTCTATAGGGGAACATGCTCCTTCATGCATGGAAAGGCTCGGGTATGGTATAGCCAACCATGTACCCTAAGGGTTAACTCCATCTCCCGTGAGAAAAAGGGGTCAAACGCGTGCATGAATCTTAATTTGTGGGCTAGAGTAATGCGAACTCAAGAATCACGTAGTAAAGTATTAGAATAAGGAACCCGACACCACCAAACCACTCGATGATCAGAGTTTCTTATTATTTTATAGATCTTTGACCAAGTCAACTTATTTGTATAATTTACAAATTATGGTATACATGCACATAGTACAATTCTTACGTTTGTATTTCTAAAATCAATATTAGGGCCAAACTAAAATTTCCTAATGTTCCAACAAAATATGCCTCAAAATTCCCCATGGCTTTTTCTTTTTTATTGTGAGGGTCTTGGTGCAAAACAAAAAATACTTTTATCACTTTCTCTCCTAAAAAATTACTAGTATTGCACATAAACTTTATTACAGGTTAGGAGGGATCTTACATAAGATCATAGAGGTAATAGCATTTGAGAGACACTCAAGTAAAAACTTATGGAAATACATGTGAATAAAGTGGCAGCATTAGCTTATTTGTAGTTGGTTTTATGTAAGGAGTGATGATAGGGCACTCAAGTACTTTCTCTCATAGCCCAATTTGCCTCCACCAATGCAAAGAAGATGGTTACTTACTTTGCCGAATTGTGGTTTTGAGATTGCATACAACAAAGGAAAGGACAATGTGGTTCGTAGATTCGTTATCTACTAGGATATGTGCTTTGAAATTTTGAAAAAGAGAATATTGGACCACTTACACCAGTAATTGGTCTTGTAGATATGTATGATTTTGTGCTATGGGAAGTGAGAGAAGCCTCCAAGCTCCCAATTTCTCCACACCCACTTCTTCTTGAATTCAATGCCACTTGCGCTTTGAATGTCAAGGGGAACCCTATGATATGAACAAGCTTGTGGGGTACTATGACATGTAGTAGTTACAAGGTAGTTTTGTAAGGCCTTAATTGCACAAAATACAAGCTTGCATTTTTGCCTCATGAAGCCCATGGGAGATTGAAGAGCTACGGGTGCCTTTCTATAGGGGAACAGGCTCCTTCATGCATGGGAAGGCTCGGAGTATGGTATAGCCAACCATGTACCCTAGGGTTTAACTCCATCTCGCTTGAGAAAAGGGGATCAAACGCGTGCATGAATCTTTATTTGTGGGCTAGTAGACTAGGATCCCGACATGACCAAACCACTTTGGTAACTACCATCTAACCAAAACCACAATCTACAATACTACTTACCATTTTTCACAAACCATTGCCCAATTCCATATGGTATTATAGCAACCCATAGTTTTCTCTCAACCCCTTTTTAACCTTAGCCCACAACCCACTGAATTTATTTTGACCCTTCCCCTTATTATATAATATAAGCCTACCTAGGTATATTTAAATAATTTTGGTGAGGTTTGTTCCAATACCTTCTAAGCCAATGACCTGGAATCTAGGGTAAATCCTACCTTTCAAATTTTTTAAGGACAATGTTAGTTTCCCTAAATTCCCTTGTTTACTAGGTTTTTCAATTCATATACATTAGGATCTCTCTTTCCAAGAGATTCTTGATCATCAGAGTTGCTCATTATTTTATTTATCTTTGACCGAGTCAACTTATCTACATAATTTACTAATTATGGTATACATGCACATAGTATAATTCTTACGTTTGTATTTCTAAAATCAATATTAGGGCCAAATTAAAATTTCCTAATGTTTCAACAAAATATGCCTCATAATTCCCCATGGCTTTTTCTTTTTTACTATGGGGGTCTTGGTGCAAAATGAAAAATACTTTGATCAATTTCTCTCCTAAAAAATTACTACTTGGAATTTATTGCACATAAACTTTTTTAAAGGTTAGGAGGGATCTTACATAAGATCCAAGAGGTAAGAGCATTTAAGAGACACTCAGGTAAAAAGACATGGAAATACATGTGAATAAAGTGGCAGCATTAGCTTCTTTGTAGTTGGTTTTATGTAAGGAGTGATGATAGGGCTCTCAAGTACTTTCTCTTATAGCCCAATTTTCCTCCAAAGCAAAGAAGATGGTTACTTATTTTGCCGCATTGTGGTTTTGAGATTGCATACAACAAAGGAAAGGACAATGTGGTTTGTAGATTTGTTATCTACTAGGATATGCGGATATGTGTTCATTGTGGCAAGACATTAATCCGGATTAGATTATGGATATCTAGGAGGAGTATTTGCTTGTTGAGCCTCGAGGGGGTAGCCCATGTGGCTCAGAAATTATAGCAAGGGGGTTACTTTACTACAAGGATAGTGTATCCTCTACCTACTTTAGCATTCAATCGAAAAGTATTGGAAGAGATGCATTGTTCTCCAAAGGCATAGCTGGCATTTGGGTGTTTTCAGCCCTTTGGTATAGCGAGGAAAAGGAAACTCTAAAAATGAATGTGGAAAGACGTACCTAGGTATCTAAATGCACGCCATTTCAACTCAACAAAGATCCCACACATAAGCCCGATGGGTTTCTTTAGCCCGTACCAAATTTGGAAGGAAGATAGACTTGCATTACTATGGGCCTTCCTCATACAAGGAGGGGATGGGAAACCAATGATGTGAGAAGGGGATGGGATATCATTTATATGTTGATGGATAGGTTGCCGAAGATATCCCAATTTATGACTTCAAACATGAAGTATACAACATCGATAACTGCAATTGAATGCATGGAAATTGTGTTTAAGCTGTGCATGGGATGCCACAAAACTTGTGATGAGTGATATAGATGTTAAAATTTTTAAGTGTATTTTGGAGATCACTTTTTGAAAGTATGGGCCCCAATTTTACACCAAGTTTAAAGGTGACTTATATGACATCAATGATGGCAATTGAACTCATGGAAACTGTGCTCAAGTCGCATGGAATACGGCTGAAAATTGTGAGTGATAGCAATGTCAAATTATTCATTCTCTGAAGTGGAAAAGGTAAAAAATCTTGTATGGAAGGGTACTTTAAAATTTTGAAAAAGAGAATATTGGACCACTTACACAAGTAATTGGGCTTGTAGATAGGTATGATTTTGTGCTGTAGGAAGTGAGCGAAGCCTCCAAGCTCCCAATTTCTCCGCACCCACTTCTTCTTGAATTCAATGGCACTCACGCTTTGAATGTTAGAGGGGAACCCGATGCTAAAGACAAGCTTGTGGGGTACTATGACATGTAGGAGCTACAGGGTATTGTTGTAAGGCCTTATTTGCACAAAATAAAAGCTTGCATTTTTGCCTCATGAAGCCCATGGAAAAATGAAGAGCTAGGGGTGCCTTTCTATAGGGGAACACGCTCCTTCATGCATGGGAAGGCTTGGAGTATGGTATAGCCAACCATGTACCCTAAGGGTTAACTCCATCTCGCTTGAGAAAAAAGTGGGTCAAACGCATACATGAATCTTAATTTGTCGGCTAGACTAAGGCAAACTCAAGCATCACTTTAGTAAAGTAATAGAATAGGGAGCCCAACACCACCAAACCACTTTGGTAACTACCATCTAACCAAAACCACATGCTGGAATACCACTTACCATTTTTTGCAAACCATTGCCCAATTCCATATGGTATTATAGCAACCCATAGTTTTCTCTCAACCCCTTTTTGACCTTAGCCCACTGAATTTATTTTGACCCTTGCCCTTATAATATAATATAAGCCTTAGCCTAGTTATATTTAAGTAATTTTGGTGAGGATTGTTTCAATACAGGTTAGGAGGGATCTTACGTAAGAATACAGAGGCAATAGCATTTGAGAGACACTCAGGTAAAAAGACATGGAAATACATTGTCAATAAAGTGGGCAACATCAGCTTATTTGTAGTTGGTTTTATGTCAGGAGTGATGATAGGGGACTTAAGTACTTTCTCTCAAAGCCCAATTTTCTTCCAAAGCAAAGAAGATGATTACTTACTTTGTCGAATTATGGTTTTGAGATTGCACACAACAAAGGAAAGGACAATGTGGTTTGTAGGTTCGTTATCTACTAGGATATGTGAATATGTGTTCATTGTGGCGAGAGATTTATAGGGATTGGATTATGGATATCTAGGAAGAGTGTTTGCTTGTTGATCCTCGAGGGGGCAGCCCATGTGGGTGAGAAATATAGCAAGGGGGCTACTTTACTACAAGGATAGAGTTATATTCTGCCTACTTTAGCATTCAATCTAAAAGTATTGGAACAGAGGCATTGTTCTCCAAAGGCAAAGCTGGCATTTGGGTGTTTTCAGCCCTTTGGTATAGCGAGGAAAAGGAAACACTAAAAACGAATGTGGAAAGATGTACCTAGGTATCTAGATGCATGACATTTCAACTTCACAAAGATCCCAATTAATGCCTTTAAACATGGAGTATACAACATCAATAATGGCATTTGAATTGATGGAAAGTGTGTTCAAGCTATGCATGGGATGCCACAAAACTTGTGATGAGTGATACAGATGTTAAAATTTTTAAGTGTATTTTGGAGATCACTTTTTGAAAGTATGGGCCCCAAGTTCACACCAAGTTCAAAGGTGACTCATATGACATCAATGATGGCAATTGACCTCATGGAAAGTGTGCTCAAGTCACATGGAATGCGGCTGAAAATTGTGAGCGATAGCAATGTCAAATTATTCATTCTCTGAAGATGAAAATGTAAAAGTCCTTGTATGGAAGGGTGCTTTAAAATTTTTAAAAAGAGAATATTGGACCACTTACACCAGTAATTGGGCTTGTAGATAGGTATGATTTTGTGCTGTGGAAAGTGAGAGAAGCCTCCAAGCTCCCAATTTCTCCACACCCACTTCTTCTTGAATTCAATGCCACTTGCGCTTTGAACGTAGAGGGAATCCCGATGATATGGACAAGCTTGTGGGGCATGGAGTATACATCAATAATGGCATTTGAATTGATGGAAAGTGTGTTCAAGCTATGCATGGGATGCCACAAAGCTTGTGATGAGTGATATAGATGTTAAAATTTTTAAGTGTATTTTGGAGATCACTTTTTGAAAGTATGGGCCCCAAGTCACATCAAGTTCAAAGGTGACTCATATGACATCAATGACGGCAATTGACCTCATGGAAAGTGTGCTCAAGTCGCATGGAATGCGGCTGAAAATTGTGAGCGATAGCAATGTCAAATTATTCATTCTCTGAAGATGAAAATGTAAAAGTTCTTGTATGGAAGGGTGCTTTAAAATTTTGAAAAAGAGAATATTGGACCACTTACACCAGTAATTGGGCTTGTAGATAGGTATGATTTTGTGCTGTAGCAAGTGAGAGAAGCCTCCAAGCTCCCAATTTCTCCACACGCACTTCTTCTTGAATTCAATGCCACTTGCGCTTTGAACGTAGAGGGAAACCCGATGATATGGACAAGCTTGTGGGGTACTATGACATGTAGGAGTTACAAGGTATTGTTGTAAGGCCTTAATTGCTCAAAATAAAAGCTTGCACTTTTGCCTCATGAAGCCCATGGGAAAATGAAGAGCTACGCATGCCTTTCTATAGGGGAACATGCTCCTTCATGCATGGAAAGGCTCGGGTATGGTATAGCCAACCATGTACCCTAAGGGTTAACTCCATCTCCCGTGAGAAAAAGGGGTCAAACGCGTGCATGAATCTTAATTTGTGGGCTAGAGTAATGCGAACTCAAGAATCACGTAGTAAAGTATTAGAATAAGGAACCCGACACCACCAAACCACTCGATGATCAGAGTTTCTTATTATTTTATAGATCTTTGACCAAGTCAACTTATTTGTATAATTTACTAATTATGGTATACATGCACATAGTACAATTCTTACGTTTGTATTTCTAAAATCAATATTAGGGCCAAACTAAAATTTCCTAATGTTCCAACAAAATATGCCTCAAAATTCCCCATGGCTTTTTCTTTTTTATTGTGAGGGTCTTGGTGCAAAACAAAAAATACTTTTATCACTTTCTCTCCTAAAAAATTACTAGTATTGCACATAAACTTTATTACAGGTTAGGAGGGATCTTACATAAGATCACAGAGGTAATAGCATTTGAGAGACACTCAAGTAAAAACTTATGGAAATACATGTGAATAAAGTGGCAGCATTAGCTTATTTGTAGTTGGTTTTATGTAAGGAGTGATGATAGGGCACTCAAGTACTTTCTCTCATAGCCCAATTTGCCTCCACCAATGCAAAGAAGATGGTTACTTACTTTGCCGAATTGTGGTTTTGAGATTGCATACAACAAAGGAAAGGACAATGTGGTTCGTAGATTCGTTATCTACTAGGATATGTGCTTTGAAATTTTGAAAAAGAGAATATTGGACCACTTACACCAGTAATTGGTCTTGTAGATATGTATGATTTTGTGCTATGGGAAGTGAGAGAAGCCTCCAAGCTCCCAATTTCTCCACACCCACTTCTTCTTGAATTCAATGCCACTTGCGCTTTGAATGTCAAGGGGAACCCTATGATATGAACAAGCTTGTGGGGTACTATGACATGTAGTAGTTACAAGGTAGTTTTGTAAGGCCTTAATTGCACAAAATACAAGCTTGCATTTTTGCCTCATGAAGCCCATGGGAGATTGAAGAGCTACGGGTGCCTTTCTATAGGGGAACAGGCTCCTTCATGCATGGGAAGGCTCGGAGTATGGTATAGCCAACCATGTACCCTAGGGTTTAACTCCATCTCGCTTGAGAAAAGGGGATCAAACGCGTGCATGAATCTTTATTTGTGGGCTAGTAGACTAGGATCCCGACATGACCAAACCACTTTGGTAACTACCATCTAACCAAAACCACAATCTACAATACTACTTACCATTTTTCACAAACCATTGCCCAATTCCATATGGTATTATAGCAACCCATAGTTTTCTCTCAACCCCTTTTTAACCTTAGCCCACAACCCACTGAATTTATTTTGACCCTTCCCCTTATTATATAATATAAGCCTACCTAGGTATATTTAAATAATTTTGGTGAGGTTTGTTCCAATACCTTCTAAGCCAATGACCTGGAATCTAGGGTAAATCCTACCTTTCAAATTTTTTAAGGACAATGTTAGTTTCCCTAAATTCCCTTGTTTACTAGGTTTTTCAATTCATATACATTAGGATCTCTCTTTCCAAGAGATTCTTGATCATCAGAGTTGCTCATTATTTTATTTATCTTTGACCGAGTCAACTTATCTACATAATTTACTAATTATGGTATACATGCACATAGTATAATTCTTACGTTTGTATTTCTAAAATCAATATTAGGGCCAAATTAAAATTTCCTAATGTTTCAACAAAATATGCCTCATAATTCCCCATGGCTTTTTCTTTTTTACTATGGGGGTCTTGGTGCAAAATGAAAAATACTTTGATCAATTTCTCTCCTAAAAAATTACTACTTGGAATTTATTGCACATAAACTTTTTTAAAGGTTAGGAGGGATCTTACATAAGATCCAAGAGGTAAGAGCATTTAAGAGACACTCAGGTAAAAAGACATGGAAATACATGTGAATAAAGTGGCAGCATTAGCTTCTTTGTAGTTGGTTTTATGTAAGGAGTGATGATAGGGCTCTCAAGTACTTTCTCTTATAGCCCAATTTTCCTCCAAAGCAAAGAAGATGGTTACTTATTTTGCCGCATTGTGGTTTTGAGATTGCATACAACAAAGGAAAGGACAATGTGGTTTGTAGATTTGTTATCTACTAGGATATGCGGATATGTGTTCATTGTGGCAAGACATTAATCTGGATTAGATTATGGATATCTAGGAGGAGTATTTGCTTGTTGAGCCTCGAGGGGGTAGCCCATGTGGCTCAGAAATTATAGCAAGGGGGTTACTTTACTACAAGGATAGTGTATCCTCTACCTACTTTAGCATTCAATCGAAAAGTATTGGAAGAGATGCATTGTTCTCCAAAGGCATAGCTGGCATTTGGGTGTTTTCAGCCCTTTGGTATAGCGAGGAAAAGGAAACTCTAAAAATGAATGTGGAAAGACGTACCTAGGTATCTAAATGCACGCCATTTCAACTCAACAAAGATCCCACACATAAGCCCGATGGGTTTCTTTAGCCCGTACCAAATTTGGAAGGAAGATAGACTTGCATTACTATGGGCCTTCCTCATACAAGGAGGGGATGGGAAACCAATGATGTGAGAAGCGGATGGGATATCATTTATATGTTGATGGATAGGTTGCCGAAGATATCCCAATTTATGACTTCAAACATGAAGTATACAACATCGATAACTGCAATTGAATGCATGGAAATTGTGTTTAAGCTGTGCATGGGATGCCACAAAACTTGTGATGAGTGATATAGATGTTAAAATTTTTAAGTGTATTTTGGAGATCACTTTTTGAAAGTATGGGCCCCAAGTTTACACCAAGTTTAAAGGTGACTTATATGACATCAATGATGGCAATTGAACTCATGGAAACTGTGCTCAAGTCGCATGGAATACGGCTGAAAATTGTGAGTGATAGCAATGTCAAATTATTCATTCTCTGAAGTGGAAAAGGTAAAAAATCTTGTATGGAAGGGTACTTTAAAATTTTGAAAAAGAGAATATTGGACCACTTACACAAGTAATTGGGCTTGTAGATAGGTATGATTTTGTGCTGTAGGAAGTGAGCGAAGCCTCCAAGCTCCCAATTTCTCCGCACCCACTTCTTCTTGAATTCAATGGCACTCACGCTTTGAATGTTAGAGGGGAACCCGATGCTAAAGACAAGCTTGTGGGGTACTATGACATGTAGGAGCTACAGGGTATTGTTGTAAGGCCTTATTTGCACAAAATAAAAGCTTGCATTTTTGCCTCATGAAGCCCATGGAAAAATGAAGAGCTAGGGGTGCCTTTCTATAGGGGAACACGCTCCTTCATGCATGGGAAGGCTTGGAGTATGGTATAGCCAACCATGTACCCTAAGGGTTAACTCCATCTCGCTTGAGAAAAAAGTGGGTCAAACGCATACATGAATCTTAATTTGTCGGCTAGACTAAGGCAAACTCAAGCATCACTTTAGTAAAGTAATAGAATAGGGAGCCCAACACCACCAAACCACTTTGGTAACTACCATCTAACCAAAACCACATGCTGGAATACCACTTACCATTTTTTGCAAACCATTGCCCAATTCCATATGGTATTATAGCAACCCATAGTTTTCTCTCAACCCCTTTTTGACCTTAGCCCACTGAATTTATTTTGACCCTTGCCCTTATAATATAATATAAGCCTTAGCCTAGTTATATTTAAGTAATTTTGGTGAGGATTGTTTCAATACAGGTTAGGAGGGATCTTACGTAAGAATACAGAGGCAATAGCATTTGAGAGACACTCAGGTAAAAAGACATGGAAATACATTGTCAATAAAGTGGGCAACATCAGCTTATTTGTAGTTGGTTTTATGTCAGGAGTGATGATAGGGGACTTAAGTACTTTCTCTCAAAGCCCAATTTTCTTCCAAAGCAAAGAAGATGATTACTTACTTTGTCGAATTATGGTTTTGAGATTGCACACAACAAAGGAAAGGACAATGTGGTTTGTAGGTTCGTTATCTACTAGGATATGTGAATATGTGTTCATTGTGGCGAGAGATTTATAGGGATTGGATTATGGATATCTAGGAAGAGTGTTTGCTTGTTGATCCTCGAGGGGGCAGCCCATGTGGGTGAGAAATATAGCAAGGGGGCTACTTTACTACAAGGATAGAGTTATATTCTGCCTACTTTAGCATTCAATCTAAAAGTATTGGAACAGAGGCATTGTTCTCCAAAGGCAAAGCTGGCATTTGGGTGTTTTCAGCCCTTTGGTATAGCGAGGAAAAGGAAACACTAAAAACGAATGTGGAAAGATGTACCTAGGTATCTAGATGCATGACATTTCAACTTCACAAAGATCCCAATTAATGCCTTTAAACATGGAGTATACAACATCAATAATGGCATTTGAATTGATGGAAAGTGTGTTCAAGCTATGCATGGGATGCCACAAAACTTGTGATGAGTGATACAGATGTTAAAATTTTTAAGTGTATTTTGGAGATCACTTTTTGAAAGTATGGGCCCCAAGTTCACACCAAGTTCAAAGGTGACTCATATGACATCAATGATGGCAATTGACCTCATGGAAAGTGTGCTCAAGTCACATGGAATGCGGCTGAAAATTGTGAGCGATAGCAATGTCAAATTATTCATTCTCTGAAGATGAAAATGTAAAAGTCCTTGTATGGAAGGGTGCTTTAAAATTTTTAAAAAGAGAATATTGGACCACTTACACCAGTAATTGGGCTTGTAGATAGGTATGATTTTGTGCTGTGGAAAGTGAGAGAAGCCTCCAAGCTCCCAATTTCTCCACACCCACTTCTTCTTGAATTCAATGCCACTTGCGCTTTGAACGTAGAGGGAATCCCGATGATATGGACAAGCTTGTGGGGCATGGAGTATACATCAATAATGGCATTTGAATTGATGGAAAGTGTGTTCAAGCTATGCATGGGATGCCACAAAGCTTGTGATGAGTGATATAGATGTTAAAATTTTTAAGTGTATTTTGGAGATCACTTTTTGAAAGTATGGGCCCCAAGTCACATCAAGTTCAAAGGTGACTCATATGACATCAATGACGGCAATTGACCTCATGGAAAGTGTGCTCAAGTCGCATGGAATGCGGCTGAAAATTGTGAGCGATAGCAATGTCAAATTATTCATTCTCTGAAGATGAAAATGTAAAAGTTCTTGTATGGAAGGGTGCTTTAAAATTTTGAAAAAGAGAATATTGGACCACTTACACCAGTAATTGGGCTTGTAGATAGGTATGATTTTGTGCTGTAGCAAGTGAGAGAAGCCTCCAAGCTCCCAATTTCTCCACACGCACTTCTTCTTGAATTCAATGCCACTTGCGCTTTGAACGTAGAGGGAAACCCGATGATATGGACAAGCTTGTGGGGTACTATGACATGTAGGAGTTACAAGGTATTGTTGTAAGGCCTTAATTGCTCAAAATAAAAGCTTGCACTTTTGCCTCATGAAGCCCATGGGAAAATGAAGAGCTACGCATGCCTTTCTATAGGGGAACATGCTCCTTCATGCATGGAAAGGCTCGGGTATGGTATAGCCAACCATGTACCCTAAGGGTTAACTCCATCTCCCGTGAGAAAAAGGGGTCAAACGCGTGCATGAATCTTAATTTGTGGGCTAGAGTAATGCGAACTCAAGAATCACGTAGTAAAGTATTAGAATAAGGAACCCGACACCACCAAACCACTCGATGATCAGAGTTTCTTATTATTTTATAGATCTTTGACCAAGTCAACTTATCTGTATAATTTACTAATTATGGTATACATGCACATAGTACAATTCTTACGTTTGTATTTCTAAAATCAATATTAGGGCCAAACTAAAATTTCCTAATGTTCCAACAAAATATGCCTCAAAATTCCCCATGGCTTTTTCTTTTTTATTGTGAGGGTCTTGGTGCAAAACAAAAAATACTTTTATCACTTTCTCTCCTAAAAAATTACTAGTATTGCACATAAACTTTATTACAGGTTAGGAGGGATCTTACATAAGATCACAGAGGTAATAGCATTTGAGAGACACTCAAGTAAAAACTTATGGAAATACATGTGAATAAAGTGGCAGCATTAGCTTATTTGTAGTTGGTTTTATGTAAGGAGTGATGATAGGGCACTCAAGTACTTTCTCTCATAGCCCAATTTGCCTCCACCAATGCAAAGAAGATGGTTACTTACTTTGCCGAATTGTGGTTTTGAGATTGCATACAACAAAGGAAAGGACAATGTGGTTCGTAGATTCGTTATCTACTAGGATATGTGCTTTGAAATTTTGAAAAAGAGAATATTGGACCACTTACACCAGTAATTGGTCTTGTAGATATGTATGATTTTGTGCTATGGGAAGTGAGAGAAGCCTCCAAGCTCCCAATTTCTCCACACCCACTTCTTCTTGAATTCAATGCCACTTGCGCTTTGAATGTCAAGGGGAACCCTATGATATGAACAAGCTTGTGGGGTACTATGACATGTAGTAGTTACAAGGTAGTTTTGTAAGGCCTTAATTGCACAAAATACAAGCTTGCATTTTTGCCTCATGAAGCCCATGGGAGATTGAAGAGCTACGGGTGCCTTTCTATAGGGGAACAGGCTCCTTCATGCATGGGAAGGCTCGGAGTATGGTATAGCCAACCATGTACCCTAGGGTTTAACTCCATCTCGCTTGAGAAAAGGGGATCAAACGCGTGCATGAATCTTTATTTGTGGGCTAGTAGACTAGGATCCCGACATGACCAAACCACTTTGGTAACTACCATCTAACCAAAACCACAATCTACAATACTACTTACCATTTTTCACAAACCATTGCCCAATTCCATATGGTATTATAGCAACCCATAGTTTTCTCTCAACCCCTTTTTAACCTTAGCCCACAACCCACTGAATTTATTTTGACCCTTCCCCTTATTATATAATATAAGCCTACCTAGGTATATTTAAATAATTTTGGTGAGGTTTGTTCCAATACCTTCTAAGCCAATGACCTGGAATCTAGGGTAAATCCTACCTTTCAAATTTTTTAAGGACAATGTTAGTTTCCCTAAATTCCCTTGTTTACTAGGTTTTTCAATTCATATACATTAGGATCTCTCTTTCCAAGAGATTCTTGATCATCAGAGTTGCTCATTATTTTATTTATCTTTGACCGAGTCAACTTATCTACATAATTTACTAATTATGGTATACATGCACATAGTATAATTCTTACGTTTGTATTTCTAAAATCAATATTAGGGCCAAATTAAAATTTCCTAATGTTTCAACAAAATATGCCTCATAATTCCCCATGGCTTTTTCTTTTTTACTATGGGGGTCTTGGTGCAAAATGAAAAATACTTTGATCAATTTCTCTCCTAAAAAATTACTACTTGGAATTTATTGCACATAAACTTTTTTAAAGGTTAGGAGGGATCTTACATAAGATCCAAGAGGTAAGAGCATTTAAGAGACACTCAGGTAAAAAGACATGGAAATACATGTGAATAAAGTGGCAGCATTAGCTTCTTTGTAGTTGGTTTTATGTAAGGAGTGATGATAGGGCTCTCAAGTACTTTCTCTTATAGCCCAATTTTCCTCCAAAGCAAAGAAGATGGTTACTTATTTTGCCGCATTGTGGTTTTGAGATTGCATACAACAAAGGAAAGGACAATGTGGTTTGTAGATTTGTTATCTACTAGGATATGCGGATATGTGTTCATTGTGGCAAGACATTAATCTGGATTAGATTATGGATATCTAGGAGGAGTATTTGCTTGTTGAGCCTCGAGGGGGTAGCCCATGTGGCTCAGAAATTATAGCAAGGGGGTTACTTTACTACAAGGATAGTGTATCCTCTACCTACTTTAGCATTCAATCGAAAAGTATTGGAAGAGATGCATTGTTCTCCAAAGGCATAGCTGGCATTTGGGTGTTTTCAGCCCTTTGGTATAGCGAGGAAAAGGAAACTCTAAAAATGAATGTGGAAAGACGTACCTAGGTATCTAAATGCACGCCATTTCAACTCAACAAAGATCCCACACATAAGCCCGATGGGTTTCTTTAGCCCGTACCAAATTTGGAAGGAAGATAGACTTGCATTACTATGGGCCTTCCTCATACAAGGAGGGGATGGGAAACCAATGATGTGAGAAGCGGATGGGATATCATTTATATGTTGATGGATAGGTTGCCGAAGATATCCCAATTTATGACTTCAAACATGAAGTATACAACATCGATAACTGCAATTGAATGCATGGAAATTGTGTTTAAGCTGTGCATGGGATGCCACAAAACTTGTGATGAGTGATATAGATGTTAAAATTTTTAAGTGTATTTTGGAGATCACTTTTTGAAAGTATGGGCCCCAAGTTTACACCAAGTTTAAAGGTGACTTATATGACATCAATGATGGCAATTGAACTCATGGAAACTGTGCTCAAGTCGCATGGAATACGGCTGAAAATTGTGAGTGATAGCAATGTCAAATTATTCATTCTCTGAAGTGGAAAAGGTAAAAAATCTTGTATGGAAGGGTACTTTAAAATTTTGAAAAAGAGAATATTGGACCACTTACACAAGTAATTGGGCTTGTAGATAGGTATGATTTTGTGCTGTAGGAAGTGAGCGAAGCCTCCAAGCTCCCAATTTCTCCGCACCCACTTCTTCTTGAATTCAATGGCACTCACGCTTTGAATGTTAGAGGGGAACCCGATGCTAAAGACAAGCTTGTGGGGTACTATGACATGTAGGAGCTACAGGGTATTGTTGTAAGGCCTTATTTGCACAAAATAAAAGCTTGCATTTTTGCCTCATGAAGCCCATGGAAAAATGAAGAGCTAGGGGTGCCTTTCTATAGGGGAACACGCTCCTTCATGCATGGGAAGGCTTGGAGTATGGTATAGCCAACCATGTACCCTAAGGGTTAACTCCATCTCGCTTGAGAAAAAAGTGGGTCAAACGCATACATGAATCTTAATTTGTCGGCTAGACTAAGGCAAACTCAAGCATCACTTTAGTAAAGTAATAGAATAGGGAGCCCAACACCACCAAACCACTTTGGTAACTACCATCTAACCAAAACCACATGCTGGAATACCACTTACCATTTTTTGCAAACCATTGCCCAATTCCATATGGTATTATAGCAACCCATAGTTTTCTCTCAACCCCTTTTTGACCTTAGCCCACTGAATTTATTTTGACCCTTGCCCTTATAATATAATATAAGCCTTAGCCTAGTTATATTTAAGTAATTTTGGTGAGGATTGTTTCAATACAGGTTAGGAGGGATCTTACGTAAGAATACAGAGGCAATAGCATTTGAGAGACACTCAGGTAAAAAGACATGGAAATACATTGTCAATAAAGTGGGCAACATCAGCTTATTTGTAGTTGGTTTTATGTCAGGAGTGATGATAGGGGACTTAAGTACTTTCTCTCAAAGCCCAATTTTCTTCCAAAGCAAAGAAGATGATTACTTACTTTGTCGAATTATGGTTTTGAGATTGCACACAACAAAGGAAAGGACAATGTGGTTTGTAGGTTCGTTATCTACTAGGATATGTGAATATGTGTTCATTGTGGCGAGAGATTTATAGGGATTGGATTATGGATATCTAGGAAGAGTGTTTGCTTGTTGATCCTCGAGGGGGCAGCCCATGTGGGTGAGAAATATAGCAAGGGGGCTACTTTACTACAAGGATAGAGTTATATTCTGCCTACTTTAGCATTCAATCTAAAAGTATTGGAACAGAGGCATTGTTCTCCAAAGGCAAAGCTGGCATTTGGGTGTTTTCAGCCCTTTGGTATAGCGAGGAAAAGGAAACACTAAAAACGAATGTGGAAAGATGTACCTAGGTATCTAGATGCATGACATTTCAACTTCACAAAGATCCCAATTAATGCCTTTAAACATGGAGTATACAACATCAATAATGGCATTTGAATTGATGGAAAGTGTGTTCAAGCTATGCATGGGATGCCACAAAACTTGTGATGAGTGATACAGATGTTAAAATTTTTAAGTGTATTTTGGAGATCACTTTTTGAAAGTATGGGCCCCAAGTTCACACCAAGTTCAAAGGTGACTCATATGACATCAATGATGGCAATTGACCTCATGGAAAGTGTGCTCAAGTCACATGGAATGCGGCTGAAAATTGTGAGCGATAGCAATGTCAAATTATTCATTCTCTGAAGATGAAAATGTAAAAGTCCTTGTATGGAAGGGTGCTTTAAAATTTTTAAAAAGAGAATATTGGACCACTTACACCAGTAATTGGGCTTGTAGATAGGTATGATTTTGTGCTGTGGAAAGTGAGAGAAGCCTCCAAGCTCCCAATTTCTCCACACCCACTTCTTCTTGAATTCAATGCCACTTGCGCTTTGAACGTAGAGGGAATCCCGATGATATGGACAAGCTTGTGGGGCATGGAGTATACATCAATAATGGCATTTGAATTGATGGAAAGTGTGTTCAAGCTATGCATGGGATGCCACAAAGCTTGTGATGAGTGATATAGATGTTAAAATTTTTAAGTGTATTTTGGAGATCACTTTTTGAAAGTATGGGCCCCAAGTCACATCAAGTTCAAAGGTGACTCATATGACATCAATGACGGCAATTGACCTCATGGAAAGTGTGCTCAAGTCGCATGGAATGCGGCTGAAAATTGTGAGCGATAGCAATGTCAAATTATTCAT
This sequence comes from Cibotium barometz, assembly GCF_041138505.1. NCBI lineage: Eukaryota > Viridiplantae > Streptophyta > Polypodiopsida > Cyatheales > Cibotiaceae > Cibotium > Cibotium barometz. The sequence continues at coordinate 4,210,755 of NC_141066.1, read as the reverse complement.
TCTCTGAAGATGAAAATGTAAAAGTTCTTGTATGGAAGGGTGCTTTAAAATTTTGAAAAAGAGAATATTGGACCACTTACACCAGTAATTGGGCTTGTAGATAGGTATGATTTTGTGCTGTAGCAAGTGAGAGAAGCCTCCAAGCTCCCAATTTCTCCACACGCACTTCTTCTTGAATTCAATGCCACTTGCGCTTTGAACGTAGAGGGAAACCCGATGATATGGACAAGCTTGTGGGGTACTATGACATGTAGGAGTTACAAGGTATTGTTGTAAGGCCTTAATTGCTCAAAATAAAAGCTTGCACTTTTGCCTCATGAAGCCCATGGGAAAATGAAGAGCTACGCATGCCTTTCTATAGGGGAACATGCTCCTTCATGCATGGAAAGGCTCGGGTATGGTATAGCCAACCATGTACCCTAAGGGTTAACTCCATCTCCCGTGAGAAAAAGGGGTCAAACGCGTGCATGAATCTTAATTTGTGGGCTAGAGTAATGCGAACTCAAGAATCACGTAGTAAAGTATTAGAATAAGGAACCCGACACCACCAAACCACTCGATGATCAGAGTTTCTTATTATTTTATAGATCTTTGACCAAGTCAACTTATCTGTATAATTTACTAATTATGGTATACATGCACATAGTACAATTCTTACGTTTGTATTTCTAAAATCAATATTAGGGCCAAACTAAAATTTCCTAATGTTCCAACAAAATATGCCTCAAAATTCCCCATGGCTTTTTCTTTTTTATTGTGAGGGTCTTGGTGCAAAACAAAAAATACTTTTATCACTTTCTCTCCTAAAAAATTACTAGTATTGCACATAAACTTTATTACAGGTTAGGAGGGATCTTACATAAGATCACAGAGGTAATAGCATTTGAGAGACACTCAAGTAAAAACTTATGGAAATACATGTGAATAAAGTGGCAGCATTAGCTTATTTGTAGTTGGTTTTATGTAAGGAGTGATGATAGGGCACTCAAGTACTTTCTCTCATAGCCCAATTTGCCTCCACCAATGCAAAGAAGATGGTTACTTACTTTGCCGAATTGTGGTTTTGAGATTGCATACAACAAAGGAAAGGACAATGTGGTTCGTAGATTCGTTATCTACTAGGATATGTGCTTTGAAATTTTGAAAAAGAGAATATTGGACCACTTACACCAGTAATTGGTCTTGTAGATATGTATGATTTTGTGCTATGGGAAGTGAGAGAAGCCTCCAAGCTCCCAATTTCTCCACACCCACTTCTTCTTGAATTCAATGCCACTTGCGCTTTGAATGTCAAGGGGAACCCTATGATATGAACAAGCTTGTGGGGTACTATGACATGTAGTAGTTACAAGGTAGTTTTGTAAGGCCTTAATTGCACAAAATACAAGCTTGCATTTTTGCCTCATGAAGCCCATGGGAGATTGAAGAGCTACGGGTGCCTTTCTATAGGGGAACAGGCTCCTTCATGCATGGGAAGGCTCGGAGTATGGTATAGCCAACCATGTACCCTAGGGTTTAACTCCATCTCGCTTGAGAAAAGGGGATCAAACGCGTGCATGAATCTTTATTTGTGGGCTAGTAGACTAGGATCCCGACATGACCAAACCACTTTGGTAACTACCATCTAACCAAAACCACAATCTACAATACTACTTACCATTTTTCACAAACCATTGCCCAATTCCATATGGTATTATAGCAACCCATAGTTTTCTCTCAACCCCTTTTTAACCTTAGCCCACAACCCACTGAATTTATTTTGACCCTTCCCCTTATTATATAATATAAGCCTACCTAGGTATATTTAAATAATTTTGGTGAGGTTTGTTCCAATACCTTCTAAGCCAATGACCTGGAATCTAGGGTAAATCCTACCTTTCAAATTTTTTAAGGACAATGTTAGTTTCCCTAAATTCCCTTGTTTACTAGGTTTTTCAATTCATATACATTAGGATCTCTCTTTCCAAGAGATTCTTGATCATCAGAGTTGCTCATTATTTTATTTATCTTTGACCGAGTCAACTTATCTACATAATTTACTAATTATGGTATACATGCACATAGTATAATTCTTACGTTTGTATTTCTAAAATCAATATTAGGGCCAAATTAAAATTTCCTAATGTTTCAACAAAATATGCCTCATAATTCCCCATGGCTTTTTCTTTTTTACTATGGGGGTCTTGGTGCAAAATGAAAAATACTTTGATCAATTTCTCTCCTAAAAAATTACTACTTGGAATTTATTGCACATAAACTTTTTTAAAGGTTAGGAGGGATCTTACATAAGATCCAAGAGGTAAGAGCATTTAAGAGACACTCAGGTAAAAAGACATGGAAATACATGTGAATAAAGTGGCAGCATTAGCTTCTTTGTAGTTGGTTTTATGTAAGGAGTGATGATAGGGCTCTCAAGTACTTTCTCTTATAGCCCAATTTTCCTCCAAAGCAAAGAAGATGGTTACTTATTTTGCCGCATTGTGGTTTTGAGATTGCATACAACAAAGGAAAGGACAATGTGGTTTGTAGATTTGTTATCTACTAGGATATGCGGATATGTGTTCATTGTGGCAAGACATTAATCCGGATTAGATTATGGATATCTAGGAGGAGTATTTGCTTGTTGAGCCTCGAGGGGGTAGCCCATGTGGCTCAGAAATTATAGCAAGGGGGTTACTTTACTACAAGGATAGTGTATCCTCTACCTACTTTAGCATTCAATCGAAAAGTATTGGAAGAGATGCATTGTTCTCCAAAGGCATAGCTGGCATTTGGGTGTTTTCAGCCCTTTGGTATAGCGAGGAAAAGGAAACTCTAAAAATGAATGTGGAAAGACGTACCTAGGTATCTAAATGCACGCCATTTCAACTCAACAAAGATCCCACACATAAGCCCGATGGGTTTCTTTAGCCCGTACCAAATTTGGAAGGAAGATAGACTTGCATTACTATGGGCCTTCCTCATACAAGGAGGGGATGGGAAACCAATGATGTGAGAAGGGGATGGGATATCATTTATATGTTGATGGATAGGTTGCCGAAGATATCCCAATTTATGACTTCAAACATGAAGTATACAACATCGATAACTGCAATTGAATGCATGGAAATTGTGTTTAAGCTGTGCATGGGATGCCACAAAACTTGTGATGAGTGATATAGATGTTAAAATTTTTAAGTGTATTTTGGAGATCACTTTTTGAAAGTATGGGCCCCAATTTTACACCAAGTTTAAAGGTGACTTATATGACATCAATGATGGCAATTGAACTCATGGAAACTGTGCTCAAGTCGCATGGAATACGGCTGAAAATTGTGAGTGATAGCAATGTCAAATTATTCATTCTCTGAAGTGGAAAAGGTAAAAAATCTTGTATGGAAGGGTACTTTAAAATTTTGAAAAAGAGAATATTGGACCACTTACACAAGTAATTGGGCTTGTAGATAGGTATGATTTTGTGCTGTAGGAAGTGAGCGAAGCCTCCAAGCTCCCAATTTCTCCGCACCCACTTCTTCTTGAATTCAATGGCACTCACGCTTTGAATGTTAGAGGGGAACCCGATGCTAAAGACAAGCTTGTGGGGTACTATGACATGTAGGAGCTACAGGGTATTGTTGTAAGGCCTTATTTGCACAAAATAAAAGCTTGCATTTTTGCCTCATGAAGCCCATGGAAAAATGAAGAGCTAGGGGTGCCTTTCTATAGGGGAACACGCTCCTTCATGCATGGGAAGGCTTGGAGTATGGTATAGCCAACCATGTACCCTAAGGGTTAACTCCATCTCGCTTGAGAAAAAAGTGGGTCAAACGCATACATGAATCTTAATTTGTCGGCTAGACTAAGGCAAACTCAAGCATCACTTTAGTAAAGTAATAGAATAGGGAGCCCAACACCACCAAACCACTTTGGTAACTACCATCTAACCAAAACCACATGCTGGAATACCACTTACCATTTTTTGCAAACCATTGCCCAATTCCATATGGTATTATAGCAACCCATAGTTTTCTCTCAACCCCTTTTTGACCTTAGCCCACTGAATTTATTTTGACCCTTGCCCTTATAATATAATATAAGCCTTAGCCTAGTTATATTTAAGTAATTTTGGTGAGGATTGTTTCAATACAGGTTAGGAGGGATCTTACGTAAGAATACAGAGGCAATAGCATTTGAGAGACACTCAGGTAAAAAGACATGGAAATACATTGTCAATAAAGTGGGCAACATCAGCTTATTTGTAGTTGGTTTTATGTCAGGAGTGATGATAGGGGACTTAAGTACTTTCTCTCAAAGCCCAATTTTCTTCCAAAGCAAAGAAGATGATTACTTACTTTGTCGAATTATGGTTTTGAGATTGCACACAACAAAGGAAAGGACAATGTGGTTTGTAGGTTCGTTATCTACTAGGATATGTGAATATGTGTTCATTGTGGCGAGAGATTTATAGGGATTGGATTATGGATATCTAGGAAGAGTGTTTGCTTGTTGATCCTCGAGGGGGCAGCCCATGTGGGTGAGAAATATAGCAAGGGGGCTACTTTACTACAAGGATAGAGTTATATTCTGCCTACTTTAGCATTCAATCTAAAAGTATTGGAACAGAGGCATTGTTCTCCAAAGGCAAAGCTGGCATTTGGGTGTTTTCAGCCCTTTGGTATAGCGAGGAAAAGGAAACACTAAAAACGAATGTGGAAAGATGTACCTAGGTATCTAGATGCATGACATTTCAACTTCACAAAGATCCCAATTAATGCCTTTAAACATGGAGTATACAACATCAATAATGGCATTTGAATTGATGGAAAGTGTGTTCAAGCTATGCATGGGATGCCACAAAACTTGTGATGAGTGATACAGATGTTAAAATTTTTAAGTGTATTTTGGAGATCACTTTTTGAAAGTATGGGCCCCAAGTTCACACCAAGTTCAAAGGTGACTCATATGACATCAATGATGGCAATTGACCTCATGGAAAGTGTGCTCAAGTCACATGGAATGCGGCTGAAAATTGTGAGCGATAGCAATGTCAAATTATTCATTCTCTGAAGATGAAAATGTAAAAGTCCTTGTATGGAAGGGTGCTTTAAAATTTTTAAAAAGAGAATATTGGACCACTTACACCAGTAATTGGGCTTGTAGATAGGTATGATTTTGTGCTGTGGAAAGTGAGAGAAGCCTCCAAGCTCCCAATTTCTCCACACCCACTTCTTCTTGAATTCAATGCCACTTGCGCTTTGAACGTAGAGGGAATCCCGATGATATGGACAAGCTTGTGGGGCATGGAGTATACATCAATAATGGCATTTGAATTGATGGAAAGTGTGTTCAAGCTATGCATGGGATGCCACAAAGCTTGTGATGAGTGATATAGATGTTAAAATTTTTAAGTGTATTTTGGAGATCACTTTTTGAAAGTATGGGCCCCAAGTCACATCAAGTTCAAAGGTGACTCATATGACATCAATGACGGCAATTGACCTCATGGAAAGTGTGCTCAAGTCGCATGGAATGCGGCTGAAAATTGTGAGCGATAGCAATGTCAAATTATTCATTCTCTGAAGATGAAAATGTAAAAGTTCTTGTATGGAAGGGTGCTTTAAAATTTTGAAAAAGAGAATATTGGACCACTTACACCAGTAATTGGGCTTGTAGATAGGTATGATTTTGTGCTGTAGCAAGTGAGAGAAGCCTCCAAGCTCCCAATTTCTCCACACGCACTTCTTCTTGAATTCAATGCCACTTGCGCTTTGAACGTAGAGGGAAACCCGATGATATGGACAAGCTTGTGGGGTACTATGACATGTAGGAGTTACAAGGTATTGTTGTAAGGCCTTAATTGCTCAAAATAAAAGCTTGCACTTTTGCCTCATGAAGCCCATGGGAAAATGAAGAGCTACGCATGCCTTTCTATAGGGGAACATGCTCCTTCATGCATGGAAAGGCTCGGGTATGGTATAGCCAACCATGTACCCTAAGGGTTAACTCCATCTCCCGTGAGAAAAAGGGGTCAAACGCGTGCATGAATCTTAATTTGTGGGCTAGAGTAATGCGAACTCAAGAATCACGTAGTAAAGTATTAGAATAAGGAACCCGACACCACCAAACCACTCGATGATCAGAGTTTCTTATTATTTTATAGATCTTTGACCAAGTCAACTTATCTGTATAATTTACTAATTATGGTATACATGCACATAGTACAATTCTTACGTTTGTATTTCTAAAATCAATATTAGGGCCAAACTAAAATTTCCTAATGTTCCAACAAAATATGCCTCAAAATTCCCCATGGCTTTTTCTTTTTTATTGTGAGGGTCTTGGTGCAAAACAAAAAATACTTTTATCACTTTCTCTCCTAAAAAATTACTAGTATTGCACATAAACTTTATTACAGGTTAGGAGGGATCTTACATAAGATCACAGAGGTAATAGCATTTGAGAGACACTCAAGTAAAAACTTATGGAAATACATGTGAATAAAGTGGCAGCATTAGCTTATTTGTAGTTGGTTTTATGTAAGGAGTGATGATAGGGCACTCAAGTACTTTCTCTCATAGCCCAATTTGCCTCCACCAATGCAAAGAAGATGGTTACTTACTTTGCCGAATTGTGGTTTTGAGATTGCATACAACAAAGGAAAGGACAATGTGGTTCGTAGATTCGTTATCTACTAGGATATGTGCTTTGAAATTTTGAAAAAGAGAATATTGGACCACTTACACCAGTAATTGGTCTTGTAGATATGTATGATTTTGTGCTATGGGAAGTGAGAGAAGCCTCCAAGCTCCCAATTTCTCCACACCCACTTCTTCTTGAATTCAATGCCACTTGCGCTTTGAATGTCAAGGGGAACCCTATGATATGAACAAGCTTGTGGGGTACTATGACATGTAGTAGTTACAAGGTAGTTTTGTAAGGCCTTAATTGCACAAAATACAAGCTTGCATTTTTGCCTCATGAAGCCCATGGGAGATTGAAGAGCTACGGGTGCCTTTCTATAGGGGAACAGGCTCCTTCATGCATGGGAAGGCTCGGAGTATGGTATAGCCAACCATGTACCCTAGGGTTTAACTCCATCTCGCTTGAGAAAAGGGGATCAAACGCGTGCATGAATCTTTATTTGTGGGCTAGTAGACTAGGATCCCGACATGACCAAACCACTTTGGTAACTACCATCTAACCAAAACCACAATCTACAATACTACTTACCATTTTTCACAAACCATTGCCCAATTCCATATGGTATTATAGCAACCCATAGTTTTCTCTCAACCCCTTTTTAACCTTAGCCCACAACCCACTGAATTTATTTTGACCCTTCCCCTTATTATATAATATAAGCCTACCTAGGTATATTTAAATAATTTTGGTGAGGTTTGTTCCAATACCTTCTAAGCCAATGACCTGGAATCTAGGGTAAATCCTACCTTTCAAATTTTTTAAGGACAATGTTAGTTTCCCTAAATTCCCTTGTTTACTAGGTTTTTCAATTCATATACATTAGGATCTCTCTTTCCAAGAGATTCTTGATCATCAGAGTTGCTCATTATTTTATTTATCTTTGACCGAGTCAACTTATCTACATAATTTACTAATTATGGTATACATGCACATAGTATAATTCTTACGTTTGTATTTCTAAAATCAATATTAGGGCCAAATTAAAATTTCCTAATGTTTCAACAAAATATGCCTCATAATTCCCCATGGCTTTTTCTTTTTTACTATGGGGGTCTTGGTGCAAAATGAAAAATACTTTGATCAATTTCTCTCCTAAAAAATTACTACTTGGAATTTATTGCACATAAACTTTTTTAAAGGTTAGGAGGGATCTTACATAAGATCCAAGAGGTAAGAGCATTTAAGAGACACTCAGGTAAAAAGACATGGAAATACATGTGAATAAAGTGGCAGCATTAGCTTCTTTGTAGTTGGTTTTATGTAAGGAGTGATGATAGGGCTCTCAAGTACTTTCTCTTATAGCCCAATTTTCCTCCAAAGCAAAGAAGATGGTTACTTATTTTGCCGCATTGTGGTTTTGAGATTGCATACAACAAAGGAAAGGACAATGTGGTTTGTAGATTTGTTATCTACTAGGATATGCGGATATGTGTTCATTGTGGCAAGACATTAATCCGGATTAGATTATGGATATCTAGGAGGAGTATTTGCTTGTTGAGCCTCGAGGGGGTAGCCCATGTGGCTCAGAAATTATAGCAAGGGGGTTACTTTACTACAAGGATAGTGTATCCTCTACCTACTTTAGCATTCAATCGAAAAGTATTGGAAGAGATGCATTGTTCTCCAAAGGCATAGCTGGCATTTGGGTGTTTTCAGCCCTTTGGTATAGCGAGGAAAAGGAAACTCTAAAAATGAATGTGGAAAGACGTACCTAGGTATCTAAATGCACGCCATTTCAACTCAACAAAGATCCCACACATAAGCCCGATGGGTTTCTTTAGCCCGTACCAAATTTGGAAGGAAGATAGACTTGCATTACTATGGGCCTTCCTCATACAAGGAGGGGATGGGAAACCAATGATGTGAGAAGGGGATGGGATATCATTTATATGTTGATGGATAGGTTGCCGAAGATATCCCAATTTATGACTTCAAACATGAAGTATACAACATCGATAACTGCAATTGAATGCATGGAAATTGTGTTTAAGCTGTGCATGGGATGCCACAAAACTTGTGATGAGTGATATAGATGTTAAAATTTTTAAGTGTATTTTGGAGATCACTTTTTGAAAGTATGGGCCCCAAGTTTACACCAAGTTTAAAGGTGACTTATATGACATCAATGATGGCAATTGAAC